>NC_082692.2:96216466-96843816 GCF_949987515.2 Delphinus delphis | reverse complement strand
CAGCGTGAGGATCTGCCTCCTGCTACGTGGCGGTGGGGGAGGGGTGAGGGTCGGGGGGCACGGCTGCAGATTTTCAGTGACCCACTGACCCTAGCTTGTGTACAGTCTTCTCAGAAAAAACACCCACACTTAATTTCTGAAATTAAGTGCTCAGTAAATTCAGTCCTTTACAAGGCACTGTTCAACTCGTTAAGCTACTGAATCTTCTCAACTATCCCTCATGGTAGGAACTAATAACATCCCATTCACAGATAAGGAAGCTAAGTCAGGAGTTTACATGTGTTGCTTGCTCAAACAATTGATTAGTGGTCGAGCCAGGTTTCAAGCTCAGTTCATCTGACTTGCGCACAGAGCCTCTTTATTACACAGTGCATCAGGGCCCCACTTCCTTATAGTCTGTGAATGGTACTTCCAGGCTCAGGCAGTGCACAACCTGTGCAACCATACATGGCAGCCCTGCCTACAGACCCCCTGTTCTTAATTCACTACTCATTTCCATGTCCATTAGACCAGACCATAAGTATGGTAGGCGTTGTTAATAGAGTGTTCCAGGAACAGAGACAGATTTGTGGAGGAGGTAGGATGGCAGCTGAGGTCCCAAAATTAGGTAGAATTGTGAGAGAGGAAGGTAGATATAATAAATAGAAGGAAAAACCCTAGAAGAGTGACTGGGCCTGATTCATTAGGGGAAAAACTTAACTTTCTTATCAGTTGTGAGAATTCTAGTTATTCTAGTTATTCTCTATTGTACACCTACTATCTGCCTAGTACTGTGCTGGGCCCTTTACTCCCATGTCTTATTTGATGCTCACCACACATCTGCAAGGTGAGTAGTAACATCCCTACCCTGCAGAGGAGGACATCAAGGCTAAAAAAGGTTCACTGCCTTCTGAGGCTACACAGCCTTGGTGCAGGAACAGTTACCACCATGATAGCACCATCCCTGGCAGAGTTGACAACCGCAGCAGGACAGGGAGTCCCTTCTTATGGCCATACCCATGTCCGCTGGAGCCAAAGAAGGCTTCCTTTATGGGGTTTGGAGAAAGCTGGGTTCCCTGTGATGAGGGGGAGATTAGTTCCAGCACCTCAAGGTTCCAATTTTATTTGTTTATTATTTTATTTTTTGGCCGACCCCACGGCTTGCAGGATCTTAGTTCCCTGACCAGGGATTGAAACTGGCCCCAGCAGTGGAAGTGTGGAGTCCTAACGACTGGACCTCCAGGGAATTCCCTAGGCTCCAATTTTAATTTGAAACAATATTGACACTTTATCACCAGTTTGGTGAAAAAGTCTTTTGTGTCTTGGCCCTGAAAATCATCCACCAGCATTGTTTACCAGAGTCCCAAATGCCTTACAACTGACTTTCAGAAACACCAGGGTGAGTGAGAACAGGATTGGGTAGAGATTAAGCCCTGGCATAGGGAACATGACGCAGCATGGGTCCCCAGGCCAGTTCTGGGGAACTGACTGTTAGATGCTGGGTCCCAGGTGACTTCTGGTAAGAAGGAAGCAATGGGAGACTTCCCTGGTGGCACAGTGGTTAAGAATCTGCCTGCCAATGCAGGGGACACGGGTTCAAGCCCTGGTCCAGGAAGATCCCACATGCCGTGGAGCAACTAAGCCCACGAGCCACAACTACTGAGCTCATATGCCACAACTACTGAAGCCCACGTGCCTAGAGCCCACACTCCTCAACAAGAGAAGTCACCGCAATGAGAACCTGGTGGCCTAGTGGTTAGGATTCTGGGCTTTCACTGCCGTGGCCTGGGTTCAATCCCTGGTGGGTGAACTGAGATCCTAAAGGCCACAGGGCACAGCCGAAAAAAAAAAAAAAAAAAAAGGAATGGCTGGAACTTTGTGGAAAAATGGTCAGAGGGTAAATTCCTTTCCTGATCTGTGACTGAGGACTCAAAGGAGAGAACTAAGCACAAATGGATCATAACTCACTTGTTCGTGTATTAACTCACTCATCATTTCTTCTCTTCACTCACCTCATTGATTTATTCACTCCATCTACCTGCCTCCTTTTCCTCATTCATACTTTTGTTTCCTTACTCAGTGACCCTGTTACCGTGGCTAAGAGCTACGTAGGTGACTAAGGCTTCAGAGAAGGGAAGGCAGCTGGGCAGAAAACCAACACACAAGGCAATAAAAGCAATAATAGAAGAATGTACAAAATGTGTAGGGACCTGGGACAGAGAATGGTTTAACAACAGCTTAGAGGGTCAGGAAAGCCTTCGGGGAGGATGTGGAAAGGAGGTTGCCGATCAGAAGATACTCCAGACAAAAGGAACAGCAAGGCACAAAGGTGCGAACAGCTTGCCTGCTTAGAGAGACGTGAGAACTTCAGTGTGACTGGAGCCCTGGGTGTGTGGAGGGGGAGGGAAAGATGAGAGATGAGGCGGAAAGTAGGTTGAGACCAGGCTGGAATAGCCTTTGGATGGCAGGTTAAGGAGCACTGGTTTTATTCTTGAGGTCAAGGGTTCTCAAAGTGTGGTTCCTGAACCAGCAACATCAGCATCACCTGAGAACTTAATAAAGATGCAAATTCTCAGGGCCCAGACCTACCCAGTCAGTAGGGCTGCAGGCGGGGCCCAGCTGGCTCTGTTTTAGCACGCCCTCCAGCTGATTCCTAATGCATTGTACAGTTTGGGCATCACTTTCCTAGGTAGTATAGAGCCAGGGTTGGTTTGTGACCAGGGCAGTGCCATAATAACACTCTGAAGTGGAAAGTACTCTGATAGCAGCATGGAAGCTATACTGAATAGAGGGGGTGAGGCTGCAATTGGGGCAGACGAGAGTGCAATCATGTGCAAAGTAATACATCTCAGGGACTTCCCTGGTGGCACAGTGGTTAAGAATCCACCTGCCAATGCAGGGGACACAGGTCCGAGCCCTGGTCCAGGAAGATTTCACATGCCTCGGAGCAACTAAGCCCGTGTGCCACAACTACTGAAGCCCGCGCGCCTAGAGCCTGTGCTCCACAACAAGAGAAGCCACTGCAATGAGAAGCCCGCGCACCGCAACGAAGAGTAGCCCCCGCTAACTGCAACTAGAGAAAAGCCCACGTGCAGCAACCAAGGCCCAACACAGCTGATAAGTAAATAAATAGTTTTTAAAAAGTGTCTTTAAGAAACAAAAGAAGAAAGAAATACATCTGAGATAGGGCTTCCCTGGTGGCGCAGTGGTTAAGAATCCGCCTGCCAATGCAGGGGACACGGGTTCAAGCCCTGGTCCGGGAAGATCCCACATGTCACGGAGCAACTAAGCCCACCCAGCACAACTACTGAGCCTGCGCTCTAGAGCCCATGAGCCACAACTACTGAGCCTGCGTGCCACAACTGCTGAAGCCCATGTGCCTAGAGCGCATGCTCTGCAACAAGAGAAGCCACCGCAATAAGACCGCGCACTGCAATGAAGAGTAGCCCCTACTCGCCGCAGCTAGAGAAAGACTGCACAGCTACAAAGACCCAACACAGCCATAAATAAGTAAGTTAGTAAATAAATAAATAAAAGAAAGAAATACATCTGAGGTGGCGGATGTGGCAGAAACTGGTAGATGTCCTTCCAAATCTGTTCTCCCTTTCTTCTATAGTAACAGAACTCCTGATTTTTAGCTGGACATGTTTCTCTGAAAGACTAAATATCCCAGCCTCCTTTGCAGTTAGGTGTGATCACGTAACCGAGTTTTGGCTGACAGGATGTGAGTGGAAGAGATGTGTGTCACTATGAGGTCTTTTTTTTTTTTGCGGTACGTGGGCATCTCACTGCTGTGGCCTCTCCCATTGTGGAGCACAGGCTCCGGACACGCAGGCTCAGTGGCCATGGCTCACGGGCCCAGCCGCTCCGCGGCATGTGGGATCTTCCCGGACCGGGGCACGAACCCATGTCCCCTGCATCAGCAGGTGGACTCCCAACCACTGCGCCACCAAGGAAGCCCCACTATGAGGTCTTGAGTGCCAGTGCGTGTGCCCTCCATGTCCCCCGCTTCCCCTGGCTGGGATGAGGCATGGTGGCCACCCATCTTGAAACATGTGGTCAAAGACACCATAGGAACAGCTGAGCAACAAGATAAGAAGCTAGGTTCCCTCGTAGTAATCGTACCAGCCTGAGACTGCTGTGGCCAGATGGTTATATACTTCTATTTTATTTAAGTCACAATTATTTTGGGTGTCTCTTAGAGAAACCAAACCTATATTCTAGTTGATACAGTGAGTAGCTGGCATGCCAAGCCCTCTTTTCAAACTATACCTGTTTCCTTCTCTTCCCTTCTTCTCCTCTTTCTTTTTCAAAAGAATTTGAGAAAACTTATAACTGAGGGTGTGTCTCATAAGTTTCATAAAACACAAATATAAAGTTAAGCCCATCTGATTTAATGGAGTTGCTGTCATTAAGCATTAGATTTAGCTTTGAGCTTCCTGGAAGCTAAGACGAAAAATGGAAAGGAAATATGATGAATCAGTCTCAGAACATTTGATATCAGAGTAAAGGGCATCTCCCAGTTTTCAGGACAAAAATTCTAATAATTTGTCATGCTGGAGAAATTTCTCAACTAGAGTCATATGTTGATAAGATTCTCCATAAATTTGGCAGCAAAAGGAGACTGAGTTTCACATGGTGATTTCTTATCACAAGCTTTGATGAAAGCTCAGGGCCTGTTGTTAAAACAACTCTGGGAGGACGGTTATGCAAGGGACAAAGCTAGGGTGATGCTCAGCACTGTACATGAATTTGATCCTCTCAACAACCTATGTCAAAGCAGGTAATATTATTACACTTATTTTACAGATGAGGAAACTAGGATACAGAAAGGGGAATGGCCAGATCAGAGAGTTGGTGGTGAGCCAGTTTTGTAAGGCAGGTCTTAGACTCCAGAGGCCCTTTTTACACGTCCCTCTCTAGGGCCTACCAGCACCCTCACATACAAAATTGTAGGTATTGTGGGTTGAGAATCAGAGAAAAGCACAAGAATCATTGCCCCAGACGGAGGGCAGGAGGGAAGATGGCAGAGTAGAAGGACGTGCGCTCACTCCCTCTTGCGAGAGCACTCGAATCACAACTAACTGCTCAACAATCATCGACAGCAAGACACTGGAACTCACCAAAAAAGATACCCCACATCCAAAGACAAAGGAGAAGCCACAATGAGACAGTAAGAGGGGCGCAATCACAATACACTCAAATCCCATAACTGCTGAGTGGGTGACTCACAAACTGGAGAACACTTATACTACATAAGTCCACCCACTGGAGTGAAGGTTCTGAGCCCCACGTCAGGCTTCCCAACCTGGGGGTCTGCCAATGGGAGGAGGAATTCCTAGAGAACCAGACGCTGAAGGCTAGTGGGATTTGATTGCAGGACTTTGACAGGACTGGGGGAAACAGACACTCCACTCTTAGAGAGCACACACAAAGTAATATGCACATCGGGACCCAGGGGAAGAAGCAGTCACCCTACAGGAGACTGAACCAGACCTATCTGCTAGTGTTGGAGGGTCTTCTGCAGAGGCGGGGGGTGGCTGTGGCTCACCGTGGGGACAAGGACACTGGCAGCAGAAGTTCTGAGAAATGCCCCTTGGCTTGAGCCCTCCCAGAGTCCGCCATTAGCCCCACCAAAGAGCCAGGTAGGATCCAGTGTTGGGTTGCCTCAGGCCAAACAACTTACAAGGAGGGAACCCCATCCCACCTATCAGCAGACAAGTGGATTAAAGTTATACTGAGCTCTGCCCACCAGAGCAACAAACAGCTCTACGCACCACCAGTCCCTCCCATCAGGAAACGTGTACAAGCCTCTTAGATAGCCTCATCCACCAGAGGGCAGACAGCAGAAGCAAGAAGAACTACAATCCTGCAGCCTGTGGAACAAAAACCACCTTCACAGAAAGATAGACAAGATGAAAAGGCAGAGGGCTATGTACCAGATGAAGGAACAAGATAAAACCCCAGAAAAACAACTAAATGAAGTGGAGATAGGCAACCTTCCAGAAAAAGAATTCAGAATAATGATAGTGAAGATGATCCAGGACCTCAGAAAAAGAATGGAGGCAAAGATGGAGAAGATGCAAGAAATGTTTAACAAAGACCTAGAAGACTTAAAGAACAAATAGAGATGAACAGTAAAATAACTGAAATGAAAAATCCACTAGAAGGAATCAATAGCAGAATAACTGAGGCAGAAGAATGGATAAGTGACCTGGAAGACAGAATGGTGGAATTCACTGCTGCCCAACAGAATAAAGAAAAAAGAATGAAAAGAAATGAAGACAGCCTAAGAGACCTCTGGGACAATATTAAACACAACAACATTCGCATGATAGGGGTCCCAGAAGGAGAAGAGAGAGAAAGGACTCGAGAAAATATCAGAAGAGATTATAGTCGAAAACTTCCCTAACATGGGAAAGGAAATAGCCACCCAAGTCCAGGAAGCACAGAGAGTCCCAGGAACGATAAACCGAAGGAGAAACACGCTGAGACACAAAGTAATCATATTGACAAAAATCAAAGACAAAGAAGTCATTGAAAGCAACGAGGGGAAAATGACAAATAACATACAAGGGAACTCCATAAGGTTAAAAGCTGATTTCTCAGCAGAAACTCTACAAGCCAGAAGGGAGTGGCATGATATATTTAAAGTGATGAAAGGGAAGAGCCTACAACCAAGATTACTCTACCCGGCAAGGATGCAATTCAGATTTGACGGAGAAATCAAAAGCTTTACAGAGAAGCAAAAGCTCAGAGAATTCAGCACCACCAAACCAGCTCTACAACATATGCTAAAGGAACTTCTCTAAGTGGGAAACACAAGAGAAGAAAAGGACCTACAAAAACAAACCAAAAACAATTAAGAAAATGGTAATAGGAACATACATATCTATAATTACCTTAAACGAGAATGGATTAAATGCTCCAACCAGAAGACACAGACTGGCTGAATGGATACGAAAACAAGACCCGTATATATGCTGTCTACAGAAGACGCACTTCAGACCTAGGGACGCATACAGACTAAAAGTGAGGGGAAGGAAAAAGATGTTCCATGCAAATGGAAATCAAAAGAAAGCTGGAGTAGCAATACTCATATCAGATAAAATAGACTTTAAAATAAAGAATGTTACAAGAGACAAGGAAGGACACTACATAATGATCAAGGGATCAATCCAAAAGGAAGATATAACAATTATAAACATATATGCACCCAACATGGGAGCACCTCAATACATAAGGCAACTGCTAACAGCTCTAGAGGAGGAAATCGACAGTAACACAATAATAGTGGGGGACTTTAACACCTCACTTACACCAATGGACAGATCATCCAAACAGAAAATTAATAAGGAAACACAAGCTTTAAATGACACAATAGACCAGACAGATTTAATTGATATTTATAGGCCATTCCATCCCAAAACAGTAGATTACACTTTCTTCTCAAGTACACATGGAACATTCTCCAGGATAGATCACATCTTGGGTCACAAATCAAGCCTCAGTAAATTTAAGAAAATTGAAATCATATCAACCATCTTTTCTGACCACACGTTACGAGATTAGAAATCAATTACAGGGGAAAAAACACAACAAACACAAACACATGGAGGCTAAACAATACGTTACTAAATAACCAAGAGATCACTGAAGAAATCAAAGAGGAAATCAAAAAATACCTAGAGACAAATGACAATGAAAACACGACGATCCAAAACCTATGGGACGCAGCAAAAGGAGTTCTAAGAGGGAAGTTTATAGCAATACAAGCCTACCTCAAGAAACAAGAAACATCTCAAATAAACAATCTAACATTACACCTAAAGGAACCAGAGAAAGAAGAAAAAACAAAACCCAAAGTTAGTAGAAGGAAAGAAATCATAAAGATCAGAGCAGAAACAAAGAAAACAATAGCAAAGATCAATAAAACTAAACGCTGGTTCTTTGAGAAGATAAAATTGATAAACCATTAGCCAGACTCTTCCAGAAAACGAGGGAGAGGACTCAAATCGATAAAATTAGAAATGAAAAAGGAGACGTTACAACAGACACCGCAGAAATACAAAGCATCCTCAGAGACTACTACAGGCAACTCTATGCCAATAAAATGGACAGCCTGGAAGAAATGGACAAATTCTTAGAAAGGTATAACCTTCCAACACTGAACCAGGAAGAAACAGAAAATATGAACAGACCAATCACAAGTAAGGAAATTGAAACTGTGATTAAAAATGTTCCAAAAAAGTCCAGGACCAGATGGCTTCACAGGTGAATTCTATCAAACATTTAGAGAACAGCTAACACCCATCCTTCTCAAACTCGTCCAAAACATTGCAGAGGAAAGAACACTCCCAAACTCGTTCTATGAGGCCACCATCACCCTGATACGAAAACTAGACAAAGATACTACAAAAAAAGAAAATTACAGACCAATACCACCGAAGAATATAGATGCAAAAATCCTCAACAAAATACTAGCAAACAGAATCCAATAATACATTAAAAGGATCATACGGGCTTCCCTGGTGGCGCAGTGGTTGAGAGTCCGCCTGCCGATGCAGGGGACGCAGGTTCGTGCCTCGGTCCGGGAAGATCCCACATGCTGCAGAGCGGCTGGGCCCATGAGCCATGGCCGCTGAGCCTGCGCGTCCGGAGCCTGTGCTCCGCAATGGGAGAGGCCACAACAGTGAGAGGCCCGTGTACCGCAAAAAAAAAAAAAAAAAAAAAAAAGGATCATACACCATGATCAAGTGGGATTTATCCCAGGGATGCAAGGATTCTTCAATATATGCAAATCAATCAATGTGATACACCATATTAACAAATTGAAGGAGAAAAACCATATGATCATCTCAATAGATGCAGAAAAAGCTTTTGCCAAAATTCAACACCGATTTATGATAAAAACTCTCCAGAAAGTGGGCATAGAGGGAACTTACCTCAACATAATAAAGGCCATATACGACAAACCCACAGCAAACATCATTCTCAATGGTGAAAAACTGAAAGCATTTCCTCTAAGATCAGGAACAAGACAAGGATGTCCTCTCTCACCACTATTATTCAACATAGTGTTGGAAGTCCTAGCCACAGCAATCAGAGAAGAAAAAGAACTAAAAGGAATACAAATTGGAAAAGAAGAAGTAAAACTGTCACTGTTTGCAGATGACACGATACTATACATAGAGAATCCTAAAGATGCCGTCAGAAAACTACTAGAGCTAATCAATGAATTTGGTAAAGTTGCAGGATACAAAATTAATGCACAATGGACTTGAGGACATGGGGAGGGGGAAGGGTAAGCTGAGACGAAGTGAGAGAGTGGCATGGACTTATATATACCACCAAATGTAAAATAGATAGCGAGTGGGAAACAGCCACATAGCACAGGGAGATCAGCTCGGTGCTTGGTGACCACCTTGAGGGGTGGGATAGGGAGAGTGGGAGGGAGACGCAAGAGGGAGGAGATAGGGGGATATATGTATATGTATAGCTGATTCCCTTTGTTATAAAGCAGAAACTAACACACCATTATAAAGCAATTATACTCCAATAAAGATGTTAAAAAAAACCCAAAAAAACCCCAAAATTAATGCACAGATATCTCTTGCATTCCTATACACTAATGATGAAAAATCTGAATGAGAAATTAAGGAAACACTCCCATTTACCACTGCAACAAAAAGAATAAAATACCTAGGAATAAACCTACCTAGGGAGACAAAAGACCTGTATGCAGAAAACTACAAGACACAGATGAAAGAAATTAAAACAGATGGAGAGATATACCATGTTCTTGGATTGGAAGAATCAATATTGTGAAAATAACTAGACTACCCAAAGCAATCTACAGATTCAATGCAATCCCTATCAAATTACCAATGGCATTTTTTACAGAACTAGAACAAAAACTCTTAAAATTTGTATGGAGACAGAAAAGACCCCGAAGAGCCAAAGCAGTTTTGAGGGAAAAAAACGGAGCAGGAGGAATCAGACTCCCTGACTTCAGACTATACTACCCATGCACGTATGGTCAACTAATCTATGACAAAGGAGGCAAGGATATACAATGGAGAAAAGACAGTTCTCTTCAATAAGTGGTGCTGAGAAAACTGGACAGCTACATGTAAAAGAATGAAATTAGAACACTCCCTAACACCATACACAAAAATAAACCCAAAATGGATTAGAGACCTAAATGTTAAGACCGGAAACTCTCGCACCGCAATGAAGAGTAGCCCCCGCTCACCACAACTAGAGAAAGCCCGCCCGCAGCAACAAAGACCCAACGCAGCCAAAAAAAAAAAAAAGACTGGACACTCTAAAACTCTTAGAGGAAAACATAGGAAAAACACGCTTTGACATAAATCACAGCAAGATCTTTTTTGATCCACGTCTTAGAGAAATGGAAATAAAAACAAAAATAAACAAATGGGACCTAATGAAACTTAAAAACTTTTTCAAAGCAAAGGAAACTACAAACAACATGGAAAGACAACCCTCAGAACAGGAGAAAATATTTGCAAACGAATCAACGGACAAAGGATTAGTCTCCAAAATATATAAACAGCTCATGCAGCTCAATATTAAAAAAACAAACAACCCAATCCAAAAAATGGGCAGAAGACCTAAATAGACATTTCTCTAAAGAAGACATACAGATGGCCAAGAAGCACAAGAAAAGCTGCTCAGCATCACTAATTATTAGAGAAATGCAAATCAAAGCTACAATGAGGTATTACCTCACACCAGTTAGAATGGGCATCATCAGAAAATCTACAAACAACCAATGCTGGAGAGGGTTTGGAGAAAAGGGAACCCTCTTGCACTGTTGGTGGGAATGTAAGTTGATACAGCCACTATGGAGAACAGTATGGAGGTTGCTTAAAAAACTAAAAATAGACTTACTATATGACCCAGCAATCCCACTACTGGGCATATACCCAGAGAAAACCATAATTCGAAAAGACACATGCACCCCAATGTTCATTGCAGCACTATTTACAATAGCCAGGTCATGGAAGCAACCTAAATGCCTATCGACAGACAAACGGATAAAGAAAATGTGGTACATATATACAATGGAATATTACTCAGCCATTAAAAGGACTGAAATTGGTCATTTGTAGAGACGTGGATGGATCTAGAGACTGTCATACAGAGTGAAGTAAGTCAGAAAGAGAAAAACAAATATTGTATATTAACGCATATATGTGGAATGTAGAAAAATGGTACAGATGAACCGGTTTGCAGGGCAGAAACAGAGACACAGATGTAGAGAACAAACGTATGGACACCAAGTGGGGAAAGTAGCAGGGGTGGTGGTGGTGGGATGAATTGGGAGATTGGGATTGACATGTATACACTAATATATATAAAATGGATGACTAATAAGAACCTGCTGTTTAAAAAAAATAAATAAAATACACAAATTCCAAAAAAAAAGAATCATTGCCCCAGAATATGCCTGTGTTAGCCAAGAGAAATTAGTGAGATCTGGTAAATATTAGAGGGACCTCTGAGCCTCTTAAGATAGGCTGCCGCTGATAGGGTGGGGAAGTAGGGGTAGGTACTCTGGAAGCAGAGGGGAAACCCCAAATTTTGAGCTTGATTTCGAGCTTGACTACAACTTGTGGGGCTTCAAGAATGGAAGGAGAAATAATATTGAAAGTGCTGTCCTAGGGCAGCTAATGTCTAGAAAAGGAGAAAAAAACTCTTCTCTGTCTCACTTCTTACTGAGCACCCACTCAATAAGTACCAAGTATCTGCTAGGAACCCAAGTGACAACAAGGGAACTAGCCTACTGGGTGAAAGGCATTTTCTAAGTTGTCTCATTCTCAAAATAACCCTACAAAGAAGGTATGATTATTGGTGTGATTATGTCATTCTCTAGATGAGGAAACTGAGGCTCAGAGCTGTTAAATGATTTGCCCAAGTTCCCACAGCTGGTAAGGGGTGGGGGTGAAGTTTGAACCCAGATCTGTCTGACTCCAAATCTTTCAGTGCACTATCACTGTTTCATTAGCAGGGAGAGAAAAGGTGTGATGAATTTGACATTTAAATCCATTCTATTTCTTTGTTGTTATTGTTGTTAAAATACAATTTAAATAACTGAACACCAAATTGGTACACACCCACCATCTTTTGGCATAATTTTTTTAAGTGACTTTTTGATTGTAAGTTAATATTACTCAACAAAAAAATGTTTGGACACTACAGACATGTAGAGAGAAGTGAAAGAAACAAAACTGAATCAGAGGGACTTCCCTGGTTGCGCAGTGGTTAAGAATCCTCCTGCCAACGCAGGGGAGATGGGTTCAAGCCCTGGTCCGGAAAGATCCCACATGCTGTGGCGCAACTAAGCCCATGCGCCACAACTAGTGACCCTGCGCTCTAGAACCTGTAAGCCACTACTACTGAAGTCCGCGCGCCTAGAGCCCGTGCTCTGCAACAAGAGAAGCCACCGCAATGAGAAGCCCACGCACCACAAGAAAGAGTAGCCCCTACTCACCGCAACTAGGCAACTATAGAAAGCCCACTTTTTCAATGAAGACCCAACGCAGCCAAAAATAAATAATTAATGAATGGAAAAAAAAAACGAATCAGATAATTCTTTAACCATTAACATTTGTGGTGTTTCTCTCCACTCTGCTATGAATAATTTGTAGTTTGCATTTTACATTGAAGTTATCAAACTGCATACCTGCTTAACATTATAAGCATTTTTTCCGTTTTTAAGTAGGTTGCATTACCATCAATTTACGAGCTGTGAAATATCACATTTGGTAGATGTACTTTATGTTTTTTAATCATTCCCTTCTTGGTGATTTCTTGTAAATTTTCCTGTTATAAAAATATTTCTTCAAACATCTTGGTGCATATATATTTGTCCTAATTTAGGATTATTTCCCTGAAATTCATTCCCAGAAGAGAAATTCCTGGGTCAAAAGGCCTGGACATTATTTCTTTTTTTAATAAATTTATTTATTTTTGGCTGCGTTGGGTCTTCATTGCTGCGTGCAGGCTTTCTCTAGTTGCGGCGAGCAGGGGCTACTCTTCGTTGTGGTGTGCAGGCTTCTCACTGCGGTGGCTTCTCTTGTTGTGGAGCACGGGCTGTAGGTGTGCAGGCTTCAGTAGTTGTGGAGTGCAGGCTCAGCAGTTGTGGCTTGTGGTCTCTAGAGCACAGGCTCAGTAGCTGTGGCGCATGGGCTTAGTTGCTTCAAGGCATGTGGGATCTCCTGGACCAGGGCTCAAACCCGTGTCCCCTACATTGGCAGGCGGATTCTTAACCACTGCACCACCAGGGAAGTCCCAGGCCTGGACATTATTTAAGCCTTTGATGTATACTGCCAAATTGCTTTCCAAAAGAAAGATTTTTAGCAAGTCATTTTCCCACCAGAAATGTAGAAGTATCCATTGCTCACACTAACACCAGCTTTTGGGGTTACCAGTTTTTTTAAACTTTATATTTGAGAGGGTATAAATGGCTTCTTTTAGTTTGTACTTCCTTAACTACTTGTGAGGTAGAGAATGTTCCATGTTCATTGTGTTTCATCTGTCTCCTTTGACCATTTATTGGGTTCTTAGTCTGTTATCAATTTTATGTTCTTTACATAATGGAAATATTAACCCATTGTCTGTAAAACATTTCCCCAGTCTGAAGTTTGCCTTTTACTGTTAGTTATGATTTTGGAATAAGGTAGGGTTTTTTTTTTTCTTTTTTTGCTTTGTTTCCAAAAACAGAAGTTAAGAATGTTTTTATATTTGTGATGCAACAGACAAGGGCTTAATTTCCAAAATATACGAACAGCTCATACAACTCAAAAGCAAAAAAACAAAAACCCAATGGAAAAATGAGCAGAAGACCTAAATAGACATTTCTCCAAAGAAGAAATACAAATGGCTAATAGGCACATGAAAAGATGCTCAACATCATTATTAGAGAAATACAAATCAAAACTACAATGAGGCACCACCTCACACTGGTCAGAATGGCCATCATTAAAACGCTACAAATAACAAATGCTGGAGAGGGTGTGGAGGAAAAGGAACCCTCCTACACTGTTGGTGGGAATGTAAGTTGGTGCAGCCACTGTGGAGAACAGAACGGAGGTTCTTCAGAAAATTAAAAATAGAGCTACCATATAATCTAGTAATCCCACTCCTGAGCATATATCCAGAAAAAACTCTAATCCAAAAAGCTACACGCACCCCTATGTTCACTGCAGCACTATTCACAATAGCCAAGGCATGGAAACAACCTAAATGTCCTTCTACAGATGACTGGATAAAGAAAATGGGGTACCTATATACAATGGAATACTACTCAGCCATAAAAAAGAATGAAATAATGCCATTTGCAGCAACATGGGTGCAACTAGAGATTATCATACTAAGTGAACCAAGTCAGAAAGAGAAAGACAAATAACCATATGGTATCACTTACGTGTGGAATCTATAATATGACACAAGGAACACCCTGGTGGTCCAGTGGTTAGGACTTGGCACTTTCACTGCCATGGCTCATGTTCGATCCTTGGTCGGGGAACTAATATCCCGCAAGCCGAGCAGCATGGCCAAAAAATAAATACATAAATAAGATAAAATATGACACGGAATGAACCTATCTACGAAGCAGAAACAGACTCACAGACATAGAGGACAGATTTGTGGTTGCCAACAGGGAGGGGGTTGGGAGAGGGATGGGGTGGAGGCTGGGGTTAGCAGATGTAAGCTATTATATACGGAATGGATAAACTCAAGGTCCTACTGTATAGCACAGAGAATTATATTTAGTATTCTATGATAAACCGTAATGGAAAAGAATATAAAAAAAGAATGTGTATATATACATATACATATACATATATATATATATATATATATGTATAGGTGAATCACTTTGCTGTACAGCCGAAATTAACACAACATTGTAAATCAACTATACTTCAATTAAAAAAAAGAATGTTTTTATGTTTGTAAAGAAACCTGTCCATCTTTTCCTTGTGATTCCTTCCATTTTTCTCTAATCTTAAAAGATCATTCACTCATCTAATGGCTAATTTTCTGTTGGATTCAAGAATTGATGGAGGGACTTCCCTGGTGGTCCAGTGGCTAAGACTCTGAGCTCCCAATGCAGGGGGCCCAGGTTTGATCCCTGGTCAGGGAACTAGATCCCACATGCTGTAACTAAGAGTTCGCATGCCGCAACTAAAGATCCTGCACGCTGCAACTAAAGATCCCACATGCCTCAACTAAGCCCTGGTGCAGCCAAATAAATAAATAATAATAAAAGAATTGATGGAGATGTCTGAGTTGTTTTGTCATTTTTTAATAACAAAAGAGAGAAGAGGATTATTTCCTTTACTTTTTTTTTTTTCATATATTTGACTTTCCTTGACTTTTTGCTTCAGTACCTTGAAATATGCTCACTGGAAGTGGGGGCTGTAGGAGGAAGTGTGTATATGTATACACATCAAAAAAAGTCTGGAAGAATATGTACCAAGACATATTAACGCCGTTTTTTTTCTGACTGATGGAAGCACGGCTGGGATGGATTTGTTAGTTGTGCCTGCCCAGGACTGCTATTTCCTTTGGGCAGGATAGCCATCTTCATCCCCTGTGACTTTGGTGTGGCTGCCCATGACAGTACACTTACCCTGTATAGTACCTTATTCCTCTGGCAACAGTTCTGGGGGTAAAGGCATAGGCATGTCTCTCCAGCAGAGCCCATCGGAGTCCCTCCCTGAGACTGATACATGAAACTGGGTGTAGCTCCTCTTTTGCTGGGTTCAGTTGGAAAGTTGGGGCTGCCTCACACCATGCTTCCTGCCAGGTAGAGGAGATCACTCTGCAGAGGAAAGGAAGCCGAAGTGTAAAGAAAAATCGAGACAAGGAGAGATGAGAGAAAGCAAATCCTCCAAGTACTGTATCTCCAGTTCCAGTCTCACACCCTGATCCATGGTGTTCCTCTTTCAGTCTTGCCTCAGCTACTGTGAGCCATAGGTTCCTCTTCGGTGAAGCTGGCTTAGATTGGGATTCTATTACTTGACAAGTGAAAGAATCTAACCAATGGCAAGGAGATTTAGGGGAGGGAAATTGCCCCTTAGCCCCCTATGCCCAGGCAAACCAGGTCCCTTCTCTGAGCCTCAGTTTACACTAGAAGTAAATTTTAGCTGTCAAATTTTTAATTCCAATGGTATTTAAGGCATTTCACATACATCAGTCTCATAGAATTCTCAGGAGAATTCTGAGTCAGTCATCGATATTCCCATATTCCCAATGAAGAAACTGAGACTCAGAAAGGCAGAGTGTGACTCAGATAAGTTAGTCTCAGAAGCCTTTCTAGGGGGATTTCCCTGGTGGCACAGTGGTTAAGAATCCACCTGCCAATACAGGAGACATGGGTTCGAGCCCTGGGCCGGGAAGATCCCACATGCCATGGAGCAACTAAGCCCGTGCGCCACAACTACTGAGCCTGCGCTCTGGAGCCCACGAGCCACAACTACTGAAGCCCGTGCGCCTACTCTCGCCATAACTATATAAAGCCCGCGTGCAGCAACGAAGACCCAAAGCAGCCAAAAATAAATAAATAAAATAAAATAAATTTATAAAAAAAAAAAAGCCTTGGGCTTCCGTGGTGGGGCAGTGGTTGAGAGTCCGCCTGCCGATGCAGGGGACACGGGTTCGTGACCCGGTCCGGGAGGATCCCACATGCAGCGGAGCGGCTGGGCCCGTGAGCCATGGCCACTGAGCCTGCGCGTCCGGAGCCTGTGCGCCGCAACGGGAGAGGCCACAACAGTGAGAGGCCCGCGTACCGCAAAAAAAAAAAAAAAAAAATCCTTTTTAGGAACCTCTGCCATCTTCCTTTCTCACTGTAAAATGGGCATAATAACTGACCACCCTCAGACACAGTCCTGAGGATAAGAGAGGGAAAAGCCAGTTTAAGTTCAGTTGGGGGTAAGCATTGTCCCTTCCCCATCTTCCTGGAAAATGCACGAATTCAAGAGTTAGGGCTAGCACTGGGTGATGATGGAGGTGTAGTTGGGGTCCTCGGCAAACAGCCTCCTCTGGCTGGCTTCAGTCCATCCAGCCCCAACCCTACTTCCTGGGAGTTGCTGCCCCGCCCCCCGCCCCCACACACACACCCCGGGCCACCTTCCCAAAGAAGGCCTCGCGCAAGAGGACGTCAGTCAGTTCCCTTGGCCCCCTGCCTACCTCCCCGGGGCACTTTTGGGCTTTCCCTCCCCAACCTGGCCCCGAGCCATCGGTCACTGGCGCCTGCCCAGTCACGCGGTCCTCTTTGGCCGACTTCCTCCAGGATCCTGATTTAACTCTCCCTCCTCCCCCGTCCCTCCCCGCCCCAGGCTCTCAGGGCACCCTCCTGTTCTGCCCGGCAGGTGTAGGGAAGTAGAGCATCAGCTCTGCCTCAGAGGGGGACCTCGGGCTTTAGTTTTCCCGCCTGTCAAATGCGGCCCCCACCTTACGGTTGCCTCAATTCTCTTCACTGCCTCCTACTCTAGCTTTGTCCTTTCCCTACGGCCCCATCCCTCCACCCCCATCAGTTTCCTAAGCTCTTCCCAGGGCCTAATTCCCCGGGGCGGAGGTGGGGGGGAGGGGAGGAGGGACAGAGTCCAACCTTAAGGGAGCTCACGGAACTGGTCTGAAAGGAACTCCAAGAGACAGGGTGAAAATGGCCACCTTCCGCCATCAGACAGACCTGGGTTCGAATTCGACTCTGCTTCTGACCAACTGCTGATTCTGAACCCTTCATCTCTCTGTGCCTCAGTTGTTCCTTCTGTGAAACGGGGACCCTGTCGGGAGACGAAAGATGGAAAGACTCAAAGGGAGGCTCCAACCTGAACTAAGTACCCCCGCCCCCAGCGCCCCTTCCCTAGCCCGGGAGCGGATCCTCACCTCCCAGTCCCTAGTCCCTCCGCCGCAGGCTCCTCCTCCTCTGACATCAGAGCCGCGGGCGGGCGGAGGGAGCCAGCTCAGTCCAAATCGAGCCCTAGCCCGAGAGCGGGCGGGCGGGCCAAGCGCGCAGCAGCGGCGGACGGCGGACGGAGCTCGGCACCTGACAACTCGCGCCTCCCAGCCAGCCCCGCGGCTGGGCAGCCGCAGGTACAGCCCGGGAACCGCCCCGCCCGTGACCCTGGGCGCTGTCGGGCGGCGGGACCTTTCAGCCGCTGGACACCATCTCCGAAAGATGGGAGGGGGTGCCTGGGCGTACTGGACTGTACAGGGGCAGGGCTGGGCCTTTCTCCCCCACCTATACCCCAGGCCCAGCAGGTGCCTTTACTGAGTGGGTAAAAGAGGAAGGAGGAGGAGGGGTGTGTGTGTGTGTGTGTCTGCCTTCAGGAGGAGGGGGGTGTGTGTGTGTGTGTGTCTGCCTTCAGGAGGAGGGGTGTGTGTGTGTGTCTGCCTTCAGCTGGGCCTGAATGTGGAAGGACTGGGCATTAGGAGGTAAAGACGTGTGGGGGCCGTGTTGGGGTATGCGAATGTCATAGCACAGGCAAGTGGATCTGATATGAAGTTGCAGCATGTTGGTGTGTAAGCGTATCCGTATGGGTGGGGATGTCTGGGAAACAGTGTTTGGGCTGCACATTGTGTATCTAGGTGTTGTGTGTGCTGGAATCTGGCTCAAAGGGTAGTAAGTCAGAGTTGGGGGGTATACAGTTGTGTACTGAGGATGTTTGGAGTTAGATGTTTTGAGGATTTGGAGTTTAAGAGCTTCTAGGGTGTATAGGAGCTGGAGGGTGAAGGGTGTGAATGAATCTGGGATGTCTGGTATACAGGTGAGGGGTCTGTGTGTGTGTGTCTGTCCCGTCTGCATGTCATCTCGTCCAGGTGTGCGTGGATGTGTGTTTTGGGGTGTGAGAGGGATCTGTGGGGGATGTCTGTGTGAGGATGTCTGAGGAAGTGTGTGTGGACATGTGTGCTGATGTCTGGGTGTACATGTATGATGAGATGCCACAGCATCATCTGGAGATGGAGTGTGGATCTGGGGGCAGGTGTTTGGGTTCAGGGGTGTGGGTGGGTCTTGGTGTGGTGTATCTGGGTGTAGGGATATGTGTGGAACTGTGAGGTTTGTATTTGCCAGGCCTCCAGGTGGGTTTTAAAATTCTGCCTCTAGAGCTTACCATCAAGTTTCCTTTCCTAGAAGTTTCTGCCCCTGGGATAGGTGGCCAGACCCCCCTGGGAACAAAGTCCCACCCAGAGTGGGATCGCACATCAGGGGCTCTAGTCAGGGCACCTTCCCCTCATTTTCCCACAGAAAAAACAGAGAAGAAAAGTGCTCTTCCTGAGGTCACACAGTACACTGGTCTCTCTTTTGGCCTCACTTTCTGTGGGCCTGGGATGGGATTGAGAGGCTGTGTTCTCTGGATGGGTCCTAGTCTGGCCGCAGCCCCCTCCAAGGCCTTTACCTTCAGCAAGCTTAGCTGGGGCCCCAGCTAGGGTCATTGGGCAACTCTGGGTCCAGACCCTATCCATCGCCAACCTCAGTCTCCCCATTCTCCATCTGATGAATGGAGAGAGAATGCTCACCCTCTACTGCTGGTTGAGACAGACGTCTCAACAGAAAAGTACAGGCTGGATCAGGGTGAGATCAAGCCGGGAGGGGACAGGTTGGGTGGGACCATTTCTCAGGCTGCTGGGACCCAGATGGGGAGTCAGGAGTGAGAGGGGGGTAACAGGAGGTCCAGGGAGCTCCAGCTGTGGCTGCTGTTGCTGTGGTAACAGTGCAGAAGGAGCTATTTAAAAACATGGCTGAGATATTGGTGGGAGCCCAGGCTGCCGGAAAACTGATTTCCGAGAGGCCTGGCAGGGAGAAGGAGGAGGGAGAGGAGACACCCCAGCAATTCCCAGGGTGGGGCTGGGACATCGCTGGTTCTGGGGACGGGGGATCCTCCGGGGCTGTGCATTTCTATAAGCTGCTCTGGGGTCTTCGCTGCTGTCCTCCCAGAGGTCAGTGTCCCCCTGAGTGTTTGGATTTAGAGAGGGAGGAACTGGGAGGTGAGCTGAATAAACAAATGAATGAGTGACTTTGTTGAATAAAGAATTTTGCTGCCACCCTGAAGGATTTTCCTCTAGGCATAAGGATATGATGCATGGATGTTGCTGAATGAACAAATGGCCTGTGAATGAGTGAAAGTTGAATGATTTTGTCAAATGAATGAATCAAGGAATGAATAAACGCAGGCTGAATGGGGCCCCCAGTAAGTTCCCACGAAGAAGCCTGGGCCCTGCTGAGTCTTTTCCTTCCATTCCCTTTCCCAGGAGCCCTGGCTGTGGCCAGGGGGCAGTGGGCCATGCCGGGGGCAGTGGAAGGCCCCAGCTGGAAGCAGGCGGAGGACATTGGGGACATTTACGACTTCCGTGATGTTCTGGGAACGTGAGTCTCAGGGCAGGAGGAAAGGGAGAGCTGTTCCTGAGCTGGGGGTGGGGGGGCAGTTGGGAAGGTCCTCACTCCTGGGCCTGACTGGCTGGGGAGGCTGAGTCCAGGGTGGTGCTTCCTCCAGCCAGTTGATCACTGCTTCCTGTTTCCTACTGCCCAGGCCCCATGGTGGCCTTGTATGGCCCGACTGGCCTGGGCTTCTCACTTCTGGCTGACAGTGGGTGGAACAGAGGCTGCTCTTGCCACAGCTCTGGGTTCCTGTGACGAGAAGAAAGTAGGAGGAATGAAGGAGCCAGTTTTTCAAACTTGCTGCCAAGAACTGGGGGTTCTGGCCTAGGTTTTGGAACTGAAGCTGGGCGTGGCTTTGTTCTCAGTGGTGGGAATCCAGAAATAACTCAAACCTGATCTCCCAAGTCGATCCCAAACATGTGAGGGAGACAGACCTACGGAAAATGACAACAGGGTGTGTGCTGTGCTCTAGCTAAATTTGGGAATGAGGACTTCGTTGAGCCCAGAGAGAGCAGTGGCTTCTGTGTGGAGAAGAACTTTATGGAGAAGGGAGTATTAGAGCCGGGGACTAAAGGATGGGTAGGAGTGTACTTGTCAGAGAGGGAGAAGGCATTCCAGGCAGAAGGAACAGCATCAGCAAAGGTTCAGAGGCATGTTATGTGTGGAAGGAGAGAGAGTCTAGTGGAGCTTCTCATCAGAGGCTGGTGGAAGAGTGGAAGAAGAGGCTGAGAAGAGAGAGGAACAGGTCATGTAAGGCCTGAAAGCCAAGCTATGGAGGCTGGACTTGACCCCATGAGCCACAGGAAGACATTTAAGACTTTGTGGCAGATTTGCAATTCAGGATGGTCACTCTGGCCACAGCACAGAAGGGAAACTGGAGAGGGACAAGACTGGAAACCAGCAATGAGGCTATCACAGTCACTAGTTATTCTGACGATTGAGCTTTCACGAGAGATGCTTTTCTTTGACTTATGGCTTCTTATTATCCCAGGGAAAGCAAACCGTCCTAGAAAGAACACTCCAGTAAACCCTCCTTAATCAGTGAACTTTAGTGAAAATGAATGTGTTCCTTTCTAAGAGCCTGTTAGAAAGCATTGCTTCTCAAACTTCAGTGAGGATACACATCACCTGACACTCTTGTTAAAATGCAGATTCTAGGGCTTCCCTAGTGGCGCAGTAGTTAAGAATCCGCCTGCCAATGCAGGGGACACAGGTTCGAGCCCTGGTCCGGGAAGATCCCACATGATGCGGAGCAACTAAGCCTGTGCACCACAACTACTGAGCCTACACTCTAGAGCCCGTGAGCCACAACTACTGAAGCCCGCGTGCCTAGAGCCCGTGTTCAACAAGAGAAGCCACCACAATGAGAAGCCTGCGCACTGCAACAAAGGGTAGCCCCCGCTCGCCGCAACTAGAGAAAGCCTGCGCGCAGCAACAAAGATCCAACACAGCCAAAAATAAAATAAAAATTAAAAATGCAGATTCTGATTTAGTAGGTCTAGGGCGGGGCCTGAGATTCCACACTTCTGAAAAGTTCCCAGGTGATACTGATGGTTCTTCATGGTTCTAAAGGGTGTTAAATAAGCCATGACTCAAATTGGCTTTTGCAGAAAAAGGAGTGAATGAGTCATGCACATAATAAAAAAGCCTAGGGAGTAAACTTCAGGCATGGGATGCAGGGGCTCACATGATGTTATCAGGAAATTGTCTTTGACGGTTTCTCAGCTCTGATTTCCTTTGTGTTGGCTTCATTCTCAAGCAGGCTCTCCCCAAGTGGTGGCAAAGATGACCACCATTAGCTCCAAGCTTACGTCTTACCAGCTTAGCAGGAAAGAGCACCTCATTCTCAAAGTGCCAGTAACCTGGCTTATATCACAGGACCCAATTACTGTGGCCAGGGGATAGACTACTCTGATTGGCCAGGTCACCTCTGGCACCAGGGAGGTGAATGAGTGATGGAGGGAGGCTCATCCCATCTCCTTGGTCTGGGGATGGTCACGTAACCCATAGGGGGATGGAGGAGAGGCTGGAGGGAGGCTGAGTTCCCCACCTCGTAAATCCCCTCTCTCTGCAGAGGGGCCTTCTCGGAGGTAATCCTGGCAGAAGATAAGAGGACTCAGAAGCTGGTGGCCATCAAATGTATCGCCAAGAAGGTTCTGGAGGGCAAGGAGGGCAGCATGCAGAATGAGATTGCTGTCCTGCACAAGTATGTGAGCCACATCCTGTCCCTGCCCTGGGTTGACCCTGCCTTGACCCCTCCCATTCGCTTCCTATCTCTGCTTTGGGCAAATCATCTAACCTCTCTGAGCCTCAAATTGCTCATTTGTAACACGAAGTAATAATCTCCACTTGGTAGGGATTTGGGGAGCATTAGAGGTCCCTTATTTCAAGTGCCTGGCACAACAGCTAACATGACAGATGTGACCGAGATGCCACTGCTTCTTTACGGTGGTTTAATGTCCAATCAGATCTAAAGGTCAGTCCTTGAACGTGTCTCAAACCCATGTATCTCAACTGACGTTATCTCTAGACCTACCGCAAGTTCCTGCCACATATTAAACCACCCAGCAAGTTGAAAAATGCCCATCTGCGGATGCCCTGACTCAACAACCAAATGGTCTCCAAACTGTTCATGCTGATGGGAAACCTGCTGTTCTCACTGGAAAGCTCATATAGCATCTTCACTTCCAGCCTCCCCCCAGAGCTTTCCAACCACCATGGGCAGGGACGAAATAATTATTTCCACTATTGGGTCAGGGAGACTGAGGCCCAGAGAGGACAAAGGACTTGCCCAAGGTCACACAGCAAGTTTGTGGCAGAGCCAAATCTTCCATCAAACTCAATTACCATCATTGGTTCATTTCTGGAGCGTTTACTGTGTGCCAGGCATTGTGCAGATTCTTCCCTGCATTTCCTCACATGATCCTCACTCCACCACTTGGAGGGAAGTACTATCACTGGCTTCATATTATAGATGAAGAAACTGAAGCCCGGAGAGGTTACCCTCAATTCAGTGAATATGAGTGAGCACCCACTCTGCACCAGGTGTGGAGCAACGGTGGTGAGCAAGATAAAGCTGCTGGTCTCGTGGAGACGATGTTCTGGTGGGGGAGGCTGACAACTTTATAAACCCAGACAAGTGTTAAAATCATATACTGATCAGCACTGTGAGGTGAGAAGACTTGCCCCCGAACAGCACGTGGCAGAGGCGGATGAGGACCCGGGTCTGTCTGACGCCGGAGCCCAGTGTTAACCCCTGTGGCTCTCCTGCCTTCCATGACACTATGATACATCATGGTAGATCAGCTTTTCCCTCTGAGACCCAGATCTCAGGCTCGTCCTGCCCAGGTTTGCAGGCGGTGGTTCTTCACCATGAGGGTGGGGAGGTGGCTGAACTGTCCTCACCTCTGAACCACCTCATTTCTCCTTTCAGGATCAAGCACCCCAACATTGTAGCCCTGGATGACATCTATGAAAGTGGGGGACACCTCTATCTCATCATGCAGCTGTGAGTGGCCCTGCCTCTGCACCTTCCTCACAGCTCTCCCTGCTGCCCCCTCCCTGGCCTCTCTGCCTTCCGTTCTCTTGTCCAGACTGCCCTGTCCCTGGCTACAGGGTGTCAGGTGGGGAGCTGTTTGACCGAATTGTGGAAAAAGGCTTTTACACAGAGCGGGACGCCAGCCGCCTCATCTTCCAGGTGCTGGATGCCGTCAAGTACCTGCACGACCTGGGCATCGTACACCGAGACCTCAAGGTGGGTGTGAGGGTGTGTGGGGAGCTGGGGCACCCAGGGGTGGGGCCTCTGCAAACTCCTGAGACCTTGGGTACCTCTCACCCCCTTGCTGAGCCCTGCTTTCCCATCTGCAGAATTGACCCGGTAAGCCCTAAACTGCTTCCTCCCCATTCCATCTCTGACACACAAATGGACACAAAGGTGAACTGTGCTGTTATTTTATCCCAGTCGCATCTTATGTCTTTTTCTGATAATAAAAGTCCCACTTGCCCTTTGTAGAAAACTTGAATGGGGTAGCAAAACACAAAGAAGAAAGCCAGAAGCCCCTGAAAGCCTGCTCCTCAGAGACAATGATGGGGTTCACGTTTTGTAGTACATCTCATTCTGCTCTAGAAGAGTGCGGGGGTGAAACAGATCTGGGTCTGAATTCTCTCCCTGCCACTCCCCTCCCTAACTGTAGATTCTCAGGCAAGTCACTTTGCCTCTCAAGGCATCAGTTTCCCCCACTGTAAAGTGCGATTATTCAGAGTGGGCTAGCAGGGATGTGGTAAGGATAAACTGAAATCAAGCACAAGACAGGATCTGGCGCACAGGAGCTCCTCAAAAATTCTTTAGGGTGTCACAGTACACACCTGAGGTTTATAGGAAATTCCGTTCCATATCCCCAAGGCCCTTGTCCTTTTGGAACTTCGAACTTAATTGAGTTTCTTGTGCCTCCAACCAAGATGGCAGCTGTGATGCCACAGTGGCTTTTGGGGGGCTCGCTGGGGTGCTTGGGGAGGCAGAAGGTCCTGCTGGCCTCTGGCCATCTCCCACTCCTCTTCCCCCACCTCCCATCTTCCAAGCCAGAGAATCTGCTGTACTACAGCCTGGATGAAGACTCCAAGATCATGATCTCCGACTTTGGCCTCTCCAAGATGGAAGACCCCGGCAGCGTGCTCTCCACAGCCTGCGGGACCCCAGGATACGTGGGTGCGGAAGGCCGTGGGCTGGGACTGTGGGCGGGGGGAGGAACCCAAAGCTGCCGGGCAGATTTGTCACCACCATGTCCCCTTCCCTCCACAGCCCCTGAAGTGCTGGCCCAGAAGCCCTACAGCAAGGCAGTGGATTGCTGGTCCATTGGGGTCATCGCCTATATCCTGTGAGGGGGGGCCTTGGCCGTTGGGGATGTGGCTTCAGAGTTCTTCTCTCCCCTACTTTGCTCTCTTCCTCCTCCTTGCCATTTCTTCTTTCCTGCCATCCATATTTATATCTACCAATTAACGACTAATATTACTTCACTCAACAGATACTATGTTTCTGGCACTGTGCCAAGCACTGGGGCTTTAGCAGAGAATAAGACAGACAAGGTGCCTGCCCTCAGGGAGCAGACATGCTAGTAAGGGAGACAGAAAATAAATAAGTAAATCTATAAAATAATGGCAGGTGGTAAGAAATATTAAGAAGAAAAATCAAGCAGGGGAGGGAGATGGGGATGGATGCTATTGTAGATAGGAGGTCAGGGAGCCTCTCTGAGGAGGTGGCATGAGTGGCATCCTGACTGAAGTGAGGGAGCCAGACATTCGAGGTGTGGGGGGAGAATGGTTTAGGCAGAGGGCACAGCAAGTGCAAAGGCCCTGAGGAAGGACAGATGGCGGCATGTTAAGGAACAGAAAGCCAGGGTAGCTGGACAGGAGTGAGCAAGGCAGAGAGGGCCAAATTTCCCCCCTTTGTAAAAGGGGGAACTCCTTCCTGTGGGTCCTGCCTGCTCCCTGAGACTGCCCCAAAGCTCCATCCTGGAGCCAGTGGGTACAATGAAAATGGAAATGAGAATGAGTTTCTCCTTGCCCAGGCTCTGTGGTTATCCCCCCTTCTATGACGAGAACGATGCCAAACTCTTTGAACAGATTTTGAAGGCCGAGTACGAGTTTGACTCTCCTTATTGGGACGACATCTCTGACTCTGGTATTTGGGGCTTTGCTTTCTTCCCCTGGGTCCTACCTCCGGTGCCTTCCTCATCTGCTTTGGGGGTCTCCTCTCTGCCTTCCTTCCACCAGATTCCCCAGCCCCAGACTAACAGAGCTGTCTTCGAGACCAGACACCCACCCTGGGTGCTTCTCTTTGCCTGGCTCCTGGCCTGAGAAACTGTAGGCTTTCATTCATTCGGTCTTCAAACATAGTATTTTAGAAAATACCTCCCCCCACTGACTTCCTAATGCCTAAGACACCACCATTCATGTTTTTATCTGTCTTCCTGTGCCTCCGATTAGGAGGCAAAGCTGTGAAGCCATTATCAGTCATGTACACATCAGTGTGAATACACTGAGCACAATCTTCTCTAGGAACAAGTTATTCTTAAGGGAGAAAGCTGGAGGGTTGGGGTGGGCCTGGGGTCTTAGAGAAAAGGGTGCGGGTGGGGTGGTGAATGGACAGATCTGGCTTCGGTGCCAGCCAGACCTGAGGGGTGGGTTCTATCTTGGGGGTGTTCTCAGGCACCACCATGCTGTCTTTGCTCTTGTCTTGGGGATTCAGCCAAAGACTTCATCCGGCACTTGATGGAGAAGGATCCAGAGAAGAGGTTCACCTGTGAACAGGCCTTGCAGCACCCCTGGTGAGAGCTCCCACAAGCTGCAGGCTGGGGTGGGATCTGGGGCCCCCAGGCCTGCCTCAACCTTCACTGACAACCCTCCACACACATCCGCTCTAGGATTGCAGGAGATACAGCTCTAGATAAGAATATTCACCAGTCGGTGAGCGAGCAGATCAAGAAGAACTTTGCCAAGAGCAAGTGGAAGGTGAGCCCACGTTTAGTCCTGGGTCCCAGCCTCCCCAGGACTCCTCCCCAGCCCCATCCAGCCCTCAGCTCACACAGCAGCTTGCACCTTGTGGGGCACACTGTAAATGCTCAGGGGTGCTTACTGAAGAACCTCATTCATTCATTCAATGCTCTGACACCTACTCTATTCCAGTGATGGTCCCTGACCTCCAAGTCTAGAGGGAGAACAGTGTATACTTCTTAAGGAGACATCGAACCCAAGCTACGAGATCCTGGAAGGGGCATAAACCTGTCAGACGTGATAGCCGAGTAGGAATTAGCTGGGCACAGCAGAATAATGTCTGAGGCAGACGGAACCAGGGTGCAAAGGGCCAGGAGACGTGAGAGTGCAGCCATTCAGGGCAGTGTAAGCGCTAAGCCTGGCTGGACTGGAGGAGCTGTGGGCCAGGAGCCCAGGCTGCAGACCCAGGCAGGGGCCAGGCTGCTCGGGGGCTTGAGTGCCACAGTGGAGCAATGATTTGATCCTGGGGATGCTGAGAAGGATTTTCAGCTGGAACTTGTCCATTAGAAAGGGCTCTCAAGATGCAGAAAGGCACAGAGGAGGCTGGGAGACCCTTTAGGGGGCTGTGGCAGAGACATAGTCAGGAGACGGTGAGGGCTTGGACCAGAGCAGTGGCACTGCGAACAGAGAACACTGGTTGGTCCAGGAGTCGTTTGGGAGGCAGAACTGACAAGAAGTGATGGTACAATGGATATTGAGGGAGAGAAGAGATGTCCAGGGCTGGCCCAAGATTTTGGTCGGGGATGAAGTAGATGGCGGTACCGTCACTAAGATGGAGATCCCAGGGGCAGAAACTTGTTTTAGGGGATGAGTTTGGTTTGGGACATGGTAAATTTGAGGGACATCTCACTGGATAGGTTGAATAGAGAATGATACACACACACCTGGGCAAGTTAGTTAACCTCTCTGTGCCTCAGTTTCCTCCTTTGACAATGGTGACAGTAATAGTGCCCACCTCAAAGACATTCGTGAAGATTAAATGAACTACTATGTAAAGTGCTTAGAACAGTGCCTGACACATAATGCTATATTGTTTACTCTTATGTGAATATAAATTAATTATATATAAAAAGTTACACACGTCTATCTATATATACATTTTATACGTGTGTGTGTGTATTACTATATGATATGACTGAATATAGTTTAATAAAGCCTTGTAGATGTTTCAGGGAGTTTTAGGCGATCAACCAATATTGCCTGAATAAAACTAACAGAACTGCTGCGAGAATTACACCGCCAGACCCTGCCCCGTGATGTCCTGCTCTCTCCAAAGTCCCTTCTTCTGCCTCTCTCCACAGCAAGCCTTCAATGCCACGGCTGTGGTGCGGCACATGAGGAAGCTACAGCTGGGCACCAGCCAAGAGGGGCAGGGACAGACGGCGAGCCACGGGGAGCTGCTGGCCCCAGCAGCTGGGGGTGAGGCCCTGGGCTCTGTGGAAGGGCAAGGGTGGTCCACAGAGAGGTACCCACACTAGAACAGAGGGTCTCCTCCTGTGGCCAACTCTGCTTTCTCTCCCCGTGTAGGGCCGGTGGCCAGCTGCTGCTGTCGAGACTGCTGCGTGGAGCCGGGCCCAGAACTGTCTCCCACACTGGCCCCCCAGCTCTAGGGGCCTGGATCCCCTGTGTAGGAGGGGTTGGGGGCAGCCTGCTCCCCCCCTCCCTGAACTGGGGAGTTACCCTGCTCCACCCGCTCCACACCCCTTTCCCTACAGCCCCTCCACTGCATTTTCCATACAAATGTTTCTATTTTATTGTTCCTTCGTATAATAAAGGGAAGAGGTTAAAACCACAGGTAGCTCTGTCTCCCCAGACAACTCCCATCCCACACTGTCACGCAAACTGCTTGATTTGAGGGTGCCTGGGCCCTGAGGTAGCTGCAAGGAGCCCCCTTTCCAACATGAGACTGGATGGGGGTGAGAAGGGGGAATGGTGGGGAGGGGTATTTGGGGCATCCCTTCGTCCAGCGCCCCCACCTAGCCTTCCGGCCCTGGGCATCTCTTTCTGCACTTTGCTGGTGGCTCCTGAGCTCGGTGGGGTTGGCGCAGGTCAGCACTGAACAGCACCTGGTCGGGGGGAGGAGTCTGAGTCGAGAGAGGGTACACTGGGGTCAAGACTGGGGGTGCCGTGTGGGGAGCCGGAAGGGTTCATGGGGGTCAGGGCTGAGGCAAGGAGAGTCCACTGGAGTCAGGGCTGGGGTGGGTGGAGAGTCCTTTAGGGTCACCTGGGGCAGTGGCGGGGTAGAAGAAAGTGGGTCAGGGCTTGGGGCGAAGTCCTATGGGGTCTGGACTGGAGAAGGACGGGAAGGCTAGGTACACTCACTGCTTGGGCCCAGCCAGCATAAGGTCCCCACAGGCTCCGGAAAAAGCTTCCTAAACCAGAAGTGGTGAGGCGACATTGATTGGCCCTCCTGCTCCCTATCCACAAGGGTGGGGCGTAGGGGGAGGTGTGGGAAGTTTCCACCACCTCAGCTCACTGCCAGTCCCGACATCCCACTCTCTCCTTACCCAGTTCCTTGTTGGCCTGGGGGCTCGGACCCTTGGTGGTGGGGTGCCAGCTGTAGTCACATTGAGCGATCTGCCACACATGGACATCCACGGGCACAGCCTGGGGCTTGTCTAGGGCCATCAAGCAGATGCAGTCGGCCACCTTTGACAGACACAGAGTGAGCCACAGAGGAGGAATGGCAGGGTCCAGCCAGCAACCTGCTTCTAGCCCCAAAGCCAGCTGCTTCCTTCTCCACTCTGAGGTTACTATGATTGTACATTCTATTAATAATTTAAAACACAGCTGTGTGGACTTCCCTGGTGGCACAGTGGTTAAGAATCCGCATGCCAATGCAGGGACATGGGTTCAAGCCCTGGTCCAGGAAGATCCCACATGCCGCGGAGCAACTAAGCCCGTGCGCCACAGCTACTGAGCCTGCGCTCTAGAGCCCATGAGCCACAACTACTGAGCCCGTGCACCTACAGCCCGTGCTCCGCAACAAGAGAAGCCACTGCAATGAGAAGCCCGCGTATTGCAATGAAGAGTAGCCCCTGCTCACAGCAACTAGAGAAATCCTGCGTGCAGCAACGAAGACCCAATGCAGCCAAAAATAAATAAATTAATTAATTAATTAATTTTAAAAAAGAAATAGCTCCTGGTATTAAGAAATTTTTTTAAAAAAAATATAGGGCTTCCCTGGTGGCGCAGTGGTTGAGAGTCCGCCTGCCGACGCAGGGGACACGGGTTTGTGCCCCGGTCTGGGAAGATCCCACATGCCGCGGAGCGGCTGGGCCCGTGAGCCATGGCCGCTGAGCCTGCACGTCCGGAGTCTGTGCTCCGCAGCGGGAGAGGCCACAACAGTGAGAGGCCCATGTACCGCAAAAAAAAAAAAAAAAAAAAAAAAAAAAAAAAAAAATATATATATATATATATATATATAAAACAGCTGTGATGAGAGTGCTACTGGGTGAACATCTTATGTGTGTCAGGTTCTCTATTTTTTTATAAACTTATTTATTTAATTTATTTTTGGCTGCATTGGGTCTTCGTTGCTTCACGCGGGCTTTTCTCTAGTTGCGGTGAGTGGGGGCCCCTCCTCGTTGTGGCGCGCAGGCTTATTGTTGTGGCTTCTCTTGTTGTGGAGCACGGGCTCTAGGTGCACGGGCTTCAGTAATTGTGGCACGTGGGCTCAGCAGTTGTGACTCACGGGCTCCAGAGCGCAGGCTCAGCAGCTGTGGCCCCCGGGCTTAGTTGCTCCATAGCATGTCGGATCCTCCCGGACCAGGGCTCGAACCCGTGTCTCCTGTATTGGCAGGCGGATTCTTAACCACTGCGCCACCAGGGAAGCCCCTTGTCTTGTTTCGCAGACAAGAAAACTGAGGTTCTGAAAGGTGAAATGACTTGGCCAAAGTTACACAGCTAGGCAGATGCAGAACCCAGATTTAATTAGGGTTAGGCTGGAGTTCAGAGCCCATTAAAAAGAGTTCTTTAAGCAAAAGTTCATTTTTAAAGTACAGAGAAATATAAAAAAGAAAACAATAAATGCCAAATTCCCAATCATCTTTCTGATAGCTAACGCTGTTGATATTTAACAAGAAGTTCTATAAGTGCATATAATTTTACGAGAAGAACAAAATGAAAAGTGGAAACATCTTTTCATTTGTCTTCCCAAAGGTAACCACTATTAAGTTCCCTGTGATTCCTTCTGGAAATTTCTGCATATAGCAGTGTATATATGTACGTAAACAAATGGTTTTTCTAAAAACGCATTCAAAGAGCAATGTCTTTTATACCCTTTCTGCATTCTACATTTCTCTAATAAAACATCTGCTGGTATCCTTTCTCCTTCCCACTCTGCCTCCAGAAGAGAAGCCCGCATCCAAGCACCCAACTCTCAGGCCTGCCTTCTCTCCTCCTCCGCTACTCTCTGCATGGGTGGTGAGGGCAGCTCCTACCCCCTTGGGGCCTTACCTTGGTGCCTACCCCAGGCAGGGTGCAGAGGGCCTTATGGGCCTCCTCGTAGGGTGCCTTGCGCAGCTGCTGCAGCCAGGGAAGTCCACCCCGTTCTTCCAGGATGGCTCGGGCACTGGCACTCACATAGCGGGCACGATACCCCAGGCCCAGCTTCCTGAGCTGAGCCTCCACCTGTGGCCCTGTGGGGTGGCGGGGAGGGGATCAGGGGTCAGGCATTATCACATCCTTCCTGTCATCAGGCTAGCGTGTGAGCCCTGCACCCCACAGGAATGCTTTCCCTAAGCACCCCTCTCCTACCTTGCCACCCTCTGGGAGACCCCAGGACACTTGCATGTACAAAGGAAAGGGTTAAGGCCTGGGTTCTGCCCCTCCACAAATGTTCTCTGAGCACTGACTATGTGCTGTGCACTGCAGAAGGGACTGAGAAGGACTTGCTGCCCTGGAGGAACTCCCCAGTTAAGTTCCTTAACCTTTCCAAAGGGCGTTCACATTCATGATCTAAAATAAAAGTCATGATAACAGCAACAGCTTCTATTTTCAAGTCCCGGGTATCATGCATGGGCAAAGTGCTTTAGGTACATTATCATGCTTACTTTTCTCAAGGACCCTGATGACAACATTATTGTTCTTCCCACTTTATGGATGGAGAAAATGAAGGCCTAGAAGAGGTTAAGTAACTTGCTCAAGAAAGGACATGGTAGAGATGGGACCTTGCACTGAGGTCTGGGACACCAAGCCTGTGCTCTTAACCCATTGCACTACCTCATGATTGCTTTATTCATCCCTCAAACCCTTCTGGATAGAGACTGTTATTCCCATTCCACAAACAAGTTAAGAGAAGCTTGGAGAGGTGAATGAATTTCTTGAGGTCTTATGACTACTAAGCTGGGAGCTAAGACCCAAGATTGGGTTTCTAAGCACCTAAAACATTCTGTTTTCTCCAGAGGGGGCTGTCTCCTTGCTATGCAGTCACCAAGCACTTTCTCTAGCTTGGTTCTCACAACTGCCAACTGACATACTTGCCTCTGTAAAATACTTGCCTCACAGGGCTGCCGTGAAGAACATATGCGTTTCTGGTTGCAGAATTGTTGGATTCATTGCAGAGATAACAAGTTGAATTTTCTGTTTACATCCCATAAGCCAAACACTGTGCTAGGTGCAGTATGTGTATTCCTTTACTCAACCCTCATGACAATTCTGATAGGTAGGTGCTATTCTTTTTTTTTTTTTTTTTTTGCGGTACGTGGGCCTCTCACTGTTGCGGCCTCTCCCGTTGTAGAGCACAGGCTCCGGACGCACAGGCTCAGCGGCCATGGCTCACGGGCCCAGCCGCTCTGCGGCATGTGGGATCTTCCCGGACCGGGGCACGAACCCGTGTCCCCTGCATCGGCAGGCGGACTCTCAACCACTGCACCACCAGGGAAGCCCAGTAGGTGCTATTCTTATCCCATTCAATGGATTAAAAAACTGAGGCACACAGAGGCTAAATAATGGCTCAAGGTCATATACGTAGAAGTCACGTGCCAGAGTTGAGATTCTGACCCAGGCAGGCTGTCTCTAGAATGCGTGCTCTTAAGTCCAAATTACTGTACACTGTATACAGATGTCTTCTGATGAGCCATTGAACCCATGGGGCAAAAGGTCCAGACTACTGAGGTGCTGACATTTCAGGGACAGATAAGGAAGATGAGGTGTAACTGGGGCTGATCAGACCAGGCAGGGCAGTATTCTGGATGAGGGCAGTATTTAGAAAGGCAGGAAGCTTTGAGATGGGAGAAGGGCACCAGGGGAAAACTGAACAGACCTTGAGAGCTGCTGGAAGGCCTGGAGGCAAGGACCCACCTACTCACCAGCCAGGGCCTGCAAGCTGGGGAAGCCATGGTAGGTGACCTCATCAAGCTGGAGGAGCCGAGGTCCGAAGGTCTGGCAGAGCCGCTCCACCATGCCAGTGATGCGGGCAATGTTGTTGTTGGAGGAACAGATGAAGGAGAAGAGACACTCGATGGGATCCTGTTGCAGGAGTCGCACACCTGGGGACCAGAAAGGCAGAGGGACCAGAAATCACCTGTTATTGGGAGTGGCCTCTTCTCACCCTCAGATTCTAGGTACCAAGGCTCCGGGGTATCCCAGGGGAATGAGGGACAGCACTGTTAGAGAAAGCAACACCAGAGCTCTCATTCCTCATAGCATCTTGTGAGGTCTGGGTTATCATCCCATTCCACAGATGAAGAAGCCACAATGTAAGCACTATGAGGGTGGGGATTTGTTTCTGTTTTGTTCACTGTGGTATCCCCAGTCGCATAGCTGATGCTCTGTAAACATTTACAGAATGAATGATGTCACCAGCCCCAGATCACAAAGCCCGGATTTGGCTCAATATCCTTGTCACTCCACTATGGTGGTCAGCAGGACAATAATAACAGTAATAATAATTACTATGTGTCAGGCACTATTCTAAGCACTTTACATGTCTTAGCTTCTTTAATCCTCATAAAATCCTATGAAGTGGCTATAATCCCCATTTTACAGATGGTGAAACTGAGTAACTTAACCAAATCACAAGCACCCCAACCCCTGCCTCAGGCTCTGTACTCACCTTGGAATTTCTGAGCCACCTCTTGAAAGTGCGGGTCCACAGAACTCCAATGGTGATACAGCTGAGCAAGGCTGACATCCAGCCGGAAGTACTGTCGCACGGCCTTTAGCTCTTCCAGTGTGGGCCTGCCAACCCGGCCCTTATCCCCTCGGTACACAGTGCAGTAAAGATGCTCCTCAGTCTGGGTCAGTGTCCATACCTGGTCGGCCAGCACGCCACTCCAGTGCGCAGGGCTTTGCTCCCTCCACCTGACCCCCAGGCACAGGGCAGCCCTAGTACTCAGTTTCCCTTCCTGCACCCTTTGGGGCCCTCCCATCTTATAACTGCTCCATATACAAAACTGACTTACAAATTGCAAAGTAAAAGTGCTTTCTTTTACATCAGTTATATCATGTAATCCTCGCAACAACACTGCGCAGGCTTATTACCTCACCTCCACTTTATAAAGCATGTAACAGGGTCACCACCCGTGCCTCAGTCTCCTCTTTTGTACTCTGAAGTTTCTTCATCACCCCCAATGCACCCCAGGATCTGCTGTGCCGAGGAGCCAGGAGCCAGGGTCACTTACCGGAATGACTGTCCAGAAGCCAGAACCAGGTCCAGGCGCAGCTCAGAGCGTGGACAGGGGATGGAGGCCCACAGGGCCGGGACGGAGGCTAGAGTGCGATGTCTCATGCTACGCTGCAGAAGGGAGCGGGCTAACATTTCCACGTCAGGCTCCGCCCCATGATGCCCTCGCCCACTCAAAGCAGCTCAACGCTCCGCCGAGACACCGCCCCAAAGGTCACGCCCCTCTAGGCCTCGCCCACCAAATCCTAGCCTCTTAATTTGCTTATTTAAGGCCCGCCCAGTTTTATTCAATTTCTCCACTCCCCAAAGGGCCCACTCCTTGCGGTTCACCAACGCTCCGTCCCTCCCACTCTGTCCCGACACTCCCGTCCTTCCTCCTTACGTATCCTCCCCCGCCCCCCACAGCCTCCGGGCGCGCACCACTGTCCCCACTGTCCCAAAGAGCTGCCGCGACTTCGGGAAGCGCGCGGAAGCGCTCTCTTCGGCTTTCTCCGGCGTCCGACCTCTCTCACCGGAAGTACGGTTCAAGCCCGGCTAATTGGATCCAGAGGTAGCCAATCCACGGAGAGTTAAGAGTCGCCAATGAGAATCGGGCCTGGCGGCGGGTGGGCGGGCCTTTCCGTGGCGCCGCAGCGGTTGGCGCGCGCTGGGCTAGCTGCCCGCCCTTGGGCTTTCCTCTGTGGGCTCGGCTGCACTCGGCACGCCGGTGTGTCCCATCCCCGCTCCCCAGGGTCCGGGCGCACTGTGCGCCCTCAGGCCCCAGTCCTCACTGCCTGATCTTCTCAGAGCCCTGGGATTCCTCAGGGTCTGCCCGCCCACAGAACCAAGTCCTATCCCTCGCCGTCCTTAGCCTTTCTCACCGAGCCTCTCGGGGCTGATCCTCGCCCTCCTCAGTCGGCCTCCCCTGAACCACCCCCTCACTGAGAATCGCGCCGGAACGCAGCTCCGGGCCCGCCGAGCCTCTGAGGTGTCTCCACGGCATCTGGCTCCCGAGGATTCTGCCTTCGCGCTCACCCGCGGAGCCGCTACCCTCCAAGGGCTTGTCCCTGAGCCTCGACGCTGTAGGCTTAGGCCTCCTCACAGACTTCCTCGTCAGAGGCCTGCCTCCTCGGACTGTCCCGCCGGGCGCCGCCCGCTGGCTGCCACAGCTGCTCCCTCCGTCTAGGGCCTTCCTCCACAGCACTCCCTCAGCCCTGCCCAACGGGGCCTGGGTAGGCCTGCCTCGGGGACTGCGCCCAGCGGCCCAGAGAGGCCACAGGACCACAAAGTGTGTGGCCCCCCGGGCAGCCCCGGTGCCAGGGTCGGCTACCTGACCCAGGAGAGATGTATCATGTAACTTCTTATCTTCTGGAGAAAGACACAAAAAGCAGGGCCACAAGAACTGCCTCTGGGCGGTGATTCTTGGTTACTGTATCTGAGCCATTAGCCTTCAGATTCCTTAAGGGACAGACTGACGGCTGATGTATCTCTGTGTCCCTCTTGCCACAGTTCCCAGCAGCGGGGGCCGTGAGCCTGGCAGCGTCTCAGTTCCGGGCTTCAGGAGTTACCAGGCCCTGGGGCAGCTGCTTCCTGTGTCTGTCTCCTTTGCAGGCACGACGGCCCACAGGTGCCTAGTGCTTAGAGGGCATTCCTCCAGTAAATGCTTACATTGGAAGAGAAGGTGTCAAGGTGGGGAATGAAGAGTCCCTCTGCATTCCTGCTGAGGCCCCAGCTAAACAGGGGAAGAAGGGTCACACAGCTATAGTGACTGAAGCAGCACCCGGACCGTCTCACTGGCAAAGGACTCGAAGCATCTGCAGTTCACGAAGGAATGGCCACAAGACTCCTCCCTTCCAGCCGTTCGGCATACTGGTTGAAGAGCCAGCTGTGGAGGCAGGCTGTTGTTCAAATGCTAGCTCTGCGACTTCCTAGTTGTGGGAACTTTGGCAAGTTACTTAATTTGTCTAAACCTTGGTGTCTTTGTGGAGATAACTACCCTGTCATTAACTTTCCCCGTAGTTATTGCAAGGATTATACAAAACTGTGTATCTAAAGGTGCTTCAGCACAGGGTCTACCACTCAGTGAAGGAAGGACATGGGGAATGGGAGCTGTCATACTGGGTTAGCCAAAGAGTTCATTTGGGTTTTTCCGTAAGATGTTACAGAAAAACACGAATGAACTTTTCGGCCAACCCAATATTATCTTTGCTGTTGTCTTACAAATGCAGCAGGCACAGCAGCCAGCAACCACTTGGGCCCAATTATTTACCATCCCCGAGGAACACAGCCTCACTTTTGCCCTGGCAGAAGGCAAGAACCAAGAATTCCAAACAGACCATTTATTTTCTAAGAATCAATATATTTTCTTCCTTTGAAATAAATACAAACCAGTTTGAAAGGTGGGGGAATCTATGGGAAGAAGGGAAGTGGGGACAGGCCCCAGTCTTTTTTTTAGTACCAAATGACTCTGGCGCGACCCGGAAACGCAGTTACAAATGAGAATAATTTAAATTCTCCACTATTTACAGTATTTACAACAGCAGGGGAGGGGGGTCACCTAGTGCCCCTCTTCCGGGCTGGACAGACATCAATCTCAATGCTAGGCTGTGCAGATGCCAGCTCACCTCACCACCTCAGGGGCCTCAGGCCACTAGGCAGTTAGGGGTTCTCCTGGCATGAGTAGGCAGAGGTGGTTGGATGGCCTGTTTTACGCAGCGTCCTAAGCTTGGCCCACCAACGTGCGCTACAATGCCGTGAGGTCTCTGGAGCTTTCTGGCCTGTGGAACCTCCCCTCTCATTGCGCAGAGCCCCCATGGGCCCTTGGAGTGTTCTGTACAGTCCAGCTGCACTCAGGGCGGGAGGGACCTCCCCCACCCAGCTTCCCCTGAGACTGGCCCCAAGACCAGGAATGAGTCAGTGCAGAGGCCGGTGCCACTCCAGGACAGTGAGCAAAGGGGAGGAGAGAGGTGGCAGGGCACTGTAGGTTGGGTTGTGCTGGACAGTATCAGTCACTATCGCTGGTCTCACTGCTCTGCTCGCCCTGCACCTTGCTGCGGTGCTGCAGAGCCCTGTGGTAGGCGATCTGTACTGACTTGCGGATGTTGGATTTCCGGCCCTCCAGCATCTTCTCCTTGTCAAGGTCCTGGTTCACGCCCAGAGGAACCAGCTTAGTCCTGGGCAGCCACTGCCTGTAGGACGAGGTGAGAAGCGAGTAAGTCATCTCTTATCTCTGGGGGAGCAACAGGCACCAGCCTTCCTCACTTGTTCATTCCTTCAAAAACTCCTCCTGAGTGCCCCACTCTGGGCCAGGCTCTGGTGGGAATTAAAGAAACCAAGAGATGCAGTCCCTGCTCTCAAGGAACTGCTCACAGGCTAGTGATGAAAAGAGCCCAGTCATCGGTCACAACGGGGTAATCATAGGTTAGTTATGGGCACAAAAAGGAGCCTTGACCTACCCTGAAATAGGTACCTTGTCCAGTGGGCTCCAGGCAGACTTAACTGACATTAAACATCCTCTGCAGACAATTAACAACCAAAGACCACACATGTAAGTGTGACGGAACAGGCATTCAGAACCTGAATGATTATGCGTGCTTTATCCCCATCTTGTCACCATGGAGGCAGAGGTGGGAAAAGTAAGTCTAGAAGCCACTTTAGTCTGGGTGGGGAGCCACCCCCACATTTGTCACAGTCACTCACGGTCCTTTGATTTCTAGCTACAGCTGTCTGTCAGCTGCTGCCCGCTCAGTCTCTCAGACTCTTGGTCAACACAACCCTTTTGCTCAAAGATCTAAGTCCCTCCCCCACTGATTTATGACAGCTCAGGCTGTCTGTTGCTGGAGTTCCCTGGCAACCTGCCCCGATACCGAGGGTTGCATCTGTGGCTATGAGTCACATCAAATGCTCCCCTCCTCCCTTACCAGGTTCGCTTGTTGTCAAAGAAGAGGACGAGGTAGAGATGCTCTCGGGCTTCCTGGGTCATCTGTTCCCCAAGTTTCAGCACCTCCAGTGGGGGCACAGGGATGGGAACCCCATGGTGGAACATACCTTCCCGGGGCATCTTTGGATCAATGATCTAAGGGTGTAATAAGACCTTGGTTTAGTTCAGTCTCCTTCCCAAGGCTTACCCTATCCAAGAATTTGGAGACTACGTCTGAAGTGGGAACAGAAAAAGGTTACCACACTCCTAGGGCTGCAGTGCTGACCCTTGGCTTATTCCCATGCTGAACTATTTCAGAGCCCAAGGGGCAAAGGGAAGAAAGAGGGAGAGATGGAGAAACTAACCAGGGACCTCTAAGTGTCTATCTGCCAAAGACTCCTGTGCTCTGCAGCTCAGCAGAGAGTAGAAAAAGTCTGCTACTTTTGAGTCTGTGTTCTGGGGTTGGAAGACAAGGGATATGACAAGAAAAGTGGAAGCCTACCAGAGCTGGGTATGATGGATACCCTCGGCATTTGGCCCACACCAGGTCCAGAGCATCCAGTGGGGAGTCCTCATCCTCTGACAGCCAGCCAGCTCCCCGGCCCAGACTCTTCCTTACCACTTCACAGGAATGGGAGAGAGGGGGCGGATCAGCAGTCCGGGGTCTGGCAAGGCCCTGACACTGGGCCCCCAGAACCCCTGGCTTTGGGCAGGCGTACTTACTGCTGTGGCCCACGCCGCGGCCAGTGCCCACGGAGTAGGCCTCGTTCTCAGTGCCTGAGGTATCTTCACTGCTATCCTCTGGGAACGTGCCCCGAGAGAAGGAGGGCTTGCCCCGGCCTTGTTTTGAAGGCGTTGTGCTGTGGACAAAAGGGAAGCTCAACTCAAAGGAGGGGAAGAGTGGGGAATGGCATGGTGGGTATCCTCCCTTCTTTAAGCCCCTAGGGTCTAAGACGTTTGGAAAGCAGAGGCTACTTGAAGAATTTCAAACTCAAATGCCCTCAGGGACTTGGGGGTGATCTGACTGAAGTGGGCTGGACATAGCAGTAGTGCTGAATGCATGCGCCCGTCTTAAGTCAACAGTGGCCAGAACTGCCAGTCTGATTTTTACAGAGACTACAGAAACTGGGAATTTTATATGCCACTTCCGAATCTTTTTTTTTTTTTTTTTAAGACTATGCTGGCCAAACAAAATGTCTGCAGGCCAAATCCAGCCCACGAGGAACCAGTTTATGCCCTCTGTTCTAAACCATCAGCTTAACACAGGGTGGGCTCCTCTGTTTCATTATGGTGACAGTCTCATCTATTCCATTTATTTTGCAGAGAACCTTTGGTTTGAGCCATCTTAATCTAGGCTAAAATGGCTGCCACCCCACTCCCCATAGGGAAATCTAGAAGGCCATCCCGGAGGTGCGTCTTGATCCGGAGGACTGGTACCTGGTCCGGTCTGAGGCAGCGCTGCTGCTGCTACTGCTGCTGGACTCAGAGTCCGAGCTGCTCCGAGGAAGGCTGCAGTCATTACGATACACCAAGAAACTCTTCTTTACTGGCTGGTTTCCACCGCTGAAGCCGTTGGCTGGTAAGTCTTGGTTGGGGGGAGGGGGGAAGGGAAGGAATCAGTCAGGAAGATGTAGATCAGAGATCTACTGGGGGTAAGAGGGACTTAGAGCTTGGCTTTCACTTCTGTGCTGGAAAATTCCTCCAACCTTGGCCAGCAGAGCTAGCTCTGGGCAGTGTCCACCACAGTTGGCCACAGCTCTGCCCCACCCCTTGCACTTCCCTTGGCAGTTACTGGCCTTAGGACACAAATGGCTTAAAGGAGATTCCCCAAGGAGGATAAGAAGAGAAAAGGTGAAGTGATACAATGGAGGTGGGGGGGCCCTGGATGGGAATCTAGCTGGGTCAGCATCTCTGGGCTTCAGTTTCCCCATCTGTAAAATGAGGGAATGGAATTAAAGGATTCCTAAGGGCCCTTCTAGCTCTGATATATTATGGGCAAATGAAGGGATAGGTGGGAGTTATATTGGGAAGGATGGCAGCTTTGCTCACTCTACTGCGGGGCTGGGTGATGGCGAGGCTCACCCATTGGGGGGTCTTCTGTGGATTTATCACTGTCGCTGTCTGAACTCGAACTGGGCCGAGGGCTCCTACCCCGCTTGCGCTGACGCAGGGAGCCCATGATGGGGAGCTGGGGGGGCCCCACAGGACTGCCTCCGTGGCTGGGGGTCATCTGGCTCTCCCGGTTTTTGGGGGGCCGGCCCGGCCTCTTGGGCGGTCCAGCTGTCTTCGGGTTCTTTTTGGAGAACAGAACTGAGGTTCTCCTGCCCACCTCATGTGCGGGGGTTGAGGACATGTTGGGACCCAGGCCTGGAGCAGAGAAAGAGAGAAGGAGAGTCGGTGAGGGGCCTGATGTGGGAAGGGCATACATCCAGGGTAGGCCCTGGGTATATAGGACCATAACTCCAGCTAGAGTAGGGGAGATAATCTGGGGGGCATGGAGTTGGGAACATTGTCTCTTATACAAATAGCCAGAGAGGCAGCTAAGAGGCCCTTGACTGGGGAATTGAGGGAGAGAGTGCAGCTGGCTGTGCATGAGGGACCTCTGCCTGGGGCATGGCAGGCGCTGAGTGTGTGCTGCAGAGTCAAAGTCTGGCTGGCCTCGGGGTCCACCATGCTGCGGGGTTCAGACCTTTGCTTGTCTCCTGGCTGCTGCTCTCCTCGGCGGCACTGTCTGTCTGCCCGTCCTTGTCACAGGCTGCCGGGTGGGGTGTCAGGCTGCCCCGGCTGGAGGGGCCATGCCGCTCAGGCCCATCCCGTCCAGTTTCCCGCTGGGTGGCAAGCTTGCGCCGCAGTGCCGTCATCTCTTTCTTGATCATCTTTGCACGCCTTGAGCGGCCCACGCTCTGCTTACTGGCATTCACCTCATCCAGCCGCTCAAGCAACAGCTTCAGCTGCTCTTCCACCGGCAAGTGCTTCTGGTTCTCCAGCAGGACCAGCCGCTCTTCCTCTGCTGCCAGGGGTGGGAATAGGGAGGAAAGGGTCAGACTCAGGGCAGTCCTCTGGGCCCCGTGAACCTGGGCAGGCAACAAGAAACCCACTCTTCTCCCCCTCTGCTTCTCACCAGGAGCAGCTGTAAAACAGTAGCACCGAGATGTGCAATGGCAGGGACTGCTATGCATTCACCCAGTCTGGCTTCTTAGAGCGCATTCCTGGGGATAGCCTGCCACTGCTCAGCCTAGCTGCTTCCTGCCTACACAATGCCTGCTCCCAGGAGGGGACTTTGGAAAGCTGTTCATCCCTGGCATTGGCGTCTATGTGGAGGTGTGACTTATCACCCACCATCTTCGGTGTGGTGTGAGGCCTCGTCTCCAGCCAGGCTGTGGGGGATATGCATGCCCGTCTCAAAGTCAATGCCCATTTTTTCTGCCTGGCGCCGGGCCTGGCGGAGCACAGCACCACCCTGCTCACGGAGCCGCACTGCTGCCCGGTAGAAGATGGTATCCTTGGCATTATACTTGAGGCAGTTGCTGACGATGAGGTTGAAGTCCTCCTCAAAATCATCAAAGTTCAGGTAGCGGTAAGCCTCCAAGTTCTGCTTCATGGTGAAAAAGTCCATAGGCTTTTTGATGTGGTCTAGGTAGTCAGGTACCTGGGAGAACACGGTAGGTGTAGCTAAGTGGAGATACGTTCCTCATTCCCCCTGAACCCCTGTTCCTAATAACCTCCCTTGAAATGCATCCAGCAACCTCCTCCCACCACAGTTAGAGGCAGGCATTCAGCACAGGGGAAAAGAAAGCCGGATTCTAGTCTTGACTTTACTAGTCACAAGCTGTGTGACCTTGGCAAGCCTCTTAACCTCTCTGGGCCTTCTTTTCCTCACCTAGAAAACAGTAATGAAATTACAGCCAAATCTATCTCCTAGAGCCATATGACGCTTTAGTAAGAAAATGACTAGGGGAATCCTCTGGAAAAAAACACCACCTTGCATTCCTATAGCTCTCTTTACTTATCATTAAGACTTATAAGGAGGCTGCTGCCTCAGGCCTCTCATTTTATACCTTTTAGAGAGAAGAGTCTGCCAGTCAGGACCTAGGGCTTCAGAGATGGTTCTTTAGGTGCTGAGCCTTCTAAATTCTCCGTTCTAGGGTTCAGCACCCGGAAAGTGTCTTCCTGCCCTGGGATAATTCATTTGGCAGACTCAGTCCCTGCCTCTGGGGAAGGAGTGCAGATTGCCTCCCATTCTGGGCCCTTGGGATATGACAGGGACAAGACAGAGTCCAGGTGATGCATGTGGCTCCAGTTCATCCTGGAGCCCCAGAGCCACCAGCCCCTCTCTTCAAGGTCCCCTCCTAGTCCCTGGCCCAGACCTGCAGCGGGGGTCCATCTGGGAGAGGAACAGAAAGAAGGTGGAGTGAGGGGAAGGGATTCTTACTTCGTCCAATTCGGTTACCTCAGACAGAGGGACCGGCTCGCTGAAGATGTTGCCTGTGTCCTTCTCTTGGAGCTGCTCCAGGGTTTTTCGAAGGAGGATGAGGAAAGGGGTCAGCTGCATCTCCATGGCAATCTGCTGGACCTTGATCTGACACACATAAAGGCCCGATCAGCCAGGCCTAGGCCGTCCCTTGGCAGAGAGGTCTGAGGAGATGGCTGTAGCTGGTATGGGAACTCGCCTTCCTTCCCACCCTACACAGCTCGGTGTACTTGACTCCTCTGGACTTTCCCTTCCTTGAGCTCCCAGCACCAGCTACCTGCATCACATAATTTAGGCTTCCGGTCACACTCTCCTGCGACATTCTGCTTCCGGTGGGCTTGAGAGCAAACTGAGCTCACGAGACCTGACTCCCGCATCAGCCCTGTTGCTTCCTGGACAGGTGACACATACTTGTCCATGTTTTCTGTTTTCCTGGGTCTGTTTTCTCTACTGTAAAAAAGAGTTGGCCCAGGAGCACTCACCGTCTCCCTTTTGAGTTTCTCCCGCTTGCGGATCAGCTCCACCAGCAGCCGGGCTCGCTCCAGGTCGTGCCGAAGCCGCTGCCAGGACTTGAGCTGTTCTTTGAGGGCCCAGTTCTTGTCCTCAGAATCTCTCTGAAGAGGCAAAAGAGGGATCAGGAAATGATGAGAGAGCCAGAGGGGACGAGAGCCCAGGAAGCTTGGGTCAAGGGCAGGCAAAGCCAAAGGAGGGAGCACAGGGATTTACTGGTAGGCTCACTAACTAACTGAAGTGGAAGCTCCTCAACCCACATGGCCCCTAGGCCCAGCACAGAGTCGGTGCTCAGTATATGCTTGCTGTGAACGAACAGATGAACACATAGGAAAAATGCGTTAAAAATCATCTGTAAGGATTCCATCCTGAGCTTGCTTTGAGGCCTAGTTTAAAGGAGGAAACAGCCCAAGCCCTCAGACACTGGAAACTACAGTCACAAATCTCTGTCCTTGGGGACTTCCCTGGCGGTCCAGTGGTTAAGACTCCACGCTTCCAAGGCAGGGGGTGCGGGTTCGATCCCTGGTCGGGGAACTAAGATCCCACATGCCGGGCGGTACGGCCCCCCCAAAATCTCTGTCCTCGTGCCCCTGGCACTAGTTCCTACAGCCCACAGGGAATCTGACACAGTACCCCAACTTGGTCACAGTTCCTCTGCGACTGCAGGTGTGTCTGCAGGCGACGCAGCAGTGGGACCCCATTCCGTGACTGCCTCTTCAGCGTCCAGTAGCTGTGCAGCCTCTGCATGAACTGGCTCTTCCTTTGGATGGTCAGGCGGTTAGTGATTTTACTGAGCCTGGGAAGCAGGAGAGCAAAGAGAAAAACCTCTTGGGCCCTGATTTTCTTAAGCAGAACAGTGGTCTCTGGCTAATGAGAGTTTCTGAGTGGGGCTAAATAGGGAATAAATCTACTGTCAAAAAGGCCTATGACACTGGGCTAAGGCAAAGAAGAGCGAAGAGAGCTGTCAATGGCAACTCAGCAGACAGGGAGCCAAGCTCCCAGCTCTAAGCCAGATCCATAATTCTGTTCCCCAGTGGGTCAGGGAGCCTGCCCCTGAGACTGCTCTTGTCATTGCAGCCCAGAGTGCTATCTGACCCTGGGATACCCAACTCAGACTGAGCCTGGGGAGGTTTTAAGATGAAGTATTACTGTACAGCAGTAAACTATAGGAAATCGACTATATAGCACAAGAGAGAGTAAAAAGTAACTGATGACTGTAGCCCTCATTTGGACTTATTTGTGGCAGCAACCGTTTCACGATTCCTAGAGCGTATCCGTCCCCCTTCTTCATTCCATTCTCCCTTCAGAGTCGGACCATTTCTTCCACTGTGGCTGGTAGCTATTCCAGCCTCTTTCTTCCTAACTTAAACCACCTCATCAAAACGGAAGGCAGTTTAAAACATGTTAGGTCTGCCAGATAAAAGCTGAAGTTTCTGTTTCCTAGTGTAAAAGCCAGGTGACCTGCTAGAGCTCATCTCTTTTGATATTAAAAACAAAAAGCAAAAAAACCCCAAAACTTCTATGTAGCTCCTGATAGGAAGAAGATACCCCAACCCTGTCACTCCACTCAGGGGGCTGTCAGTCTCCAACAGGGCTTCTTCCCTCAACAGCCTGTCCACCTGCTCCCCTCATACCTGTGTGGTGGGATGCAGGGCACAGACACCACAGGTGCTGCTGCCCGTTTCTCCGCCAAGATCTTCCGCGCCTTCTTCATCTTGATCCGGGACTTGGCCTTGGCCTTCTTGACCTTCTCTGAGCTCCAACTCTTACCCTCCTCCTCTTCCTCCTCCTCCTCCTCCTCCCCCTCGCTGTGGGACAGGGCAGGCAGGCGGCGTGCTGAACCTGGAGGCGTATGGATGTCGCAGTAGGCAGTCTTGCGGACGCTGAAGGAGGTGCCATTGGCACCCGTCTCCCGCACAGGCTCCATCTTCATGTAAAGGCCAGCCTGCTGGGCACACGTCACATGGAAGGCTGTGTAGCAGTTGGCCTTGTGGCACTGGATGCAGGCCCCTGAACCCCGCTGTTTGCAAATGTAGCAGGTCAGCTTCCAGCGAGCTGGCGGGATGTGCTCGATGCTGTCGATAGGCTCCAGGAAGACCGTGTTGGCGAAGCAGACCTCAGGGATCCACAGGGCACACACCACATGGGCCCAGCGCCCATCATCTGTCTGCTTGAAGGCACCGCCCTTGTTGGGGCACAGGGCGCAGTCCACAGCACGGGAGGGTGACTGTAGGCAGCGGCGGCACAGCCACTGGCCCTCAGGGATGTAGGGGACACCGTAGCACTCCTGGTGCACAGCCAGGTTGCACATGTCACAGAAGAGGATGACATTGCTGTTCTGGCACTCACCATCATTGCAGATACAGCACACTGCATCCTCATCCACGAGCGCATTGGGGTCGCCTTTATTGTGGCTCTCAAAGTAGGACTCTTTCTCCAGCCGGTCCATTAAGTACTCAAAGATTTCCTGCGGAATGGGACTCACACCCTCCGTCTTCCGCCGCTCGTTCATGATATCCAGCCAGATGTAGTCCTCCTCATCCATGTCATACTCTACTTCCTCATCCAGCTCTTCCGCCGACTTCTCGATGTACCTGCAGTGCACAGAGGCAGCTCAGCACCAGAAGGTTGAGATTTCCCTCCTTTAAAGACCATGGGTTATATGTGCCAAGTACTCACCCTATTCTAGGCCTGTGCCTTTACGTCTGTGTTGTCTGATTCTATCCTCACCTTTACCCCAGGCACTCTAAGTCCTATAAGCATTCTTATTTTGCAGAAAAGGAAAACTTACATTTGGGGAGGTTAATTCACCTGCCCTGGTCCTCTTGTGAGAAAGTGGCAGAACTGGGATATGAACCCAACCATGCCGATTTCAAAGCTCATGTCCTAGCTGCTACACTGCCTCCTTTGAGGTGCAGAGGCTCAGCCAGACTCCTGAAGGATGGGGCAGCTAGGACCCATTATTGGGGTGGTCTGGGTGATGATACAAGGAGTCAGAGGAAGGAAGGTCCTCAGTTTTCATTTGCAAATCATACATAAGTTGTTTTAGCACCAACTGGCTATGTCCTGAATGCAGCTGCTGTAGGTCTTCTGTTAGCTGGTACCAGCATCAGCTCAGGGCTCCCTCAAACTCTAGGTACTCTTTACTCTCTGGATAACCTTGGGAAATAACAGTCAGAATAACTAAGATTTACTGAGCATTTACTATAAGCTAGGCATTGTGCTAAGTTATCACATTTATTTTCCCCATAGCCATAGGGTCAATGTTTTTACTCTCCTCACTTTATAGATGAGGAAACTGGAAGCTTTGAGAAGTTAATTAACTACCCAACACAGTTAGTTCACACAACCAGGAAGTGGCAGAGTGAGGATTCAAACTCCACTTCACAGCACTCAGTGGGCCAGCAGGACTGCAGCTAAGGATTGCTCCAGGTGCCTGGGATACAAAGTAGGCTCCCCACCCCCTTGCCATGCACACTCTAGGTGGCCTGACCCTGGTGTTGTAAAGCTACAGGGAGCTACAACGGAAAGAACAGGGCTTTGCCCTCTAACAAACCTGGATTTACATCCTGGCTCTGTTACTTTGTGGCATTTAGGAGGACATCACTGCCCTTTTCTGAACCTCAGTCTTATTTTTATTTATTTATTTTTTTTGCGGTACGCGGGCCTCTCAGTGCTGTGGCCTCTCCCGTTGTGGAGCACAGGCTCTGGACGTGCAGGCTCAGCGGCCATGGCTCACGGGCCCAGCCGCTCCGCGGCATGTGGGATCTTCCCGGACCGGGGCACGAACCCGTGTCCCCTGCATCGGCAGGCGGACTCTCAACCACTGCGCCACCAGGGAAGCCCTGAACCTCAGTTTTATTGATGACAGAATGAGAAACAAATGGGCTAAATCAAGTGGCACAGAGCAGGCCCTAGATAAATGTTAGTTCCCATGCCTCCCCTCTCCTCTCCACAAGGGAAATGTGGCTCTGGGGGCTACAGCAGGCCAGGCAAGCAGAGGTTCCGGAGCCATGCTCTGGATGACAGCAGGCGAGTGAGCTGATCTCTCTGGGCCTTGGTTTCCACACCTGTAGAATGGTGATGCTAACTTGAACCTATTTCATACAGCTGTTGTGAACATTAAATGAGTTACTACAGGTAAAGGGCTTAGAACAGTAGCTGGCATGGAGCAAGTACTCAATAAATGTTAGCTTTATTATTAGTTTTTGTATAGATCTGCCCCACCCTGTCTTGCGTTATACCTGTTTTTGTGTCTTAACTCCTCCACTATTAGATAAGAGGCAAGAACCATGTCTGATTCACCACACAGAAATAGGTGCTCAGTGTTGCTCGTTTGAAAGACATTTAGGGGGTGGAAGGGAGGACAGACTAAAATACTGTGTCTATCAGAAGCAACTTCTTCCTTAGCCCTTTACCTCTTCCCCAAGGTGAATGCAATGTCCTCATCCTTGAAAAAGGGTGTGGCTCAGGGCTAGTGTGAAACATCTGGTCCCTTCCAGGCCTTGGCACCAGCTCTCAACCTTTTCTCTGCCACGACACACGTGACATTATGTGATGGTGCATAACACACTCCCACCATGCACCAAGATTACAGGGTGTGGCGCAGATAAGGTAGGCTGCATGTCACGTACAATTCCTGACACAGCAGCTGACACTCCACCCTCTCTCTCCCCCTCAAGAAAGCATACCAGATGTGAGCAAGAGCAAGTGGTGTTATTAGAGGGATGACCTCAAATCTTCTTACATTTATATAAAAAGTAAATCATTTCCAAAAGAGGCAGTTCTGCTAACAGTAGTAACAAATTACATGCAACACACCTCCCAACTGATTGCAGTGCACCAGCTGAAAGCTGCTGCCTGGAGAACAGATCTGATTCCCCCGAGGAAAGAGTGAATCTGAGTGGAGGGGTGAAGAAAAGGAGCAGAGGAGCTGGGCTGGGCTGCTTACTGGAGCCAAGAGCACTGAAGAGCCATTAGGAGAGAGGGCAGGCCCAGAGAGGGGTCTGTGTGTTGGGAGGTGGGCATGGCAGTCAGTACTAACAGACAAGAGAGGCAGTAGAAAGCCAGAGGGAAACGGAGCTGGGCTGAACAGATGAAAGGATGGAAGAGAGGAAGAAGAGACTGGCTAGCATGTGAACAGCGGTGAGAGGAGAGTGACGCATTGGGCCAAATTACTTGAGTTCCCAAAGATTTGCTTTTAAAAAACTGAGATTTAGTATAACATCACATGGGTTGCCCTTCTGGTAAAAACTACCTTTCATATAAAAACCTTTACAACAAGTCCTTGTCAGAGATCAGGCTTTCTGATTAGCTGACACCAAAGATGGCTCCTTAACTAACTCACCCAAATGCCCTCTTTGACTTGGATGCCAAGACTCTAAGAAATTTTACACTTGGTTTTTATTCCATCCTTCAGCTAGGGTTTCTGTATGTAGTTCCACCACCACACTTCCCCACTCCTTCATTTTTTTACCTCAAGTTAAAGGAATTTAGCCTTATGCCTGTGACTTTTTAAAAATATTAATTAATTAATTATTTATTTTTGGTGCATTGGGTCTTTGTTGCTGCACGCGGGCTTCTCACTGCAGTGGCCCCTCCTGTCACGGAGCATGGGCTCCAGGCACACAAGCCTCAGCAGTCGTGGCTTGCAGGCTCTAGAGCACAGGCTCAGTAGTTGTGGCGCACGGGCTTAGCTGCTCCACGGCATGTGGGATCTTCCCGGACCAGGGCTCGAACCCGTGTCCCCTGCGTTGGCAGGTGGATTCCCAACCACTGCGTCACCAGGGAAGCCCTATGCCTGTGACTTTATTAGGAGCCACTGTGACTAATTTTTGGAAGGAAGTGAGGTACTAAGAAACAGTTAAATGAAACAAATAAAAGGGTCCTTGGAGGAGTACAAAACATAGGCGATGAAAATACTGCTTACGCAGGCTAAAGGATGGGTGACAATAACAGAACAAGTAATGGGAAAATTACTTCTTTAGATTTACAAACTGATTTTATAACCTTATGAAATCATTGTCCCTAGTCTTGTACCTGTAGGCTACCAGAGGAATATTATACCTACTCTGCAGATGGGGTCACTGCAACACCAAAAGCTGGATGCCTTTCCCAAGATCACAGAGTGATGGAGTAGAAAGAGTCAGGAACAAAAAATGGGACCTTTTGATACTGTGGAAATAGTGCAGCTTTGGAGTCAGAGGAACCTGGGTTTGTCAGCTATCTACTGACATGTGACTTCTCGGTCCTTTTTCTGGACCGTGGTTTCCTCATCTGTGAAATCAGAACAATACCTACCTGAGTAAGTTGTGAGAATAAAATAATGGAATGGCTATAAGGCACCCAGTGCAGGGCCTGGCATGTGGCAGTGTAGACCAAGTGCCATCATTGGCTGGGGCACTTTTATGCCTTGGCAGGACCAGTGTGCTTCTGCTGTGCTTTACCCCTGCCACTGCCTATCACCTATCTTTGACTCCTGAGCCCTGCTTGACCAGTTTTCCAGAGTTGGGAGGTGGAGGCGGCCTTACCGGTAATAGGAAGTTGGCCGGGGCGGGGCATCAGGGGTATCCTGCTCCAACTCCCGGTACACCACCTCTGGCAGCTTGGGAGTGGTGCTTGCAGAAGCATTGTGGTGATGGTGATGGTTGGAGTCCTTGCGCTTCTCCTTGTTCTTATGCTTGCCTGACTTGGGAGTAGCAGCCGGTGTCTCAGTGTTCTCCTTATTGCTGCCGTTCTCAGGGGCCTCCTCAGGGGCCTCCTCATCTTCTGACACCACATCCAGGTTGTCAAAGATGCTGATGCGGTGGACGCGGCCGTGCAGGTCCACCTCCACCATGCGCTGGGCCTGTGCGTAACTCATCACCTCACGGCTGGGCGACTGGGATACCTCTGAGGGGGTGGGTGACTGCTTGTTGGCTGGGCGTGACTGGCGCCCCTTCTTCTTGTGCTTTCGGAGTGGAGTCTGCTGTGGGGGCGGTGGGTTGTCATGGTCATAGTGGTACAGGTGGTACTCAATACCACTGTAACTCTTGTAGACCTTGCGGCAGGTCTCCACAGGGCACTCATACGGTGGCTTAGTTGCCCGCAAGTTGTGGCAGAAAGTCTTCACGTCAAAGTCCACCCCCATGCTGTCACATCTAGAATGTACAGATCAGTTAGCACAGACCGAGGGAAGAGTTCCTGGCCACCCACTCCACTCTCTCCAGCCCTCCCTCTCCCCAAGGGTCCTGGCCAGCCAACCTCTACAGCAGCTCCAAATGCCCCCTCCTCCACAACATGGCCATAGTCTCGGCCTTATCACCTCTTGCCTGATCATCCTGCTCTGTGTCTGAGTTCGTCTAGCCTAATCTCACACAATGTGTCCAGAACGATCTTTCTACCAAGTAGAAACGATCATGTTAGTCTCTTGATTAAAAGCATCCTCCTGATGTTCCCCACTTACTTCAGGATAATATCCAAATTCCTTATGATGATATTCAAGGTGCTCCTTTCACTGTGTGGCCTTAGTCCTCCTTTCTAGATTCTTTTCACCAGTTACAGCTGTGTTTCTGTCTAACCAGGACAACTTGCCAGTCCCTGAATGTTACAACCTCTCATTCCTGCAAGATGATCTCTATTTAGAATGCCTTCCAACCTCCCTGATTAGTGAGCTCCCACTCATTCTTCAAAACATGGCTCGAATGTCACTCCTGTTATGCTTCTTTGTCTCTCCCATGGAGAGCTGTGTTTCCCCAGCATTTCATCCTCACCTCCACCATGGCATTCACCACACTGGAAGTTCTCTGTCTCCTCCCATTAGACTGGGAGCTGTGCAGTGCAGACACCAGAGCCTACCCACCTCTGTATCCCCAGTACCTGGCATGTAGTGTTGTTTTGGCCAATGAATAAATAATCTGTTGAATGAATAGCTAAATGAGGGGATCACCAGTTCTGGAGATGAGATGGATGAAGGCTAGTGTCAGCCCATGCAGAAGTTTGAACAGGTAGCCAATGATTTGGTCCTGGACTCCAGCAGAAATCACTGGGTTACAGAAAGAATTAGTTAATTTCTGAGGCCTTTACGGTAAGCCTATGCCCTGGCCCTGGGAGTGGCACCAGGCCCTAAGGGTACAAACAGGAACATGACAATCCAGGCACACTCAGCTCCATGCTGGTCCTCAGAGCCCTCCCTTCCTCCTCTCCAGTGTTCCTGGGTGAGTGGAGACAGCAGATGGCACCAGCCCCCAGGAAGCCCAGCTTGGTCAGAGAGACTGCCCCAATTTCTCCAGGCCTAGCTGAGTGCAACAATTTAACTGTGGTCTTGGCACCATTCCAAGCAAAGCCACCCTGAGCTCCCTGATTAATAACGGTCCTTGTTGGCTCCTCTCCTGCGACTTAACCAAGCTAGTGAGCTGCTCCAGTCTCTCCGTCAAAGCCCCAGATTGTCATATCAGTAAAACTACTCCTTAAACTCGCCCCTACTTCCTACCTGCACCTGTCTTTAAACAAACCAATCAGAAGCACAAACAAACTCTCCTCTTTCTATGATGAGTCCCTGGTGAACGCTGCAGCTCTGCTGCCCCGGCTGGCTCCCTAATCAGCACAGAAACCCCCAGCAAACGTCCCGCTGGGACTCAGAAACAGAAGCACAGAGGAGAGACAAGGCAACTTAGACCCGAAAGCCCGTGGGGAGGGCCCCGGCCCAGGGGTATGGCGGCGGCATCTGCCCCAGGCGCTCCGAGGGCTGGAGGAAGTAGGGGGCGGAGGCCAGAGGGATTAGGCCGGGCCGGGCGGTGCCCGCAGCCCTCTCCCGGATGCGGCTACGTTTCCCCTTTGTCGAAATGTAAAATGTTAAACAAGGCTCTTCTCCTGCCATTGGCCCAGGCAGCCCCAGACAACCCCGAAGGATACAGTGTTGCCCGGAATGCAGGCTGTGAGCGAATGCACTGTCAGTTCTCCGGGCTGGAGTGGCCCGAGGGTACTCGGGCTGGGCAGCTCAGTGCGCGCCCCACGAAAGTAGCCTACCCCTTCCCGGCTGGCCACTCCCGCCCTCGTCCCTGGCCCGCACTCACCGGCCACCTCGAGTCCGGGCTCATTGCCGAGGGCGCCCGCCGGGGCTCCGACCCCACTAGGGGAGGCCGGCGGGGAAAGACGGGCCGGGGATGGGGAGCCCCAATTCCGGAGACTGCAGACCTCGCCACCCCGACCCCCTGCCGCCCCACGCTCTGGCCCGGCTCCCTGGGATTCCCGCGCTGACCCCTGCCGCTCCCAGTCCCGCCGGCGCCCCGGTCTTTCAATTGCGGCGGCCGCCGCCCCTTTCGAAAGCCCCTAGGTTGCCCGGTCTCGGGACCCAGCACCGCCGGAACAATGGAGGCTCCCGGAGGCAGCGCGGGGACGGCGGCGGCGGAGACGGTGGCGGCAAAGGCAGTGGCAGCGGCGGCGGCAGCAGCGGCGGCGACGGCGTCTGCGCAGGGTAAACGCGACGCCGCAACGCTGCCGAGCTGCACTTTCGCCACACATCCCCGCCCGCCCGCTGAGGCTCGAGAGGCCATTCTCTGGGATTCGGAAGTGCCCCTGGACACCCTACATGGCTTTTCTAGCACCTCCATCTTAGAGCTGAGTTTCTGGAGACTGAAGTTGCGGTACTCGGGACCCGGAGTGGTGGGGCCGTTTGTAGCGAATCTGCGACCACGTACGGTGAGCGCGGACTGGGCGTGAGGAGCCCGCCCTTCTCCCTTCCCCCTCTGCCTCTCTCCCCCCCTCCTCCTTCTCTCCCTCCTGCTGGCGCCGCGGCTGCGGTAGGGACCTGGCCTTGGTCTCGGAGGAAGGCGGCGAGGCGGGGCGGGAGCCACGGGGCGGGACTGGGGGCAGGGCCAAGAGCAAGAGGGACGCGGACAGGAGCCTAAGGGGGACCCGAAGTTATAGGTAGGGGCGGGGCGGGGCTGGAAGAGAATAAACCAGTCTACGGGGCGGGGTTTGCGGAGAGTGGGCGGGGCCATCTGTAAAGCAGACCCCCAGTAAGGAGAATAGGGGCTGAACGGGGGGTGAAGCGTGGGACTAAACAGAAAAGTGGGCCTCAGAAAAGAAAGGGCGGGGCTTTGGGTGGGCCTGGAACTTGGAGATGGGCTGGGGGAAAGGATATAGCTGGGAAAAACGATGTGAGGCTGAAGAGGTGGGGCTTGGAAAAGGTAAAGGGGCAGAGCTGGAGAAAAAGGTGTGAATCTGAAAGTAGCTGCCTGATTGGGGGTGGTGCGGAAGGCTGGTGGGGCGTGAAAGGGGTTGTGTAAGGTAAAATGAGATTCAGATGCTGGAACCCTGTAGGTAGGCGGGGAAATGCTTCATGGCTACGGGTTGCCGGTTGGAAGATAGGGTCAAAACAGAGCTGCGGGCTTCCCTGGTGGCACAGTGGTTGAGAGTCCGCCTGCCGATGCAGGGAACACGGGTTCGTGCCCCGGTCCGGGAAGGTCCCACATGCCGCGGAGCGGCTGGGCCCGTGAACCATGGCCGCTGAGCCTGCGCGTCCGGAGCCTGTGCTCCGCAACGGGAGAGGCCACAGCAGTGAGAGGCCCGCGTACCGAAAAATAAACAAAAAAACAGAGCTGCTTTTAATGTGACTGGGCCACTTAGTAGCTATGTGAATTTGGGCAAGTCGTTAAATTCTTCCTCACCTACCTTTACTTATTTGTAAAGCTGAGCTCGACAACTCTGTTGTCAGTTCTTGGGGGCTTCGGAGAACTTGGGGGCCAGGAAGAGTCCACTTGTTAAACAATACTTGTTGCTGAGCCTGTCCAGTTTTGCCACCAACGGCGAGCGTGAAAGATTCTGCCAGGGTTCTGGGGCAAAGCCCAAAGCATCTGGAAACTTCTATGTTATCTTAATACAAACCTTGCAGTTGACCCACTATAAAGTATGTGTTTTCATATACAGTGTCTTCCCCCAAACATCCTTATAAAATTAACACACCAGGAAGAGGTTTGCTGATTAAGATCTTTGGATCCGGAGTCAAACTGTTGGGTTCTCTACAATAAGTGACTTAACCGCTCTGAGCCTTAGTTTCTTCATGTGTAAAATAGAGATAAAATAGTGCTTACCTCACAGGATTGTTGTGAGGATTGAATAAGATGATACCTGTAAATCACCTAGCATAGTGTCTGACGTGTAGTGAATACTCAAAGAAAATATCAACTCTTTTATTATCCTCACTCAAAAAACTTGGACTAGATGGATTAGAGCAGAGTTATACAGAATCATCTTAAAGCTGACCCCTTTGGAGGTCAAGAACCCCTTTTAGAATCTGATAAAAGCTATGGGCCTCTCCCCTCAGAAAAAATGTACACACATAAAGATTCACTTGTTCCTTAACGTATTTGAAGAATGTCTCAAGTGTTAGATGAATGTGTGTTAGGATGGGGATGAACCCTAGCTGAAACTGTCCTTGCCCCCTCCTTCTCTTGGTGTGGCCCCAGATCCTGGGTCCCTCCCTCCCCAAGACCCATGAGACAGAACTGCAGTAGAGATCAGCTTTATTATTGGCATGAAGGCAGGGAGTGCCAGGCCCTCCTATGGTTGAGGGGGCAGAGGGCTCGACCAGCCAGTACCGATCCTCCAAGCTGGCCTTCCAGTGAGGTCCAGGGTTCCAGGTGCCTCTGGCTTTCAGCAGAAGCAGTGGGTGGGCAGGTGAGCAGGCTGCTAGGCTTTGGATAGGTGGGCTATTCAGGGATGCTCTGGAGCTGGCGTCGGCCTGGGGTTGGCAGGGGGTGGAGGGCGAGGCTGGATGTCCCTGGTGCGCATATAGGACAGTAGCTGCTCTGGGATCTCGGCCAGCACGTCCTTGGCTAGTCGGGCCATGCTCAGCACCTGGTTCCCTGACCGGTCGACATAGTCTCGGAATGGGACGAACTGGGACAGGCACAGACAATCAGATGTGGGTGGTGGACAGAAGAGAGGGGAGTGGGGAAGGCAGCAGTAGGGAGGCTTCCTCTTTGACCCCCTAACATCTCTTTCCAAATATCACACTATCTCTCTCCCCCATCTTGAGGAGCTTTCTACATTTGCTTTCTCTCCACCCACTTTTTTTTTCACCTTCTGTTCACCCTCAACCCACTCTAATTTGGCTTCATGTAGTCTACTGAAACTGCTCTCGCTAACGATGTCAACAGCACCATTTTCCCAAGTTAGTCCAGAGGGCAATGATTGTCAGCCTCATCTTGCTGACTCCTCTTTAGCTTTCTATTACATTTGACCATAATCTTCCTGAACACTTCCCCCTCTTGACACATTACATTCTTCTAGATTCTCCTACCTTTCTGGATGCCTTTCCCCCCACCCCCACCCCCAGTCCTCTGGGTCTACCTAATCTCTAAATCTGGTGCCTTCTCTCTCTCAGTTCTCTTCCTGGGTGATTTCATACACTTCTGTGACTTTACAAACTGTTCCCTGGATTAAGAGATACAAACTACTATGTATAAAATAGATAAGCAACAAGGATATATTGTATAACACAGGGAATTATAGCTTTTATCTTGTAATAACGTTTAATGGAGTATAGACTAAAAATACTGAATCACTATGCTGTATACCTGAAACATATTGTAAATCAACTATACTTCAATTAAAAAAAAAAAACCTGTTCCCTGATGACTCCCCAATTTATACATCCATCCCTGACCTCTTTTTTAAGGCCAGAGCCACATATTTACTTGTCCATATCACATCTCCTTTCATTGGTCTTAGATACCTCAAGCCCAATGTGTTTACAACGGAATTCTAGGCTTGTCTGCCAAATCTGCTCCTCCTCCAGCTTTCTCTTTACCAGTAAATGGGATTATCACTCACCCAGTGGCTCAGTATAGAAAACTGAGAATCATCCTTGAAGCCCTGCTCCCTGTCACCATTTAATCAAATCTTCAACTCTTGGAAATTTTTCTTAAATAATCTTTTGAAAATGCTTCTTCTTTCCATCCTTACTGCTTCCATTCCCATCCAAATCCCCTGTACTACTTCAAAGGCTTCCTCATTAACGGGTCTACCTGCCTTCTCTCTTGCCCTGCTATAGTCCACCGTCCTGCAGCATCTCTGCATGTCTTAAAATGCAAGTCTGACCACCCCACTTCTCTACGTAAAATCCTTCAGGAGCTTTCCAGTTCTTTTAGAACAAAGCTCTGAGCTTCACCATGACTGGCAAGGCCTTGGCTTCCTCTTCCTCTCACTCCCTGTGATCCTGCCACCCTGGCCTCTTGCCCTCTCCATGATTGGGCAAGTTCTTTTGAGCCTAAGGGCCTTCTCACGTGCTGCTTCTCTACCTGTAATGCTTATACCTCCTTTAGATTTCAGCTCATATGTCATTCCCTCGTAGTAGCCTTCCCTGACTACCCTACCTAATCAGGTCCCTGTTATAGGCTCTCATTGTGGCATTTGCTGTCCCTCTGGAGCACCTATCACAATCTAATGAGATGTGTGATTATTATTGGCTGCCTCCACTAGAGGGCAGGAGCCTTGGGATCTCCTACACTATGAATCCACGATGGCTGCAGCAACCTGCCTGTTTCTCAAAAAGAGTTTGTTGAATGAATGTAGGTAGGCTGAAAGAGTGAAGGGAAGAAAGGCAGGTGATTAAGAAGGCAGTAAAGGAGAACAGCTGCTAACTTAGCCTCTCCTTCCCACCGTGCCTTTTGACTCCATGACTTCCTCTCCCGGGTCAGGTCTACCTGAACGATGTCCCGCTCTGCATAGCGTCCCCTAGAGGACACGCGCACGTCATCACCATCCAACTCTTCCATTGCTGCGGAAAAGACACCCCTCAGCTGATTGGCCTTTCCCACACCAACCCATGCTGCCCCCTCCCTCTTAGCTCCCCTTTGGAGTCATCATGAGAATGCCTAACGGTTGTATCAAAGTCCTACAAATATTAGGCATTGTAATGGAGTTCTTATTATGCCCTCCCACGCATTCCTTCATCCCAGGAACCCCAGGAGGGAAGTATTTGTATGAACAGCCTTGGTTATGATGAGGAAACAGGTTCAGAGAAGGTCTGTGACTTGGCCAAAGTCCAGCACAGGCATCCATCCTATCTTTTCTATGAGGCAGGTCTGGGTGCCCAGATCCTCCCCTATTTTCCCGTTATTGGTCCCACTCATGGACACCCCCCATCTTACCCTCAAACATGGCTGGTCCCACACCGACAATAATGATGGACATGGGCAGTGAGGAGGCCTGTGAGGGAAAGAGGGTAAATGGTTGGGGTGAGCAGGCATAACAAGGGAAGTGGCTGTTGGGAGACAATTCTGTGTGTGTGATGTTTCTGCACATCTTACAAGCAGAGGCACTGATTCCCTTTGTGTCAGATTATCTTTTCAAGGATGTCTCCATATGTAACTGCCTTGAAAGATACAGTGTCTTCCTACAGAGCAAAGGGCAGGTTTGTTTACTGTCCAGTATAATATCTCGCACTGGAACAAAGGGAAGGCATGCTTACTGCCCATTATAAAAGACTCGGGTTCTCTACACTTAGGGTTTCTGTTCTATAATGCAACCCACTGTGGGTACAGGTGTCATCTGGCCCTCTGCACATTATCTTGTGGGAAGCGGGACTTAGTGAATCAGAGCCAATGCTGATAGTTGAGCTACTGCTATTGCTGGGAATAGCAAAGTCCTTTGCTTTTTTTGGCCACGCTGCATGGCATGTGGGATCTTAGTTCCCCAACCAGGGATCGAACCCATACCCCCTGCAGTGGAAGCACAGAGTCTTAACCACTGGACCACCAGGGAAGTCCCAAAGTCCTTTGCTTTTGTGTCTGCTGCCAGCATCCATGAAACTGGCAGGTTAACTTGTTAGCTTGCGTGTAGGGTAAAATCTCAACCCCTTCACGGTTATTAACAGTGACCCCTCCCTTCCAAGCCCTCCTCCTCAGACTCACACTGACAATGGCCTCCTTGGTTTGTGTCATGTCAGAGATGACCCCATCAGTGATGATGAGCAGAACATAGTACTGAGAACCATCAGAGATCTTGGCTGCAGCCCTGGGTGAGAGGCCAAGATCAGAATTCAGCTGAAAGCCCAGAGTTCAAAGGAATGTCCTGTCCCTAAAACTTCCACAGCCAGCACGTAAGCAGTGGTCAAGGACTGGGGCTTCTGAAGCTCATGCTCCTTCCCCAGACCTGGCTGCCTGCCCCACCTACCATCCCTCCAGTTACATTTATAGAACACTCACTATAGCAGGTACTGTGTTTAGGCACTGGAGGTACACAGTGAGAAAAAACAAATCCATCCCAGTCCCCTTGAGAGGGGATGCTGATCTAAGAATCACAGAAATAGCTATAGAATTGCACTTGTGATGAGAGTTGGGATAGAAAGAGACACTGCTATGACAGTGTCCTGTAGGGATCTTGACATGGCCCAGGTCAGTGAAAGCTTCTTTAAGGAAACAGTGTTTGAGGATAAAGGAGAGGAGGAAGGAGAAGAGGCTAAGTGAAGGGGGAGAATTATTCCAGGTAGAAGGAACAGCATGGACAAAGACCCCAAAATGGGACTGGAGGAATCCTACCCTTTCTGGAGCCCAGAAAGAGAAGGAAGCAGAGTGGACCATGTGACTGAAATGAGGTGGGGCCCAAACCACACAGGGCTTTGTTGGCCCTGGAAAGATGTTGGTATTTATACAAGAACAAGACCAAAGACTGAAGGCCTCCTTTCTTCCCTCTCTCACCCATTTCTCCTCTCTCCCTTCTCCCCTCTGCTGACCACATCCCATTGCCTAGGCTTCTGGGTCCTCAGCCAGTCTAACAGCTGCTCCCAGAGCTCCTTTTCCTTCTCTCACTATCAGTCTTTGAATCCAAGATTTTTTGATCTGAAAAGGACTTCAGAAGTCATTAACTCTAGTCCCCTTATTTTACACATAAGAAAAACGAGACCTCAGAGAGCACAAAGGCCGTGGCAGACCTGGTCTCTTGACTTCCAGTGTTGGGCCCTGTGTGGATTGGAAAGGATGGAGTTGCACTCTCCAGTAAGGTAGCCTCTATTGAAATTTATATTAATTAAGTTAAATAAAATTCAACATTCAGTTCCTTGTTCCCCCTAGCAACTTTTCAAGCGCTCACTATCTGTATGTGCCTGGCAGCTACCATATAGGACATCACAGATACAGAACATTTCCATCATTGCAGAGTTCTGTTGGACAGTGCTGGTATTTAAGCTTGATATAAAGAAGGAGGAAAGCGTGGTGAGAGTGGAGAATTCAAATAGCTCCAGTTCATTTTGCCCAGGGCCCAGGGTGGGAGTGGGCCATGATCCGTTCCTGAATCCTGGCTGCAGCCTCCTCATAGGCTTGGGCTGGTACTGTTTCCTGTCACTCACTCATTTTGCAAATAATCACTGCACACCTGCTATGTGTCAGGCCAGGCACCAAGTTTGGTGCTGAGCATGCAGCAGAGAATTGGACATTGTCCTGCGGGGTGATGGATGCTTTCACCACTAAGATGCAGTGAGGTTAGGGCTTTGAGGACATGACATCTAACCCAAGACCTGAAAAATGAGTAGGAGTTAGCCAGGTGGAGGTGGAGGTGGGGTGGGGGGAGGAGGGGAGGGTAAAGGGAAAGTGTTCCAGAGAGAAGGAATAGCACGTACAAACCAAGAGAGTGTGTTCTAGGGGGTGCACATGGGGCCACAGAAGAGAGATGAGGCTGGAGCAGTGGGCAATGGCCCCCTCATGAAGGGATTTGTGAGCCAGGGCATTGGGGGGCATGGAAGGGCGTTGGGCACGGGAGGTACATCTTTGGCTCCCTGCCGATGCCTGGCATTCCCAAGGCCATTTAGACCTGGAGCTGGGTGACTGGCTGGGGAAGGCCAGTCTGTGCCCCACCTGGCTGTGGGGTGGGAAACGACAAAGAGTCATCTGTGATCATCAAAATCACAGCCGCACTCTTGACATACGTGATCTAATTTAATCCCCACCACCATTCTATGAGGTAGGCACATTTTTTATTCCAATTTTTAAAATGAGAAAAGTGAAGTTCAGAGACATTAAGTAGCATCCCCAAGGGGTGGTGCAGCTGGGGTCCAAGCCCACGCTTGAACATCTGAACCTAAAGCCTGAGCTCTTGATTCCTCCAGTCTTCCTTCCAGCCTGCTCTCTGGATACTCCTCCGTACACACTGCACATTCTGCTCAGAGTATACTGTTCACTGTTTACCGAGCTCACCCTTCATACCTCTGTGCTTTTCACATGTGGTTCCTGCTGCCAGGCCTGCTCTGTGCATCTTCCTCTGATAAAGTCCAGTTTGCCCTCTGCACCCAGCCAAGCAGTCAGTCCCCTCTGTGACTAGACTGCCTTGGGTCTCTCAGACTCTCCTTCTCCCTCTGCCTTCTAGGATGCCACCCACCAAGACGGGCTGTCTGCCCTTCCAAATGGGTTCTCACATCCCTGAGGGTACCAGCATGTGTACCAAGGGGAACCCAAGGTCACAGGATACCGGAGGCACTCATTATACTATATGATTTGGTGGATAAAGCTAGATGACTCTAAGTACACTTAAAACACCTCCCCCCCCCCCAGATTATAGCAAACATGGACACAATATCAGAAGAATGTAAATTTGCATGCATTTTAAAGATAAAATATGGGGATTTCAAAGACATTTTCAGCTTGGCTGCTTTCAGCTGTGCCCCCAGTTTCCCCTAGGGGAAGCTGTTGTTTGCCTTTGCCAACAGGCAACTTGCTGGAAAAGTCTGGGAAGCTCCGGCCTACAGAAGGTAATGATTTGTTTATATTTCTGTCTCCGGCACCGAGGCAGGAGATCTCAAGGGCTGAGCCTAGATCTGATTCATCTGTGAGTCTCTAGTGCCCCAGCAGAGAACTGAGCACACACAGATGCCCTTAGAATAGTAATAATGATAATAATAGTACCAGTAATAGCTAACACCTATAGCACTTACAATGTGGCAGGCACTGTTCTCAGTGCTTGACAAATATTAATTTAGTTAGTCCTCACAACAGCTCTATGATACTATTATCCCCATGTACAGCTGAGGAAACAGGCATAGAGAGGTTAACAGTCTTGCCCAAAGTGACACAGCTAGTAAGTGGTAGAGTGGGTGTAACTTAGCTAGTCTAGCCCCATAGCCCACATTCATGCTACATTCTCCTTTATGGAATGTTGACTGACTGACTGAATGAATGAGTGAACTTGCCCAAGATAATATTTAAGAAGTCTGTTTAATAACAACAAAAAAATGTGCTCAGGTTCCATTATTAAGTGAAAAACTCAGTAGTGAAATATTACATGTAATTTGACTGCCATTATGGTTGCATAAGGAAGACTGTCAATAACTATATATACATCCACATTCCCATGGGCCGTATTCTGGGTGATTTCTTATTTAATTTCTCCATCCTTGAAATTTTCTACAGCAATGTTATGTTACTTTTGTAATTAAAGAAACTATATCTCACTACGAATTAAAAAATAACTAATCTTTATTAGAGAAAAGGCAAGTCTCTGGACATATAAATCTCCCTGAAATCCTTCAACTTTTCTTCTCTTTGTTTCATCTTTTTACTTTCAAGTTTTCTGAGGTACTTTGTTTTCGATGGGTCTCTTCTATTTAGCATACTACAGTTTACTTATTATTTTTTTATTCAATCAGAAAAACTTTAGGTTCACTGACATATGTTTGGTTTTAGTTGTCATTTTATTTTATCTGCATTTAAGAAAATCATTTGTTACATGAGCTGGATTTTCTTTGCATTGTGTTTTTGTTCTGAAAATTTGGAGTTACTCTTTTGTTTTTAGAAGTTACTCTTCTATAGTTTAATCTGCAACTTAAGCTCATTTTAATCTACCATGAGCACTTACTATGGGCCACACACTGTGCTAATCATTCTTTTTTTTTTTAAAGAGTTTGTAATTTCTTTTTTTTTTAATTAATTTTATTTATATTTATTTTTGGCTGCGTTGGGTCTTCGTTGCTGTGCATGGGCTTTCTCTAGTTGTGGCGAGCAGGGACTACTCTTCGTTGCAGTGCACGGGCTTCTCGTTGCGGTGGCTTCTCTTGTTGTGGAGCACAGGCTCTAGGCGCGCGGGCTACAGTAGTTGTGGCTCACGGGCTCTAGACCTCAGGCTCAGTAGTTGTGGCGAACGGGCTTAGTTGCTCTGCGGCATGTGGGATCTTCCCGGACCAGGGCTTGAACCCGTGTCCCCTGCATTGGCAGGCGGATTCTTAACCACTGGGCCCCAGGGAAGTCCTAATCATTCTTATATTGTTATCTAATTTTAAATTTCCAATAACCCTATAAAGAAGGTACTATGGTTATCCATTATTACACCTATTTACAGGGATGAAATGGAGGCTTAAAGAAGCTAAGTTGCTTCAGGTCACATGGTTAGTGAGTGGTAGACCTGGGATCACTCCCAGGTCTGATGCCCAAACTTGTGCCTTACCCACTGTTCTGTAGGCCCTTCTCTCTTCCCCAAACTTGAGGCCTGGGTTGTTGTTCCCAGGGAGTGGGGTTGGGGTAGTTTGTTGACACCCTTTCTACCTCAGAATAAGGCATTATGTAACCTCTTTATAACAGAGCCTGGCCAACACTGAAAATTTCACCTTCTCCCCAGAGCCCAAATCCACCCAAGAGTGGTCCTAACTATTCTTGGGAAGTCAGTTCACTGTCTGGGTCCCCTTAGTTTCCCCCAGCCCCACCCAGTTTCCTTACCTGGCCACCAGGTTGATGACAGGGGCGAAGTAGGTGGGCCCGTAGAGCTGCACTGTGCGCAGGCTCTGGAAGTAGCTCTCCAACACGCCCTCAATGCCCACACAGTTGGGGTCCTCATCATTGTTGTTCTGTCAGGGAAGATGCCCTGCTGGGCTGATCCTAGCTCACTCTTTCCTTCTTGCATCGCTGTCTCTCAGAGTCCCCTCCAAACTCCAACCCTGCCCCCTCCCTGCTCTGCCACCTTCTCCTAGCTCCTCCTGCTACTTGGCAGGTCCTTGACCCTTAGAAGAGACATAAGCAGAAGAATTTGTCAACTTGGGTGGGCCAGATGCCAGGGCATGGAGTCTAGGCTCTGGCCATACCATACCAGGGGGAACTGGTGGGAGATCCGTCCCTCGGGAGGCAGCTTGGCCCCAAAGCCGTAAGCTGGGAACAGCTTGTCACTGTCATAGTCCTGGATGATTTCTCCCACTGCCTTGAGGGCCATGGCATAGGCGCTGAGCTGATAAGGACTCATGTAGTGCAGGGAGGTGGGCTGCAGGGGATTCCCTATAGGGAAACAGGAGACCCACCTCATGGTCATCTTGATGATCTATTAGTTCACCTGCCTATCATTGTATGCATCCATCCACCTATCCATTCATCCACTCTTTACCCATGTACTCCCTCATTATTTTACCCAGTCATCCAAATGTTCATTTATCCATCTATCCATCCACCAACCCCTATAGGTATCCCTCAGTTCATCCACATACTCATACATCCATTCACCCATCCACTGGCCATAAATCCATCTTTCAGTCTACCTATTCATCTCCATCTGTCCGCTTCTCCATTCTCTTATCCAACTACCCACCCACCTAACCATCCATCCATCTATCCATCCATTCACTTGTTCACCTGCTATTTCTCTTTCTTTCCCATCCATCCATATAGCCATATTCTTTCATCCATCTATCCATCTCTATCCATCCCTATCCATCCCATTCATTCACCTGCCTGTCTATCCTCAAATGGATCCATTCACCTGTCCACTCATCCATTTCCCCAATTTAAACATCTGAGCATTTGTCCACCCACATACCAGTTCATGCATCTACCTGTCTAACCCACTGTACTCACTCATTACCCATTTGCCCCCTCTGTTTATAAATCTATCTACCCACCCAGTCATCCACCCATTTACCTATTCATCTCTCATTACACTCGTATTCCCTCCCATCCATTCATTTACTCATCTGCTTCTCAAGCTATGTAGACCTGTCTATCCTTTCAACTTTCTTTGATCCATTTACCCACTTATTTTTCTGTACCCTCTCCTACCATTACATCCAGTAATCTCCTCACGACACTCCTGCCCCAGTATGAGCCTGACTGGGCCTTGCCTCAAGCCTGGGCTTTCTGGGTAGCTTAACTCTTATTCCCAGGTTGGAATCCAGGCCAATCCCTAGTGACTTCTTTAGAATTCCTCCGTACCCCATTCCCCCATCCATGCCTCACCATTGGAAGCTGTGAAGTCAATGGCTACTGTGAAGTTCAGCTGCGTCCTATTGGGGAAATAGATGGATTGAGAAGTGAGGGACTAATAACTTACTATACCGGGATTTCTCAAACACTAGTATGCATATGAGCCACCTGGGAATCGTGTTAAAATGCAAATTCTGAACTGGATGGTCTGGGTGGAGCCTGAGATTCTGCTTTTCTAACAAACTCCCAAGTGAGGCAGATGCTGCTGGCCCACTGAACACACTTTGGGTGGCAGAATTAAATGCCTGCTGCATGACATAATGTGCGCGATGGAATTTAATTTAACCGTTACTATCGTCCTGAAGTAGTACTTAACAGCTCCATTTTACACTGGAGAAAAGTGAGGTTTAGAGAAGACAAGTACCTTTCTGAGGTCAGCCTGTGTCCCCTAAACCAAGCAGGATGTCCCCTACAGCCTGCTTATCGTTTCCCTCTTTCTTGGCTTCTCCCTCTTGCCTGGACATATCTTCTGCCTGGGCCCCAGTAAGGTTACTGGGGACACCTTTGAAAACCACTGGTCTGTCATCTTCCCAGGGCGGGCTGGAAGATTGGGTTGAAAGGCAGCCCCATGGAGAGAACTAAGATGGGCGGCACTCTGCACTTTATAAAGCACTTTGTAGTCTGCCAAGTGTTTTAAAGTTTATCCTCATGATCTCTTTGGACCCTGACCATTAATGAATAGTAAAACTGAGGCTCAGAACTGGGAGTAACTCATTGCTGGGCTTTCAGCCAAAAGCTTGGCCTGTGACTCACCCTCCCTTGATGTAATCGACAAAAGTGAATTCAGAGTCCACAGAAAAGGAAAGCAGCGTCACCTGCGGGACAGAAGAGGCAGCCCTGCTACTTTGGAAAGTGTAGTCAGGGTAGAAAAAGGGAAAGAGGCACTTGATTTCACCCCCATCCCACCCTGTCCAATTTCTGAAAGGGCAAAAAGGGGAAGCTGTCAGAAACATTTGGATTTCCAAAAATATATTAAATTGGGAAATATAACTTAGGTTTTCCCCAAAAATCTGCAAAAGAGTAAATTTCAAAACAATTTCCTTAGGTGAGAGAAAAAAAAATTAAAAACAAAACACAACAAAAACTTAAATGGTGCCACCTTGTATCCAACATTACTATATCCAAGTAATCTGTGCCAACAGCTTTCCCATACCCTCAACATTTGCCATGTCATGCTATGTCAGTGGGGATAGAGACAGAAGGATCCAGGGAGGGACAGGGCTCTAGGGAGTACTCACAGTTCCCGAGTTGACATATTTCTTCTTCTTACATTTCTTCCGAGGGTTAAGTACCTAAGTGAAGAAGATAACAGTGATGGAGGGAAACAGGACGGGAACCACAGACTGAGCACACTAGGATGGAGGGCCTGGGCAACCTGGGCAGGGCTGGAGCTCTCACCTCATACACTGTGAACTGGTTCTGGGCCTTGCTCAGCTCTCTGTAGCTAGTGGTAAACTCACCGATGAAGTCGTGACTGCAATGAGACCAGAGGTGGGTAAGCAACAACTGCTGGTGGTTTGGAGACATCTCTGAAACCAGTCTTTTTTTTTTTTATTTAAATAAACCATTAGAGTACTGGGAGGTAATCTCATTAGTTTTATTTTTTTTAATTTATTATTATTTTTAAATTGATTTATTTTTTGGCTGCATTGGGTGTTTGTTGCTGCTCGTGGCTTTCTCTAGCTGCAGCGAGCGGGGCTACTCTTTGTTGTGGTGTGCAGGCTTCTCATCGCAGTGGCATCTCTTCTTGTGGAGCTCAAGCTCTAGGCGTGTGGGCTTCAGTAGTTGTGGTGGGCGGGCTCAGTAGTTGTGGCTCGTGGGCTCTAGAGCGCAGGCTCAATAGTTGTGGCGCACGGGCTTAGTTGCTCCACGGCATGTGGGATCTTCGCGGATCTGGGCTCGAACCCGTGTCCCCTGCATTGGCAGGCGGATTCTTAACCACTGCACCACCAGGGAAGCCTGAAACCAGTCTTTTATTTCCACTATCTGTGCCTCTACTTGGGCTGCAGGGCACTGGGGCTTGGGCTAGAAGAGGGACCAAGCTAAGGGGAAGAGAAGGGAAGCGACAGTGTACCAGAGAGACAACTGAGGGCATCAGTTGTACCCAAGGTCTTGGCATCTGTCATCAACCTTTCTGGCTCCCAAGGCTACTTTGGGGTTCCTAGTGAATGTACTACATATTTCAGGGAACTGTTTGTGTTAATTATAGGAGAGGGCAGTACTATGTGGAGCAGTGCTACCTTCCATCCCGGTCCCAGTCGTACACATCAATCTTCACTGTTCTGAAATGCAGGAGATAAACGTAGGCTGGGTGTGTATGATAAATCTGAGACACCCCCACCCACTTAACTATACATAAAACATCTTCCAATCCACCCATCTGTCCTTCTATCAAACTTCCTCCTATCCCTCCTATCCATTCATTAGTCCATGCACATACCCAACTATCTACTGCCACTACCAGTATTACTACTACTACTGATATTTATACTGCTGTTACTATACTTTACTCTTGACTTTTTTTTTTTTTTTTGGCTGCACCACATAGCTTGCGGGATCTTATTTCCCCAACCAGGGATTGAACCCAGGCCCCCCGCAGTGAAAGGGCAGAGTCCTAACCACTGGACCGCCAGGGAATTCCCTACAACTTATTGAGTCTTACTATATTCCAGGTATTGTTCTCAGCACTTTCACAGACTAATTTAATTTAACAATCATTCTATAAAGTAAGAACTATTGAGATAGCCTCATCCACCAGAGGGCAGACAGCAGAAACAAGAAGGACTACAATCCTGCAGCCTGCAGAACGAAAACCACAATCACAGAAAGACAGACAAGATGAAAAGGCAGAGGACTATGTCCCAGATGAAGGAACAACATAAAACCCCAGAAAAACAACTAAATGAAGCGGAGATAGGCAACCTTCCAGAAAAAGAATTCAGAATAATGATAGTGAAGATGATCGAGGACCTTGGAAAAAGAATGGAGGCAAAGATCAAGAATATGCAAGAAATGTTTAACAAGAATTTAGAAGAATTAAAGAACAAACAAACAGAAATGAACAATACAATAACTAAAATGAAAACTACACTAGAAGGAATCAATAGCAGAATAACTGAGGCAGAAGAACGCCTAAGTGACCTGGAAGACAGAATGGTGGAATTCACTGCTGCGGAACAGAATAAAGAAAAAAGAATGAAAAGAAATGAAGACAGCCTAAGAGACCTCTGGGACAACATTAAACACAACAACATTCGCATGATAGGGGTCCCAGAAGGAGAAGAGAAAGAGAAAGGACCAGAGAAAATATCTGAAGAGATTATAGTCGAAAACTTCCCTAACATGGGAAAGGAAATAGCCACCCAAGTCCAGGAAGCACAGAGAGTCCCAGGCAGGATAAACCCAAGGAGAAACACGCTGAGACACATAGTAATCAAATTGACAAAAATTAAAGAAGAAGAAAACTTATTGAAAGCAACAAGGGAAAAATGACAAATAACATACAAGGGAACTCCCATAAGGTTAACAGCTGATTTCTCAGCAGAAACTCTACAAGCCAGAAGTGAGTGGCATGATATATTTAAAGTGATGAAAGGGAAGAACCTACAACCAAGATTACTCTACCTGGCAAGGATGTCATTCAGATTTGATGGAGAAATCAAAAGCTTTACAGGCAAGCAAAAGCTAAGATAATTCAGCACCACCAATCCAGCTCTACAACAAATGCTAAAGGAACTGCTCTAAGTGGGAAACACAAGAGAAGAAAAGGACCTACAAAAACAAACCCAAAACAATTAAGAAAATGGTAATAGGAACATACATATCTACAATTACCTTAAACGAGAATGGATTAAATGCTCCAACCAGAAGACACAGACTGGCTGAATGGATACGAAAACAAGACCCGTATATATGCTGTCTACAGAAGACGCACTTCAGACCTAGGGACACATACAGACTAAAAGTGAGGGGATGGAAAAAGATGTTCCATGCAATGGAAATCAAAAGAAAGCTGGAGTAGCAATACTCATATCAGATAAAATAGACTTTAAAATAAAGAATGTTACAAGAGACAAGGAAGGACACTACATAATGATCAAGGGATCAATCCAAGAAGAAGATATAACTATTCTAAATATATATGCACCCAACACAGGAACACCTCCATACATAAGGCAAATGCTAACAGCTATAAAAGAGGAAATCGACAGTAACACAATAATAGTGGGGGAATTTAACACCTCACTTACACCAATGGACAGATCATCCAAACAGAAAATTAATAAGGAAACACAAGCTTTAAATGACACAATAGACCAGACAGATTTAATTGATATTTATAGGACATTCCATCCGAAAACAGCAGATTACACTTTCTTCTCAAGTGCACACAAAACATCCTCCAGGATAGACCACATCTTGGGTCACAAATCAAGCCTCGGTGAATTTAAGAAAATTGAAATCACATCAAGCATCTTTTCCAACCACAGTGCTATGAGATTAGAAATCAATTACAGGGAAAAAAACAAAAAACACAAACACATGGAGGCTAAACAATATGCTACTAAATAACCAAGAGATCACTGAAGAAATCAAAGAGGAAATCAAAAAATACCTAGAGACAAATGACAATGAAAACACGACAACCCAAAACCTATGGGATGCAGCAAAGCAGTTCTCAGAGGGAAGTTTATAGCCATACAGTCCTACCTCAAGAAACAAGAAAAATCTCAAATTAACAATCTGACCTTACACCTAAAGGAACTAGAGGAAGAAGAACAAACAAAACCCAAAGTTAGTAGAAGGAAAGAAATCATAAAGATCAGAGCAGAAATAAATGAAATAGAAACAATAGCAAAGATCAATAAAACTAAAAGCTGGTTCATTGAGAAGATAAACAAAATTGATAAACCTTTAGCCAGACTCATCAAGAAAAAGAGGGAGAGGACTCAAATCAATAAAATTAGAAATGAAAAAGGAGAAGTTACAATGGACTCTGCAGAAATACAAAGCATCCTAGGAGACTACTACACGCAACTATATGCCAATAAAATGGATAACCCGGAAGAAATGGACAAATTCTTAGAAAGGTATAACCTTCCAAGACTGAACCAGTAAGAAACAGAAAATATGAACAGACCAATCACAAATAAGGAAATTAAAACTGTGACTAAAAATCTTCCAACAAACAAAAGTCCAGGACCAGATGGCTTCACAGGTGAATTCTATCAAACATTTAAAGAACAGCTAACACCCATCCTTCTCAAACTTTTCCAAAAATTTGCAGAGGAAGGAACATTCCCAAACTCATTCTATGAGGCCACCATCACCCTGATACCAAAACCAGACAAAGATACTACAAGAAAAGAAAACTACAGGCCAATATCACTGATGAATATAGATGCAAAAATCCTCAACAAAATACTAGCAAACAGAATCCAACAACACATTAAAAGGATCATACACCATGATCAAGTGGGATTTATCCCAGGGATGCAAGGATTCTTCAATATACGCAGATCAATAAATGTGATACACCATATTAACAAACTGAAGAAGAAAAACCATATGGTCATCTCAACAGATGCAGAAAAGCTTTTGACAAAATCCAACACCCATTTATGATAAAAACTCTCCAGAAAGTGGGCATAGAGGGAACCTACCTCAACATAATAAAGGCCATATATGACAAAACCATGGCAAACATCATTCTCAATGGTGAAAAACTGAAAGCATTTCCTCTATCAAGAAGGATTCATCTATCCAACCAAACATCCAGCCATCTGACATTTGTCCATCTGATCATCCATTCTTCTACATAACCATCCACTTATATGCCCATCCATCCTTCTACCCACTCACCTATCTTCATACTGCCCATTTGTTAGATCATATGGTCAGCCTATCCATCTACTTTACACTCATCCACCAACTAATTCATCCACTAATCCATCCATTCCCTCTGCTATCCATTCATGTGTCTATCCATCAATCTACCTGTCGTTCCACCTGTTTATGCTCCTGCTTTTTCAGTCATCCCTCTGCCTCTCCAACCAACTCACCAATCTCTCATATACCCATTCATCCTCTCACACATTTAGTCATCCACCCATTAATCCACCCATCATCTGTCCATCCACTAATCCACCCATCAGTCCACTCATCCATTCATCTGCTATCCATTCATCCATCTCCCCCTCTACCCACCCACCAGTCCTCTTATACACCCATCCACATACCCATCTAGTCATTCACCAGTTTATCTATTCATCTGACCACCCATCCATGTATCTGCTTACTCATTTGTTCATTTGCCCTTTCATTCATCCATCCATCCATCCATCCATCCATCCACCTATTCATCCATGTGGCTATCCGTCTGCTTCCCCATGCACCCATCTCCATGTCCAAAACTCTGTCTCACTGAGTAGGATCCTCCAACACTATTATGACCCTTCTACCTTCATTCTTGGGCCCAGGAACCCCACTCTCATGCCCTTGTCCCCTTACTCCTTAGCTTATGCTGAAGCAGACCTGTCATAGTCTCCGTTGCATAATACCCGCACAGGGATGCTGAAGGGCTGCCACACAGGATTCAGCGTGTTTTTCACAACCTCCGTCTTGTGGCAGATGGTGAACCTGGAGAGGACAGGAGGATTGGAACCTGCCTTTGGGGTAGGACTGAGCCCAGAGACAGGGCCTGATACTCTTGGAGATTCAAGCACATATCAGGCACTGCCTTGAGTGGATTCTGGGCTCAGGTCCCGGAGGAGTCTAAGATGTCCCAGCCTAAGAGCCCTAATGGGCCCATGGTCACAGTGGGGGCAGTGACTCACGTGCCATCCTCATTGCTCCTATAGAACACAAGGAAGGGGTCTGATTTCCCAAAGAAGTCCTTCTTGTCCAGCTTGTTTGCACACAGCTGCATGGTGGCAATATCCTATGGATGAAATTGGGCTATTGACACTCAAATTGCTCACAAACTCAGACAGCCCACTACAGGGAGTTTGGGGAGAGAAGAGAGCCTCCTGGGTCTAGTATGTGGCCCTTACTGACCCGACAATTGCTAAGCTCCTCTGCGGTCAGCAATATGGTCCCACACTTCTTGCCTGGTACACCCCTGGAAGCAGAAAAAGCCTCTTTGTGAGGGGAGAGGGGAGAGTAGGAAACAAGAATTGGGGTGGCCAATCTGGGATTGGGTAGGTCAGGGGATACAATCTGTCATTGACTGACAGTCCCGAGTATGTCCACCTCTGTCCTAGGTGGCTTCTGGTGGGGAAAGACCTGACTTTGACTAGGGAAGGTTTCTAGTCTGGAAGGAAGGGGTTAACCTAGCCTACGTGGACATATCATAATGGTAGCACAGGAAAGACATAGGATTTAGAGTTCTGGGCAAGTTATTTTCCCTTTCTTTGGGCCCTGGTTTTCTCTTTATGTAATGGGAATCTTGCCCACCTCTCAGGGTTGTGAAGAGATCAGAATGAATGCCTGGAAGGAAAAGCAGTTGGTAAACTTGGTAGATATGAAGGTGGTTCTCTTTCTCAAAGCAGACTCTTCATCTACGATACACCAGACACTGTTCTAGGTATGAATTGGCCAGTTGGCACTTTCCAGCTCTGCTAGACCCTGCCTTCAGGGAGCTTCCAGGGGAAGGTGGGATGTCAAAGCCAATAGGCAAGTAGAGCATGATGTAGCAATCCTAACGAGGGAGAGGAATTTCTATCCAGATCTGGGGCAAAAGGGCTGGTTTGTTAGGTCAAAGATGCTGTGCTTTCTGAAGACTGTGAAGAGTGAGATCAAAAAGTCCAGGGCAGCCTTATCTTCTTCTGACCCAAGAAGGGACACTTCCATGTGCCCGAAGGGTGCATACCAGGATACCCATCCCCAACTTGCCTTGGGTCTCCAAGCAGTCAGGGACCCTGTTGATATGGGCCTGCAAACCCTAACCCCCATGGGATCCAAAAGTGTGGTAGAGAGGAAGCTAGGTTAGGAGTATTCTCAGTTCAAGTTTTGACTCCAGCTTGCTATGTGGTTTTCCCCATCTTTAAAATGAGAATTTGAACCATTTCTTTGGCTCCTTTGATCTCTGACTCTCTGTGCTTTAAAAAGACAGAGTGTAATGAGTACAGGGACTCTTCACCTGCACGTTCAGAACCGAGTCGCTGATCCTACTGCCTTCTCACTGTCCTTTGCTTCCTTAATGTTCTCCCTCATCTCATCACCCAGTGTGAATTCCAGTCATTCTCGACTATAATAATCACTCCCTTGCATCCTACTTCTTTTCCCTTACCCTCTCTCACTTCTATATACTTATCTGGCAGAACCACAGCCCTAGTTAAATCCAATTCTCTGCCTAACCTGTATTACACCTGTGCAACTGAATATGGCCAGAGGAAAACACACATTCATGCTAATTGCTTTCATTTTAAATGTGTGACCACAAACCTCAAGAGGGTCCTTAATCATACCATACACCCCGAGTCACTTCACGTTTCCAGTTCCGCGAGATGGCAGTTTCGCTCTTCCTCCTCCCTCCTCAACCCGCAAGCCTCCTCCTCCATCCTCACTCTCAGCCAATGACCTTGTTTCCTACCTCACTGACAAAACTGAAGCAACCAGAGGAGAATGTCCACAGACCCACCACGCACCTACCCTGCCTCCAGTATCTTCTCCAACACGAGGCCTTCCTACCGTTGCTATAAATGACTATCCATGTGCCTATTTACCCCTCCACTGTGTGCTACTTTCCACACCCTCCCTCTTGCCTGCACAGGGACGTCACTCTAGCAACTCTCCCCCCCTTTTTTTTTTCTCTTTTGGCCACGCCACACGTTATGTGGGATCTTACTTCCTCAACCAGGGATTGAACCCACACCCGCTACATTGGAAGCGTGGAGTCTTAACCACTGGACCGCCAGGGAAGTCCCTCCCCTCTTTTTATTATGTCAAATTTTCAGTTTCTACTGGATCATTCCCATTAGCATACAAATGTGGTATAATTTTTCTCATGTTAAAATATTACAAACCTATTCTTGCTCGCACTTCCCTCTCCAGCCACCCCTCCTTTTCTCTTCTCTTCTTTGCAGCAAAACCCCTTGAAAGATTCCTAATTCCCATTCCTCTCTTCCATTCTCTTCTAAACCTCCCCAACCAGGCTGTCACTCCCATCTCTCCTTCAAAACTCTGCTTGTCAGCGTCACCGGCGACCTCCATCTGGCTAAACCCAACGGCCAGTTCCCGATCCTCACCTTACTTGACCTGCAGCAGCATTTGACATAGTTGGCCACTCTCTTGTCCTTGATAAACATCCTTCACTTTGCTGCCGGGACAGCACCACCTGCTTTCGGTTACCCTCCCATTTCACTAATGATCCTTCTCAGCCTCCCTTTCTAGCTCCAATTCGTGGAGTCCTTGATCTTCCCTCTCTCCTCGCTCCCTTAGTGATCTCATCTAATCTCATGTCCTTAAAGAGCACCTAAGATTCACGTTTCTTATTGCCTATTTGACATGTCCACTCAGATGTCTAATAAAAATTATGAATTTCAACAGGTCAGACTGAACTCCTGGTTGACTTCCTCCCACAGCTTACTCCTCTCTCACTTTTTAAAAAAAAAAATATCATCGTTTATGGCAACTCCATCTTTCCATTTGTTCAGGCCAAAGACCTTGGTATCATCCTCGTCTCCTCTTATCCTCTCACATCCATATGTGATCTGTCAGGAACCTGTTGGTTCCACCTTCAAGATACATCCAGAATCTGACCAATTCTCCCCTCCTTCACTGCTAGCACCGTGGATTACTTCTACCTTTGTCCACCCAAGGTTTAGTCTCAACCCGGCAGCATCCTTTGAAAGCAAGTCAGATCATATCAATCCTCTGCTCAGAACCCTCCAGTGACTTCCAACTCAGAGTAAAAACTAAAGTCCTTACAGTGGCTACAAGGCTCTAACTGTCAATGCTCCAAACTCACCTTCTCCTTTCTTCCCCCTGCTCACGCACTTCCACCCACACTGGCCTCCTTGCTGCTCTTTGAACACATCAGACTTCTGCACTGGCAGTTTCCTCTGCCTGGAACATTCCTCCTCCAGATATCTGCACAGCGCACTCCCTTACTTCCTTCAGGTCACTGCTCTGAAGTTACCTCTCTAGGAGGCCTACTCAAGCATTCTGTTGAACACTGCAACACCTACCCACCCAGCATTTTCAGTCCCCCTAATTCTGCTCTACTTTGTCTTTATTCCTCAATATTTAATGTCTTCTAATATATTATGTAATTTACTTATTTATTATGTCAGTTTTGTACTGTTTTTCTCCCCCTTCTGTTATATAAGCTCCCTGAGGGCAGGAACCTTTGTTTTGTTCACCACTGCAACCCAAGCCCCTTGAACAGTGGCTGACATAGAGTGAGTATATGCCCAGTAGTGTCTGTGGAATGGATACATCCCTGGTGCCTAGCACAGGGTATAGCATACAAAACAAGCTAATAAATATTTAGTGAGTGAATGTAATGTAAATTCCAGAGAACCTGATTTAGTGAGGAAAGCTTCCTGGAGGAGAAAGGCTTGGAAGTGGACCTTAAAGGTTGAATCAGACTTAGAAAAAGAATGAAAAGGGTGAGGAAAGAGAGAGACAAGATCCGTCAGGCCTGAGACTGACTTGAGCAAAGCCCTGGAGGTTGGATTTTCCCAGGAGGGTGATGGAAGCCACTGAAGGCCCCTGACCAGGGGAATCCCAGCCTCCATCAGTACAGGGTCAGCTGTGTCTTTAGGAGGAGCATTTGGAGGCCCGCCCTTCCCCCCGCTCCCCTTCAGGTTCAGCTCACGTGAGGGGTCGCTCTACTCGGCTGCCCTGGCCTCCGATCACCTCTCCCAGGGCCAGGAACGCTTGTCCCAGGAAATCCTGCGCCGGGATACAGAGTCAGCGGGGCGAGGACCGGCTGGCGGCGCAGAGTCCCAGCCCAGCCCTGGTGACGCTGCTGCACTGACCACGGCGACTGTAGGCAGCGGTACCACGCGGCCGGGGCTTTAAAGGAGGCGCGGGGTCCCCAGGAAAGCTGCCCTTCTTGGTCCTGCCATCACTTTAAGCCAAGATACCATCCCACCCCTCGCCTTTCACACACCACACATGTCGCCCCCGCCCAGCCCCGTTCAGCCTCACCTTCTGAGGGTCCCAGCAACAGTCGAGAAGGAAGAGTAGCAGTGAGTAAGAGGCACAGGCGGGAAACCGAGGCAGGAGCAGGAGAGGAGGGCAGGGAGGGCAGGTTCGGGGCCGAAGAAGGTCGAGTCGGGTTTGAGGGGGAGGAGGGTTCTAAGGAGGGTCGTTTAACACACACTGAGCGCCGCCTGTGTGCCCAGCCAGCCCGTGAGTGAACGGTCGCTCACCGGTTTGGAGATGTTGGTTCTGGAGTCGACGTTGTACCTGGGAAGAGAGTGGGACCAACATGGGGCGGGGCTGGTGGGAGAGCCTGGGAAAGGAGTCGGCTTTCGAGTCCAGGTTAAAATTGTGGGTGGAAGGAGGGGCAGCCTTGCACCCGAATTCAACCTGGACTTCCTTTTGGCAGGAGTCGGCGTCATTGTGAGTCAGACCCGGGGCGAGGCCAAGTTCGGGGTCTGCTGGGGGCAGGATCACGTCAGAGGTAGGGCTTGGGAAGGAGCGGAGGGTTGGATCTGACCTAAGGGCAGGGCCAACCTAGACTTGTGGGCGGAGCTAAGGCTGAGCCGAGCCCTTCAGAGTGCCACAGAACCGGGCTTGGGGGTGGAGCCAGGCCGGGAGGTGGGGGGTGGGGCCCGCGTGGGGGCGGAGCCAGCCGGAATTTCGGGCTGATCGAGGTCGGGGGGTGGTCCAAGCCAGATCCGGGGCGGGGCTCACACATCGAAGCGCAGGTTTTGCTTTTCCTCGAAGAAGTAGTCGAGGACGAATTTGCGCACGAAGTCTGGGTTCAGCGTGTTGTCGATCACCTCGGTCCGTCCGAACTGAATGGAGAGCGGAGAGTCAGCGCGAGGCCTGTAAGGGGGCAGGTGGTTCCCAGGGGCGGCTCCGGACTGGCCAAGGGTTCTAGGACTTACCTCCCGCCACTCTTGGCTGGCCCGGCTCTGCGTGTAGAGCACCACCACTGCAGGCGGGAGCGGGAGCGGGGAGGGAAGGACTTCAGGTCGGCCCGCACCCCCTCCCCGCCCCTCAGTCTTTCCCGGACCCCAGGTTCCCTCCCTCCTGGCCCTGGTGCCGCCTACTGGGGTCGGACTTGGAGAAGGTGTCGAGGTCCAGCAGGTTCCTAGAGAAAGGGACAGACAGACGGACACGGGGTGGATCATTCTGGAGCCCATCGCCTCGAACCTACCCAAAGATGGGCACCTGGGGAGGCACGGGGCTCACATCACACTCCCCTCCCCCGTTACTACCTCCGGCTTGGGTGTGTGTGTGGGGGGGGGGGGGCGCGTTATCAGCACCCTGGACAACACCGGAAATCTGCGCCCAAGAACCGTTTCTCTGCGGACTGGACTGCCTCCAAGGGTCCAGGAAAGAGGGCTAGCCCCCAGAACTTTGCCCTCCTGCGGCGCAGATCCTACTGGACCCCCGAGACCCGTCCCTTGAAGCCGCAGGCTGAGCCCTCCTTTGTAGTTGGAGCTGTTCCAGGAAACCCCCTTCCCGAGTCCGCTAGCGACTCCCCTGAGTCTGCAGCCGCGATTTTCCTTCCCGAATGCTGCTTCCCCAGCGGTCTAGCCCCTCTCCGCGTTGAGCCCCGGAGCTGGGTGGTGCTGGGGCAATGCCTAAGCCCTCCCCAGCGTGGCCCGCTCACCGGCAGGACACGGTAATTTCAATCTTGGTGGCCGGGACGCTGCGCTCAGAGGCTCCGCTGAGCGACATGGCTGGTCGGCTAGCCGGAGCTGCGGCAGGCTGCGAGACGGGGGCCGCCGGAGCTGCTAGGGGCGGCGGCGGGGTCGGCCCATGTGCCGCCGCGGCGCTGGCGGCGGAGGCTGCACTCCCTCCAGCCCTGCGCGCACTCTTGCTGCTCGCGCCTTCACTGTGGCCGGCGGCGCAGCGGCTCCAGATGGCAACACAGCCCCGCCCGGCCCTGCGGGTGGCCCCCACCCCACTGGAGCAGCCTCGAGCAGGCCAAGAACCTTACACAGATTCGAACTCCAACCCACAAGGTGGGAGAGTCCTCCCAGCGCGTTTCCCCGGGGCCAAAGCCAGTGCCCCCCCACATCCCCGCGAGCTGTCCCCGAAGCTGAAGGGTTCCAGATACCTGGTGGGCGTTGGGGTCGATTCCTCTTCTTGAGCCGCTCGCTCAATCTGCTTCTCCTCCTTCCCACTCCCGTCCTCCCTCCCTCAGTCTCTGAAGAGTTACACATTTGCGTGACCTTGGGCAAGTTACTTAACGTCTCTGTGGCTCAGTCAGTTCATTAGTAGAATGGCCATTAATAGCACCTATTCGGGGTGTTGTAAAATTTCATCGAGAACAATCCACAGAAAGGATTTAGCCCAGGGGATTGTACACAGTAAATACTCAAGAAATGTTCACCAGCATTATTTCCTTCTTGGCATTCACACTGATGACCTCTTTTGTGTTTAGAGTCAGAGGTCAGTAAATGGTGGCTGTTACAGCACTGTGCAAAACCTTTTGTCCATGTCCTTGAACCCGCATGACTTCATGGTGTTAAGAGATGCAGACACACTCTGTGAGGATGCAACCCACTCCAGGTCACACGGTAGGTTGTCGGCCAGGTCCATCCTCCCCACATCACCTACTACCTCCAAAGCCCTGGAAGCCAATCCCTCACCGAAGGAACGCAGGGGCTGCAAGTCACCTGTACCAGTCTGCTAAACTTGTTAAAAATGAAGATTCTCCCCACACCCTTCCCAGCTAAATGAAACTCAGCAACTTCAAGTCTGAATTTCAGGCAGCCCTGGAAATCTGCATGGATAAACAGGCTCCCTAGTGGGGACTAGGGCCCACTCAGGCCTGAGGACCACTGCTCCCACCTTAACAGCCTGTGACTACATGTTCCCGTCTCACTGGAGACTCTCATGGCTCAGGAGTTAAGGGGAACACCCAAGTCTCCAGTTCCCTTCCTGCTTCATCTGTACCCCTCCCCCCAGCAAAAAGAAGGACAAGGAGAACCTTCTAAATAACTCCACAAAGACAGGAGCCAAATGATAATGCGATAGAGTAGCTGTTCAAAAAGGCTTTGATTTCATTTTGTGATCTGTGTCAAAACTGCCTCATTCTCAGCGCGGGTGACCCCTCCTCCCCAGGAGACGAGAATGGAAAGTGGGGGTCTTTTGTGAAGTCTCAGCCTCCACAAGGCCCCAGGGAAACCCCACATAGTTCTGAGAGTTGACAGGAATCCTGGCAAAGACTAAGGTGGGTGGGAGGCAGTGACAAGTAGGGTGGCGGACACCAGTTAGGAAGCTGGGGTGGGGGAGAACCCCGTCCTTGGCCCTGCTCAGCCTTGGGGCTGCCATGTGCATGATGGAGAAGGGGAGATTTCCCCCCACCTTGAAGCACCCCTTGGCTGGGCATGGCTTTGATTCCGCTTAGGGCTCAGGTGAGAGAGGAGCAGGAAGCTGTCATGAGCTGGCTGCTTCATAAGGTGCTGCTGCTGGTGCCCCGGAGTCCAACACCACGGACAAACTGCTCCAGCAGGCCGATGGCACCGGAGGGACTGGGGGCTGCTGCCCGAAGCCCCACTGTGCTGCTGTAGGCAGCCAAGAAGGCTGAGCGCACCTCCTGTAGCCGAGTCTCCCGTTCACTCAGGGCTGTAAGCCTGTGCGGAGGGAGGGAGGGAAAGAGAGAGAATTAACGCATTACCCTGGGGCAGGATCCAACATTCTCATCCTGACGCCACACTGCCTATCCTTCTGCATTCCTCAGTAGAAGGCCAGCATCTGCCCCGTGGCCATACTACCCTTGTGGTTCAGGCCCCAAATGTTTGGCCCTGTTCCTCTTTTAAACTCTCTCTCAGCTCTCAGGCTGCTGTTCCTACCTGGAGAGGCCAGAGCCCTCACCTTCAGTCACTGCAGTCCCCAGGTAAACAGCTAGGAAGGTGCTGGCTTTTCCAGCAGGACTTCTTTTCTCATTCTATCTGCTTTTCCTTCCCTGGCCTCTACAGGCACTTATCACAAGTCAAGAAGGGGAACAACAAGTGTGAATTCCACGTAAGGCTGTTTGATGACTTGAAGAGTCTTTAATAGAAAAGGCCTGAGATACCAGCCACGCCCAACCTCTGGACTCAACCTCTGAAGTCTAGGGGTAGGAGGGACACAGAATTAGAGGAAAGGTCACAGACCCACATGAGATGAGCCCTCACATTCCCATCTACCTAAGCACAAAGACCAGCCCTGACCACCAACTCACTCCAAAATTTCCCCTAAGAGACCAATCACTGGGTAACCCCTCCTGCAAATTTGTTAGAAGCAGCAGTATCCCCAGTTCCCAAGCCCAAATGACTTGCACCTAGGGCCTGGGGTAGCACATAGAGATATGAGGACAAGTGAGTGTCCAGGGGTAAGTATGGGGAGAACAGACCCAGGGAAAACAGATTGGTGGGAGTGGGGTGTGTGTGTGTGAGAGAGTGAGAGAGAGTGAGAGAGTGAGAGAGAGTGAGAGAGAGAAGCAGCAGCAGCAGCAGAAGCAGGTTGTAGGGCGAAGGAAAGTCAAATAGCTCTAGCAGCAGCACTGAGAAAATGGGGCTGATACTGGATTCCTGCAATACCATGAACAACTCCGAAGTCTCTCTTGGCATGTGGGGGAGATACGTGGCCCCGGATTTTCTTTACTTCCTAATTAGGTTTTACATAGGCTGGAGACCATGTGTGCTTCTTTAGCTTTTCCTGAGAGCATATAACCAGGAGAAATACAGATAGTAGTTCATATTCACAGGGAATATCTAAAGGTCCGTATGTATGCATTCTCATTGCCCCCTATTTTTAGGAGGCAGAAAGGGGAGAGATCACAACTTATCTAGAAACAAGATAACTGGAGCCCAGAGAGAGTGTGTGATCCGCTTGAGGACATATGGCAGGCAGAGACTGGAGGTACCATAGTGCCATTCCCTCTCAAGAGATGAGCTAGCAGGCTAGAGAAGTCAAGGCTGATATCCCAAGACAGAGCTGGTAAACATATTGGTTTTTTTTTTTTTTTTTTGATTTTTTTGGCCATGCAGCATGTGGGATCTTAGTTCCCCAACCAGGGATCGAACCCGTACCCCCCTGAAGTGGAAGTGCAGAGTCTTAACCACTGGACCGCCAGGGAAGTCCCCAGAGCTAGTAAACATAACAGCTAGGATTTGGATTAAATTTCTCTGACATCAAAGCCAAAGCAGTGAACGCACATACTATGTGACCTCACCAGGAATCAACCCTGACCCTAGGCCCATCCTGCAATGTTGGAGGCCATGGGATCACGGAGAACCTAGCCCTCCTCTGGGAACCACCCCTAACCTGAGGGTTGGCTGGGAGCACAGAGAGCTACTCAAGGCATAAATTGTAGGATCTGGGGCTAGAGCTGCCCACTTCAGTGGCTAATACCAGGTAAGTGAGGGGTGCTATTAAGCAGGGGCAGAGATGTCTGCTTCCTCCAGAGGTAGCTCTTAGGCTCTCTGGCTGAAGTAGGAAGAGCCTACAGAAAGGTGCAGACATCTATTTCTTTAATCCTCAAAAATCTAAGAGATCTTGTTTCTGGCTTAAGGGCCTGGCTATAGAAAAGGCTGTACCAGGCCCTAGTGGCCTCTAAAGTCCTTGGGCTACTCCCTAGCTGCGGGGCCAGGGCCTGTGAGCACCATCTAGGAATCCCAAGGTCTGGCCCCTGCTTGCCCTCAGCAGGAATCCTTCTCAACTCCCAAGGGCAACTTGCCTCCAACCTGTCAGCCCTGGAGGGTATGAACTGGATTCTGGTGGTGGTGATGAACACCCAGCACCCGGTAGGGAGGCGAAGGCCCTTAGGCAGCCACAGACCAGAAGCAGATCCTGCTCCCCAGGCCACCGGAGGCTCTCCCCGCCTGACATCCGTGAAACAGCAGCGCAGGCAGGGGGCAGGCGGCAGCCAGAGAGGCAGCTGCTCTGCTAGAACTGGAAGTCCAGCATTGGAGCTTTGGAGGGAGAGGATTTTACAGGCTTGGGCTTTGGATGGGCATCCCTGTCCAATTTTCTTTCCTGACCAGAGACAAAAGCAGATGACAAAAGGGGGGAGGGGACAGCAAGGAACCCTCGGTTCTGCTTGGGAGCACAGCCCTGGGGCTAACCCGTTTTGGCTCTGGTCTCCACCATACACCTACTTTCACTACTCCACTGTTCTGCTTTCAAAGGGTTCTCATGTCAGGCAAAGCCTTGGACAGAAATAGAATCTTTTATAGCTAGAGTCCAGCCAGCTTTCCCTAAGGGTGTGTGCCCCAAGAGACCCATGGATGGGTTTTAGAGGCTGGGGAGAGTGAACACACTCCAACGCACTTCCTGAGCAGTCCATCAGGCCCCCTTCATACCTCAGGGTCCAGGAGCAGTGAGGTATACTTAACTGAGACACTCGGGAGGGGCAGGGAGCCCAGGCCAGCTCCCTGGGGCCTGCTGCTGCCTCATTCCTAGCCAGCACTCAGTGGCTCACCAGCTTTTGATACGGGCGGGCGGGGTGGGGTGGGGTGGGGGCGGGGCATCCTGTCTTCTCAAGCAAGACACTTACAGACAATTGTTAGGGAGCTCATCCGGGAAGCTGAAAGGGAGAGAGGAGTCTGTGTGCAGGACAGCCCGTTCCTGAATACTGCCACAGCCTGTTACCATCTGCCAGCTGCCAAAGTCTGTGGAGAGAGAGGATCCGGGCAGGGGATGGTCCACTGATCTGGGGCAGAGAGGAGAGAGAGGGGAGATGATGTAGTCAGTCATATGCCTGACAGGGGAGGCCCTGGAGGAGTAGGGCGGGGAGGCTACGGTGGCCCTGGGACCGGGCCACAAGGGTCTGTTGGTAGAGCAGCTGTAAAGTTAACCATTTTCTCCAAAAGTATAAAAACAGCTGGACAGGTTATGACCAAGAAAGAAGAGTAAAAACCACAAGGCAGGGACTTCCCTGGTGGCGCAGTGGTTAAGAATCTGCCTGCCAATGCAGGGGACACGGGTTCGAGCCCTGGTCTGGGAGGATCCCACATGCCACGGAGCAGCTGGGCCCATGCACCGCAGCTGCTGAGCCTGAGCTCTGGAGCCCACGAGCCACAGCTGCTGGGCCTGCGTGCCTGGGGCCTGTGCTCTGCAGCGAGAGAGGCCACTGCAATAAGAAGCCCGAGCACCGCAATGAAGAGTAGCCCCCGCTCGCCGCAACTAGAGAAAGTCCACGCACAGCAACAAAGACCCAACGCAGCCAAAAGTAAATAAATAAAATAAAATAAATTTATTAAAAAAAAAAAAAAAGACCATAAGGCAGGCTCAGCTGTGAGGACAATGTATCATGCAAAGACTTACAGGAGCAAAAGAACAAGAGCAAAGCATGGTGACAAAGGTGAGCCAGCAACCAAAGCCTGGGATCAGGGCATGCCTGCTCTGGCTGACAAAGCAAGTCAAATCTCAACAGCACCAAAAAGAGGAGAGCAAGGCTGAATGCCCCAGGAACCAGGGAGGCAGGATCACCCCACACTCCCTGGCATGCAGATTGGCAGGGTGGCAATGCAGAACCCAGACCACTGAGGTCCTATGGTAGAGATGGGAGAACAAGCCTCTTGGGGACGGTGCGGGCGGTGACCTAGATGGAAGAGGAAGGTGACGGGAGCCCTGAGCCCTGCCCTCTTCCTCTGCAGCGCCTTCCAGGAGCCAAAGTTCGTATTCACAAGCATCAACCCAGCAAACTCACTGGCTATGCCCAGGAGGAAGGAATGAAATCAGGCAGCCAACTTGACAACTTCATCAGGCCTTTTTCAAGCAGAAGTTTGGGGGGTGCGGGGAGAGGAAAGCTGTATTGGGAATCTACCACCACCTCCCCACTCACAGCCCAGCCTTCTCTGCTGTCTCTGGACAGTAGCCCAGCTGGTGGGGGAGGAAGGGAGGAGACAGGGAAACATCAAACAAGGCCCTTCCATCAGCTACCCCAGGTCCCAATCCCCAGAGGCGCATCATCTTTGATGCTTGACCCTTTGTTCTTTAATTCAAGAATAGCAGAAGGTGCTCCTGTAGGGACCCAGAAACAGAGCGGAAGCATGAATAGTGGTACAGGGGGTGGGATACTGAAAAATTAATTGACCTTGGCCCACCCAGTTAGCTGGAGTCAAGGGCTCCTAGACTGAGGTGACAGTCCCCATGGGTCCCCAGGCCAGCTTATCCTCAAGTAGTTGCCAAGCTGAGTGCAGCTCTGGCCAGCAATGCATCTCCGCTGATCATAAATCATCTTTTTTTTTTTTTTTTGTGGTACGCGGGCCTCTCACTGTTGTGGCCTCTCCCGTTGTGGAGCACAGGCTCCAGACGCGCAGGCTCAGCGGCCATGGCTCACGGGCCCAGCCGCTCCACGGCATGTGGGATCCTCCCGGACCGGGGCACGAACCCGTGTTCCCTGCATCAGCAGGTGGACTCCCAACCACTGCGCCACCAGGGAAGCCCTCATCTCCTTCTTAGAGGAAGGAAAATGGCAGCCCAGACAGGTAAGGACACTCACCCAAGGTTCCACGGCTACAGAGCGCAAGAATAGATTTTTAAAGCCAAGATTGATTACAGATTTGCTGTACAACAGAACCACCTTGAGACCAGGGAAAACAGCTAGCTTTCTACGTTAAAGCCGCCATGAATCGGACCCACCCTGCAACATAGAGACTTGCCATATTCATTGCTCCTGCTCTGCTCTGGAAGGTGTATGACAGCAGCACTGGGGATGAGGACAGGTCATGGTCTGCTACCTGGTGGAAGCCCTAGTGACTGACAAAGCAGGGCTTCCTTCTTCCTACGTGGAGAAACTTGGTAGGGTTCAGGCCAGACACTGTATCTCTGGTGATCCTTAACTGTCTATAAATCAGAGACTGCTGCCTACATGCAAGAGCAAGCTACATGCCACCGTGTGGTGCCTGCCCCGTGCTTCCCCTGGGTCACGCTGGAGTCTTCAGTCAATGCAACCCTTCTTGAGGGCAGCCTGGCTCCACAAATCTCACCTCCTGCTCAAACTTTAAGGTAAGGCAGAGTTTCTTTTCCAGTTTTCGGGAAAATAATTGCTAAACAGCAGAGTATTGAGGGAATGAAAGTAATGTGAAGTACAGGAGGCTGGGTAGGACGAGGGACTTATGGGGCAGGGAACATGGGGGTTTCTTATGCTCCTAACCCCACTCCCCAGGGCTATCAGAGACTCACACTTCCAATGGGAAAATGACAGATGGAATATGGTTACAGAGAGGTTCCCAGCACGGGCTCTTGGTCTCCTAGGCTAGTCCCTTGCCTGTACTTCCCGTGTGCAGCAGGTAGCACCCCCAGGCAAGAGCCATGCTTGAAGCAGCCCGGGGACAGCTGTAGTATGGAGTAGGCAGCACAGACAGCAACAGGGCACATGATCCCAGGGGCCACAAAGGAATCTCAGCAAGCAGCCAACCATCTTTTGCATCTTTTTCAAGAGTGAGCACACAGGCTCCAAATGAATCTTCGTATCTGAGGCTTTTGTCAAGCAAAGGGTTGCAAAGCAACCGTTGCGTTCCTGGGTTTGAGAGCAAGGGGCTGTGCTAAGCAAAGAGGTCCTCGTAAGTACACATCTGGAGTAGCTGGCTAGAGGGGGCACCTAAAGATGACAGGGAACAGTCACGAGAAGGAAGCACCTGCACCTGCCGAGTGAAAGAAGGAAGGAAAACTTTCAAGTTAGCCTCAGTACACAGGTAACGCAACCAGCCTTAATACAACCCCATGCTCTTCTGCCCTATACCCTTACTCGAGTGCAAACACAGCATCTACCTCCACCGACCTACCTACAGGACTGGAGGGCACATGGGGCCAAGCTGCCCTCAAACTGGACAACTGTGGAGCTGACAGTGCTTCCAAGGTCATCCATCCACATCCCGAGGGCCCAGACCTCTGCCCAGGAGGTTGGCTTCTTGGCAACATTTCACTCCCTTAGATGGGTATGGCCTAAGCCCCTGTTCACAGCACCAACAGAGCTACATGGCCCCACCCTGCCCCACACCTGCCAGACCCCTGCTGTGGGCCAGCTCAGGCAAGTGTGTTTTAGCTGGTCCTTTTGTAAGGGGGTACAGGAGTATCCATACAAGCAGAGCTGGCCCAAGCCACACAGCTGAGGCGAGGAGAAAGAGGTCTGGCCTGAGGTACCTGATCTGGCCTTTTACCTAGCTGCCCAGTGCCCTGACACAGCCCACAGTCCTTCAGAAATGAGACTGATAAGGACGGGTCTTAACCACAACTACAGTTTACTGAGCATTTCCAGTACTCATGGAAAGGATAAGTATTACTATGTGCCACGTATTTTGCTCCATTATCTCACTTAAACCCAAACTTATGGAGACCAGGATCATTACTGCCACTTTAAAGATGGGATAAAAAAGACTGAGCTCAGAAGGGAAGTGTTTTTTGCAAGTCACACAGCTAGAAGTGGCAAAGCTGGGATTGAAACCCAGTCTGACCAAAACCCATGCTAGCCGCATAGTACACTGATCTTCCTTCCTGATAAGAGATGGTGGAGGCCTCAGGGATTGACTCGGGGATGGACACTTCCAACTTCCAACTGGAATCAAGCACAGAGTTTCTGATCTATGGTTGGAAAAGAGGCCTTCACATGGTCCCTGGATGTGAGAAAGGAAGCACATGGAGTAGCTGGCCCCATTAGGGAAGCTGGCCAGAAGACAAAGCTAGCATGTAGAAAGAGGCAAGGAGAAAGAACCATAGGGAAACGGAGTTGGAACCTTGAGGAAGCTGGGCCTGAAGGCTGCATTTTTCCAACGTAAACCAACGGTTTTCCTTTATTGTTTAAACTCTTTTGAGATGGATTTTCTGTTACTTGCATCTAAAAGCACCTGATCTGACAGCTCACAGAGAGGGCTTGAAGGTTCACAGCTAGGAAGGACCTGGGCAGTTAGTTGCCCATTTAAGCCTCTGATGATGAGAAAAAAGAAACCCAAAGCTATCAAGTGACATGTCTGAAGTCATGCAGGGAACGAACATTTGAGCCAAGACCCAGAATCCTAGCCTTTCAGAGAGCTTGAATGTCACCTAATTTGTACCTACCCCCCACCACTACCAAGCCTCCAGGTGATGGTCCCACAGCCTCTGCCCAAGTGAACGCCTCCAGGAATGGGGCCTTAGGGAAGAATCCTTTGGTTCAACAAGGGCCTGACTCCTCGGAACAAGTGACTTCAAAAATGGCTAGGACAAGATTCATCAGACTTGAAGTCATCAGTTTCCCTCAGCCTGGACTTCAGGCATTGGGGTATGTGTGTGTCTGTGTGTCTGTTTGTGCGGGTGTGTGTGTTTGTGTGAACCAGGGACCTCTGCTTTCCTGCAGCAGCCCAAGGAGAAGTCTTTTGGGGCTCTAAGTTTTCTCTTATGGGTCTCAAGCTGGCAATGCCTTTAGGCTTCTCACCGCTCATCTCTGGTCTGAAGCTGTGGCCCCATGGGAGAACACATCAAACGTTAAGACAGGAACCCTATGTGTTACAGAAAGCAATCTGGTTTCTCTGCCTCATTAAACATAGCCGGGGACAGAGCTCATTGCTCATAACAAGCAGTTAGTAGGTGGTGAAGGATGGGGAAAGAGCAGCTATCTGGGCAGCAGAGTTGGCACCTATGTTGTCACTTAGCTAACCAACCAGGCCGCTGGATGTCCCTCAGCCAAGTTCACGTGCTCTTCAGGCAGCTTGGCTTCCAGCTGGGCTCAGTGGTAGCACCATCCCTCCTCAGGCACAACAGTGCTATGCTAGCAACCCCCATCCCTAAAGATGTCTGACTCTGGAGCAGAGACCAAGACTACACACGGTGCGGGGCGCTTTACTGACCAGGGCTCGGAGAGGCATGTGAGCACTGGTCCTGCCTCTTCCCAGCCCCCAGCCCTACAGGTGACGAGAGATTTAACAATGGTCCAGAAACGCAACTCAATTAGAAGCTGCTGCAGTAGCAGCTAATGAAGCAAAAGGGCCACCAGTCTTGCCAGTGAAGGGTACGGGGTTGGGACTGGGTAAGAGTCAGCACCCCACAGAACTTTCTTCTGAATCTGACACACAGTTCTTAGCTTTGAACAAAGCTTCACCAATTCTTTTCACAGGGAAGTCCTACCTTAAAAGAGATATTCTTGTAGAACTTGGGAATGTGGAGCATAGGAAACCCAGAGAATTCACACTGTAAGGGGAATTTCGGCCGTCACAGATAGCTTTACTAAAGGGTTTCTTTCCACACAGTTCCCTTTGCTGCACTAAAAAGCTGATTGGCTGTCGTTACCTTAGAGAAGCAGGAAAGCTAATGACAGAATCCCTCAGGCACTTTAAGATAAGAGAGACTAAATTAATTTTAATGTTAATGGAAATATGTAATTATAATTAGAATGCTCCAAATCTGAATAAACTAGTCTTTCAAATCCTGTGGCAAACAAGCAGCCAATCCAGAACCCTGTCACCTGGCCAGCCCAGCCTGGCTACAAGCAGGCACTCCCAGAATAAACCAGCAGAGCCATCAAACACCTCACAGCAGTCCACCTCACGCCTTTCCAAGGCGCCCCATTTTGGCCCAGTTATTCCAGCCTCCTTCACCAGGCCCCAGCTCAAAGGGCCGTGAGATCAGGAGGACACCCCCAATCCTCCTCAGCCTCCTGGACCATCCTGGACCAGCCATAAGCATCTGAGCCCCCAGTGCAGGCAGATAACCAGTGGCGAGACCGAGGGAAACGACCACGAGATCGAACTAGGATCTTTTGTCAGGAAGAAGGGAATATGATGAAAAGCTACGGTGTATGATGGGGTGCTGCCTCAGTGGGGGAGCCCCCAACAGCTGGACAGTTAAGACCAGGGAGGACCCAGGGGACAGGAGGAATCTTCTGGTTTCCTTCCCAGTTGTCCAGCGATGTTGCACAGGCAGAAAAGGAGGCAGGGACGATGAGCAAGAGCTCCGGCCCAGAAGAGGAAGGGTCACGCAGTGCCGCAGCAGGCCCACAGGGGCCCTGAGGAAAGCTGCAGAGACACGCGGGGTGGCACAGAGGATGCGGATGAGCACAGCATGTGGGCTTGTGTGCTCGGCACCCCCTCCGCTCAGCTGCCTCCACCAAACCCGTGGGGACAGAGAGGTTGTGGCCTTTATTTAACAGACTCAGCTACAGCGCTGACGGACGTGGCAGTGCTCCGAGTTGAAGGGCTCACCTTCAGAGGTGAGCATACGGGACCCCTCTGGACAGTGCAGCTCCACTCGCCTAGAGCTCATCCGCTCAGCCTATGTGGGGAGGGTGCTTGTCCCCACCTTCCTCCATTGCTTGCTTTTGCCCAGAAAGGAAAAACCAGAGGACGGTGATGGGAGGAGAGTTCCCAAAGTTTCAGGGTTTTCTTTGTAATAAGCTTGTGACCTTTGGGTTCAGTTTCCTCCTTGGTAACATGCCTGCCACAAGGAAAGACCTGAAATTCTGGAGCAGTATCCAACAGAGCTGGGCTTGAATCTAGAGTGGACTTCAACGCTCACGATCTTTCTGCTAAATGTCTTTTCTCCCTGGAATTTATTAAGGACCTCTTAAGTCGCACACTTCTTTGTTCTCTTCAGAAGGGCCAGACATTCTCAAGGCCTTAGAAAACTAAGTAATTCACAGGCCTCCTTCCCTGGCTGTATGACATGGAAGGAGTGTTATGGGGTCAGCTAGGAAATGCCTCCCCCAAATGCCAGGCCATCCCTCAGCCCTAAGCCCCTGGCCAGTGCTCAGCTTTAACCTCACCAAGGAAACATCAGTTCTGCAGCACACTCCAGCCACACCTGTCCATCCTGGCTGAGCTGCTCCCTTTCCAGACGTGCAGGCCAGCGAGGCTTGCCCCAGCCACACACATCTAGCCTAGCTCCCTACCGTCTGTCCTCTTCAGTGCCCCACCCATTCAGACGAGAAACGGGAGGGCCAGAAGCACCTCGGAGGATCTAGCGCCATCTCTTTAATCAGAATGTGAGGTCCACAGGGGGGCTGAGACCTGGCAAAGGCAAGAGGGAGGGGCAGCCCCAACTCCCTGCCCATGACATCACAACTACTACACCTTCTGGATACCGATCCGCCAGGGCTCTGGGAAGGGGGAGTCTCAAACCCCTCTGCGAACCAGCTCCTGCTCTGTATCCAAACATTAACCCATCCTCCAAACAGTGCGTGAGCCTGCAAGCTTGTTGATCCCCTCTGGCCTCCTGGGTACACTGCCTGCCAGGCCGCATGCCCTGGAACCCCACTCTCTAGCCTTACTAACAGGGAAGGGCTAGCCACCCCACCATTAGGACTTTGGAGGTCCTCACCTGGGCTTGGGGACCTCCAGGGGACTGCTACCCAGCCTGAAAAAGTTGTCAGAATGGTTCGAGGACGAGGAGCTGGAGGACTTGGCTTCCACCAGTGCCTGGTGGGAAGGCAGGCGGTCCTCTGAGGGCTGCGGCCGGTTCCAGAGCACACTCTGTGGAGAGGATGAGTGGCTCTTCCTCCTGCAGTGGAAAGATAGGGCTGCTGGCTAAGGGGCCACCTCAGGCAAACCCTCTGCCCACCTGTACTAAATCTCAGGGCCCACTTTTTACTTGCACTGGAAAAATGCCACATGGGAGTGGGCATACTTCAGCACTCCCTTGGGCTCGGCCACGGGCAGCGAGAGCTGCGTCTTCACAGAGGGAATGTTACGTCTGAACAAAACTGGCCTGCTGGCCTCAGTGCACATGCTGGAAAACAGATTCTTAACCAACACTTTAGTAACTGACTTTCCCTGCTAATGTTATAAAAAATATTGAGCCCTTTGTCTACGGGGAAGGTCATCTGATTCTCAAAGGAGCTGACCCTCAACAAGCTCCCAATTCCCAATCATTATTTTGTACTCACCCCTTTTTTCTTTTTCTAAGCTGGCCCCCCACCTCCCAGGCAAATGATACAAGGGAGCACCCCCAGGAAGTCCCTTTAACACCAGCGCCCTCCTCACCCGACCCTGTCTTCCCAGCCCTGCAGCTTCCTCCTTCATCCCGCAGTGCCCCCCACCAACCAGATGGCTGGCCTCTGAGGCCCAGTAGAGACAGCAGGGCATGGAGCTCAGCTCTCAGGCCTACTGTCGGGGGCCCCTTTGTTCCTGGGGCTCCCTGGAGCTGGAGCCCTGGCTCACAGCTGTTAGCAAGCTTAGTTCCAGCCTGGCCCTCACCAAGCTGCCTGAGTCTGTGCTCCTGCAGGGACCAGCTCCACGGTCTCATAGGTGAAGCTCCCGGCGGCTCCTGGGGAGCTCTCCATGACCAGAGAGAAGTCACTGCCAAGGCTGGTGGTGCTGCCACGATCCTTCCGTCCTGAAAGAAGCCAGTGCCATCAATCAGCACAACATCTTCTCCTGCTAGGGGTCCCCCACCTCTTCCACACAGAAGTTTCTAGAACAAGCAGTCCCTATGTGGTCTATAGTCAGAAAGATATACAGAGGAAGTCTGCTGGGGCCCATGACTCACTCAGCATGCAGATATCTTCCACAGTGAAGCCTGCATCCCGGGCTGGCAAACTCTTCCTCCTATAAACAGAAGCCAGGACAGTGAATTCCAGATTGGGCTGAGGTCTCCCACGTCCCCTGCATGCTGTCCACCTGGGAAAGAAGCTCCAACTCACTGGAAACTCATGGACACAGGTTCTACCTGAACTGTTGCAGAAAGGCCAGGCCCACTTCTGAGGCCAGCAAAGCCTGCCGCCTCCCTGTCAGTGTGGCCCTCAGAGTTCAAGTCTGGTCCAGCACACTAGGAGCTTGGACTTGGAAAGCTTGGACTTGGAAAGCAAGCAAAGACACCTACTCTCACAGGGGTCCTAAAGCAATTACCAAGCAAGACCCCTGTGTTTGCCAGGCTGGAAGCAGACTCTGCTCTGTGGCGGTGGGCTGTGCAGACACCCCTCTGCAGCAGCACAGGGAAGGAAGCCATCAGCTCAGGCAGGAGAAGCTTCTGCCATGGCGGTGGCATGGGGAGCTGGGAGTCCCCCTATCCTTGGGCTGGCTTTTCTCTGCATCAACGAGCCCTGCTCTCCTGGTCACAAGATGAGCCTCTTCAGCTGCTGGCCCTCCCCAGGTACCCCTACCTGCCCTCAGAGGGAAGGCAGGGACAGGAAGCCAGCCTGCCAAGCATGCAGGGAAGCAGGGCAGGGATAAGGCAGCGAGCAAGACCCCCACCGCCCTAGCGCGGCCCTTCCCAGAGCACCTTGCTCCCAGTGAGAGCAGGTCTCTCCTTACCTCTGTATCTTCAGAGCAGAGAACTCCTCAGAGATGATATGCTTCAAAAAATTGAAGCAGAAGAAGAAAATCTGAGAGACCAAAAAGCAGCACACATGAGAAGATAGCAGTCTCCAGGGAGAAGAATCTAGGTGGCAGAACTCCCAGGAGAGGGCAACAAGTGACCCTGGTCAACCCCTGATGGACAGCAGCCCTGCTTTGGGGACCCTGCTGGATATTCTGGTGTAGAAACAGTACGGGCGGTAGAGAAGGCTTAGGAGGTCGGGCAGGTGTGCCTGGGCTGGGGCAAGGAAGGAAGGGCGTTTCCTTCCTGAGAACGCAAGAGGGTAAGCCAGTGATGTTTCAAACCATCTTCAAACTGAACACACATGTTCTCAAGCTACTGAAAAGGAGGAAGAGAACAGCTTCTTCTCCCTCTCAGCCTCTCCTAAGAACCCCAGGGAGAGAGGCTAACAGGGAAGGACAGCTGGGAGAGAATTTCGGGGCAAGAAGATTAATGGACACAGCAGGAACACAATGCAAGGGCAAGAGATCAGATTTTGTAGAAGAAATACCGGGAAACAGTGGTTCAGGAGAACCAGGGCTGAGGGGCAGCCACTGCCTGGCCCGCGGCCTGCACTGTTCAGAAACTGTAAGGGGCAGGACGAAGTCTGAGGCAGGCAAAGCCGGAGGAGGCTCCTGAGCTCTGACCCTGCCTCCGCATCCCCAGCTCCGTGAGCAAGTTCTCTCTTCTCCCTCCCAGCCAGTGCCCTGGTCCAACGGGCCTCTGTGAAGTGCACACAATGCAGTCTCTGCAGCTGATTCTGCAAGGTGTGGTCCATCAACCCCTCACTTGGAAAAACACCCACAGGGTATCCCAGAGCCCCGTAAGATCTCCTCAAAAAATAAAAAAGGAGGGAGGGTGCCTAGGTCAGGCCAGTATGAAAACTTTGTTACATAACTTTTTTGGTGGGCTGCCCCCGCACAGCTTGTGGGATTTTACTTCCCTGACCAGGGATTGAACCTGGGCCCTTGGCAGTGAAAGCACGGAGTCCTGAGCACAGAGTCCTAACCACTGGACAGCAGGGAAGTCCCTGTTACATAAAATTAAATAGGTGTCTTCACCACAGATTTTTTAGTCTTTAATATGCTAATGTGTTCTGAGAGCCTCAAAGGCAAAGGAGGGATACGGAGCTGTTTAACAGGCCCCAGCTTTTTGCATGTTTTTAAAGTATCAGAGTTTTGAGCGTGTGCGGGGAGGAAGGGAGGGCTAAGAGAAAAGCCCACATCCTGCCAACCCTCCCAGCTGAGAAGACCCTCTTGTTTATGTTGAGACGTGGCCAGGGTTTGAGTCCAGAATCCACTGGGCTCAGCCGCATCCCCTGCCCAGTCTCTGAAGGTGGAATCTGGCCTGCTCTGGGGACGGCGAGACAGCATGGGGGTCAGCAGGTACTGGAGCGTCAGCTCCAGCAAATCTCAAAATGAGAGGCTGCAAAGGGGCTTTACGTGCGGATTTCAGTGCCAAAGTCACCACCTCTGACAGAGCTCATGGAGGCCTCTGAGGAACAGGCTTATGGGCTCTGCAGTCCTGGCGGATGCAATAAGTGCTCAAACGAAGAGATTTAGAAGGGGAGAGGAGCAGCTGAGAGGGAGGAACAAAAGAAGAATGCACAAGATAAGATGCCCAGAAAAGAGGCAGCCTCAGGAGGGTGAGAAAGATGCCTCAGGAAAATGGGGGGGGAGCCAACACTGCGTGCAGCTCCCACGCTGGGCATCTGGACTCATTCTCTTTGTGAGGCAGCAGAATCGACACCGGGAGACTCAAGGTTAATCACATTACCCAAGGTCACCCAGGTAGTAAGTGGCACAACTGGGGTTCACACTCAGGTCCGACTCCAGGTCTGTGTGCAGGGAAAACAGGCTGAAAACAAGAGTACCGAAGAGCCAAAGACTAAAAAAGGTAGCTAAGGATAAGGCGTGGACAGGGCAGAGAGGAGGAAGGAGGGACAGCGCGTGGACAGAAAGGGAGCCTGCTGGCCGGGATTGGTCGGGGGGTGAGGAGCTGGCAGGACCCTGCTTGCACGGAAGGCCCTGGGGCTTAAAAGCTGCTGAGTGGGTGTGATGAGACAAGGGAGGACAGGGAGGAGCTTCTGGCTTTAGCTGTGAGGGTGAGGGGCACAGGAAAGCACTTGTAAACTGGTTCCAGAGCTGAGTGCAGAAAACAAGGTCACTCATAAGAAGGCCGGCACAGAACGGGGGGAAGAGGACTGACACATGAAGGTCACAGGTAAGTGTTCTCTCCGCGAGAGAGGGGGACTGAGGCTCAGAACGGGGCTGCTGTGCCGGTGCTTTTCCTGCCACTCTGCATGATCCCAGCACTCACCAGGCAAGGAACCGCCCCCAAAGTGTGGACACCAAACAGACCATCACCCTGTCCCTCTTGGGGGTAAAAGAGCCCGAGCTCGCGGAGCCCTGACGTGTGCCCGCAGACCGTGAGCAGTACCCACCTCCTCTCCTTTGCTGAGTCGATCTACCAACATGTGCCTGAAACAAGAAGGCGAGGAGGTCAAAGCGAGCACCTCCCAGACAAGAGGATGAAGGGGGACTAGAGCCACAGGGACAGCCCATGGCTTTGGCACCCCAGCCTCAAGTGGGCCCGACCACACCTTCTCTCTTCCCAAGGGGGTGGGACCGTCTTCGCCTTCAACCCTGTCACAGGGGCCACCACACCCACGCACACAAAAAGGCGGTTCCCAAGCACTGGAGCACCCCACAGCCCGACAGTTCCCGAAGGCTCACCCGAAGAGGAACCAGTCGTAGGCCACCGTTAGGTAGAGGATCTCAGCGGGCTTCAGGGATGCGTGGATGAGCCCATCCTGGAAGAGACGGGCCCAGATCAGAAAGAAGCCTCCCCACGACGGCTCCCTCCTGGCCTCGGGGGCTGAGTCACAACCACTGCCCCCGTGACAGCCAGGCTGCCTGACAGCCCCCGGAGCGGGGTTAAACACGACACCTGCTCTGGACACGTGAGGTCCCTCGCTCCGAAGCCTCTCTGCTTTCTGGAAACAGTCCCAGCACTCACAAAGGGCCTCTGAATGCTCCCTGACCCCACGGCCCAGCCCGTCCATACTCACAGCCCACAAGGAAAGGCGCAGGAGAGAGATGAAGAGGGGCGTCCGGTCCCAGCCTGAGATACAGTGTACTAGCAGTCCGCTGTCATCTACACAGGAACGTGGAACGGGAGGCCCAGGAGAGAAGCAAACACGGGCTGATGAAAAGGGGATGTGCCACCGCCCTGGCCTGGGGTGAGAGCCAGGCCACCCCAGAACCACGGCCTAGCTCCAGAGGCAGGCATGTGATGTTTCTGCCAACCTGGCCACAGTGACCGGTTCAAGGATGGGCACTGGATCCAAACTGAGGCAATGAGCGGGAGCTCTGGGACAGAGGCCGTCTCCCTCTTCTGGAGGGGTTAAGATGGCAGGAAACAAGTCTGGAACGATTGCCAGCCATGAAGCTAACTAAACAGTGGGTATGAGACAAGGAGAGATGCTTTGTGGTATTTGGCACCTGGCTCTGCTCTTGGGCCTTCTTGGTTAAATAAACGAATACATTTCCATTTGTTCAAGCAAGTGCAACCCCACACAGGTCCTGACTGATATGGAGGAACCAGAGTCAGACCGCCCTAGGACACTGAGCATAATGGGCTCATCCGATCAAAACAGTCAAACTGGCTGGAGTACCCTCTGGAGAACAGGCCCTCCAGGGGCTCTTGTGTGTGCCCAAGAAGAGGCCAGGACTGACTTTCTCTCACCTTTCTGAACCAAAAGAGGCCACTGCAGCCCCACACAAAAGGCTGATGCTCAAAGCTCAAAGGCCAGCTGAATGTGGTTCAGATGGTAACAAGTTCATAATTTTGGGCATGGAATAAATCTGCCAATGACAAGGGAATCCCCAAATCCTTCTCCCATAGAGCAAAAGGCCCCAATAAACACACGTTTGCGATGTCAAGACCTGGGAACACCCAGAAGATCCTATGGCTTGAGGCAAGCAGAGGCAGACTCACCGTCACTGTTAATTATGGAAAGCAGCAGTTTCAGGTAGTTTTGTGTTTGTTGCACCAGATCCCAACTCTGTTGGAGAAGAAAAATAAAAGGATTCTATGAATAGGTGTTTAACTCAGAATGGAAATTTAAAGTATTTTTAAAATAAAATGCTATGAGTTATTCTGGGGAAACAAGTACCCCAGGCTCATGGTCACAGGCCACAGGTCCCAAATCCCAGACTATCTGAAACTTCACTTTTCACACATCCCTGCACCCTCCCCCACGGGCCCCTCCCTCAGTGTGCTCTGACCCAACGTGCGGGTGAGGGAGGGGAAGCCATGCAGGAGCCTGGGCAACCCACAGCCCCACAGCCACAAGCAGCAGCCGGACACTAGCTCCTCTGAGCCCTGGGCTCCAGGCACGGCTGTCTAGGGAATTAACAGAAGCCGACAAAGAGCCCTGAGCCCATGGCCATTGTCACCAAATGGAAAGAGCCATTTCTTTATCTGCCATCACATCACAGAAACCAAGGTAACCATCAACCTTCTCATCAATCAGGTTTCACACGTTTTTTATTGCTACTCACTGCATAGTCTTTTAATGAGTAACAAATGCAGTCTGTTTGGTAAACAAAAATCTTTTAAAACAGGAGGCCCACGAGGTGGGAGAGCAAAAACAAGCAAAAGCCATAGAGATCGGAACCTCTGTTCTAGCCCAAGCTAAAGGTCCAGACTAGACCCTCTGAGAAACAGTCCATTTTGGAATCCGGAAGCCCACGGAGGGGCCTGACCCAGTTCTGTGGCCCCCTCCCCCTAGCTGGGGACAGTCTCTTAACATGACTGCTTCTCAGTGTCTGGGGCTGTGCAGAGAAGGCGGTGAATGCCAGCTAGCGAGAGCGCTGCCCTGGGGAGGGTGAACACAGCACCTGTAATTGGAATGGTTTTCCCAGGAACTTAAACCAGGCTCATTTACCTGACCTTCCCATGGACCCTGGAGAGTCCTGACCCACTTGCAGGAGCTGCAGAGAAAGCCGCTGCAGTGCCGTGCTGATAAACTTATTACTACCCGTGGTGGCTCGGGGGTCTCTCTGCTCATCTGGTTCAACGTGTCAGACACACCATTGCCAAGAGATTTCCTCCGCGCTGTGATTCCAGCGGGTGAGGAAAAGCAGGAGAGGTGGGAGCTATGCAGCAGGTGTGCAGGGAGGTCAGGCTGGCTGGGGGAGGACTGCAGCGGTCGGGAAAGGGCAGGAGGTGACCAAGGACGAGCCCGCAGGGCAGCTCCCACAACGGCAGCTGTTTGAAGGGGACATAAATGACCAAGGAGCGGCGGCAGACTCCGCTGGCCACCGTGCCCAGGGCTGGGGCAGGAACCACAGCCTGGGGAGCGCTGGGTCGGCAGAGGCCCAAGGTCACACAGCTAAGCTGAGCTGGGGTCTGGACCCAGGCCTGTGGTCACACACCGCACTGTAGGAACACCTCCTCAGATACCAGAGTGAGAAACAGAAGAGGACCTGGGAAATGCATGAAAATCTAGGTTCACCTCTGACTCTCAATCTATGTGTGCCGTGACAAAGCCTCCAGATACAGAGGTGAGTACCACATATCGGCCTTACGTTTCCATGCCTGGTGCATGCCTCTTTCCCTGGCTGGCAAACTCCTACTCATCCTTTAAAGGCCCAGCCCCATTATCTTCTCTACAGAGTCTTCTTCTGTGGCCACTGGTCAATACCCCTACTACACAGGTGATGGTTACGCTGTTGCCTCGGAATTTTCCTAGACTGAGCCCAGTGAGGGCGGAGGCCATTTTGGCACGTCTGCATCTGTAAGGCTTCGTGCTTAGGGACTAGGAGGTACCTCTAGAATGTTCTTTCACTGACTAGTCATAGTCAGGGGCCAGGTTGAGGAGCAGCAGCCACTGGAAGGGGTCTTCGGGCACAGAATGAAAGAGCAGAGCTTTATGGAATTCCATCTGGCTACACAGAGGTCAGCAACACCCACACATGCACTACTGCTCGTGCAATGGGAAACAGTGGTGTGAACGTGACTGTGGGCCTGGCCCTGGGACACAGCAGTGAACACAATGACTCCAGCCCTGAGGCTGGAGGGAAGGGAAGGCAAAGTGAATTGCTGCAGGTGTGCTAATTAAAAGGAGCCCTCTAAGATGCTGCAGGACCATGTAATTGGGGAGGTGAGCCTAGCCTGATCCATGGGGACCCTTAGGGAAGGCTCCTTGGAGATGGTGACATGCATGTGAGAAAAGGGGAGGGAAAGCACACGAGTGTTTGTGGCAGAGAGAAGAGCATGTGCAAACCTGGAGAGCATCTTCCCTAAGGGGTGGAGAGGCGGTCAGGGTAGCTGGAGGGGAGGGAGTGGACAGCCAGTGAGTCACAAGAACAAGCCTGGACCACGTGGAGCTGGGTGGACCACATAAGGGTCCTTGGACTTATCCTGAGGGAAAAAGGAAAGTCAGTGGCAGCTGTGAAGGAAGGAGTGACAGTGACGACCCTGCCCCATCATCTGAGTATCGTGCTCTGCCAGGCCCTATTCACTATTTCCAGTCGGTTGCCCCTTCAACGTGGACCCACGCTCAGCCATGAGACGATGGTAGCCTGCATTAGGCCAGTGACCTAAGGGATGGAGGCAAGAAGGACTGGGGAGTTTCCCTGGGGCAGAGACTTACAGAACTGATGGGACCAGCCATGGGTGTTGGGGAGAAGAGCCCCCATTTTTCGAGTCTGAGCATCTGGGTAAATGGTGGAGGGCTCGGGGGTGCTGTGGGTTGTGGCCAATTCCATTCTGGGCAGCTTGAGTTTGAGGTGCTTGCATGACGGGACACTTGGAAAAGGAAGTAGGTGTGGATCACTGAGAGAGGCCAGGCCAGGCCGGGCCCAGAGCCCGGATTAAGGGGAATGTAGATGCAAGCATACAACCTCTCTAGGGATGGGGGAGAGGAGGCACATCAGGGAATTCTTCTTGGAGTGGACCCTCGAGCCAAATCCTGAAGGCAGTGTGTCAGCCAGACAAGAGGAGGCTGGGAGGGCCAGCCAGGCAGAGGGAACAGACATGGGGAAGGCAGTGGGAACAATGAGGCTACTTGTCCTGGCTGAAGCAAGTGGCAAGGACACTGCTAATGGCCTGTGGGCTTGTACAGTGGGCTAAACGCGGTAGAGAGATGGATCCATCCAGTAAGACTGGGGACCCTTTGGACTTCCTTGGTGGTACAGTAGTTAAGAATCCACCTGCCAATGCAGGGGACACGGGTTCGAGCCCTGGTCCGGGAAGATCCCACATGCCGCGGAGCAAAAAAGCCTGTGTGCCACAACTACTGAGCCGGCGCTCTAGAGCCTGTGCGCCACAACTACCAAGCCTGTGTGTCACAACTACTGAAGCCCATGCGCCTAGAGCCCGTGCTCCACAACAAGAGAAGCCACTGCAATGAGAAGCCTGCGCACCGCAACAAAGAGTACCCCCGCTCGCTGCAACTAGAGAAAGCCTGCGCACAGCAACGAAGACCTAATGCAGCCAAAAATAAATAAACTAAAAAAAAAAAAAAGACTGGGGACCCTTCCATGGCAGACGATGACAAAGAGGAGAGAAGCACAGTGGAAATAATTTTAAGGTTTCTATAACCAAATCAGGTCAGGCAGCTCTGCACTTTCTCTGATGGAACACGCATTTAAAAGGTGAAATGAAAAACGTCACTAAATCCCAGAGCTGGAAAAGCAAACTCCATGAGGTCCTCCTCTGGAAACAGAACTCCCTGGTGGATGCAAATCTTTCAGTGAGTCATGTTCAGAAAGCTTTGATTTTCTGGGCCAAGAAATCAGGAGAGAGAGTTCAACAGGTAAGCAGCTCCTCCTTTCCCAGGAGGTCAGAGGTCACAAGCCAGGCCTTCAGGTGTCTGCCTGAGGGACTTGTGGGGCAGGCACCAGGGGTCCCCTCACCTGATACTGGCTCCAGTCAATGTTCAGAGAGCAAGTCAGGAAGTCGGGGATGCTCAGAGGGGCATCAACGTAGTCCTGGGGACAGAAAGACACTGTGAGATGCAGGCTGTCCACCAGGAGAAGCCAGGATGACCAGGCAGGTTGAGGCCCTGAAGCTGTGGCTACCACAGGCAGGCAGGCTGTCCCCCCACAGTGCTCGCCTTCTCAGGGCCAGATGCCTGTGCCACCCTGGGAGTGACGGCTTAAAAATCAAAGGGACCAGATACTGCTGCCAAGTGGAGCTTTTCAGTTGGCGTTTGAGTGTTTACGGCTGACACAGAGGTGATCAGCGTATTCAGCCTCCGGCAGCTCCTGGGCTGCTCCCACCCGCTGAGGAGGAGCTCTTCACACAGAGAGCGGAGCAAAAATGAAGGACTTTTCCTACCTTTTCCCTGAAAACTCTTTTAAAGAAAAGGAGAAATTAAAGGGGGAGAGAAAAGTATATATGATGAGAGTTTAAACATGTACATACAAGGAGGACAGAGGGAAAAATAATGAGACTCATTCAGGGAAGAGCAAAGAAATGAGAAGGGTAGCTGTTTTCCCCAAGAAGATTACTGGCTGGTTTCCCTTCACAAACAGAAGACCCAAGCTGATGAATGTTATTGCTCATACCTGCTTCCAGTTAAAAATGAGCCCTTCAGCCATGTAATCCCGATCCTTATATTCCTTGAAAAATTCACAGCCTGGAAAAGAAGGGCAGAGTCGTGACACCACCCTTCCTGGCCCAGTGTCCTGAGATGCCCCTGGGTGCTGGAGGACCGGGGCGGCCACCAGCGCACACACTCCAAAGTGGGCCCCAGATGACATGAGTGGAGGCTGGACCAGGCGAGCGGGAGCCTCCAATGCTCCTTGGGTTTCTAGCCAGAGACCTTCCCGATGAGGCAGCCCCTGCCTGCACACCTCTGTGTCTCTCTCCCTCTGTGCTCACTGGTTGTTGGTCACTCTTCTCTCATTTCAGGTCCCTCTGCCCTACAAGTCCCTGAAGTGCCAACAGCCAGAGAACAACAGCGCGGTTTACAGTTTGAACCCTGGCAGCACCTTCTCAGCAACTTACCTAGTTACGGAGGATCACCCTCCCTCCTGTTACAGACACACTTCAGAGATACTGAGGGTTCAATTCCAGACCACCGCAATAAAGCAAGCCACACGAATTTTTTGGTTTCTCAGTGCATATTAAAGTTATGTTTACACTGTATTATAGTTTATTGAGTGTGTGATAGCACTATGTCTAAAAAATATATATATCTTAAATTTTAAAAATACCTTAAATAAAAAATACTTCAGGGAATTCCTTGGCGGTCCAGTGGTTAGGACTTGGTACACTGCTGTGGGCCCCAGTTCAATCCCTGGTCAGGGAATTAAGATCCTACAAGCCACACAGCACGGCCAAAAAAAAAAAAACAACAAACACTTTATTGCTAAAAAATGGTGACCATAATCTGAGCCTACAGTGAGGTGGAGTAGTAACATCGAAGATCACTGATCACAGGTCAGCATAAAAAATGGAGTGATAATGGAAAAGTCTGAGGTATTGTGAGAACTATCAAAATGTGACAGAGACACGAGGTGAACAAATACTGGGAAAATGTCTCCAATAGACTTGACACAGGGTTGCCACAAATGCTCAATTTGTAAAAAATGCAATATGTGAAGAGTAACAAAGCGAAGAGCAATAAAATGAGGTCTGCCTGTACCAACCTCGCAGGCTTTCAGTGAGGACCGAACATCGTAACATGAGAGAAAGGACCATGGACAGTGCCTGAAATGGGACAGGCGCTAAAGAGACACGTCCTTCTCCAACAAACCTTGCCAAGATGTGCTTTCTGTATCATTCACCAGAAAAACTATAAGAAATACCACCAGGGTAAGACCTCAGGAACAGAGAGAGGAGTGGAGAGAAAAGGGCCTTGGCAATGTTCCCAGCTTCAAACCTCAGCCTTTCATGTAGCCCTGTGACTGTGAACAAGTTAATTTCTCTAAGCCTTGATTTTCTCATTTGTAAAGTGATTAAGGATGAAATGAAACAATACGTATAAAACAGCTGGCACAGCACTGCGACAAGGGGCACTCAGGTGACAGCATACTGGTGCCATCCTCATGCCACCGCTGCAGTGAGAGCCCCAGTGCAACCCTGCAGCTCAGCCTGGGGAGAACGAGGCCTGCACTCCTCTCAGTTCCTCCACCAGGACCAACACAAACTCCAGAGGGCACAAGGCTCTGGCCACAGGTCCAAGTCTGGTAAGGTCCCCAAAGGCAACAAAACAGTTGCCTGAATTCTGTCAAAGTAGCCACAGGCCATAAACATCCACACAGAACTCTCCAGCTCCTCTTGGGACATGCTCCTGTCTGGGGCCACACCAGGGAAGAAAGGAAAGGTTCTTTCATGGAGGAAGGTCTGGAAACTTAGCCTGTGTGTTCTGCAGACCTGGCTCTCACCACCCCACACACTCCTGCACTCGAATCCCCCAGGCCTCACTGTGGATGGGGAAGTCAGGAATCAATCCTCAGCTCTAACACTTCAGCGGATTCTTGGGTGCCTCACTGGGAGAAAGAAGAAATATAAATATCAGACAGAGGCCCTGAGCTTATGAGCCTGGGAGTAGGAGGGACACCAATCATTCCTCAGAACTCCCGTAAAGTGCTCTGTTTTCTCAAACTTGAGCGCTTGAATCAACACTGCAGGCTCCAGGCCGAGCTCTGACCAGCATATAATGCAGAAGCAACTGTGAGAAACGGAGAGAATTAAAGCAGCCTCGGTACCCAGGGCAATGCCTTGACATTCATTACCTGAACAGGCTTCTGAGCCTGTTGAGAGGCAAACAGACAGGACCAAAAGTGAAGTGAGAACGGACGCTCGCTCAAGAGGGAAACAAATTAGACTCATGCTGGGGAGTTTCTGGCCCCGTCTATCTTGGTGCCCTGAAGGAAGTGCTCCCAGAACACTTCCCGTTTTCAAGGGCTAGTCTAAGCCTAAGTTAGTCTGACAGAGAACTGATACCACCGCAGTTCCTGTCTGGGCTTCAAAGTCATCAGAGGGCTCAACAGAGACCCCTGAAATGGCAGCAGAGTGCATTTCAGGACTTGGTCTGGATAACATCAATTTTGTTATGAAGTATAATAATGTAGGCATGTAAAGAAATTTAAGAACATGAGCAGAGGAAGCAAGGTGATTAAGGTAAGCAAGTTAAGTGCTTCTCCTGTCCCCTCATCTGGGTGTGCAGCAGCATCTCCTGCCACCTAGGCTTCTGGGTTTTTACTGATGCCTCTTAATCTCCCCTCAACACCATACACAACTATCAGATGCAGTACACGATATTCTGGGAAGAATGGGGGAAAAAAATTCACAGAGAGATGGTATCATCTTACCATTCTGGCGTTTTCTTTTCTTACCATTTTGTGTAAGCACTTTTTCTCTTACATAGTTGAGATTGTAGTATTTAATTTTCTATCTTGCTTATTAGCACCTTAAGCATTTTTCTATGACTATGTAATATCTCGTTCTACTATGGATGGCTGTACCATCAGTTACATCATCATTATTCTGATTGATGAAAACATTTCCCATGTTTGGCTGGTATAATCAGACATGATGAACATCTACAGGCCCAAGCAGGCTGGATTATGGCCTAATGAATAACTGGGTCAAAAGGTGTTAGTTAATATTTCAGGAGTCTTTTAACAAGCTGCCCAACGACAGCAGAAAGGATATTGTGCTACTGTTCTGGAGCAAAACGATTTTTTTCTTTTCTTTTCTTTGTTTTAAAGTGTGGTGGTTTTTTTTTTTTTGGCTGCTGCCATGCGGCATGCGGGATCCTTATTTCCCCAACCAGGGATCGAACCCATGCCCCTTCAGTGGAAGCACGGAGTCTGAACCACTGGACTGCCAGAGAAGTCCCACAAAACAATTTTTTCTAAGCCAAGTGTTACTGAGAAGCTGAACACAAATAAAGAAAGCTGACGCGTGGCTCCTCAGCCAACCCCGCCCTCTCCCGTGCATTCGGCAGAGAGCACTTCAGTCTGGGGACCCCCAGAGCATCTCCTGAGAGTCAGGAGCCTAGTCCGAAAGCCAGCTTTAGAGCTACCTGAGGAAAGCTCCAGTGCAGACCCCCAGCGGGGACATCCCTGTCTTGACACATCTCTGACGCTGCCGAGCCCACGGCATCATCATCATGGTTCTGCATCTGCCGAAAGCGAGCCTCTCCTCCCAGGCGCTCGTCACTCGGCCTGGTGTTGGCACCTGTCAGGGACAGGTCTGGCACTTCGCCCAGAGTAAGCATCATTAACCACATTTTATGCAGGATGAAACTGATGCTCAGAAGGGTTAAGGGACTTGTTCAAGGACACAGTGCTGGGACTGGAATGCACGCCCAGCCCTACATGCCACCAAATGCCAAGCTAGCAGAGAAGAGTGAGGAGAGACCCTGAAGGAGGCCACTGTAAGACAGCCAGGCCACAGGGGTCGTGGTTTGGATACCACCAGCTCACACTGATGAGGATATACCCTCTGCCCACGAGGCACTGGATGAACTTGAGGTTCTAATGAGAAGGCCTTGTGTCTCTACTGCAACCTGGGGTCACCAGCCTGCTCTCTATTGGCCACATGGCTCCAAGATGAGGAGACAAGATCCAGCACAGGACTGAAGGCAGGTGCTACTGCTGAGGAGCAGGAGAGAGGTTTCAAGGAGAAAGAGTCCACTTTCTACTGTCTGTTGACAAAGTTTGGTGCTGATACCTCCTTGAGGGCTCTAATACCTTGAGGGCTCTAATACCTCCTTGAACGAGCAGGTGTTGCCAGAAAGAAAGCTTAAACGCTACAAACTGGACTAACGCAGCTTCAGTATCCAGTGCAGAGAACACTGCCCTGGCCACAGGTCGCATACAGTCTGTGCCAGAGACAAATGCAGCCAGCTGTGTGCTCACCACGGTGCTCTGTGACACGGTGAGGCCACCAACCACGTGCAACTGGGGACAGAGCACTTACATCCTCACCACGGCAACAGCCAGCGCAGCATAGATGGTTGCTGACACGGAGGACTAACGATGTCATTTCACACCGAAACAGCACATTAGCTGCCCAGAGCACGCCGATAAACCTGACCTCACCTAATCCGCACAACAAGACCCTGAGCTAAGCCTCACCAACTTCCAGTGATACCTGAGAAAACCTGAGGCTGGGCGAGGTGAAGTAACTCGCTCAAGAGCGCAGTAGGGAGGACCTGAGCCAGGACTCCATTCCTGGGCCGCTCCCAGGGGAAAGCCCCCCTACACACACACAAGGACAGCGTCCTACCCTAAGGTGAGAGCCAAGGACCAGGAGCTGCACTGCCCTATGCTGAGCGACAGCAGATCCTGTCCGAGAGCTCCGGGGCATCTGTGCACCTAAGTGGCCAGGGCCTGAGGAGGGCCTCAAAGAGCCCCAGTCCTGGGAAGCCTGTCCCTTGACCAGACCCTGGAAAGAGCCCCTACCTGGATACGGGATGGAGAGGAGAGTGAAGTCGGCATAGCGCTGGGCTTTGTCCACCTTCTCGGAGGAGGTGACACTACAAGACAGGATACAACGTGTTACGGCATCACAACACACGCACACCATTCCCCACAAGCATTACCACAGCTCAAATGATCCTCCTGCTATAGAAACTACTGTTCAGAGTTAGGAATGATGCCCTCCAGGGGGCTTACTTAGAACGACTAAGAAATGCGACTGCTCTGCCGCCTCTACCCCAAGTCACCAGGTGAGAGCGCCGACTCCCCCGGACCCCACAGCACCCGCAACGCAAAGGGACCTAAGCCGCGGAACAAGCTTCCCCCAAAGGCAGCATCGCCCCCTGACCCGCAGGGCGGAGTGAGAAAAGAGCAAAATAACAGAGACACTGTCCAAAAGGGGCCCTGGGGCGGACTCTCGTCTCCACCTTCTCCGGCATCCACTGCGGACACTCCCAGGCAGCATCGGAGAGACACAGGACTACTCTGACAGACAGCGGGATGTGCAGGTGACTGCAAACTGCTGAGCTGTAACAGCCTCAGTGTGGCTTATTTTCTAAGACATACTTGGCAAAATTAAAAGTGGCTATTATAAAAAATAAACAACACTTTGGAAAAATTCCCCAAATTTCATCACCCTAACCCAGGTTCCATTTGTTTCTAATTTTGCCTTACCGTAAGAAGATTTGTTCCACACAGGACATAAAAATTGAGTAAATACTGATTTTTTTCGATCCACTTTAAAAGAGACTCTAATCTACCAGAGATGGCGCAGCGGCAGCAGAGCACACGTTAGAGACCCACGGCTCCCTTGGTGCTCTCCGCACCACCCCAGAGAAAGTGACTTAACCTCTCCGGCTTCAGTTTCTCCCCTCCAAGAGGGAGACACTAGAACCTCCTTGCAAGGAGGGCTGTGTGAGGATACAGGGAGAGGATGCACGAGGCCTGGCACGCAGTGTGCCCTTGTAACTGCTCTGTGCCATCTCCGACCCCACGAGCCTGTGAGCACACGGCCTCCACCCACTTCGCAGGGGGTGCCCTGCACTCACTTCATGCCAAACTTCACCTTCTTGTTCTCCACCATCAGGTCACAGATGTATTTCACTGACAGGTACCGGAGCAGCTTGATGTCATACCCTCTGACCTTATCAAAAAGATGCGTGTCGGAACTTCTGAAACAAAGAGCCAGAGGGAGAAGGTGCACTGCACATTCATCCACAAAACTCTGGGGCGTGAGGGGCGCGTTCAAGGAAGTCTAGTTTCTACAGAAGAATTTCTGATTCTCTTCTCCAGAAGACAGAGGGAGGGCCAAGAGAGGACAACCGCTCCCAGGGAAGGTGACTTTCTAAGTGATTATCCCGCTCTCTGGGACGCATTTCAAAGAGGAGCGATCTGCACCTGGGGCGGAAAAGGGATTTTTGGCGCTGCTTGACGTGAAGCCAGAAGACTCAAGATAATCTCTGAGCTCTAAAAAGCAGCAGGCTAGTGGCTGATAGAGTCTTTGAGCCTCCATTAGAGTTTATCTCTCTCCACCCCCCTCCCTTTCCCCATTTATGACCGTTTTTAGCCATATGACTTGCTCAAAATGTAACAGATTGAAACTTTCACTGGGAGATGGACTCTTTAGAGCTATGTTATCAACTGATTGTGAAATATTAGCAAGTGAATTCCCTCTGCTTAGAAGGCCGCTGAAGCAAGGAGAAAGATAAAATTTTCCTAATCTCCAGGCTGCCTTTTGATCAGTCATACAGATAAAGGCAAAAGCAGAACGAATAAAGTCACCATTAATTTTTTTTTGTAATGCCCACTGCTTTGCTGTCCCCAGCGGACTCCTCACCAAGAACAGTGTGCACTGTGGAAGATGGCCTGGCTGGGGCAGAGGTCGTTTGATCCCGGGGGAAGAGCCAAACATTCTTGAGCACAAGCCAGAGCCACTGCTCTTGGAACTAACGGGCAGAAGCCGGGCACAGCGAGATGCCTTTTCATGCACCGAGCCATGATTTTGGGCGGCTGATCTGACCAGGGTGCTGGTGTGCATTCCGGAGACACCCGACACCAGTTAAAGACTTTCCATGTGGTACAGACCATGCAAAGGAGCTTTTCCAAAATAACCATTACTGCCGTTTTCTAAAAATATTTGGAAAGGAGGTAGGAAGAGTGGGAGCCAGCCCCCTCCTTCCCTTTAAGGGAGCCTAAAACATTCCTCTGTAGCAAGCGCCTTATGGCACCTATCACACAGCTGTGGAGCTCCTAGTGCCCACACCTCTCACGTGGGGACCACAGTCCTTGCTTGCCCTGTGCCTCGGGCCGGGTGTGCTGTGCATCACCTGGTAGGCCAGACGTCACACCCTGGAAACCGTGGGGCTTGAAGACACACGGATGTCTGGCCTGTGTTTTGGGCCTGGGGTGCCAGGAACCCCAGGGTTGGGGCACTCGCTCTGCAGTCCTGGCGAGCACAGACTGCTCAGGTAGTCCATAGTCAGCTTCGGGTGAAGCTACAGGGTGGACTTCAACAACCCTGTTGCAGGGGCGTGGGCCTGGCAGCAGGAGGAAGGGAGCCAATCCACTCACCTGGACCACTGATGAGGTCATGACCGTCAGTAGGAAAATGGCCACCACCGCTCAGACGCCTGCCCCCAACCCAAGCCCAGACCCATAACCACCTGGCACTGACCGAAGCGCACAGTCCTCCTCCGTGACATCCTCTGCATCTGCCCAGGCGTCGTCTGCACCCCCTGTGGGAGAAACCTGCGGTCAGCACCGAGGCCAAGGCAGGGGCTCCACCCAGGGGCTTCCTGACCAGTCTCCCCCCGGCTACACCCTAAGGACCACACTCCTGCCTCTCTCAGCATCCGAAGCCCCACATGCCTGGCAGTGTTCGTCACACCCAGCATCTCCTCAGGTGACGAAAGGAGGGCCCTTGCCCATCCCCCAGCTTGCTGCCCCTCCACCTACACCACTGCAGCCCTAGGTGGCTATTCTCCACCACTGGCTTCCTGTTCTTAGTCAAAGACGGTGCAGCTCAACGCTCACCTGAGAAAATATAGTTGTAGCCAGTGCGTCCATACAGCTCCCCCCATCCAGCCAGCGTTGCCGACCTGCAAATATGCTGGGAGAGAAACCGCATTTTCAGGGTCAGGTGGTTTTCTGGAGTTTTTTGGTTCGGTTTTTCCCAGGCTTTCTTGAGATATAATTGACATATGACATTGTGTAAGTTTAAGGTGTGCAACACACTGATCTGATACGCTTACTTATTGCAAAATCATTACCATCGTAGCGTTAGCTAACACCTGCATCATGTCACATAATCACCACTTCTTTTTTTGTGGTGAAAACATTTAAGATCATCTCTCTGCAACTTTCATGTATCTAATACAGTATTATTAACTATAATCACCATGCTGTACATTAGATCCACAGAACTTACTCATCTCACAACTGGAAGTTTGTACCCTCTGACCAACAGTCAGGTGGTTTTCTGAAGTGCACACAGTGGGGGGAACCCCTGGGGACCCTCCAGGCCAGGAAAATGGGTGCAGGAGCACCGCCCAAAGTCTTCACAGCAGTCACTCCGAAGTATGCCTAGAATTTAACCTGCAGCCTCTGTCAAGAGGTTCTCTCTCCCAAACGAGAGGCACCAGAGTGTCACTAACAGTAATGGGTAGATTCAGTGGTCGTCACGCATGTACTTGGGTAAGATCTGGCGGTTATCACATGTGTTTATGAGTACAGGACTGAAACAAGTACACCACCTTCCCACTGGATTTACACAAGCCCATGAGAGAGATGTCGCAGGCGGCAGGCACTGTTGCTGCTTCACAGATGAAAAGACGAGGGATGGGCGCAGGGAGGTGAAGTGATGCCTAAGGTACCACAGAGGGGGTTGAGCTGGGACCTGATCGAGCCCACCTCCCTCCAGAGCCTGCGAGCTGACCGTCACTGGAACTGCTTAGCACAGTGGAGGGCAACCTTTGCAGCAGGAGGGCCAATTAAGGGAGAAATGTTGGGGTTTTTTTTTTTTTTTAAAGAAATTTTATCTTCTCTCTCCTCTGTATCAAGGAAGCGTAGTGGCTTTAACTGTGCTTAACTATCCTTTTACTTTTTCCTCATCACTGAAGGAGCATTTCAAGAGCTAGAATTCTAGAAACCAGGCAATGGGCATGAACTTCATTATTTAACTTTAAGGCTGAATCTTTATAAATTGTGTTTGATGAGATGCAGGAGGAATGAGAGGAGGTATCTGGTACCCCACGGTCCAGTTACAGGCTGAGGGAGGCTGTGAGGGTGGCTGGGAGGTTACACTAGGCAGGGGGAAGGCATTTCTGAACGGGTCACGCAGCCTGGTGGTGTAAGGAGGGTCCCTGGAAAACTGCAGAATACTGCCCAAGGGGTCTTCTTCTCCACTTGTAAGACAGGGGGAAAGAAACGGTTTTGCCGCTAGGAAAGGGGCGTGGTGGGAACTGGCAGGGCATCACCCGGCTTTCCGAGGCAGTGGCAGCCTGGGGCAGGGGGCAGGTGATAGAAAGGCAACCTGCTACAACCCGGGCGGGGTGGGGTGATTTTCCAGTGCCGGGGGCAAGAATGCAATCGTGGGAGGGTTGTCCTGGAAGCCTATGAAGAAGGGCTCGGGCAGAGATTCCTGCTGGCCTGAGCAGGATGCACTCTGCGGGGGCTGCTTCATTTTTTCTGGGTCCAAAAGCATTTTGAAAATCTGATGAAAATGATAAACTGTCTCTGGATAAAAATGTACACACCAGAGTTTACCTACATCTCCAAGTCCATCCATGGACCCATCTCCAGCCCCCGATAAGAGGCCCTACTCTGAAGAGACCAACTCAGTAATTAGGAACTGCAGCAGGGAAATGTCAATCCTCAGGCTGAGGACCCCCCAAGACTCTCATGGTAAGAAGGGAGGTCTGATTCCTGAAAGCAAGACAATGGGGGGTACGTGGTTTGAGTTTGACTGGCACATGTTATCATGCCCACCCTCCCCCATCATCCAAGCTGCCGGCGCCAAATCTCAGTCTTCTTTGCATTACTCTGTTAAATCTTTTCAGAGCGGACACACACCCCTTCCTTCCTTAGCTGCTGAGCTCTGAGTTCTTTTCAAGGTTCAGATTCTTCTTTCTGCTCAGTTCTCCCATCTCTTTTCGACTCTGTCTTTTTGGTAACAGAGGCAGATACACCTGGCACAGAGGACTCATCAGATGGAGAAGAATGGGAGAGAGGGCCAGCTCCCCAAGTGAAGCACCAACCTCTGCAGGAAGGTCCCGAGCCGGCACCTGGGGGAAGCTGCACCCCAAGGCAGAGTCTAACACCTGACCTTGCTCCCTGGCCTCACGGCTCCAAAGCATAATCTGCCATTTCTGTACTTTAAGCTTCGCTCTTGACTGAAAAAGCAGGATGTACTCTGAATGCTCTCCACTTACCTAATTAGGAGTGGCCGCTAACTCTGCATGAGAAATACAGCTCTATAGGATATGCTAATGTAGTAACCAACTTTAGCACACGGAATAAAAGCAGCTGACCTCTGCTCCCCATCTCTTTAAGGGAGGAAACAAAGAGAAAGATGACCTGTTCCGCTTTTAACTGCCTAAAACCCAGATACAGATGTTGGGGAAGAGAACTGCATGGGAGAACTGCTTACCCTTAAATGCTTGAACTTAGTTGTAAAAAATTTTTAATAATATATCTCATTTAACCCAATATATCCAAAATATTACTATGTCAACATATAATCACTTTAAAAATTATTCATGTTTTACATTTTTTGGACTAAGTCTTCAAAATCCAATATGTATTTTATACTCGCAGCACATCTCAACGAGGATACTTTATTTTCAGCATTTAAAGGGAAACGTAGTCCTGCCCCAAAATAAAGTTGTGTTTAACCAAAAAAAATCTACATTGCTTCAGCTATAAAATGGAAATTAATTGAAATGAAATACAATCAGACATTTAGTTCCTTGGCTGCCCCAGCCACACTGGACTGAATCTGGAGAGAAGCAGGAAGCGGGCACTTCTGAACATACGTCCCCCTCCCCAGCCCGGCAGGATGTGCTGGTAGCAAACACTGCTGTCACTGCACTGGCTGGGGCCTGCTGGGAGCCCCGTCTCTGAGGATGAGATCCCCACCTCACAACAGAAGACCCTCTCCTGCCCTTTGCCATCTCCCTCTCAGCTGCTAGTTCACAGGTCAACCTTCCCCACTCACTGAGCTCCACAGGGACAGGCCTGTCTTAGTCACTTGTCCCCCGAGAACCCAGCAGAGCCCACGACCACTTTAAAGAGCAGCGTCTTCCCACCTTCCCAGCTTGCACGTACAAGCTGGGTGGGCACTTGCTAGGCGCTGGGAGGACAGCAGCAAGACAAGGCCTCTGCCCTCAAAGGGATGACCGCTGAGAGGAGACAGCAGACTTGCAAACACAATAGGAATAAAACGTATATAAGGTGTTTGATCCCTGCTTGGGGAACTAAGACCCCACAAGCTGCACGGCATGGCCAAAAAAAAAGAGGATAATCCCTCCAACTCTTTGCCCTTCCTCTGAAGTGAGTTGCCTTGGGCTCTTTCTCCCAGGCCTGCTGCAATCTCACTGGACTAAACCAGTCAATGTGGCACTTTCCCAAATGCATTCCGGAAAGTCCCTTCCTCAAGGTCTGCCGAGTGAGAAATAGCAGACCTGACTGCACTACACAGGTCCCTCTGCTTCAGGACTTCTCAGAGCCTTTCCTATGTCAGTGCACACTTACCAATGTACCTCTTGAATCTGGAGCTTGGGGGTCAGGCCAAATCTAGTAACGTGCTATCTCTCACCCTTGTTTGACAGGGAATGCTTTGCACAAGCACATCCTTAAATTACTATTCTGTGGAACACACTGTGGGAAGCACAGGTTTGAGTTTTCCTATGTACATTCTAGCAACAAGCACTATGCCCCACAGAGCAGTGTGTTATAGTCCAGTTATCTAAACCGGAGTTCCCAGAGCTTACAGCAACACGGAACTTTCCAAAGGGGAAGAGGGAATAAATAGCTTTAAGATGATCAATTTCTGGAACTTGACTTCCAGACATACTTTTCCCTAAAATCGACCTGTCCACGAAAGCCTGTGGTCAAGTCTCCTTTCCTACCCCCCGCTTTCACATCCCCCCTTCTTCCATTTTACGAAAGGAAGGCACAAAGGGATGGAAACAAGCCCTGTGTCTCTCCTCCCCACTGCCCTGCCCCAGTCCTCATCTGCGCTGGGAGCCGGACTATAGTCCGACAGGCACCAAGACCACAGCGCATTCAGGTACATATTGGACAACTAGAATAGAGAGCCTAAGGGACTTCCCTGGCGGTCCAGTGGTTGAGACTTCACCTTCCAGTGCAGCAGGTGCAGGTTCGATCCCTGGTAAGGAACCTAAGATCCCACATGCCTGGCGGCCAAAAAACCAAAACATAGAACAGAAGCAATACTGTAACAAACTCAATAAAGATTAAAAAAAAAACAAAAACAAGAATAGAGAGCCTACACCCCTGCTTCCCTCCCCTGCTCCAGGCTCTCTGTTAGTCCGTTCCTTCTGGATTAATCTTTCTCAAAATGCTATTTGCATCTTGTACTTCCCTGCTCAGAAACCACAGTGGCTCTCCCAGCAAACCTAAACACCTTGGCCAGCAACCAGCCTCCTGCATTCAGTCCCTTCCATCCTCGGCTCCACCACGTACCTTGCGCTCCCGTCAGGGAGTCTCTCGGACTTTGCGCACCTGGCTTCATGCTCCCCCAGCGCTGGCACCTGCCTGGAACACCCTCCCACCCTTCCTCCAAAGCTTGCTGCCTAGTCCCGCTCACTTAATGAGGCCATGTCTGTCAGTCCACACTGCTGCCCATCTGGGGTTTTTTTGTTTTAATTTTTGACCGTATTGCACAGCATGCAGGATCTTAGTTCCCCAACCAGGAATCGAACCCACACCCCCTGAAGTGGAAGCACAGGATCTTAACCGCTGGACCGCCAGGGAAGTCCCCAACTGCTGCCCGTCTTAAGTGGGTTCCTCTGACACCACACCATGTGGCCCTAAGCTGCAGTGTGGTAACTTGAGTGCGTTTTGCAGTTAAGTTTAAACCCCAGCTCTCTAGTTGTGTAAACGTGGGGAAGTTATTTAACCACTCTGAGCCTTCGTTTCATCTGCAAAATGGGAATATCAAATACACCAAAGGATTATAAAAAGAGGTGAAATGAGACCATAGTGGGCAGCCAAATTAACAACAGTCACTAGAATATAAGCTTGATAAGGGTGCGGATTTTTGTGTACCTTGTATGCTGATGTACCTTGAGGCCTGAACATGACACACATTCAATAAATACTTGGTAAATTATATGACTGAAAGAATGAACAAACAACAATGTACTTACTCATCTGATCTAATCTATTCATAAACTTTTGATGTAGGCATGATTATTTTTCCCCTTTTATAGAGGAAGAAACTGAGGCCTTGCACAGGCAGGAAGTAACAGAGCCGGGATCAGAACGTAGGCAGTCTGGCTCCAGGACACAGGGTGGGGTCCTCTGCTGTGACTGTCCCTTTCCTAATTAGACTCACCTTCAAAAAAAGTTGTATCAGAATTGGTCTGTTTCTCTGGCCTGCTTCCCACCGCACCAGGCACCCAGTAATCACCCAAACTTGGCTGGCAAAAGCCAAGAACACGAGACTCTACACTTTGCATTAAGCCAGGTACCCCACGAGAGGGTCTCAGGGAGTGCGAGGCTAAGGTGTGGTCTTACCTTGCCCTTGAACAGGATCACTGGGCAGACAAAACGTCCTCTGCACCTGGCCGTCTTGCTGCGGTTGACGAGGTCCTGCAACTTGCTCACCTGTACGGTGCTCTGAAACCTAAAAACGGGCAAGAGAGGTAGGTCAGTCTGCTTCCGCGTGAGTACTGTGTGCCCCATGCTAGGGTTGTGTGTGTGTGAATATTCATTCCAAATTTAATAAATGCTCAGATTCCTAAATTCTAGATCATGGACATTCTAAGCTTTTCAAGAAAAGAAAAAAATGCTATATTATAGATAATAAAATGGAAGTCATCCTGATTTCAAAACCTTTAAGATTAAAAAAAAAAAGCTACTCTGAAGACATGGTATTTAAAATACAGAAACATATATAGCAAACTGAACGTTGATTATATCTAGGGGGTTCAGTATCTTACTCCAAAAGTAAGACAATACGTGTGCTGGGGACCCTCAGGAAATCATGGGGCCATTCTTGTCATCTTTCAGAGTGCAGGATAAGATGCAGGTTCACATTTCACACGGCTATGAGCCTCTGATACCTCCCCAACGTTCCAGCTACCTCTAACAGTCCAAAAAGCCAACAGGGGAGGGAATGCTGGAGCAAAGGTAGTGAAAGAGAAGCTATTTGTGGCCTTGAGAAGCACAGTAGTTAATGCACTGGGTTTAATAAGGGAGCTTCTAGAAGATGAAAAAAATACATTTAGAAATGAGCTTAAGCAACTCACACATATTAAATCAGGTTAAATCAGCTGACCCCTAAAATAAGGGTCTACTCTCATAGCTTCACCCATTGATCCTTTTTTTCTTTTCTTCTTTTAAAATTTCTTGGCCGTGCTGAAAGGCATGCAGGATCTTAGTTCGCTGACCAGGGTTTGAACCCGTGCCCCCTGCAGTGGAAGTGCAGAGTCTTAACCACGGGACCACCAGGGAAGTCCCCACCCGTAGATTCTTAACAAAAGACTCCACAGCAGCCAGTCAGAGCTTCTGGTTGCAAGAGGAACAGGAGGCAGGAAAGTTCAAGAGTGGGAAGCTACCCCCGCCATGCAGAGTAATGCAGGGTGACAGAAGAGAAGGGAGGGAAGACACTCAAGTGCCCTCCTTACAAGGGCTGAGCTTCCAGGCCGAGTCCAAGAGGGCGTTCATTCCTTCTACATCCCAGTCGTGCTAGCGCTCCCGTGTCACTGCACAGCATGTGCACACAAATAATTGTTTCAGAATGAGTAAGTTCACCAACTCCTATACATCTGTGGTGCCTTTTTAAGCATATCTGGATGCTGCTGGCACCAATAAAAATATAGTCTTTTAAAAACACTGCTGATTTCTTAGTAGCCTTCATAGATATATTCTCAAACCAGTTACTAATAAAATAACTACTATCAAGTGAAGATGTGAAATTGAAGTTAAACAGTGGTCTTCAAATAAAAACCTGGACCAAGAGTTTGGTGATCATGGAAAGAGAACAGGGGATAAAATAAGAGGACTTATACTTCCTATGGTGTATTTTTCTGTAAGGTCTGATTTAAGATTCTTTTTCATTTTTATTAAACATTTTGTTTTAAATCACAGAATTATTACATCCTTACCATAACCAATTCAAACAACAAAGAAGTGACTACATGTTATTTTTACGATCAAGATTTTTTTCCTTATTTTGATGGAAGGTGGAAGGCTGGGGTGCCTCTTCAAGGTGCCCATAGGATGGCACAGGCCAACCAGCCAGGTTCTAGAAAAAACATGGCTCACTGAAAACTAAGTTCTGCCACCTTCCCCTCACTCAGGTTCTCTATGAAATAAAAAGGCACCTCAGGGTTTCCCTGGTGGCACAGTGGTTAAGAATCCGCCTGCCAATGCAGGGCACACGGGTTAGAGCCCTGGTCCGGGAAGATCCCACGTGCCGCGGAGCAACTAAGCCCGTGTGCCACAACTACTGAGCCCACCTAGGGACCATGAGTCCATGCACCTAGGGACCATGCTCCGCAACAAGAGAAGCCACCGCAATGAGAAGCCCATGCACAGGAACAAAGACCCAATGCAGCCAAAACATTAAAAAAAACAAACAAAAAAGGCACCTCAGAATGAAGCAATGGCCTAAACTCAGATGCCAAGATAATATAAAACTGAGCACACACAGTACTGCTCACAGTAGTCTCCCTCCCACCTTTTGGTGGCCTCCGTCCATTTGCACAGATGTGGTCAGCACCATCTGTTTTAACCGACTCTCACGGAGCTCACTCCAGCAGCTCTAAAAGCCTTGAAACTGCATATGATTCTCCCAGGCTGAATCCTTCCATTCAGCAAACTCTCCACAAAACTGAGGGAGAGAATATGCCAGCATTTCCCTCTTAGAGGCTCTGGGCAGTCTTATCATGTGAAGGAAGGCACCTTTTTCTTGTTAGGCTAGCTGGTGCTTTATTTCCCTGGGTCCCCTACTCAAAGAACCAATTCAGTTTCTGTTCTCAGTGGTTCCTGTTTTTATTTTTATCTCTTGGCCTCAGAATCTTTCCCTTACTGTGCTAAGCACTGGGCTGTGTCAGGCACCTGATACTCATATTTGAATGAATGAAAGTGAGCTTGTGTATTTATGTCTCTCTTGTGGGACTGAGCCCTTAACCTGTGGGATCTAATGTTATCTGTAAAACACAACGCTGGCGTCTGGAAGTTGGTGGAATGGGAGAACAACCCCCCCACCCTACGCTCACACACGAGTTGGAATTAGCAAGTGCAGAACTTTAACCACTGTCTCCCAATGCTTCACCTGTACTTGCCCTAATTCTGGCCTTTGTTACACTGTCATTGCTCATTGATTGGTCTGTGTTACCCACCAGATCTAAAGGTAGGGACTTCATCTCTCTGGTAGGGCCTGCAACTAGATCCCTGGGGTCTGCCTCATGGCAGCAGTTTGCCTCGTTGACAAACTCATGTCTTCGTCGTTCAGAGATCCCCATCCAGGCTTCTAGTCCCAGATATGGGCTCAACTGGGGAGGTGGGTTAAGAGGACCAAACCACTTCCTGAATCCAGTTCTACCCTGTGTAACTCAGTCTAATTAGTGTCATATTAACACGAAGTCCAGGCATGTGTAAAGAAGCAAAAAGTTCTACTTCTTCCCACCTGAACATGCACATACTCCCTTCTCTTTAACAGGCATCGCCCACTCAGTATCACTTCGAGGCCTTGCAAGAAGTGAAAAGTAAAAACAAAGTCCACGGGACTTCCCTGGTGGCGGAGTGGGTAAGACTCCATGCTCCCAACGCAGGGGGCCTGGGTTCGATCCCTGGTCAGTGAACTAGATCCCACATGCGAGCCACAACTAAGAGTTCACAAGCCACAACTAAGGAGCCCGCCTGCCGCAACTAAGGAGCCCACGTGCCGCGACTAAGACCCGGCACAACCAAATAATAAATAAAAACAAACAGGGCTGCCCTGGTGGCGCAGTGGTTGAGAGTCCGCCTGCCGATGCAGGGGACACGGGTTCGTGCCCCAGTCCGGGAAGATCCCACATGCCGCGGAGCGGCTGGGCCCGTGAGCCATGGCCGCTGAGCCTGTGCGTCTGGGGCCTGTGCTCCGCAACGGGAGAGGCCACAACAGTGAGAGGCCCGCGTACCGCCAAAAAAACAAAAAACAAACAAACAAACAAAAACAAACTCCACAACTCCTCTAGGGTTAGGGATATACTGCAGTGGCCCTAGCCTGGGCGGCTAGACCCCGCTAGGCAAGATGGGAGTGCCATGGTGGTGACAGAAAGAAGAGGCAGTCATACAAGTGCTCTGATCTACATTCAATTCCTTTTCCCAATACATTCCTTTTTCTCAGTGCACCCCACCACGACCTCATTACAGGGCACACTTATAGATCTCCCATTTTACTCCTCCACTTGAAAGGCTTCTCTGGCTCCCTGCGGTTCCCAGGCTATAGCAAAGGTGAGACTCATCTAGGGAGCTCTCTGAGGCACAGATTCTGGAAACTGTGATTCAGGGACCCTGGAATCTGTGATTTCAATGACTGCTCAGGGGGTACTAGCCCAATAACCACTAACACCCACAAGTCCACATGCCTGATGATCAAGACCATATACAAGCTGGTCTCTAACAAAGGACATTTCAGGGACACCCCTACTCATCCTTCCAAATCCAGCTGAAAAGTCTCCCGAAACACACACCAGGCAGAATCCACCCTTCTCCCCAGTTCGTCTACAGCAGTGCTTCTCAAACCTCCAAGTGCGTACGAATCACTGGGCCATCTTGTTATGCTGTGATTTTGATTCAGTGGCTCTGGAGTCCAAGACTCAGAATCTCTAGCCGTTCCTGGGTGCGCTGATGGGCGCACTGTGAGCAGTGATGGCCCGCTGCACTTTGCAGCACGACTCTACCATAGCACTCATCATCACAGTGCTTCCACGGGGCCAGGCTTTCATGGATATTGTTGGCAACAGCTTCTGGAATTCCCTTAAAATCAACAGCAAGCAGGGCGCCTAGGGGAACAAACTTTGAGATCAACAGAAAGCACTTCCTAGAGCATCAGTGATTATTTATCAGTGTCAAACAACTGCTACCATTTACTGACTGCCTATGGGCTGCATCCTGTGCTGGGTGCTCTGTGTCTGCTCTGGTGTGAACTGTTACCACACGCAAAGCACTCGGGCCTTGGGAGGCCCTCAATAAATGGTAGCTCTTATTTCTAATTCTTACAGCACACACGTCAGGCTTGGAATAATCCTGTTTATCAGCAGGAACTGCAAAAGCCACTTTTCTAAATAGAGGTAGAAACTGATGAGGAAACTAAGAGACAAAGAGGTTCAGTACCTTGCCCAAGTTAGTTACACAGCCAGCAAGCAGGGCAGCCAGCACGTACGCTGACCTCAGGCTCTTAATCTCTACATACGGTAAGTGCCCTTCCACATGTTGACAAAGCATACCTCCCACTTGCTCTCTTAAAAAAAAAAGAAAAAAACAGAACAGAAAACACTGAGGTTCAGAGAGGTGAGCTGTGAAGTCAGTTGTCTCAGGACAATGAGCTATAGGGTAGGAGTAAAACAGGAGGCCAGGGCTGTGACTCCCAACCCCTCCTTCTACGCTGTGCTACTCTGCCAATCTAAGATGTGAAACCCTGAAGAAAACAAAGATGCCAATGAGGCTTGACACCTGGGAAAAGTGAGCCTGCCCCACCCAGCTGCAGACTTTCCTAACCCCGGGGATGAGCTGTCAAGGCCTTCCCAGATGGGCACGCTTTGGTTACATGATGCTCACGTGTCTTTCTCCTTCTCAGAACTCTCATACTCCAGGAACACGATGTGCTGGGGGTAGTGGCCGCAGATATCCCCATTCACATTTTGGATCACGCTGTAACAGTAGTCTCGGCCAAACAGCTCCAGACACCTCTTCTCAATGCGCTCAACCTGCACAGAGGAGGAGATCTGAGCATAAAGAAGATTCTGGCGTTCTGAGAATTAGGCGGTTCCTGACCTGGAGAGGTCTCTGGGAATGACAATGTGCCTCTGTGATTATAATTCAATACCAGGAAAAGACATCTTGCTAGATCACAGATCCTAAACGTGTGGTTCATGAACCCACATGGTAAACTCCGGGAGAGACTCTGAACCCCTCAATGTAGTGGTGAAACTGTGTATGATAAGCATTTGAAGAGAGGTTGACATCTTTCATTAGATTCTCAAAGGGGTCCACAATCCATAAAATATTAAGAACCCCTGCTCTAAGTTACTTTATTTTATTTTTAATTATTTATTTATTTTTATTTTTGGCTGCATTGGGTCTTTGCTGGAGCACACGGGCTTTCTCTAGCTGCGGCGAGCAGGGGCTATTCTTTGTTGCAGTGCGCGGGCTTCTCATTGCGGTGGCTGCTCTTGTTGCACAGCATGGGCTTCAGTAGTTGTGGCTCGCGGGCTCTAGAGTGCAGGCTCAGTAGTTGTGGCGCACGGGCTTAGTTGCTCCACGGCACGTGGGATCTTCCCGGACCAGGGCTCGAACCCCTGTCCCCTGCATTGGCAGGCAGATTCTTAACCACTGCGCCACCAGGGAAGTCCCTCTCTAGGTTACTTTAACCGGCACTAATCCATTATCTTCCTTTGGCTCCAGATTCTTCCCCATTCTCCAGCCACAGACCAGTACCTAGAAGCTCTAGTTACTGTAATGAGTAAAAGATGCAGACAAAGCTGTCTCCTTACACGCAATTTGCTTATGAAATAGAAGGAACACCTCCCTTAAAATTGCTCTTGTTTTGCTCAGTTCAGGGAAAGACCCACCAGAAGAACGACATAAAACCTGTAACATCTCAACAAGTCTGCAAAAGATCAGAAGTTTAGGACCAGGTGGAGTGAGTCAAGTATAACTTTTTACAACCCCAATCTTCAGGGGTGTGTAAGAAGGTAGGGGGGCCCAGCAAAACTGACCCTCTAGCCACCCAAAAGACCAACGTGGAGGGAAAAACTCACAAGAAACAGAAATCCTCAAATTTCAAGGGGCATGAGTATCATTAAGAAACCTATTAGAAAATACAAATTCAGATTCCCACCCTCAGAAATTCTAACTCAGTAGGACTGGGTGGGATCAAGGAACCTTTATTTTTAACAAACACCCCAGATGATGCTGAAACAGGTGGTCCTCAGGCTAAGCTCTGAAAAATACTCGGTCATTTGGAGAGTGGGGGAGACCCATCATTACTGAAGTCTTCCCTGCATTACTTCAGACTAGCAGATGCCAAGTTCAGTAAGTCCTAGCATAGGTAACCCCTGGAGCCAAACCAGAGTTTCACGGCCTGGGAGGGAACAGAATTCCATTGGAAAACCTGATGCTAAACCTGCCAAAACCACGTGGGGGATGAAAGATGGCAGGGTCGGCAAGATTCCCATCAGACTGTCAGGCAATGCCTAAGATGGGAATGGCCTGACCAGACTGGAAGCCTTCCAGGTCTGGCAATAAGGAGCCTGAAGGGAATCCCAAAAGTAGAAAAAAAGAGAAACTAAGACTTGCTTTTGACAAAGGAACAGAGGGAGTATGAGTTGCCTTCCTGCTTTATGGGGGAAGGAAAGGGATGGGCCTAATTCTAAAGTCATGCTGAGACTATACAAGGGAGCAACACACTCAGTTTATCTCTTGGCTCCATTCTGCCCCACCCCTCCAGCCCCTTCACTCTGATCTCTGACCTGGATAAATCCTCTACACTTCAAAAAATCTAGACATGAGGGTTTTTGTCCCCATACCTAACGCATGGGAATAACCCTCCTCAGCGCCTCTTCTCTAATCTCTGAACAAGGCCACTCAGCGCTAATCTCTGACCTCCACACCCTTTTGTCTCAAACCAAAACGTCGTCCTTCCTTGGCTTGGCTCGTTCTGAGCCCAGTTCCTCCTTTTCGGTTTTTAAACCCAACCCTTACTCTCCGGGTCCAGACACTGGGCACTTCCCTCTCTCTCTGTCCTATGACCCCTGACCTCAGCAACGTCGCAAACCAGGGACCTTCTCTTTCTGCTCATCGCGCCTCCGGACTCACCTTAGAGCCTCCCGTCCCGCTGCAGTCCTTGGCCCGGTACTGAGTCCGGGAGAACTCCTCCAGCAGCTCCCCGAGCCCCGGCTCCTGCGGCTGTGGGGTGCCTGAAGAAGCCGAGGACCCCGCCGAAGCGGCGGCGGCTGCCCGAGCGCCGGCCATGGCCCAGCCCCGCGTCCCTATCAGCGCCCTGCGTCGCCCTCAGCGCGGGCCAGCCCGGCCCATGGCACCTGGAGGCACCGACTCCGAGCCCTGAACCTCCGGAGCCGCCTCAGCCGCCTCCTTCGCTTTCCACTTCCGGCCCCGCCCCACCCAGCCGGATGTTTACTCCAGAGCTGGCCAGTCGGAGCCCAGGACTCGCGCCCTGCCCCACGATTACCTGCCCACTCCCGACGCGGAGCGGTCCAAGTGGTCTCCGGAGAGGGGACCGCGGCCGCTCTCAGAAACCTCGTGCTCCGCCCCACCGGGTTTCCCCTGGGAAGCCAGGCTAAACCATTGGGGCTGCGGGGGGGTACAGCGCGGGACTAGAAGGAAGGAACCACGGGAAAGAACCAGCCGAAGAGTGGAATAAACCATTATTAACAGGGAGAGGAGGCGGGAACTCTCGGAGGCACCTAATTAGTGTTGGCAACCATAGTAATGACAATAAGTAATAATAAAACAGCATTTCGTAAGGCACTTTGCTTGCGTTGCTGCTTACAGCCGTCCCTCTGATTATAGTGCTGCAATAGTCAACCCGCTTTATTGAAGTAACCGCGGGTCATGACTGGCTCGAAATTCTGTGAGTAGAAAGCCCCATGTTATTTTTCTTTTTTTCTTAATGGAGTATGTCAAACATTCACAGAAATGGAGACAATAGTATAATGAACCCTCATGTGTCCATTAGCTTGTTTCAATAATCATCAACATACACCAATCTATCTTGTTTCATCAATCTTTGCCCCATCCAATAGTATTATTTTAAAGCACATCTCATTATTTAACCTGTGAATACTTCAGTATTAATCTTCTAACAGATTAGTACTGTTAAAAAATGATTAAGGAAGAGAATTTAGGTGTTAAACATACTTTAACACTTCATGAAGCCACCACTGTTTGTTCCCAAGGGTCCAAAGAACTGCAACACGGGACTGAAGGCAGGACACTTTTATAGGATAAAGAATAAGGAACAAGGAAGAAATGGGAATTCCCTGGCGGTCCATTGGTTAGGACTCCTCTGCACTTTCACTGCTGAGGACCTAGGTTCAGTCCCTGGTCAGGGAACTAAGATCCCTGCAAGCCACCTGGCGGCCAAAAAAAAAAAAAAAAAAAAAAAAAACGAACATGGAAGAGAAAAATAGAAAATGAATAAAGAACAAGAAAGTAATTATAAAGCCCAGAGTTTGGGGATTGGCTGACTAGATATACTGTGTTTCTGGTCAAGCAGAACATTTACAGAGATACCAAAGTTACTAAGTTTTGCTCTCTTGCTGTGGCACTCTGGGCAGGAATGGCTCCATCTTTGGCCTAGAAATTTATTTCAGTAATTCTCCCTTTTCTCATCCTCTTGACCATTCAAGAGGTTTGGTCAAAAATATCAGTACTAACATGACCCTCAGCCACCATTGCCTCTTCTGCTCTCAGTGTAGCATTCACAAGAGGTGATGTCAGGCTTGTATTCTTGGCCCTGGTTCCATTCTTCTGTTCTCTTTTGTCACTTCAGTCAGAGAGAGACCATGTGTTGGCTGGTCAGTGGCTGCCCACATGCCTTTAAAACTTTTGAGAGAACCCAGCTTACCAGGGAGACAGTAATAATTACTAGCAACAAAACAATGTCCATGGTTTGGAGAGTACTCCTGAGCCAGGGTCCCCATGATCCAAACCAGCTAGAACACTGGGGACACTGCTTTAAGCCAGTTAGCCTGTTTATGTATTTCGCGTAACTATGTCTCCCCACCCCAGAAATGTTTATGCAGTGCGCTTGTTCCATTGAAATCGAGGTGTTATAAATCAGGGAGAAGTTTGTGACGGGAAGAAAGAACTACAGGATCACCAGCGTCCAAGCCAGTCCAACAGTTAGTTTACCTTTCTCTGCAATGGTCTGAGGTAGGTGAACAGTTATCTTTCCAGGCTAGAGCAAGCCAAAAGGTGGAGAAGAGAACAATAAAGACCTTCATGATGTAAGAATTAGGAAAAGGATGGTCAGAGAAGGAAGGAAGAATGGAAGGAAATGCTCTTAATCTGACTTCTTGGGAGGAAACAGTCTACCTCACTGTTGCCTAGTTCTCTTCCTAGTCAATTGGATTTTGAGGTCTTTGGCATTTAAACAGGGCCAGATGTCAGGTGGGGTCTTCTTCAGTTGTGAAACATGTACCCAAATTTTTTAATTTGTTTGTTTGTGTTAAATTTGGCTCTTTTATTTTGCTATATATTTTTATTTATTTATTTGGCTGTGCCGGGTCTCCGTTGTGGCACATGGGATCTTTGCTGTTGCGTGCAGTATCTTCGTTGCAGTATGCAGTATCTTCTAGTTGCAGCATGCGAACTCCTAGTTGTGGAATGTGGGATCTAGTTCCCGGACCGGGGATCGAACCTGGGCCCCCTGCAATGGGAGCACATAGTCGTAGACCCTGGACCACAAGGGAAGTCCCTGTACCCACATTTTCACACCTTGCAATTCGACACTGATGTTAGTGGTCAAGAACACTTGGTAGGGTCCTTTCCAGGAATCTCACTTTTGCAAAAGCATCAAAGTAAAACAATAATTGTCTGTAAATGACAACGAACTTTAAAATGCCCATGGTTGGAGATCTGATGAGAGTTCATTATAATGGAAATTGACAAGGAAATTTGGTTATTTCTGTGACACCCAACATTTTTAAGACAATAACTAGGAATCTGGGAAGCTGAGGCCCATTGGGTAGCTAGCAGGGCACAGGACTGAGCTGAAAAGCCATACTTCCCTGTTAACATCTTGTGCTCGTGCCGAGGGGGCAATGGTGGCTTCCTGTATCCTCCTGCACACTGGACGAAGATGTCCCCGATTGGACTGGGCACCTGGAAGAGCGAGCCTGGCCAGGTAAAAGCAGTTATTAAGTATGTCTTGAGTATAGGCTACCGCCACATTGACTGTGCTATCTACGACAACGAGACTGCGATTGGGGAAGCCCTGAAGGAGGATGCGGGACCTGGCAAGTTGGTGCCTCAGGAGGAGCTGTTTGTGACTTCCAAGCTGTGGAACACGAATCACCACCCTGAGGATGTGGAGCCTGACCTCCGGAAGACACTCGCTGACCCCCAGCTGGAGTATTTGGACCTGTACCTGATGCACTGGCCTTATGCCTTTGAGCGGGAGACAACCCCTTTCCTAAGAATGCTGATGGGACTATACGCTATGACTCCACTCACTACAAGGAGACTTGGAAGGCTCTGGAGGCACCGGTGGCTAAGGGGTTGGTGAGGGCACTGGGCCTGTCCAACTTCAGCAGTGAGCAGATCGATGATGTGCTCAGTGTGGCCTCGGTGCGCCCAGCTGTCCTGCAGGTGGAATGCCACCCATACCTGGCTCAGAATGAGCTGATTGCCCACTGCCAAGCACGCGGCCTGGAGGTGACTGCTTATAGCCCTCTGGGCTCCTCTGAGCGTGCTTGGCGTGATCCTGATGAGCCTGTCCTGCTTGAGGAGCCAGTGGTCCTGGCACTGGCTGAAAATCATGGCCGGTCTCCAGCTCAGATCTTGCTCAGGTGGCAGGTCCAGCAGAAAGTGAGCTGCATCCCCAAGAGTGTCACACCTTCCCATATCCTTCAGAACATCCAGGTGTTTGACTTCACCTTTAGCGTGGAGGAGATGAAGCAGCTGGATGCCCTGAATAAAAATTTGCTATTCATCATGCCCATGCTTACGGTGGATGGGAAGAGGGTCCCGAGAGATGCAGGTCACCCCCTTCAATGACCCATATTGAGACCACAGCTTCCTGGCTTCCTTTTCATCTCTCCAGCTATAACGTCCTGCCATCCCCAGAAAGGAGTTAATAAAGCCATTGGAGTATCCATCCAAAAAAAAAAAAAAAAAAGACGGTAACTAGGATTATAACTTGTAACATTATACCATGCATATCAGATTTTTAGGAATTTTATATAAGTTCTGGAACACTTATGTTAATAACGTACCCACACAAAGATAAGCTAAAGTTAAACATCACTGCTTATTTGGCAATGTTTTCTTTGTAATTTAACATATCAAATAAGCCTAATTAGCTTCACATTTCTCTATTTATAAGGAGAGAGAACAAATATACTAGGGGCCCTTTGGAAAATCCCAAAGTTGGCCACAGGTCAAAAAAAACTTCATTTAGAATTTGATTTTGGGGGGTTCCCTGGTGGCGCAGTGGTTAAGAATCCACCTGCCAATGAAGGGGACACAGGTTTGAGCCCTGGTCCCACATGCTGCGGAGCAAGTAAGCCCGTGAGCCACAACTACTGAGCCTGCGCTCTAAAGCCCATGAGTCACAACTACTGAGCCACGTGTCACAACTGCTGAAGCCCACGTGCCTAGAGCCCGTGCTCTGCCACAAAGAGAAGCCACCGCAATGCAAAGCCCGCGCACCACAAAGAAGAGTAGCCCCTGCTCACAGCAACTAGAGAAAGCCTGCACGCAGCAACGAAGACCCAACACAGCCAAAAATAGATAAATAAAATTTTTAAAAATTGGATATATTAAAAAAAGAAAGAATTTGATTTGGGGGAAGTTTGTCAAAAATATCCATTTAAGGGACTTCCCTGGTGGCCCAGTGGGTAGGTAAGACTCTGCGCTCCCAATGCAGGCGGCCCGGGTTTGATCCCTGGTCAGGGAACTAGATCTCGCATGCATGCCACAACTAAGAGCCTGCGTGCAGCAACTAAGACCCAGAACAGCCAAAATAAATAAATAAGTAAATAAATATTTTTAAAAAATATCCATTTAACCAAAGTGACAAGTAAAGACTTCAAAGGCAAGTACAGAAGGTTATATAGTTGTAAAAACCCCAAACCCTTAGCTTTTTTAAGATTCAGGGTTTTCTATTCGCAGATTAAATGTCTTTAAAAATATGACTAGGCTTTTGAGAAAAAAATAAAACTGAAAATCTTGAAAACCTCGACATATCAGAAGTGTTTATTTTTTGGAATTGTTACCGAGTCCAACCTCGCTCTGCTCACCGCACAACAGGGCAATGAATTCCAGAAGAGGTGTTGAGGCAGGGAATACGACTTTATCAGGAAAGCCGGCAGATGGAGAAGATGGCAGACTAGTGTCTCTGAGAAATCATCTTATCAGGGTTTGGATGCCAGTTTCTTTTATAGAATCAGAGAGGGAGAGGCGGAGAGGAAGTAAAGTAAAAGGGCCATCAGTCTTGCAAAACATCTCCTGGAATGACCAGCCTCAGTGAGAGGATTTTTTTTTTTTTCTTGCAGCCATTCACAGGTGGGCAGGGTTCCCTGAGGCAGGCCATTTTGTATGATTGTAATAACAAAAGCAACGCAAAGGAAAGGTTAAAGAAACAGATCCAACATGGAGTCCAATTTAGCTCTTCCCTGTTACAATTTCCTACTGTCAATGTCCATTCTACAATCTTGTGGAAAAAGGGGTGACAAAGTTCTAACTGCTCGGTCAGATGGATCTTTCTGGGAGTGTCCGCAATCGGTGTCAGTGTTCCAGATGCTGAGATTTGTCTTTTGTTCTGCTTTGGAAGTGTCTACTTGACACCTGTAGACTTACAAATATTCACAACCTAAAAGTTGAGAGTTGTCAGGAATTTTGAGGGCTTCAAGCCCAGGAGGCTGCATCTCAAGTTAAGAAATGTAGCATTTTTCTATGTATGGGAAGATGCTAGACTCTGGGCTCACTGAAATAATTTCTTTGATATGCACCACAGCCCAGATGGGGCCTGTATCCTGTATTTTCACATCCTGCGTTTCCTCAGGGCTCACCATAGGGAGTGGCTGCAGTCTGATGGCTGCTAGATGGCAGGTATTCTTCTTCTTCCTGAGTTTCCTCAGTGTTCACTGGCTCACACTGGGGGGCTGCAATCGCTGATGATTGATCCTCTCCTCTTGGTCAGGAATTTGACCAATATTTGGGAGACATTTCACGATCAAATTTTGTCCCATGGTGCTGGGAGGCTCATCCCAGATCAGGCGAAAATTCTTGATATGCCACTCCAGGTGCTAATTTTTGTATTAGGCCCTATTGATAATTAAAGATTCTCTGGATCCTCTGTCTAATTATGATCCAGGAGACATTTTCCCTTGTTGCTTCTTCCCATACCTAGAATCACATTATTAAAATTATTTTTATGGTATAAAAGTGATCTATTTCCTTAAGATGTTTAGCCATAGACGTTTTGTTGGAGGCCTGGTTACACACTGGGTACAGCAAGAGACAACAATCTTATAAAATAGGATATAAGTAACAGCTAGTAACATTGACAAAGACATACTGCAGCAGGGAGACACAAAGCACAAACAATTTGGAAATAAAGAACAAATTAAAACAATGATTAGCATAATATCAAGTCCATAGGAGAACCAGCTGGAGACAACAAATTCTGTCAGGATCAGGTAGAGAGAAAAAGATAAATGTTTCATCTTTGTTTAAAAAGGCATACTTTATCAATTTGTTGTAGGTCATAGCATAAGGTTATAGCATAAAAGTTTTTTCCTAAAAACAAAGATTAAAGTCAATATATTTCCTAAAGGCACAAAGTTATAAATCATATTTACCAGTTCACTCAGTCCCATGTAATTAATTCCCATTGATCTGGATGATATAATCATGTTTCCCATTAGTTTTGTCATTTGTTACCCAGTCCAGTGATATTATCTAAAGGCTATAAGAAACTTATATTTGTTCAAAAGTTCCTTTTTATCAGCCTTCTTGAAAAATCTTCATTTTGTAAAAGCATCAGGACAAAAAACAAAATAGCATGGTTAAAAATTTGAGTACAATGCAATTAGCAGGATTCTTGGATATAACATTTTAGAATAACTAGTATTATGATTGTTAACATATCAGGACATACCAGATGTTAGGGATTCCATATAAATTTTGGAATATCTATATAAATGACATTTATCCATACACTATAATCTAAGGTTCATCTCCAATCACTTTATGATGTTTCTGAAGTAACTTAACATACCAAATAAACTTAGTTTGACATCTCTCTCTGAGATGTCTCAGAGATGTTCTTTCGAAGTATCCAGAGTCAGCTGGAGGCTAAAAAGCTTTAGTCAGATTTGGATATTTGGGAAGTTTGTTAAAAATATCAAAAAGGTTTTACAACACAACAGGATGTAGGTCACTGTGAAACAGTGCCTATTCATTTAACCATGCCACAAAATGATGAAACAAAAACAAATACGGAACACCTAAGGGCACAGAAACTCATTTAATCTGTTATCAAAAGGAGCAGTCTAACAGAGAGGGAGATCAAATTTCAGTCTTGTATTAGCTTACTTAACGAAATCCATTTACTTATTTAACTTCAATCTAAATTCAGTTAATCCTGACCATGTACAAAACTTTCTTAGTAAAATGTAATTCCATTCCTCGTACCTTCTTAACTGAAAACACACATTCTACCATACTGAAATGTTTTATTATTTTCAGTAGCTTTAATTCTATATTTAAATTAGAATCTCCGGCTCTTAAAAACCTTAATTTCTAGGGACAATCAAGAGGCAAGTAATACTTACCAAATCTGGAGAAACTATTTTAGATGATTTTTAGAACATAATTATTCTTAGAGTTTACCTAAAAGCTCTTATCTCATTTATATTTACTTTAAAGTTTCATCATATCAAGTTATTTTTCTTGCTGACAAATTTGCAACAGATATAACAAGATTTCATTTAGCTTCTATTAAACCTAGGTGCAGTGAAAGTACTATACTTAATGTTGATGGCTCCAAAGACATGTCTATATTAATTAGAGCAACAAACTTAAACATTAATACCAGGTATTAATTTAATACTAAATATTTCCTGGTTCACGTGAAACTGAAACTCATTTACCTTAATTTCTCTTGTATTTATAATTGTTTGGTTTGTAAGGGCTTACGTTTCTTTAAGCCAATTGAATAAGGCTCATTTACAGATTAACCTCAGCAATGTTATCCAAGACAAAAACACATACAAACATACAAACAGAGAGACATCATAGTTCTCATTTCAAAATTTCAGCCCTGAGTCAGGTACAGTAGTGTAAAACCCATCAGTTTACAAAAGAGGTTGGATTAAAGTTGGGTTTCTGGCAAATGGAACAAATCAAGCTCATTTGTCTAGATGGCTAAACCCTTTCTACTAATATTTATGGTAAACAAGTCAAGTTCTAAATTACTGTACCCTCTTTTACAAAATTTGCATTTTAAAAAGATGGCAGAGATAAGGGTTTCTGAGAAGACCAGGTAGGACATTTGTATCTCAAAGGTACAGGCAAGTTTCTCCTAGGATGACTTTGTTTCCCCTTTGTTTAATATTTACAAGTCTCTTAAGATTACTCATATTTATTAGAAAATCAATCAACTTGTTCCCCACTGTCAATGTTACCGGGGACTCCTGTGGGGAAATCAGGGTCTGATGCCTCAAGTCCAAGGGATTCCCCTGGCCTCTTACAGGATATTAGGGCAAGGGAAATTGCCCTGCTGCAGAAGTGCCTCCCAGTCCAAATTGGGTGCCCTGTAGGGTCTTAGATGGTGATACTAAACCAGGTCGCTGTGCCCCGGGTGTTACCACAGAAACTTTTATTTGATTCCAATGGGTAGGGGAAACAGGAGGCAGTGAATATGTTGGCAGCATGGGGGTGGGGACATTTGGAACAACTGCCAGTGTAGCCTGCTCGGTCACTGGGGGAGCTGGGTAGGCTGGGGTGGGGGCTAAGTTTTGAAATAACATGTCCCCACTCTCATTTTCTCCCTCTCCCCCTTGGGTTTCCTTTCAGATCACAGCACTATAAGGTGGCAGTCCTATGACTCCTTTTCCTCCTGATGCAATAGCATAAATGCTCCTATATATGGAATCTCATCTCTTTTCCCTGCTCTTTTGCAGAACATTTCGATCTGCGAGATTATATAATAATTGAGTGAGCCATTCAGGGGCCATCGTTCTTCTGATCCTAACATATATTGGGTTCATACTCTATTACAGTAGTATATCACGTCTCTCTTAGTCATAGGCTCCCGGCTATGTTTTGCTCATTTATCTAATATATGCCCCAAAGGGTTTTCCTTCGGGATAGGTGAAGTATTTCCCATTTTTATCAGTTTGACTACACCAAAACACAAAAGACACAGACAAATTCCAACACAAAAGGCACAAATTCTAGCATCAATGCACACAAAACCAAAACAAAACCAAGAGCAAAACCAACGAACTAGTTCCCAGATCAGGTAGACTTACCCTACAAAACCAACGAACTAGTTCCCAGTGAACCCGCTCCCAGAATCAGGTAGAGTCCAACAACAATTCCCCCCCTCCAACAGGGAACCCCAACCACACTGGCTTGTACCGTAAAGGAAAAGCCCAGATTGAGGGGGAATATGTTCCCAGCATGCACACCAGAGGAACTTAACCTTCAGAATTGAATGGAGTCTGTCGACTCGTAGTCCCAAATGGAACTGAAGTTCCCCAGATTGGAACTGAAGTTCCCAGATGGAACCGTCATTCCCCAAATTGAAGTCTGTTGGTTCTTTGCTTCAGCTGCCAAGCACTGGGGTAGCCGGTGCCGCTTCAGGGAACTTTGAAGGGAAGATCCTCGGGACAAATGGTCCTGGCAGCTGCTAGGGCCTTGCCCCAATATTCCCTGACCGGGCCGGCTAGCCACGAGCTGCAAGGCTCCTGGCTGGCTCGCCAAATTTGTTACCGAGTCCAAGCTTTCTTGCTTGCCACATGACAGGCCAACGAATCGGAGATGAGGTGCTGAGGCAAGGAATACAACTTTATTCGGAAAGAAGGCAGACTGAGAAGATGGCAGACTAGTGTCTCTGAAAAACCATTTTATCTGGGTCTGGATGCCAGTTTCTGTTATAGAATCAGAGAGGCAGAGGCAGTGAGGAAGTAAAGTAAAAAGGCAGAATAGAGAGGGAGAGGCAGTGTGGAAGTAAAGTAGAAGGGCCAGCAGTCTTGCAAAACATCTCCTGGAATGACCAGCCTTGGTGAGGGGATGTGTTAGTTTCTTTTTTCTTGCAGCCATTCACAGGTGGGCAGGGTTCCCTGAGGCAGGCCATTATGTATGATTATAATAAAGAAAGCAATGAAGAGCAAAGGTTAAAGTCAAAGAAACAGATCCAACATGGAGTCCAATTTAACTCTTCCCTGTTACAGAATTACATATAATTTTAGAGTTCTTTCTCTTCATCAAAAGCATAATCTAAAGTAATTGGTCTCTAATGCCTGTCATTCTTCAATATTTTTTCAGTGTTGTTAAAAATTTTCAGATTTAAGGATGATAACTCTAGTGACTAAAATGTTATAATCTAAGTGCACATTGCATAAATAAAGCTTAGCATTTGGCAATAAGTTAAATTTTTTGTACATTTGGGGAAAGGGGTGGATAGTGTAAATAATTTTCAATTATGACATGGAACAGGATGATGACTTTTTTGTGGTTTGATAAAGAAAATTTAGGTTTTATTTTAATAACTTCATTGAACTGTCAAGCAAATAGGAAAAATGAAAAAATGAAAAAGCCCTCTTGTAGCTGATAAGACAGTGCTGGTTTGGTTCAATCAGCAGTAGGCTCCATGTCTGATTTTATTTGAGCTCAATGAACAAAAATTTTCATTAAATGGGCTTCCCCGGTGGCACAGTGGTTGGGAGTCCACCTGCCGGTGCAGGGGACGCGGGTTCGTGCCCCGGTCTGGGAGGATCCCGCATGCCGCGGAGTGGCTGGGCCCGTGGGCCATGGCCGCTGGTCCTGCGCGTCTGAAGCCTGTGTTCTGCAGCAGGAGGGGCCGTGGCGGTGAGAGGCCCGCGTACTACAAAAAAAAAAAAAAAATTCATTAAAAAAAAAGATTCAGGATTTTCTTAAGTAATCAAAAACCTGATAAAGGTAACACGAAGTACAGTAAATTATTTTGATAAGACACAAAATCTTCACTTTCCAGGCAGATTACTCAAAAGGCACCTTTTCTCACCAAAAAACACATCCTACAGTCCTTACATAGAGAAGTTTCCTGTATTATTTCTAGTAGTTTTAATTATATACATGTTTTAGAATTCTTAACCCTTAGAATCCTTAATTCCTATTTAAAACTAAGAAGTAAGCAATCTGTTACACTAGTATTTTGTGGATTGGTAAATTTATAAATACATTTCATAATTTCTGGAAGTATATATATATATATATTTTGGCGGTATGCGGGCCTCTCACTGTTGTGGCCTCTCCCGTTGCAGAGCACAGGCTCCGGACGTGCAGGCTCAGTGGTCGTGGCTTACGGGCCCAGCCACTCTGGGCATGTGGGATCTTCCCGGACAGGGGCACGAACTCGTATCCCCTACATTGGCAGGCGGACTATCAACGACTGCACCACCAGGGAAGCCCCTGTCATATTTTAGATTCCACATATAAATGATACCATATGGGGACTTCCCTGGTGGTGCAGTGGTTAAGAATGCACCTGCCAATGCAGGGGACACGGGTTCGAGCCCTGGTCCAGGAAGATCCCAAATGCTGCAGGGCAACTAAGCCCATGTGCCACAACTACTGAGCCTGCGCTCTAGAGCCTGTAAGCCACAACTACTGAGCCTGTGTGTCACAACTACTGAAGTCCACGCACCTAGAGCCTGTGCTCTGCAACAAGAGAAGTCACCTCAGTGAGAAGCCTGCACACTGCCGCCAAGAATAGCCCCCGCTCGCCGCAACTAGAGAAAGTCCGCATGCAGCAAAGAAGACCCAAAGCAGCCAAAAATAAATAAATATAATAAATAAATTTATATATAAAAAAAGATACCATGGACATTTTTAAAAAAATGATATCATATGTTATTTGTCTTTCTCCTTCTGACTTACTTCACTTAGTATGATAATCTCTAGTTGCATCTATGTTGCTGCAAATGGCATTATTTCATTCTTTTTTATGCCTGAGTAGTATCACATTGTATATATATTCCATTGCATATATGTACCACATCTTCTTTATCCATTCATCTGTTGATGGACATTTAGGTTGTTTCTGTGTCTTGGCTATCGTGAATAGTGCTGTTATAAACATACGGGTGCATGTATCTTTTTGAATTATAGTTTTGTCAGGATATATGCCCAGGAGTGGGATTGCTAGATCATATGATAATTCTATTTTCAGTTTTCTTTTTTTTCCCCCCTTTTTTTGGCTGTGCCGCACGGCATGAAGGATCTTAGTTCCCTGACTAGGGATGGAACCTGTGCCCCCTGCAGTGGAAGCATGGAGTCTTAATCACTGGACCACCAGGGAAGTCCCATATTTTTAGTTTTCTGAGGAACCTCCATACTGTTTTCCACAGTGGCTGCACCAACTTACATTCCCACCAACAGTATAGGAGGAGAACGCTACCACTTTCAATGATTTGTTAATCAGTCAACTAATTAACCAAGTTTATATGGAGTGCTACTATGTGCCAGGCACCAGGCAAGGCCTGGGAGTGAGTGGTGGATCCTTGAGCTTTGCTATTCACCATCTTGTAGGGAAGGCAGAGGGTAAACAGCAATCCAGTGGGTGGAATGCCAAGGAAGAGCAATTTAGATGCTCTGGCAAAATTTGTTCTTCTGGAATCTCATCTGCAGAAAATCTGAACCAGGAGGCTGAGTTCCCAGTTGACATCTCTCCCAGGACAGCTGCCTGAATCAGAGAAGGAATTAACTCTCCAGCCAGACTAATATATGCCCTCTATTTAATACTGCTAAATGGTGGGACTTCCCTGGTGGTCCAGTGGTTAAGAATCCACCTTCCAATGCAGGGGACACAGGTTCAATCCCTGGTCGGGGAACTAAAATCCCACATGCTATGGGGCAACTAAGCCTGCACACTGCAACTACTGAGCCCGTGCGTCACAACTAGAGAGGAGCCCACGTGCCACCACGAAGAGCCTGAGCACCGCAACTGAGAGCTGATACAGCCAAAATAAGTAAATATATGTTTTTAAATTGCCAAATGGTATCCCCAGAAAGATTCTGGGTAGAGTTTCATTATTGCTAATCAAGGGCCTGTCTGGTGGATTATTTAATAACAAGCCCCACTCAAGACTTCTGACTTCAAGATGGATTTTTTTTGGCCCAGTTGAAGCCCAGGAAATTACATTTCTGATTGTTGAGTCTATCCTTACAAATAACTGGGATGAATCCCCAAAGAAAAGTGCATGGTCTTTGGAGTCAGGCAGACCAGACTGTGCTGGGTTTCCAGGCTGTGTAACCTTGAGCAAGGCACTTTTTTTTTTTCCCATCTGTGCTGCACAGGATCTTAGTTCTTAGACCAGGGATTGAACCCGGGCTGGCAGTGAATGGACAGCCAGGGAATGCCCGAGCAAGGCACTTGTGTTCTCTAAGTCTCAGTTTTCTCATCTGTAAAGTGGGGACACTGGCATCTTTGTTATTGGTCATCAAAAGGATTAAAGGCAATACATATTATACAGACCCAACACATGGCAGTCAAGAACAAACGTTTTCTTTGTTTTTTCCTTGTTGCACAAAATGACATTCAAATCAGTTGGGCTTTCTAAATAGGTTGGATTTCTTCCTCGAGAGAATGTTAGGGAGGTTAGTCAATATGGCTGGGATTCTTTTTCTTTTTATTAGTAAACTAAATTTTGTTTTTGGGATTCTTTTAGTTGTATAGCTCTTTGGTCCTTTTAAATTTTTTTTCCAAACCAGGATGATATTTGACACTTCAGAAAAAAATCCAACGTTGGCTGTTTATAGGAATAAGAATTATCCTTCATAGGAATGTAGAAAAGGCATTCAGAGAAGAGAAGCAGTGTGAAGTCAAGCCAAGCCCTGGGAACTCATCATAACACATTCACTGGAAATGTCCATCTTATCCATAATTAAACTATAGCTGTTAAGTTTATACTGCAAGTGAGAAAAATAACTATTTTGACTCCTCAATCTTTCTTTAAGATAAATTATCACTTTTTTCATAAGGTGTCAGCTATAAGGAAGCGTAGTGAAGTTTTGATTTTTTGGAAAAGAAGTTAATGATCTGGAAGTTTCAACTCACTTGAGTTAAAGACTGACTCCCCTCACAGGTCAAGGTGTACACCATGGACTGCAGCACGGGTGCACCTGTGTAAAATGGCTGGGATTCTTGGGACAGAGTTTTAAAAAGTAAATTAGTCCTATTGTATTGTAATTATAAAAGTAATACTGAATTTCAGCCTATATGGTAGACTGAGTTGGTAACAAACTATCTTTTCTCCCGGTCTACACTCCTAGAACTGTTTGGAAATGTTGCCTACCAAAAAACCATTTCCAACTCCAACTTGTCCTTTCTTCACCATTGGAAGAGCCCACTTACCACTACAGAGAGTGGAGAACGCTCACATATATTTTTCCAGCCTCTCTTGTGGATATAGGCAGGTTACTGAGTCCTGGCCATTGGGAACTGAGGGAAAGTTTGCAAAGGGACTCTGGAGAAGATTGTCCTCCCTAATATAAAGAGAGGCATGAGAGGAAATGCCCCCTTCCTTTACTCGGGGCATGGCCATGTCTGCTGCTGCCATCTTGTGACCATAATAAAGAATATTACAGATGGAATGCAGAGAGAAAGATGGAAAGTTCTTGGTTCCTTGCTGTCATTGTTGAGTCACAAAGTTGAGAATCCTTAATCTTTGCTACAACCATCACTGAGTATTATGTTAGCTATAAATTTGTCATATATGGCGTTTATTATGTTGAGGTATGTTCCTTCTATACCAAATCAGTTGAGAGATTTCATCATGAAAGGATGTTGAATTTTGTCAAATGTTTTTTCTGCATGTATTGAGATACTTATATGGTTTTTATCTTTCATTCCATTAATATGGTGTATTATATTTATTGGTTTGCATATGTTGAGGCCTCTTTGCATCCCAGAGACAAATACCACTTGATCATGATGTATGATCCTTCTAATGAACTGTTGAATTCAGTTTGCTAGTATTTTGCTGAGAATATTTGCATCTGTATTCATCAGGGATATTGGTCTGTAATTTTCTTTTCTTGGAGTATCCTGATCTAGCTTTGGTATCAGGGTAATGCTGTCCTCATAAAATGAGTTTGGTAGTATTCCCTCCCTTTCAACTTTTTGGAAGAGTTTGAAAAGGATGGGCATTGATTCTTCCCTAAATGTTTGGTAGAATTTACCCATAAAGGCACCTGTTCCTGGGTTTTTCTTTGTTGGGACATTTTTGAATACTTATTCAATCTCCTTACTATCGGTCTGTTCAGATTTTCTATTTCTTCATCATTCAGTCTTGGCAGGTTGTATGTTTCTAGGAATTTATCCATTCTTAATTTTTTTTTAAAAATATTTATTTATTTGGTTGCACCAGATCTTAGTTGAAGCAGGCAAGCTCCTTAGTTGCGGCTTGTGGGCTCTTTAGTTGCAGCACGCGAGCTCCTTAGCTGTGGCATGCGAACTCTTAGTTGCAGCACACATGTAGGATCTAGTTTCCTGACCAGGGATCGAACCCCGGCCCCCTGCATTGGGAGCGCGGAGTCTTACCCACTGGATCACCAGGGAAATCCCTATGCACAAGTTTCTGTGTGTATATATGCTTTCATTTCTCTTAGGAAGACCTTGAGCTTGGAACACATGGAGAGCACTCACTTGCCCTCAAATTAAGTTAAACTATGTATGTTTAGGGTATGTAAAGCTCCAGATGGTCAGGTTAGAACAAACGTGGGAATGTGTTTCTATGGCATCTGCTAGTCTTTGGGAGTTTCCCAGGAGCAATCACCTCTGCTTTTTATAGCCTTCCTATGTCTCAGATTTGAGGTCGTAACCTAGTCACTGTTCTCCTTTGTGAGAAGTGTAATTGCTGGGTCATATGATAATACTATGTTTAACATTTTGAGAAACTTCCAAATTTCTTTCCATTTTGTATTCTTTTTTCTTTGGCCACGCTGCACGGCTTGCGGAATCTTAGTTCCCCAACTAAAGATGGAACCCATGCGCCCTGCAGTGAAACTGCGGAGTCCTAACCGCCGTACCGCCAGGGAATTCCCTCCAGTTTGTACTCCTACTATCCATGTATGAGGGTTCCAATTTCTCCATCCTCATCAACACTTATTTACTGTCTTTTTTTTTTTTTTTTCGGTACGCGGGCCTCTCACTGTTGTGGCCTCTCCCGTTGCGGACCACAGGCTCCGGACGCGCAGGCTCAGCGGCCATGGCTCACGGGCCCAGCCGTTCCGCGGCATGTGGGATCTTCCCAGACCGGGGCACGAACCCGTGTCCCCTGCATTGGCAGGCGGACTCTCAACCACTGCGCCACCAGGGAAGCCCTATTATCTGTCTTTTTAATTTTAGCTACCCTAGTCGTTGTGAAGAGGTATCTCAATGTGATTCAATTGATTTCTGACAAAGGTACAAAGGTTATTCAAAGGAGAAAACAGTCTTTTCAACAAGTAGTGCCAGAACAATTGGATGTACATATGCAAAAGATGAACCTCAGCCTAACCTCTCATCATAAAGAAAAATTAACTCAAAATGGATGATAGACTTATATGTAAAGATTAAAACTATACAACTTCTGAAAGGAAACTTAGAGGAAAATTTTTATTACCTAGATCAAGCACAAATTTCTTAGATATTATATAAAAAATATAATCCATAAAATAAAAATTGATAAATTGGCCTTCATCAAAATTAAGAACTTTTGCTCTTCAAAAGATACTATTAAGAGAATGAAAAGATAAGCTACAAATTAGGAGAAAATATTCACAAAACACATATCTAACAAAGGATTTGTATCCATAATATATAAAGAACTCTGAAAATTTTATAATGAGATAACCAACAACCCAACAGAAAATGGGCAGAAGATTTGAACAGACACTTCACTAGTTAAGCAAATAAGCACATGAGAAGATGCCCAACATCATTAGTCATTAGGGAAATGTAAATTAAAAGCCACTCAAATGGCTCAAATTAAAAAAAAAAGTACCAAGTTCTAGTGCAGATGAGGAAAAACTAGAACACTTATACATAGCTGGTGGGAATGCAATGTAGTACAGCCACTCTAGAAAACTGTTTGTCATTTTCTTATAAAGTTAAATATATACTTATCATATGACTCAACAATCTCACTCCTAGGTATTTACCTTAGAGAAGTGACAACTTATATTCATACAAAGGCCTATACATGAATGTTTAGAGTAGCCTTATTTATAATTTTCAAAATGTGGAAACAATCCAAATGGCCCTCAATTGGTGAACAGATAGATAAACTACGGTTCATCTATACAATGGATCCCTACGTAGCAACTAAAAGAAACCAACTACTGATACACCCAACAAAATGGTTGAATTGCAAATGCATGATGCCAACTTAAACAAGTTAGACTGAAAACGGTACATACTGCATGATTCCATTTATGTGACATTGTTGAAAAGGCAAAACCCACAGGGAAAGAAAACAAACAAGTGGTGGGAGTTTGGGATTGATATATACTCACTATTATATTTAAAATAGATAACCAACAAGGACCTACTGTATAGCACAGGGAACCCTACTCAATATTCTGTAGTAACCTAAATGGGAAAAGAATTTGAAAAAGAATATATACATACATATACATACATACATATATATATATATATATATATATATATATAACTGAATCACTTTGCTGGGCACCTGAAACTAACACAACATTGTAAATCAACTATAGTCCAATATAAAATAAAAATTAAAAATAAAAACAAGAAAACAAACAAGTGTTTGTCCAGGGTTTAGGGTGGGGTGAGGAGCCTACATCAGAGGGAAAGTAGGGAATTTTGGGGAGTGATGGATCTGTTCTGTATTTTAATTGTGGCAGTGGTCACACAGAACTCTGTGTGTCTGTCAATACTGAAGTGAATGAATTTTATTGTATCTAAATTATACCTCTGGCCTTGCCTGAATTTCTTGTCTGGCCTCTGATCAATTTCTACTGATTGAGGAAGGCCAAGAACCCTGGTCAGTATCACATGGAGTGAGATATCCAGACCCCCAGTGGATGGACAGCTGCCCAGTCTATCCAGTTTCCACATATGAGCTGCAATGAAACTAAACTAGATGGCACATTCTTTACCCTTCACTGTAAACATCTTCAGTCTGTTCTAAAGCGCTGCAGCTCCGGGATACTCGAGTCTCCTGGGTGGCATTCGCTGATACCCACCCACTGTGGGGTATAGCACACCAAGGTACGTTGCTCCATGTCAGACCACTATGCACTTTTCCAGGCCACCCTGGTCACTGTCTGTGGAGAAGGCATCTTACCAGCAAGCCCGGATATGACGGTTCCCCACCACTGCTCATGTAGTCAAGAGTTGGGAATATTCTAGAATTGCTTAATTAGGAAAGTTCCTTTCACACTCCAGTGGTGATTTTTGATTGAACCCAGCACGAGTTTTAATCCTCTGGCAATTCTTTCTGGATGAGCCTATGCTTTAAAAGATCTATGTTGGGGCTTCACTGGTGGCGCAGTGGTTGAGAGTCCGCCTGCTGATGCAGGGGACACGGGTTCGTGCCCCGGTCCAGGAAGATCCCACATGCCACGGAGCGGCTGGGCCCGTGAGCCATGGCCGCTGAGCCTGCGCGTCCGGAGCCTGTGCTCCACGGCAGGAGAGGCCGCAACAGTGAGAGGCCTGCGTACTACAAAAAAAAAAAAAAAAAAAAAAAAAAAAGTAGGGGTAACCAATAAAGGGTAGAAATAAAATACAGGCATCTCTTGCTTAATATCAGTAATCTGTGTTAGAAATCAGATGTTCTGTGTGAAAACACAGACCAGAAGGAAGTGTAGTTCCCATTATTTTAAACGGGAAAAATTATAATGCATGATGTGTCAACACCAAACCTCAAACAATTTCCTAAAACATAAATAAAATACAGTGAAACACCTGTACACAAGCAACAGTCTATTGTATTAAGATTTAATATGATTAACCAGAAGTAGCAGCGGCACTTACATCTGTCCCAAGGTCTGGGCGAGGGGAAAACTAGGCAGCCCTGTACCGCAGGCCCTCACACTTTCTTTCTTTCTTGAAGAAACACAAAACCCTTGAGATTCATGTACTGTATGACGGAGAAAAAAAAAGTACCTAATGTTCCCCCCCCCAAAAAGATAGTATATTTTGTACTTTGTAAAGTGTTCATTAAAATGGAAGAAAAAAATGAAAAAACAAAAGATTTAATATGATTAAAACCACTGCTTCCTTCAAACAGTGTAGTACCAACATAAAGATAGACATACAGACCAACAGAACAGACTATAGACTAGAAAGCCTAGGAATAAAGCCGCACATATATGGTCAGTTGATTTTCAACAAGGATGCCAAAATCCATTCAATGAGGGAAAAGACAGTCTTTTCAATAAATGGTGCTGGGACAACTGGATAGCCACATGCAAAAGATTGAAGTTGCACCCTTACGTTACACCATGTACAAAAATTAACTCAAATAGATTAAAGACCTAAACATAAGAGCTAAAACTATAAAAATGTTAGAAAAAAACACAGGGGAAAAGCTTTACGCCATTGTATTTGGCAATAATTTCTTGGATATGACACAAAAGCACACGCAACAAAGAAAAAATTGACAAATCTGACTTCATCAAAATTTACATTTGTGCATCAAAGGACACTAACAAGAGAGTGAAAAGACAACCCACTGAATGGGAGAAAATATTTACAAATCATATATCTGATAAGAGGTTAATATTCTGAGAATATAAAGAACTCCTACAACTCAACAACAAACAAGCAACCCAATCCAAAAATGAAGAAAGGCTGTGAATAGACATTTCTCCAAAGAAGATGTACGAACATCAATAAGTCCATGAAAAGATGTTTAACATCCCTAGTCATTAGGGAAATGCAAATTAAAACCACAATGAAATACTACTTCAGAGCAAGTAAGATGACAATTAAAACAAAACAGAAAATAACAAGTGTTGGCAAGGATGTGGAGAAATTAGGACGCTTGGCACTGCTGGTGGGAATGCAAAATCGTGCAGCTGCTGTAGAAAACAGTTTGGTGGTTTCTCAAGAAGTTAAACATAGGATTACCATATGATCTAGCAATTTCAGTTCTAGGTTTATAGCCAAAAGAATTGAAAGCAGGGACTCAAATGGTTATTTGTACACCAACGTTCATAGCAGTGTTATTCCCAATAGTCAAAAGGTAGAAACAACACAAATGTCCATCAACAGATAAGTGGATAGACAAAATATATTATATACATAAAATGAAATCGTAACTTTAAAAAAGAATACAATTTTGATACATGCTACAACATGGATGAACCTGGGAAACATTATGTTAAGGAAAATAAGCCAGACACAAAAGGACAAATATTGTATGATTCCACTTGGATAAGGTACCTAGAATAGGCCAATTCATAGACAGAAAGTAGAACAGAGGTTACCAGGGGCTGGGGGACACAGAAGAAATAGGGAGTTATTGTTTAATAGGTACAGAGTTTGTTTGAGATGATGAAAAAGTTCTGAAAATTGAAGAGGTGATGGTTGCACATTGTGATTGTACTTGATGCTACTGAATGTACACTTAAAAATGGTTAAAAGAGTAAGTTTTGTTATGTATATTTTACTACACACAAGAAGCAAAACCAGAAACCACTGCTTCCTAACCACCAAACAAATGATGCTGCTGTTAGCAAACGAGAGCCTTGTGTGTAACAGCCCGATACCATGATACTTCCCTTAGCACCAACATCTCAGATGCACACCCATTTTGTTGATGTGGAGGCACAATTTACAAAGAACACTTCATTCTGATATTCTACCAATAGTGGCTGGAATATTGCTTGAGCTATTTCCTACACTGAGTTCTGTTTAAAACATTGTGCTGAGTTTTAGGGATGTAAATATAAAATTTTCTTATTTAAATATGGGCCAGAAAATGTTGCGTTGAGAGATAAGAAAGTTGTGTGATGTTCTGGTATTGAAAACCAAGAGGATTCTCGTGGGAAATGTCTCACAAAGTATGAATTACAGATCTTCCAAACTAAGAGAAGCAAAATCAAGAATAAAGAAAACTAAACCGGGCTTCCCTGGTGGCGCAGTGGTTGAGAGTCCGTCTGCCAATGCAGGGGACGCGGGTTCGTGCCCTGATCCGGGAGGATCCCGCATGCCGCGGAGCGGCTGGGCCCGTGAGCCATGGCTGCTGGGCCTGTGCGTCTGGAGCCTGTGCTCCTCGACGGGAGAGGCCACAGCAGTGAGAGGCCTGCGTACAGCAAAAAAAAAAAAAAAAAAAAAAAAAAAAAATAAGAAAACTAAACCATTAAAATAGAAGGCTTAGAAGGAGAAAAAAGATGCATAGAGAAAGCATAGTAAATGTAAAACACAAAATTAGATGGTAGAAATAAGTTCACATTGATCAATAATCACAATAAGTGTAAACAGATCAATGTTTACTTATTATAAGACAGAGACTTTAATATTGGATTTTTTTTATGAAGCTTTTTGATTTTTACAAAAGACACTCCAAAAACATAATGACAGAAAGACTAAAGATAAAAGACTATACTACAGGAAAATACTAGTCAAAAGAATGCTAGTATGCATCTATAATAATAACTTTGTCTCAATATATGTAGCAAAAAATCAATAGACTCACAAGGAGAAACTGGTAAATCAGCAATCATAATGGGAGATTTTCCTCCCCAACATTTTCGGGCTTAGTTGCTCCGCGGCATGTGGGATCTTCCCAGACCATGGCTCGAACCTCTGTCCCCTGCATTGGCAGGCAGATTCTTAATCACTGCACCACCAGGGAAGTCCCAATAATGGGAGATTTTAACACACTTCTCAGAAATGCATGGATCAAGCAGACAGGGAAAAAAAAAAAGAGTAATCTACAAAATGTGAACAATGCAATGAACAGACTTGAGCTAACAGACATAGAAAGAACTTCCTTCCATTAACAGGGAGAGCATATTCTTTAAAAGCACAGTTATGAAAATGAACCATGTACTAGGCCTCAAAGGGATATTCCACAGACTCCAAAGTATGAATATCACACAGACCACATTCTCTGACCACAAAGCTAGCAAACCCATCTTGCCATGGCTTGGGAAGATCTTGCTTGGGCATGGAGCCAACCATGGATGGGAAAGCAGGGTCCATGGGTAGATGTTGACTCCCAACCCTATCACATGAGCTGCTGGATCCTACTGGAACCTATTCCTGCTTATGCCAGTTTTTATTGGGTCTCTGTCATTTGCAACCCAAGAGTTCTGAATAAAACAGATACTTCCCAGGTGAGACATGGTACAGCTATGAAGGCATCTTGTTATTGAATGAACAAATTCTTCACATGTAAAGTTTGTTTCAAGTACAGAGCCCATTATTTCATCACCCATGAAAGAATACATACTTTTTAACGATGTGCTCTTTATAGATGAAACAACTGAGATTCCAAAAGTTGAATGGGGCTTCCCTGGTGGCACAGTGGTTGAGAGTCCGCCTGCCGATGCAGGGGACACAGGTTCGTGCCCCGGTCTGGGAAGATCCAACATGTCCCGGAGCGGCTAGGCCCGTGAGCCATGGCCGCTGAGCCTGCGCATCCACAGCCTGTGCTCCACAACGGGAGAGGCCACAACAGTGAGAGGCCCGTGTACCGCCAAAAAAAAAAAAAAAAAAAAAAAAGTTGAATGACTCATTTAATATCACAGCTCCAGCGAGCCCATTCACATGGCTCTGAAAATCTCTGAGTGAACCTCTGTCATTCTAATTCTACTCCATCTGTTTCCTTGTTCCTGCACTAGGCAGTGAGTTCCTCCAGGGCAGAGACTGGGTCTTCCTCATCTTTGTGTCCCCACTGCACAGCAAAGGACCTGTCAAGTAGAAGATGTCACTGACACTTACTAGCCGAGTGGCTGAAGGAATGAATGACTTGATTATCAAGTCAAAGAGCAAGATTTAATGTGTGAGGTTGAGGGAGGAAAGAGAAAGAAATGGCCTTCCTTAGGACTCTTTCAGGGACATGAGACAGAAAACTAATTCAAACCATTGTAAAGAAAAGAGGGGGATTTAAGAAAACCATAGAAAGACAGGCATAACTTTCACCGCAGGCTCTTAAAAGTATTAAGAACCTCTTCGGACTTCCCTGATGGTGCAGTGGTTAAGAATCTGTCTGCCAATGCAGGGGACACGGGTTCAAGCCCTGGTCCGGGAAGATCCCACATGCCATGGAGCAACTAAGCCCGTGTGCCACAACTACTGAGCCTGCGCTCTAGAGCCCGCAAACCACAACTGCTGAGCCCTAGTGCCACAACTACTGAAGCCTGCACACTTAGAGCCCATGCTCAGCAACAAGAGAAGCCACTGCAATGAGAAGCCGGCGCACCGTAACGAAGAATAACTCCCGCTCGCTGCAACTAGAGAAGGCCCGCACACAGCAACGAAGACCCAACGCAGCCATTAAAAAAAAAAAAAGAAACTCTTCATCTCTCTGAGGATACGTTGGCCTATTCTCTTGGTCTCTGCCATGGGACGGTGAGCATGTAGCAACCTTACAGCTTATAATCCAAGGAATGAAGAGCTGAGACTTGCACCCAGATGGTCTGATGCCAGTAACCACATGATACGGAAATAAAAAGGAAACCCGGGTGGTTGAGAAGAATTGAATCCACTCTACAGAATAATCTATACGGCATGGTAGTTAAGAATGTGGGCTCTACCTAGGGATAAATACCAGCTGCTTCACTTGCTAGAGGTGTGATTTTGGGGAAGTAATTTTTTTGCTTTTTGGCCATGCCTCGCGGCATGTAGGATCTTACTTCCCCAGCCAGGGATCAAACCTGTGCCCCCTGCAGTGGAAGTGCAGAATCTTAACCACTGGACTGCCAGGGAAGTCCCAGGGGAAGTAATTTAACTTCTGTGTCCTCGTCTGTAAAATGGGCATACCTCATTGTCCTCATGTGTAAAACAGTTCACGTCTGTATTAGTTTGCTAGGGCTACCATTATAAAATACTACAGGCTGCGTGGCTTAAACAACAGATATTTATTTTCTCACAGTTCTGGAGGCTAAAAGTCCAAGATCAAGGTGTTAGCAAGTTTGATTTCTTCTGAGGCCCCTCAGAAGGTGGCTCCTTTCTTGCTATGTTCCCCATGGTCATCATCTAGCCTCTGTCCTAATCTCCTCTTAAAAGGACACCAGTGTGGGCTTCCCTGGTGGCGCAGTGGTTGAGAGTCCGCCTGCCGATGCAGGGGACATGGGTTCGTGCCCCGGTCTGGGAAGATCCCACATGCCGCGGAGCGGCTGGGCCCGTGAGCCATGGCCGCTGAGCCTGCGCGTCCGGAGCCTGTGCTCCGCAATGGGAGAGGCCACATGAGAGGCTCGCGTACCGCAAAAAAAAAAAAAAAAAAAGGACACCAGTGATACTGGATTAGGGCCCACCCATATCACCTCACTTTACCTTAATCACCTCTTTAAAGGCCCTATCTCCAAATAGTCACATTTTGAGGTATTGGGAGTTAGGACTTGAACATATGAATTTGGGGGTGGGGGAGAGGGATATAATTCAGCCCATAAGACTACCTCTTAGGGTTGTTGTAAGATTAAATGAGATAATATATCTAAAGCAAAGATCAGGGGAGCTAGAATGCTGTAAGAGCTTAATAACCGTTCAAGGTAACTGAACATTTACTTTAGGCATAAGGGTATCTGACAAGTCACAAACCTTTCTCTGCTAGGATGTTGGCTGGAAGTGCCCTGGGGGCTTCTCTCATCCAGGTCCAGGATCATCTTTGCCTTATGGTCTAAAGTTCCCAACTTGAGCTCACAACTGTTCTGTTCTGTTCTTCCTGTGGAGAGTTCTCAGACTTCCTTTCTGTAGGAAAGGAAGACTCCCCAAGGTTAGTCTTGAAAACGAGGAGACATTCTGTCCCAGCTACTTATAGCTCTGAGAGTGCCTTTCCAATACCACTGTAATTTCTACTCCTTGGGCAAGCCACTTATTAAAATTTAATGACAATCACTTACATTTATAAAGCCATTTTCAGTTTACAAAGCTCTTTTCCGTGCATTCTCTCTCTTGATCCTCATAACATTTGTAGGAAGGAAGGATGTTTTTCTCTGTTTTATAAATGAAGAAAATGAGGCTGTGAGGAGTAGCATCACTGTCCTAGGTCATACAGTGGCAGAGATGCACCTCAAATTTTTGCCTTTGGGTTCCAATATGTCAGGAGTAGCTCACCCTTTCAGGCATTTTTCTACAATATAAATAATCCAGTACACCAGTCCGGGTTGGGGGAGATGTAGGTAAATTATTTGGGACTATTTTGACCGGAAGTGACAAAAACCCAACACAAACTGGCTTCAACAAAAACTGAATTCATTGGTTTACCTAACAGAACAATCCAGAAGCAGGTCTTCAGGCATGGATGGATCCAGGTGCTCAAATTATGTCACCAGGACTGTCTCTTTCCATTTCTTAGCTTCTCTTTGTGTTCACTTTATTCTTAGACAATCTCTCTGCTTGGGGTGTCAAAGATGCCCCCCTGTGGTTGAAGCTGAAGCCCCAGCTCAACAAACTCAGTAAACGGGGAACAATCTCTTTCTCGTAAACTGCAGCAAATGACCTGGATATCATTCTCAACTATTTGGCTTGGCCTATGGGCCCACCCAGACCCAATCGTTGTGTCTAGAACAATGGAATATGTTCATTCTCCAGGCCTGATCATTTGCCCGGTTCTGGAGAGGAGTAGGGTGAGTCTCACCAAATCCAGGGCCTGAGTGAGGGGGAAAGGAGTTTCTTTAAAGACAAAGTACTGATGTCAGAAGCGGTGTGGGTGGCAGGCAGCTCTCTCCAGGGTGTCATCGCTCTGCAGAGCTAGAACAGAGCAACCAGTGAGGAGCTGGGGGCCCATCTTAGCAAGAACTCTCAGTTCTTCCCTGGAGAGAGAGTAGTAAGTGGACTTCTGTGATTTTTTTTTCCTGGAGTGCCTAGCTTGGCTCAGCAGGATAGGGAAAAAGACAATAATTCATGGCAGAATAAGGAGAAAAGATGGAACTTCTGGCTCCGGTAACTTATATTCAGAACAGTACCCACACCAGGAGCACCCACAGAAGGAGACTTTGAGGTGCCCTTTGAGGATGACTTCCCTCCCCCCTCTTCTCAGCATCTTCTGTCTCCCCATGAAGCTGTGAGCTCCAGGAGGGCAGGGACCACATCTGTTTTACCCACCATCTTCTCCCAGGGCCTAGCATAGTGCTGTGTTGGCACATTGCAGGAGCCTATCACATATTTATTGGGTGGATGAAAAAAATTAATGAATCAGGTTGATCACTTGAATTGGTAGGATGGACTCACCTCTTTGTACAAGTCAATTCCTCTCTTTGGCCTCTGTTCTCCATCTGTCAAGTGGGGGAAGGTGTAGAATGAGACTCTCTTCACAGCCCCTTCCAGCTCATGCTTCTGGGATCTTAGGGTTCTCAGGAGACTGTCTGGATGCCTCTTCAAGGAACCAGTGGAAGGGGAAACCAAACTGATTGAACATACTGTCTCAGGTGAGGTGACTTCACATGGGTCTGTGGTCCCCAAATTGTGGGGGACTGCACATTTTTTTTTTTTTAATTTTGGAAGGAAATAACACTGCCTGTTTCTTATTTTGCCAAATAAAGCCACTGGCGGGGGGGGGGGGTGGAACAACTGTCATTAACTGTCATCACTATTTCTTTAAAAAATGGAATTTTTTATACCAGGAAGGCAGGAAGTACATCATCTCAGAAACAAAACAAAACAAAACAAAAAAACAGTCCCTCTACCCCGGGGAAAAAAGACAGGTGGCAACCTCACATGATGATAATTACGTGTGTTTTTTGCACATAGATCTAAATTTCACCAGACTGATCCCTGTGTATGGTCCAGTATTTGGAACCTACTAACAGAGATTATTTTCACCACCCCTCAACACCTGTGAAGTGGGGCTTAATCTGCCCACTTTACAGATGGGGAAATAGAGGTTCAGAGAGCAAGTGCAAGGTCACGGAGACAGTTAAGTAGTAGTCAGAGCTTTCTGGATGACCACCCAGATCATCTTGGCAGATCCTAAGCCAAAAGGTATTTCACTGCAGGGAAGAAATGACCTGCACTGGCTCCCTTGGAGTGTCCCCTCATTTTCTCGGGCCTAACCGCAAACTGCCTGGACTGGTATGCTCCGTTCTTTAACACACCCTCCTGATGTGTCCGCTTCATGCCAGGCACTGGGAGAGTGTAGGGAGAGAAACCAACACGTCCCCAGCCTCCTTTTCTCCTGTTCCCCATACCCACCCCGTGTCCCACTATCCAGGCCCAGCTCCACACACCGGCGGCCAACGAATCCCCACCGCGGGCGTGGGCCGCTAACAGTTTAGGAGGTTCCCTCTCCCAGAGGTGCTGGCGATTTCCTAAGGAGACTCTGGGAACCTTCAACGCCTCCAAGACCCAAAGGACTGGAAGCGTAACGGTGCCACTCGACAGGCACTGTGGTAGGCTGTACCCGAGGTAATTTGGGAGCAAGGGATCAGTTCAAACGCGGTGAACTAACACCCTGTTCTGCCCCTGCAGCGTTCCCATGGGCTTTGCGTGGACCCACAATCGCTCAGCTCCGGCCGGAAGGAGGGGGGTCCCCCAAATTAGAAGGCCTTACTGTGGCGGGGGTTTACTGCTCCGGCTGGGGGACCCGCAGGGACCGTGCCGACCCCTCTCCGGGACTGGCGGACACCCGAGCTCCCTTTCCTGTTCCGCTCCGCCCCGCACGCCGGCGGCAGGAACGCGCCTCCGTCGGGCCGCGCCGGTGCCCGAGAGCTCGCGCCTCCGCGCGGGAGCGCGCCCCGGGGAGAGCCCGAGCAAGATGGAGGCCGCGCCGAGGCCGCCGCCTGGGCCCGGGAAGCCGCCGCTCGGAGCGCCGAGCCGCGGCGCCTAGGCCGTGGCAGTCCCGGACCCACTGCTCCGGACCGGGCCCAGGTTGGTCTCCCCGCACCCCCTTCCCGCGGCCGCAGCCTCCGCGTGCGTCCGGCCTGGGCGCGCGGCAGCCGCCCCCCCCCCCCCCCATCCCTGGCCCTACCCGGGCCCGGCCGCTCCCCCGCGCCCCGGGGACAGCCCCTGCCCACTGCCCGCCCCTCGCGGCTCGGGCTGCCTGCCGGCGCCTGTCCCTCGTCTCCTTGGCCTGGAAAACCTCTCTCCCTGTAGCCCTGGCCCGCCAAACGTAGGCTCCCCCGAGCCCTGTCTTCTGAGGGACCCTCCCAACCCCCCCGCCCCCTGTTCAGACCCTGCGGCTCCGGCCCCCGATGTCCCTCTAGCCTCATCCTGGTTCCTGCACTTCGCCCTCCCTGTCCCAGCCCCCATATCACCTTCCCAGTCCCCTGGCACTAACCCCTTACATCCCTTTCTTACCCCCTCGTAGAAGCGCCCACCCCCCTCTCCACAGCCCCTTTCTAGACACCCAATACCAGACCTCCTTTTACCCCGAACACCAGCCCCCAGATTCCCTTCCGAGCTCCCTGTAAAACCCCGCTGCTAATTCTCCGCTACCGGTCTCCAGCCTCCATTCCATCTCCCCACGGTCCCCTCTTACTTCGCCGGTACCAGCCCCCAAGCCCCCTCCCCAACGCCACCGTAACCACTTTCTAGCGCCCCGCCTCCAGCTCTCCTGTGCTCATTCCAGCTCCCTCATCCCAGCCCCCCAACTTTCACATGGCCTCTTCCTATGTCCCCGAATTGGAGATCTTTGCCAGTCTCCCCCTACCCTGACACCTTCCCGATACTCTCATGACCCCCTCCTAGCTCCTCCATACCAGCCCCCAGGTCCCTTCAGCTCCGCCTCAGGCCCCGCCCTCGCGGGTTCCTTGGCTTAGGGTCGCTTCTCGCGTGCGTCCCCAGCTCCCGCCCGGCAGCCCGGCTGTCGGTTCCGGGCCGGCGGCCCCCGCAAGCCGCCGCCGGCCCCGCCCCCGGGCACCATGCTGCCCTCGCAGGAGGCCTCCAAGCTCTACCACGAGCACTACATGCGGAACTCGCGGGCCATCGGTGTGCTATGGGCCATCTTCACCATCTGCTTCGCCATCATCAACGTGGTGGTCTTCATCCAGCCCTACTGGGTGGGCGACAGCGTGAGCACCCCCAAGCCTGGTTACTTCGGCCTCTTCCACTACTGTGTGGGCAGCGGGCTGGCGGGCCGCGAGCTCACCTGCCGCGGCTCGTTCACCGACTTCAGCACTATCCCGTCCGGCGCCTTCAAGGCGGCCGCCTTCTTCGTGCTGCTCTCCATGGTGCTGATCCTCGGCTGCATCACCTGCTTTGCTCTTTTCTTCTTCTGCAACACGGCCACGGTCTACAAGATCTGCGCCTGGATGCAGCTCTTGGCAGGTAGGGGAGGGGCGGGGGTGGGACTTCTAGAACAGACGCTGAGGAAGGGGCTTCTTCCAGGACCCCTTCTTGGAGGAGTCAGAGACAGATTCTGCTCCTCTGTCTAAAGACACACCTCCTTCGCTGACTCTAAGCAGCCAGTGGGGAGGGGATTCTATGAGAGAGACACCTTGGGGCAGAGGGCATAGCCTTAGAACTGGGTCTGTAGGTCTGTGTGCTTGGATGTGGGCAGATTGCGTTTATTGATGGATGAGCATTATGTCTGAGTTTCTGAGGGTCTCTGAGAAAGAGACCCTTGGCTCTTAAGGGAAATAACTATCTGAATGAGGAGTTACTCTAGGTGTGAGCAATTTCTGTTGCATTGAAAAAAGCATGAGGGACTTCCCTGGTGGTCCAGTGGTTAAGATTCTGTGCTGCCAATGCAGGGGGCACGGGTTTGATCCCTGGTAGGGGAACTAAGATCCCTCATGCCACACGGCGTGACCTAAAAAATTAAAAACAAAAAAATGAGATGGGGAATCAAGAGATCTGACAGTGACTTTTAACTTGCTAACGTTATCAATTTGGATGTTTCACTTTACTTCTCTGAGGCTCAGTTTCCTCATCTGTAAAACAGTGGAGAAGAGTCCAAGAACTCATGAAAGAGTAATTTATAAACTATAAAGTTGGGAAAAGATGGAGGGTGGTGTTAAGAGAAGGCTGTGTGTAGTGTCTGTCCAATGTTTGAAGTGTAGGTTGTTGACAACACCTGGCAACATGGGCCTCTGGAGAGCAGGTCTCCAGCCTCCCACCCCCACCAAGGCAGGAAGGGTTCTGGTGCCATGCCTAGCGGGAATGAGTCTCTGGGACCCTCTGAAATGTTTGGTTAAGACAGATGCCTTGCCCTAAAAACCAGAGAAGGGCCTTTTGGGAGTAAGAACTGCTGAGACAGTTTTCCAGGATCCATTAGAGTCCCCCATCACTGCCTACCTTTCAATCGAAGACAGATTTTTGAAGATTCAGCAACTTGGGCATTTGCCTAATTGCAGGCACGGAAGAGAGTTGGGCTGAGGACAGTTGGGCCAGGGGATGGCAGGGATGGAGGAGGAGGACCGATGAAGGCTGGTGAAGGAAAACGTTTAGAGCCTTCCAGGGTTGAGAAAGAGAAGGGAAAATGTGATGATCATGCAGCAGAGGTGGTTTTTCAAAATAAGCACCTCAGGATATTCAACAAGTGTCAGCCCCTTCAAAGAAGCTGTGAAGAAGCTGTTCTGTCACTTGCTGATGGTTCCACTCCTCAAAACATTGTAGGAAATTGTCTTTGGATTGTGGTGTGTATACTCTTGAACATCGTCCTTGAGGGGAAGCCTCTATTTTTTTTTAAATTAAATAATTTATTTATTTTTGGCTGCATTGGGTCTTCGTTGCTGCGCACGGACTTTCTCTAGTTGCGGTGAGCGGGGGCTACTCTTTGTTGCGGTGCACGGGCTTCTCATTGCGGTGGCTTCTCTTGTTGTGGAGCACGGGCTCTAGGCGCGTGGGCTTCAGTAGTTGCGGCACGCGGGCTCAGTAGTTGTGGTGCACAGGCTTAGTTGCTCCGCGGCGTGTGGGATCTTCCCGGACCGGGGATCGAACCCGTGTCCCCCTCATTGGCAGGCGGATTCTTAACCACTGCACCACCAGGGAAGTCCCAAACCTCCATTTTTTAAAGGAGGACTATGATTTTTGGAAATGGCCAAGTGTAGAAAACACAATGGATGGGAGTTCCGTGGTGGCACAGTGATTAAGACTCCGCGCTCCTGATGCAAGGGACCCGGGTTCAATCCCTGGTCAGGGAACTAGATCCCACATGCGTGCTGCAACTAAGAGTTCGCATGCCACAACTAAGGAGCACACCAGCCACAACTAAGGAGCCCGCCTGCTGCAACTAAGACTCAGCACAACCAAATAAATAAATTAATTTAAAAAATTAAAAAAGAAGAAAACACAATGGGTGGTCAAGATGAGAACTGTCACTTGAGATGAAAGCCAAGGTATGAGGGCAAAATCATGAGGCTGGTTTGCTTCCCCAAGAGGACTGTTACAAATGCTGGGAGGAATTTCTGGCCCGTTGGAAGATTGTTCAAACTCCCAAAAGGACTACCTTGCAGAAGGCAGCATTTATTCAGTGTGGACATTCTAGTGGGCTTGCTCCAATTGACTTAGATGGAGGTCTTTTAAGATTTTGGAGAAAGTGAGAAAGGAGAACTGTAGGATGTGGGGCATATCTCCATATTTATCAGTACCCAGAAGGTGATTTCCATTCTACTCTTAAAAGGCGAGCTGGAAAGAATATACGCTCAGCTGGAACTCCCATATCCTGAACCTTGATTTGTAGTCTGCAGATGGGTTACTGACCTCTTGGCCTTCCAGTTCGCTGTAATCCATCCAATTCTCTGTAATCCATGTGGGTTTAATCTTGGGGATTTGATGAACTATTCAACAACCCTCATGTAAATATAGAATTTCAGGGATCTTAGGAATCAGCTCCTTCAAACCCTGCCTTCCTCCACCCCCATTATAGAGAGAGGAAACTGAGCCTAGAGACATAAAGGTCTTACCCAAAGTCACACAGCCAGTAATAGAGTAAACTAGTCATGACTCCTGGTCCAGTGCTCTTTCCCTTGTGTTTCGCCCCACCCCTAAGGGCAGTTATCAGAGTTGAGCAGTTCATTGTATTTTACTTAGAGATTTCTGAGCTCTGGCTAAGTGACTGACTTACTTTGCTTAATAAAGGGCAGAGGTCAGGGGATTCCCTGGTGGCACAATGGTTAAGGATCTGCCTGCCAATTCAGGGGACACGGGTTTGAGCCCTGGTCTGGGAAGATCCCACATGCCGTGGAGCAACTAAACACGTGCGCCACAACTACTGAGCCCACGTGCCACAACTACTGAAGCCTGTGCGCCTGGAGCCCGTGCTCCGCAACCAGAGAAGCCACTTCAATAAGAAGCCTGCGCACCACAATGAAGAGTAGCCCCTACTCACCGCAACTAGAGAAAGCCCAAGCGCAGCAACAAAGACCCAACGCAGCCAAAAATAAATAAATAAAAATAAATAAATTTATAAAAAAAAAAAAGAAAGGGGCAGAGGCCAGAGCACTAGACTGCAAGTCATGGGATTGCGCTGGTGGGGGAGGGTTGTCTTAGTTAATTCTGCCTGTGACTCACCATGTAGTGTTAAGCAACCACTTTTTAGCTTAAATCTCAGTTTTCTCATCTGTACAATGGGGGACTAATCAGTCAGATTAGTGGATTTAAAGTATCTCTTTCAGGCCTGTGGGGTTCCTAGAATAACTCTTTCACCAAGATCATTCCACTCAGAAAGTGAGAAATCAGTCATCCTCAGAGAAACTGCAGAGAAGCAGAGGGCCTTATTTGTATCGGATAAAATTAGAAGGACTTCCCTGGTGGTCCAGTGGTTAAGACTCTGTGCGTCCACTGCAGGGGGCACAGGTTTGATCCCTGGTTGGGAAACTAAGATCCCGCATGCCATGCAGTGCAGACAGAAAAAAAAAAAAAAAGGAGAGAATGCCTGTTGTATGGTTCTTGTTCAAGTGAACATTTACTCAAGCTGTTTATTGGCCATGCCATGCAGCATGTGGGCAATCCCTGCTCTCAGGAAGCTTACCATCTAGGTGAATCACTATACTGGTCAGCAGTCTTTCAGTGAAAAGTGACAGAAACCCAACTCAAGCTGACTTAAGTAAATTAAAATAAGATAAAGGGCTTCCCTGGTGGCGCAGTGGTTGAGAGTCTGCCTGCAGATGCAGGGGACACGGGTTCGTGCCCTGGTCTGGGAAGATCCCACATGCTGCAGAGCGGCTGGGCCCATGAGCCATGGCCACAGAGCCTGCGTGTCCGGAGCCTGTGCTCCGCAACGGGAGAGGCCACAACAGTGAGAGGCCCGCGTACTGGAAAAAATAAAATAAAATAAAATAAGGTAAAGAGGGTAGTGTTTTTGGCTCACATACATTAAAAGTCAAGAGCACTGGCTTCAGGCACGGATGGATCCAGATGCTCAAATAACGTCATTAAAAACCAGTCTCTCAGTAGCATCGACATATATACAATACCAAATGTAAAATAGCTAGCTAGTGGGAAGCAGCTGCATCGCACAGGGAGATCAGCTCGGTGCTGTGTGACCACTTAGAGGGGTGGGATAGGGAGGGTGGGAGGGAGAGGCAAGAGGGAGGGGATATGGGGATATATGTATACATATAGCTGATTCACTTTGTTATAAAGCAGAAACTAACACAACATTGTAAAGCAATTATACTCCAAAAAAAAAATCAGTCTCTTGGGACTTCCCTGGTGGTCCAGTGGCTAAGACTCCGCACACCCTATCTATGCAGGGGGCCTGGGTTTGATCCCTGGTCGGGAACTAGATCCCACGTGCTGCAACTAAGAGTTTGCATGCAGCAACGAATATCCCGAGTGCCAGTGCCGCCAAATAAATAAATAAATATTAAAAAAAATCAGTCAATCTCCATTTCCTGGTTCCTCTGTGTTGGCGCACTTTTAAATTCACTTCTCTCTTGAAGGTTATAAGTAAGGCTACCAGCAGCTCTGAATTTACATTGCTTCAGCTTAGCGATGCCTGTGGAATAAAAAAGAGCTTTTATTCAATGGTTCCAGCAAAAGTTCCAGGGCTGATTCTGATTGTCTAGCTTTGGTCAAGTGTCTACCTCTTAATTAATCAGTGTGACTGTCTAAGGTCTCGGCCACATACCCATTCCTGGGACACATGAACTGATAGGGGAGAAAGATAAATTCCCACAAAGGGAAATCGGGTGTCACCACTGGAAGAGGGCTACTGTGGGTTAGACAAGTGCAGACAGAGGCCTCATCCTGGACAGTCTGAGCACTAATACGTGCTCAGCTTTAGGTGCTGTGGAAGCCCAGGGCAATTGAGGAGGATACCGCCTTAGTTGGGAGGTGAAGCTTGAGTGGGGCTGGGTGTGGACAGATGTGAGTTGCGAGAGAGCATTCTGAATGGAGAGGAAGATCATGGACGGAGAGACACAGAGGGGAGAGGGCCACATCTGGCTTGAGTGTGGCATCCACGTAGGGGAGCAGCAGTGAAAGAGGCCAGGAAGGAATGATGGGGCTACAGTGTGCAAGGCTCTGAGTACTGGGTCAAAAAATTTGGATTTAATCAGCAGGCGGTTCGAAGCTACTACCACTGTTAATAATCAGGAAAAAAATAGTTAACATTTTCTGAGCCTTTACTATATGCTTGACCATATGCTAAACATTTACATGCATACTGTCATTGAATCCTCACAAAAATCCTATGGGGTAGGTACCACTATGAGTATTTCATAGATGAGAACACTGAGCCTCTGAAAGAGTCATTTGTCCAAGGTCATACAGGGGGTAAGTGGTGGAGCCAGAATTGTAACTCAGTCTGTCTAACTAGAAAGCCCAAGGATTTATAAAGGAACATTCAGGATGGGAATAGAGACAGGATGAATTTGCCAGAAGAGTCGAATGCTAAGTAGGCTGGGAGACTCAGGTGGCTCTTTGTGGAGTTAGGGGTCAGCTTTTCTTTTTTAAAAAAATTAATTAATTTTTGGCTGTGTTTGGTCTTTGTTGTTGTGTGTGGGCTTCTGCTAGTTGTGGCGAGCGGGGGCTACTCTTCGTTGCGGTGCACGCGCTTCTCATTGCGGTGGCTTCTCTTGTTGAGGAACATGGGCTCTAGGCGTGTATGCGTCAGTAGTTGTGGCATGCGGGCTCAGTAGTTGTGGTGCACGGGCTTAGTTGCTCCGCGGCACGTGGGATCCTCCCGGACCAGGGCTCAGACCCGTGTCCCCTGCATTGGCAGGAGGATTCTTAACCACTGCGCCAACAGGGAAGTCCCAGGGGTCAGGTTTTCAAGGCTTCTCAGGATATCTCTGCTACTCTTTACCTGGTCTTTCCCATTTTCGGGTGCTAGACACTTTCACATTCGTTATGTCATTTACTGTTCATCTGTTAAAATGACTTGTCCAAAGGTCACACATCTAGTGAAAGAAGGAGCTGAAACTTCACATGAGTCTAAATGGATCTAGAACCTGTTTTTTAGCCCTGAACTGAAACACAGGACGTGAATACACAGATTACAAGTTACAACTGTCAGGTGTATGTACTCAGTGTTTACCTGTGGGCTGAGTGAGGTTAGCCAAGGGGAGGTTGCTGGCTGGAGTAGAGACTCAGACTGGAAGCCTGGTCGAGGGTCCGAGCGGGCAGTGTGGGGAAGTGGTGGAGGACTTAGAATTCCCACTTTGCCACTTCCCAGCTGTGTCCCTTGGATAAGTGGGTTTCCTCTCTGAGCCTCAGTTCCCTTATCTGTAAAATGGAGGTGATTATTGTACCTACTTCAGAGGTGATGGAAAGAAAGAAATGAAACCATGGGGCTGAAATGCTGAGTGTGGTTCCTGGTATACAGTGTGAACAATCAGTAAATGGTCACTGTTATTCTTGTGACATAGTCTGAGTGAAGAGTAGCTTGTGAGGGGTCCTTGCTACTCAGGTGAAAGACTTTGGACTTGCTGAGATGATCAAAGGCCTTAAGAAGTCATAGACCGTCAGCTGGGAAGGGTCTTACCAATCAGCTGGCTCAACTCCCTTGTTGTACAGATAACGAAACTGAGTCCCAGAGAGAAGAGACAAGGCCATGCTCACAAAGTGAGACTCCTCTATCCACAGAAGGGAGGTGATTCTGACCACATTTAGTCAGTGTCGAGAGCCTACTATGTGTCAGGCACTGCCCAGTGCTAGAATCACTGTGGCAAACAGCACGTGTGAGATATAGTGGGAGCTGGGGGGAGACTGATGGTGGAGGTGGCAGCAGGGGCTGGTTGGTGCGCCAGAGGTGAGCATCTTCCAGCCTCCCAGATGTGTGTCCTAAATCATCAGCGGTCTCTGAGGTAGGAGCAGCAGTGTCACTACAGCCTAGAATATGCATCCACATCCCTCCCCGCTTCCTTGGCTTATGTTTCAGATTTGGTTTGGGATTTTATTCATCCAGTGAGTCTCTGTTGAATGTGATGAGACTGCTGAGCACATTGGGGGAATTTCTTTCCTCCCACTCTTTTTTTTTTTCTCCCACTCTTCCCTCCCTCATTTTCTTGCTCCCCCAATTCCCCCTTCCTTCCTTCTTTCCTGCCTTCCACTTTCCTTCCCTCCCTCCCTTCTTGCATTTTTTTGCTTTGCTCCTTCTCTCCCTATTCCCTTCCTTTCTTTCTCACATCAGTCCTTTACTGACAGCCTCCTCTGTGTGTCAGGCTATGCTAGGCTCAGGGAATCCTGAGTAAGAGTCCTCGCTCCCCGGAAGCTCATAGTCTAATGGGAGAGGCAGGAAAGAAATTGGATCATCACACTATGGGATGACATATGAAATGATTGAATCATGCAAGGGTATCTTGGGGGCACACACTTCTGACACATTAAGGACAGCCAGAGAAGTCTTCCAAAAAGTAACGGCATTTGAGCTGAGTCTTAAAGGATGAGAAGGGGAACCAGGCAGAAGAGACAGTATGATTGAAGGTGTGGAGGAGGGAAATAGCCTGGTGTGTTTTGGGCACCACAAACAATTCGCACAAGGGGAGGTGAGAGCTGAGACTGGGAAGGTGGAGAGGGGCTGGACTGCGGATGCCTTCTAAGCCATGGTCAGGAGTTTAGACTTTATCTATAAGCAGCAGATAGTTGTTGACTTTTTTTTTTTTAATCTTTAAAAATTTTTCCAGACTTTCACTTACTTTTCGGAAAAGTTAATACATGCACGTGAAACAAAGTTCAAAAGATAAAATGGTGTTTAATCAGATGTAAGTCTCCTCCCTGCTCTCATTTCTCAGTGACCCTCCCAGAAGTCTCCTCCCAGGGGCAACCACTTTTACCATTTCTTGAGTATCCTTTCCAAGAAATCCCATAAATATACAAGCAAATTCAAACTATATTTTAAAAAAATAAATGGTATATTAGTTATCTATGGCTGCATAGCAGATTACCCCAACACTTAGTGGCTGAAAGCAACAAGCATTTATTATCTCTGTTTCTGTGAGTCACAGGAATTTGGGAGTGCTTAGATGGGTAGTTCTGGCTTGAGGTGTCTCATGAAGTTGCACCCAAGACCTTAGCTGGGGTCGGCTGGAGGAGACCTCAGAATGAGTGCTCTGAGAGAGAGCAATAAGAAGGTATGATGCCCACCCCCCGCTTCTTTGGTAATAGCTTTATTGAGATTTAAATCATATGCCACACAATTCACACATATAAAGTGTACAATTCAGTAGTTTTTAGTATATTTACAGAGTTGTGTAACCATTACCACAATCAATTTTAAGATATTTACATAACCTCAAGACGCCTTATATCTATCCTTTCGCTGTCTCCCCTTAAGCCTACCATGCCCATCTTCTCTGTCCTCTAAGCAGCCACTAACTTACTTTCTGTCTATTAAGCCTGTTCTGGACATTTTGTATACACGGAACCATATAATATGTGGTCTTTGTGATTGGCATCTTTCACTTAGCATAATGTTTTCAAGGTTCATTCATGTTGCAGCATGGGTCAATACTTCATTCCTTTTTACAGCTGAATAATATTCCATTGTATGGATATACTGCATTTTGTTTATCCAGTCATCAGCTGATGGCCACTTGGATTGTCTCCACCTTTTGGCTATTATGAATAATGTTGCTGTGAACGCTTGTGTACAAGTTTTTGTGTGGACACATGTTTTCATTTCCCTTGGATATATTCCCGAGAGTCTAATTGCTGGCTCAGGTGGCAACTCTAACGTTTTGAAGAACTGTCAGATTGTACTCCAAAGGGGCAGTACCATTTTACTTTCCCACCGGCAGTGTGTGAAGGTGCTTAGTCATATCCTCATCAACACTTATGTTATTATCTGACTTTTGGATTACAGCCATCCTCCTGGGTGTGAACTGGTAACTCGTGGTTTTGATTTCCATTTCCCTAATGATTAGTGATGTTAAGCATCTTTTCAGGCGCTTGTTGGCCATTTATATACCTTCTTTGGAGAAACACCTATTCAGATCCTTTGCCCATTTTTTTCTTCCAGTTTTATTGAGATACAGTTGACATACAGCACTGTATAAGTTTCAGGTGTACAGCATAATTTGGCTTAGTGAACATCCATCATCTTATATAGATACAAAATTAAAAAAATAGAAAATTTTTGTGTGTGATGAGAACTCTGAGGATTTACTCTCTTAACAGCTTTCATATATAACATACGGAGGTGGTAATTATATTTTTGATGCTGTACATGACATCCCTAGCACTTATTTACCTTGTAACTGGAAGTTTGTACTTTTTGACCACCTTCATCCAGTTGTCTCTCCCCCTACCCCCACCTCTGGTAACCACAAGTCTGTTCTCTTTTTCTTTTTTTTTTTTTTGAAGTATAATTGACCTACAACACTGTTAGTTCCTATCATAAACACTGTTAGTTCCTATCATACAACACAGTGATTTGATATTTCTATATATTTCAAAATGATCACCATGATGAGTCTAGTTACTGTATGTTACCATATAAACATATATTTATTGACTGTACTCTCTACACTGTACATTTCATAGCCACGACTCATTTATTTTGCAACTGGGAGTTTGTACCTTTTAATCTGTCTCACCTATTTCTTTCCTCCCCTCATTCCCTTCCCCTTTGCCCATTTAAAAATTGGATTATTTTTCTTTTTACTATTGAGTTGTAAGCGTTCTTTAGACTCTTGTTATAAGTCCCTTATCAGATATATGATTTGCAAATATTTTCTTCCGTTCTATGGCTGTCTTTTCACTTTCCTGATGGTGTTCTTTGAAGCACAAAAGTTTTAAATTTACACAAAGTCCAGTTTATCTTTTTGTTGTTGTTGCTTGTACTTTTGATGTCATTTCTAAGAATCCATTGCCAAACCCAAGGTTACAAAAATTTACCTCTGTTTTCCTCTAAGCGTTTTATAGTTTTAGTTTTTACACTTAGGGCTCTCATCCATTTGAGTTAATTTTTGTATATGGTGTAAAGTAAGAGTTCAACTTCATTCTTTTGAATGTGGCTCTCCAGTTGTCCCTGCACCGTTTATTGAAAACAGTGTTCTTTCTCAACTGAATAGTCTTGGCACCCTTGCCAAAAATCAATTAACCATGGGTTAATTTCTGGACTTTCACTTCTGTTCCATTGATCTGTATGTCTATCCTTATGCCAGTAACAGTCTGTCTTGATTACTGTTGCTTTGTAGTGAGTTTTCAAATCAGGAAGTGTGAGTCCTCCAACTTTGTTCTTTTTCATGATTGTTTTGGCCATCCCACTGCCTTTTTTTTTTTTAATTGAAGTATAGTTGATTTACAATATTGTGTTAGTTTCACATGTACAACAAAATGAGTTATATACATATATTTCTCAGATTGTAGGTTATTACAAGATATTGAATATAGTTTCCTGTGTTATACAGTAAATCCTTGTTGCTTATCTATTTTATGTATTGTAGTAGTTTCTATCCGTTAATCCCATCCTCCTAATTTATCCCTCTCCCCCCCTCCCTTTCCCCTTTGGTAACCATAAATTGGTTTTCTAGTTGTGAGCCTGTTTCTGTTTTGTATATAGATTCATTTGTATTATTTTTCGATTCCACATGTAAGTGATATCATATAATATTTGTCTTTCTCTGTCTGACTTCCTTCACTTTGTATTATATTCTCTAGGTCCATCCATGTTGCTGCAAATGGCAATATTTCATTCTTTTTTATGGCTGAGTAATATTCCATTGCATATATATACCACATCTTTTTCATCTTTTCTGGATATATGTCCAGGAGTGGAATTGCTCGATCATATGGTGGCTCTATTTTTTCTTTTTTTTTCTTTTTCTTTTTTTTTGCAGTACGCGGGCCTCTTACTGTTGCGGCCTCTCCCGTTGCGGAGCACAGGCTCTGGACGCGCAAGCTCAGCGGCCATGGCTCACGGACCCAGCCGCTCCGCGGCATGTGGGATCTTCCCGGACTGGGGCACGAACCCGTGTCCCCTGCATCGGCAGGCAGTCTCTCAACCACTGCGCCACCAGGGAAGCCCTCTATTTTTTCTTTTTTAAGGAATCTCTGTACGGTTCTCTGTAGTGGCTGCAACAATTTACATTCCCACCAACAGTGTAGGAGGGTTCCCTTTTCTCCACACCCTCTCCAGCATTTGTTGTTTGTGGACTTTTTAATGATGGCCGTTCTGACCAGTGTGAGGTGGTACCTCATTGTAGTTTTGATTTGCATTTCTCTAATAATTAGTGATGTTGAGCGTCTTTTCACATGCCTGTTGGCCATCTGTATGTCTTTTTTCAGAGAAATGTCTATTTATGTGTTCCACCCATTTTAAAATTGGATTATTTGGTTCCTTTGCTATCGAGTTGTATGAGCTGTTTATATATTTTGGATATTAACCCCTTGTCAGTTACATGGTTTGCAAATACTTTCTCCCATTCTGTAGGTTGTCTTTTCATTCTGTTGATGGTTTCTTTTGCCTTGGGAGACTGATCTAAGAAATATTGCTATGATTTATGTCAGAGAACCTTTTGCCTATGTTCTCTTCTAAGATTTTATGGTGTCGTGTCTTATATATAGGTCTTTAAGCCATTTTGAGTTTATTTTTGTGTATGCTGTGAGGGAGTGTTCTAATGTCACTAACTTATATGCAGTGGTCCAGTTTTCCCAGCACCCCTTGCTGAAGAGACTGTCTTTTCTCCATTGTACATTCTTGCCTCCTTTGTCGTAGCAAATGCCTTTTATGTTCTAATCTCAGATATCACAGACCACTTCTGCCACACTCTATTGTTAGAAGTGAGTTACTAAATCCAGCCCACATTCAAGGGGAGGAGAATTCAGCTCCTCCTCTTGAAAGGAAGTATATTTAAAAAGTTGTGGACATATTTATAAACCACCACAAATGGTAGCATACTAAACACTTGGTTTGTCTTGCTTTTTAAATTCAACAACACATCTTGGAGATTGTTCCAGATCAGTGTACAGAGAGCTGCTTTTTTCTTAAGAGCTGCATAATATACTTTTGAGTGGATGTGTCATCTTTTATGTCATCAATATTTAAGTTATTTACAATATCTTGCTATCGCAGTGTTTCAGTGGATGATGTATATAATTTGATACATATGTAAGTATAAGGATAACATAAAGACCTAGAGTGGAATTGCTGGATTAAATGGTCTTTATGTTTACAATTTTGACAGATCCAGTCAGGTCCCCTCCGTGGAAGTTATGCAGAGTTACATTTCCAGCAACAATGTACGAGGGTACCTGTTTCCCCGCATTCTTGCCAACTGTGTTATCAAATATTTTATTTTTGCCAAACTGATGGGAAAAAGTACTCTGTTATGATAGTAATGTGTCTTTCTTTTATGAATGAGGTCGAGCATCTTTTATATATACAGGCCGACCTTATTTTATTGCAGTTCACTTTAGTACACCTCACAGATATTGCCTTTTTTTTTTTTTTTAAACAAATTGAAGGTTTGAGGCAACCCTGTGTTGAGCAAGTCTATCGGTGCCATTTTTCCAAATAGCATTTGCTACACTTTGTGTCTCTGTGTCACATTTTGGTAATTCTCACAATATTTCATACTTTTTCATTGTTATATTTGTTATGGGTGATCTGTGATCTTTGTAATTGTTTTGGCATTTTTTTAGCTATAAAGTATTTTAAGTTTGTACATTTTTTTAGACATAATGCTATTGCACACTTAATAGGCTATAGTATAGTGTAAACATAACTTTTATATGCACTGGGAAGCCAAAAAAAAATTTGTGTCATTCGCTTTATTGTGATATTTGCTTTATTGTGGAGGTCTGGAACTGCACCCGCAATATCTCCAAGGTGTACCTGTATGTTTTCTGTAAACTGTCAGTTCAGAAATATTTTTCTACCAAGCTAATGGTATTTTTCCTCTGATTTGTAAGAACTCTTTATAAATTAAAAGAGCTAGCTCTTTGTGATATGTTACAAATATTGTCTCCCAGTTTATCTTTTGACTTTGTCTATGGATGTTTTCCTCATGGTGAAATTTGTTTTTTCTCAACGTAAGCACATCATCAGTTCCCTCCTATATGCCTCCTGAGTGTAGTATAATACCTAGAATGGCCTTGGAGTGTTTTGAGTGGGGGCGGGGGGGAATCATAGATCTGGTTGTTGGTAGAGAGGATGGGCTGGAGGTGTCGAGAGGATGAGGGCTGAACTGTTCTTATTCTGACAGCCTCTTATTTTTGTCTTATTCTTTTCATTCCATTTCATGTTATTCATCATTATCAACCTTTTATCCCAGAGCCGTTTAATGGCATAAGGAGAGCCCTGGATCAGGAGTCTGGGTTGGCACATAGTAGGTGCTTAATAAGTGTCTATTGAATGAATGAATGATGAGCTCTTTTCTTTTTTTTTTTTTTTGGCCGTGCAGTGCGGCCTATGGGCTCTTAGTTCCCTGACTAGGGATCGAACCTGTGCTCCCTGCATTGGGAGCGTGGAGTCTTAACCACTGGACCGCCAGGGAAGTCCCTGAATGATAAGCTCTGATTTAAGTCCTAGCTCCACCACCCGCTCCTTTGGAGGCAGCACGTTCAGCAGTCAGCCAACCTGAATTTGAATCCTGAGTGTGGCATTACCAACTAAGTGTCCTTTGGAAGGTTATACAATTTCTGACTCTAAGTTTCCTCCTCTATGAAATGGGGACCATAATAGTAACTAGCTCATGGGGCAGTTAAAGGATTGATTGAGAATGTGTGTACACACCCTGGCACAAAGGAAACCCAATTTGCCAAACAGCAATTGTTATTAGCTGTCGTGTGACTTTCGTCATAACCCTTTGGTTCCAACATTCCATGGTCTGTGCTACAACCAGGGAGGAAAGGTTGAAAAGTGGGGAGAACTGGGAAATACACCTGGAAAAGCAGGGGAGCTCTGAAAGTTGGGCCTTGAAGTCTGGGGTCTTATTCTTAGGTTATGGGCAATTACTTGTAGGCATGGGAATGACCAGGGCCAGATGTGGGTTTAGAAAGATGACTTGGGGACTTCCCTGGTGGCGCAGTGGTTAAGAATCCGCCTGCCAATGCAGGGGACACGGGTTCGAGCCCTGGTCCGGGACGATCCCACATGCCACGGAGCAACGAAGCCCGTGCGCCACAACTACTGAGCCTGCACTCTAGAGCCCGTGAGCCGCAACTACTGAGCCCACACGTCACAACTACTGAAGCCCGCGTGCCTAGAGCCCGTGCTCCGAACAAGAGAAGCCACCACAATGAGAAGCCCGCTCACGGCAACTAGAGAAAGCCTGCGAGCAGCAACGAAGACCCAGTGCAGCCAAAAATAAATAAATTTTTAAAAAAGGAAAAGAAAGGTGACTTGGGCAGTTGCTGCAGGGAAGGGACTGATGGAGGCCTGATGGGAGACCAGGAGCCTGGGGGGAAAGCAGTGGCAGTGGTCCAGGTGAGAGGGGCTGAGGCCGGGGCACGGGAGGAGGAGAAAACTGGAGACCTATTTAGGATCCCAGTAGGTGTGTGTGTGTGGGGTGGGGTGAGGACAGGCAGGCCTTGCAGGTGACGCAGGGTCCTCTCGTTGAACGATTTGGTCTTGGAATGACATTCCCAAAGGACACAGCAGGGAGATCCGCTCAGTCTGGGAAATGCTGAATTTGCGGTCCCTATGAGACCCACAGGAGGAGGGCTCTGACCAGCTGTTGACTATCTGGCCTCGAACCGAGGAAAGAGGTCTCAGCTGGAGATGTTAGATGTCAGTCTGAGTGTGGGTGAAATTGCCCGGGGAGAGCGTGTAGAGGGAAAAGAGGAGACAGCCTCGAAACACCAACCTTTAAGATGCAGGTCGAGGAGGAGCCAGAAAAGGCGGCTTGGAGAGAGGCGCCAGAGCAGCTGCTCAGATTAGCAACAGGGAAACTGAGAAGGACAGCCTTGAGAAAGGACGGCTGCCTGGAGGAGCCAGAGGGACGCGGAAGGGACAGAGCCGCCTGCGTGGTGGGCCTGGGCCAGACTGGAGGAGTGAGGCAGGATGCGGGGAGAGCGGCGGGAGCTTTCTGACCGAGCCCTTGAGATGAGTGTGGCAGAGCCGAGCCAGGGTAGCGGGGGATGCAGCGCATTCAAAGGTTGTCAAGAGGCTGTGTGTGGGCTCCATGCAGGCTGGGCCCAGGGCTGGTGGAGTAAATACTGTTCCCAAAGAATTACCACACAAAGTGATGGGCGTCCCATCTCTCCATAACAGCATCTGTGACAACAGATACAATTATTTGTGTTCCTAACAGTCCCCCTACTAAACAGTAGTCTTCTCAAGATCAGGAACCACGAGCCGGGACTGAATGGCTTGGAGGAAGTGTCCCAGGGAGAGGGAACAGTCAGTGCCAAGCCCTCCAGGGGGCGCTGAACTAGAAATGTTGTTAGGGTTAGGGTTAGAAGGGAGGCCCAGGGTGGCTGGAGTGTACGGATCGAGAGGCCGAATGGCGTGGGGGAAAGTGGGGTGAGCCTGTGGGTCACACAGGCCAGGACCAGGCGTCAGGGCTTATCCTGAGCGTAGTGGGAAGCTTTTGAAGGGTATTGAGCAGGGGAGTGGCACCATCTGCTTTCGACGGCTCACTCTGGATGCTGAGTGGAGAACAGACGATGGGGCAAGGATGAGAGCAGAGAAACTAGTTAGGAGGCCACTGCGGGCTTCCAGGAGGGAGATCATGGCAGCTTGGACAGATGGTGGCAGTGGAGATGGAGAAAAGAGGTCAGTCCGAGATATTTTTGGAGGTCAAGACAGTCGGCCTTGCAAGTGGACTGGACTGGGGGTGAGGGAAATGGAGGAGTCAGGGTGTTCCCGTAATCTGGGTGCTGGATGGGGTGTAGGGAGCCCAGGCACGAGAGTCCCGTCCCCTCCGAGCTCCCCAGCTAATGGAGGCACTAAGATTGGGCCTGGATCTTCAAATCCAGTGGGCGGGGTTGACTGTTAGGAGAGGTCTGGTCTCCCTTGTACAATAAGCCCCTGCCCTGGGGGGCAGGACAGAGCTGGTGGGAGGGACATGAGGACAACCTCCTTCTTAGGGTGTGTGTGTGGGGGGTGTCTCCCTACAGCCCCCTAGTGCACCAGGCCTGGGGAGGCGCTCCCTTGGAAAGCTGTGGTCGTGGTGCCGACACAGGTCGTTCTCCGGGCTTCCCTCAGCCCCCAAGTCAGCCTGGTTCTTTCTAGAAAAACCTTCCTAAATGTGAGGAAGGGACTCATAGAAGATACAGGATACGAGCAGCCATCCGTGCATTCTGTGCTATACTGCTTCTCTATATCTCACCTTTTCTAGGACTTTTTACAGCTTCGTAAAATTATCGTTGTTCTTTGTACAAAGATTGGAGAATGTAGATGACCAAGATTACACACATAATCTCACTTTCCCAGAAACAGTCAACTTAACTGTTGGTCTGAAGTCGTAACAGTATGGAGTACTGGTTATGAGCAGGCTCTGGAGCCAGACTGTCTGGGTTCAGATCCTGGTTCTGTAACTTACCAGCTGTGTGACTTTGGATAACTTGGATGACCTCTCTGTGCCTCTGTGTCCTCAACTGTAAAAAGAAGAAAATAATAGTACCTACTCCACAGAGTGTTGTGGGGATTAAATGAAGTAATGTGTGTAAGATACTTAGCATAGTTCCTGATGTGGTAAATTTTATGTAACTATTTGCTATAACTATGTAAGTATTTCTTCCCAAAATGAAATTATATTGTACATTATTTTTCACATCCTTTTGAAACCTAACATATCATAAGTATTTTCTGTATCATTAAATCTTCCTCAGTATAGTTTAATAGGGGAGTAGTATTCCATGGTATGAAAGAATATTCCTGTGTTGTTGGATAATTAGTTGCTTCTTTCTTTCCTTCCTTCTTTTATTATTTCTCCCTCTCTTCCTCCCTTCTTTTCCTGCTCTATTCCTTCTTCTCTTTCTTGCAAATAAAGATGTGATAGACATCCTCATAGCTAAATCTTAGAGCAGATCCTTGAGCATTTTCTTAGAATAAATTCCTAGAAATTGGCAAGCTCAGTCAAAAGGGGTCTAGAGATTTTCAGTTTTATGGGTTTTTTTGTGATTAATTCATTATTTCTGTGAGCTCCATTTGGCTTGTGCATTGCAGTTCTTTGTTGCTTTAATTATTTCATTCCAAGTGAGTGAAAAAATCTCTGGCCATAGTCACTTATTAGTGATCAACTCCCACCTGCCTTAAGGTTTCAGTAGGTAACTTATTCACGTGGTCCTGAATTCAAAAGGTGTAGCAGGTTAGCAGTGCAAGGTCTCCATCCTGTCCTATCCTTGGCTCCTCAGTCCCCTCCTTAGAAGTAAGCAGGGTTATCAGTGTGAATGTTATATAAATGAAGTCACTTTTTCCCCCAATGTTATGACTCTAAGGGGCATCCAAGTTGTTGCGTGTAGCTGCCATAACAAAATACCATAGCCTGGGTGGCTTACATTTATTGTCCCATAGTTCAGGAAACTAGAATTCCAAGACCTAGAATTCCAGACCAGCATGGTCTGGTTCTGGTGAGAGTCCTCTTCTTGGCTTGCAGACGGCCACCTTCTTGCTGTGTCGTCAGGTGGCAGGTGCAGGGAGAGAGCAAGCTCTCTGGTATCTCTTCTTATAAGAGCACTAATCCCATCATGGGGCCTCACTCTCATGACCTCATCTAACCCTAATTACCTCCCCAAGGCCCCTTCCACAAATACTCTCACATTGGAGGTTACGGCTTCAAAATATGACTTTTATGGGGACACAGTTCAGTCCATATCAAGCCTCTTTGGAGTCTGCTCAGGGACAGAAAGCCCTGGGGGACATCCAATCTGACCCCCTAGTAATGGGTAGCAGCCGGGGTGCATCAGGCATGGAGGGGACAGCTGAGCATAAACAAAGCCCTCCCTTTAGGAGTGATCGGCTCAGTGTATGTCCCTTGAGGATAGTGTCATGGTGTCATAATGAAACTCTATTAAAATAGCTAAGCATAAAATGCATAATTAAAAAGCTTTACATAAAGACACATTTACACCACAAGCTTTAAAGGACACAAGCACCCACGTATATTGTATATTTTCTCTTAACTTCATCACTTTTTTAGTCTCATCCTGGGTTCATTCCCCAAACTCAAGTATTGTTTTTCCTTTTAACTTTCCTTTAGTTGCTTAATTATATTTTAAAAGTGTAAGAGGATTTCATGGCCAGACATAGGTGGCAAAGGACTGGACGTAACATTATCATTTTTATCATAAAAGTAATATATGCAAATGTTAAACACTTTCCAACAGTACAGGAGGGCAGAGAATAAAAAGTGTCTCCCTCCTTTCCTCCTCCACCCCAGGCAGTGTTTCAGAGGTTCCCATCATTAAGTTGCTTCTGTATTCTTCCAGAAATGTTTATAGACATGCAAGCTTACGTATGTATATTCTTTGAAAAACCAATATTTTAAATTATGTTTTTTTTAATTTTATGAGTAATACATGAATACATTCACTCCGTGAAAAGCTGAAGCATTACAAACAGGCTAAAGTCCCCACCCACTCCCTGCCCAGAGGCCACCATTATTATGAACGTAATTTCTATTTTTCCTGATCTTTTTGTGTGCATTTACATACACATCCGTGAGGAAAATACGTCGTGTCATTTTCTGTGTTCCCTTTCCTCCCTCCCTTCCTTCCTCTTTCTCTTTTTTTTTTTTTTTTGGTAAAGTACACATAACATAAAATTTACCATTTTACCCATTCTTAGATGTCCAGTTCTGTGCCATTAAGAACATTCACCCTGTTGTGCAACCACCCTCACCATCTGTCCCCACAACTCTTTTCACACGCAGAACTCTGTCCCCATTAAACACTAACTCCCCATGCCCCGCCCCCAGTCCCTGACAACCAGCATTCTACTTTCCGCCTCTAGGAATCTGACTGCTCTTGGCTCCTCCTATACGTGGAATCATACAATATTTGACCTTTTGTGACTGGCTCATATAATTTAGCATAATGTCCTCCAGATTCCTCCACGTTGTAGCATGTGTCAGGATTTCCTTCCTTTTTAAGGTGCTCTGAGGTGTCTCAGATCATTTGGCAGGTAAAAGCGTCCAGCTAGAACCTAAGAACAATGTTTTGTTTTTACTATACTTATGGTTATAGTTGCCTTCTATCTATGGTAAATGATCCTGGTTTCCTTTTCTTTGATGGTGATATAAAGCTTACTTTTACAGTAAATGCCTCTCAGTTAAAAAGTGAGTCTGTGGAATTCCCTGGCGGTCCAGTAGTTGGAACTCCGCTTTTACTGCTGAGGGCCTGGGTTCAGTCCCTGGTTGGTTGGGGAACTAAGATCCCACAAGCCGCGTGGCACGGCCAAAGAAAAAGTGAGTCTATTCAGAGAGAAACATTCAGTAAAGACCTGTCTGGGTGTGAATACAGAGCCCGCCACCTCCTAGCTGTGTGACATGGATACGATACGACTTAGTTCTTCTGAGCCTCAGGTTAGTTATAGGATTAAATGAGATCATGCATGTTAGGAGCTTCACACCCTGGCATATGGTTAAGCACTCAATACTATTTGTTATCGTTATTATATTATTAATAACAGTAATATTATTAATCTTAAATTTGTCCAACACCACCTGGCTGCTTGGGAAGTCAGCAGACTCTAGGGTGACTGGATATCGGTGCCCCATCCGAAGGCCCCTTCCCCTAGACCAGCGGTTCTCAACCAGGGACATCTTTGCCCCCAAGGGGACATTTGACAGTGGCTTGAGACTTTTTTTTTTTATCACTATGACTGTGGGTGGTGGGTAGAAGCTAGGGGTGATGCTGTACATCCCACAAGGCACCCCACTTACCCCACCCTGCACCCTGCACCTGTGTCTATGCCTTATAGCAGGTGGCTCTTCAGCCGGCTCATTATTTCCAAGAGACTTGAACTTGGACTCCAGAGACCTCAGCCATGGTTTCCTCTTCCAGCACACAGGGATGCTGAAGGCTGCCTTGTCTCTAGTTATTCCACCTCCTGATCGTTGAGCCTCTTGATCACCTACCTGGTCTATGCTGTCCCTAGAGGTCCCTTCCTCTCCTGCCGCAGGTCTCAGGAAACCTGTCTGATTGGCTTTTCTCCACTTGCTTTACTGCTGGGTGTTTGTAGTTCCTAGAGCAGCCTCTGGGGCCCCATAGCCACCACCTAAAACACTGCAGAGTAAAGGAGGCAGAGAGAGTGAGTGAGAGATGGAGAGAGAGGTCCCCCCCACCCCCGCCCCAACGCCTTCTCTGAGTGCCCTGTCATCCTGGGTCTCCTTCCAGTCGCTCCCTGACATGTATAAATATTCTATTTGTGTGTTGATTTGATTTGATTCGTCTCCACACACCTCCGCTCCTGAGGACAAGAAACCGTGACTGGCAGTGTCCCCAGCACCCTGCATAGTGCCTGACACATAGAAGACACTCAGAATTTATTTGTGGAATATATGAAGGGAGAGGCAGAGAGAGGAAAGGGCGAGGGGATAGATAAAGGGAAGGAAGACAAGCAAGAAAAGGCAGAGAGAAGAGGAGGGGTGTTGAATGAATGTCAGATGCTGAGATCTAAGGAGAGAAGGGAAGAGGGAGGGTCAAGACTGAGGATTAAGCACTGTATAGACTAGCTGGAGAGAGAGGGGGAGGGGTGTGGAGAGAGAGGCAAAAAAAGATGAAAAGGGTGGAGAAGAGAAAGGAATGGAGACACACGACTAGAGAGACACGTAAGTGATGAGGCAGCGAGACAGAGAAAACGTGCAGGCGCAGAGCTCCGGGAGAAAACCTCTTTGAACGCTGAGCTTGCAGAGGGAGGAGGACCACCTGCAGGCTACTGCTGCGGTTTCCATGGTGACGGGGATGCTCTGGGCAGGAGAGGAAACACTGTACGGGGAGAGGAGGAGGGACTGGGTGGGTTTTGCCCCTCCCAGGCTCTTTCCTCACCCCTGCCTCAAGCTGGAGATTCAGGGCCGAGGACGGGGAGCTGGGAGTGCAGCCTCCCCCGCCCTCCTCAAAGGACCCTGCAGATGTGAAGAACTTAGGCGCCTCGTCTCCCACTCCCCCATCCCTGGCATTTGACCCTCCTCCCCTCTCCCGGGTCCTGGAGGGTCCTGGAGGGTCCTGAAGAATGTTAGGGAAATATGGGAAGGTGGCTGGCTGGGTCAAGCCCTCTCCGTAGGCTCCTCCTCTCTTCCCACCCCATAATTGCTAGAGCGCCCCTGGGCTCCGTCCTGGGCCTTCTCTTCAGTTTCCATAACGTCCCGTCCTAGGGATTTACATGCCCACAGCTCCCACATTTATATCCCCAGCCCTGATTTCTCCCTGAGTTTCCTTCTCCATTTGGGTATCTAAAGGGCATCTTCAAACTTGTTGAATTCTTTAACTCACCAAGCTCATTCTTGCCTCAGGGCCTTTTTGCATTTGCCATTCCCTTTGCCACGAGCTCTTTTCCCCAGCCATTTATTAGAGGTGTCTTTCACTTGAGCTAAGAATTGTCTTGGAGAAGGCGAGCGCTTTGGAGAGGGGAGGAAGGCCTGCTCCAACGTGTGTGTGTGTGTGTGTGTGTGTGTGTTTGAGTGTGTAAGATCACAGTGCTGTCAGGGGCGCCCTGTGTCAGTATAAGGAGCACACCCTAGGGGAGTGTGGAAGGACTGTCCTGTTAGAAGGTCGGAGTGAGGCCAGAGGAGGCAGAACTCGAGGCAGGGAAGAGTCTGTGCTGTGGGGAGCACTTCCTCGTACGGTAGATGAGGGAAAGAGATGGCAAAGCCAGGTGTCCCCCTCCCCATCCTGGCAACGAACGAGATGTGCCTCCTAGACAGTGGGCAGAACTGACCGCCACTCCCACTTTGTCATCACTGTCATCTAAAACCCAGGTTAAGCACCTGTGGGCCTGGCGGGGGGTCAAGGGCCCCTCTGCCCCAACCTGAGCCTTGTGGTGACCTCAGGTCTCAGACACAGTAACAGTAACTGGCGGACTGTCAGGCACTAAAAAAGGCAACATAAAGCCAGTGGACATAGTCATAAACTCTCTGCCAGGAGGGGAAGGTCTCAGCTGGAGGTGGCCTACTGAGCCCGGAAAATGGCTCTCAATAAAAATTTGTTGAGTAAATGACAAAAATAAAAAATAAAGAATGGTGAGGATGGGAGAGGGTAAGCATGGCCAAGACGCTAAAGGGAGCTGAAGGAGGTGACCCTGGTTTGCTATTTTCTCCTATTTCCAGGAAGCCTTCCCGGAGGAGGAGTTGATTTGATGGGGGCAGGAGGTGGCATTGTTTTGGAAAGTTTCTGCTCCCCAAGGCATGAGGCCCACCCAGGGTGTAGAGTTTCTGGATCCACAGGAGGTGGTTCATAAGCTCTTGGGTTGATGGGAGGTGCGGGGGAGCGGGGCCCAGCCTCAGGGGGCCTCCTGGTGGTCCTCAGGCTCTGGGAAGTAATCTTCCCCTTCTCTCTTCCTTCCTGACCCTGGCGGTGGGCTCGGCCTGGCGCCCCCTCAGCTCTGTGCCTTGTGCTGGGCTGCATGATCTTCCCCGACGGCTGGGACGCCGAGACGATCCGGGACATGTGTGGGGCCAAGACCGGGAAGTACTCCCTGGGGGACTGTTCGGTGCGCTGGGCGTACATCCTGGCCATCATCGGCATCCTCAACGCCCTCATCCTCTCCTTCCTTGCCTTCGTGCTGGGCAACCGGCAAACGGACCTGCTGCAGGAGGAGCTCAAGCAGGAGAACAAAGGTGAGCGGGCGCACGCTTCCGGGTGGGTGGCTGGCAGTCGCGGGGTGCGGAGGTGGGCGAGGCCGGCCCCGCCAGGCGGGGCACCTTCAAAGTCAAGTGAAGCACAAGGTGGAAACCTTAACAGAGAGGCCGACTTCCTGGGAGGCAGTTGGAGGTTATCCCTCAAATCCGAACATTGGCACGCCTGACCCAGCAAACCCTCCCATGAGTATAAACCCAGGAGAAATGTATGAATGCTCTTGGCTGCAGTTGCAAAATAGCAAACACTAAAAACTACCTAAATGGCCATTGACAGGAGGATGGATAAATATATGGTGATACATTCACATCACAGAATTGTTTACAACTGTGGAAATGAATGAACGTGTTATATGTAATGGAATGAATGGATACATCCTGGAAACATAATATTGAGAGAGAGGGGAAAAAATAGAATTCCAGAAGACGACAGTGAGATAATTTTTTTGAGTTAACAAACTAAGTAACACTATGCTAAATACAGTTTAAATATATATATATATATGTGGTAATATTGCGTATTTTTTAAAAAAGCAAAGAAATGATCAATACAAAAGGTATCATGGTGGTTCTCTGTAGCTGGGATGGAAGCAGGGAAGCAAGGACATGAGGTGGGGGACAGGTGGGTGTGTACAAACTATTGGCGAGTTAAGTACTTGCATGGTGAGCCCACAGATGTTTGGTGCAGTATGCTTTATACCTAGTATAGTACACATAAACTTTCGTATGTATCAGGTAACATTAATATACAATAAAGAAAAAATTGACACCTAAGGCCAGAGTCTCAGGGATTACCAGTTATCAGATGCTTATCTGTGTATCTATGTATGTCCCTTTGTGAAATATGTGGTAGTGTTATGTGCTAATATAGGAGAGGCATCGTCCAAAACAAATCCCTCCTCAGATTGCTTTTTGTGCTCAACTCTAGAGCACGTCTTAAAGATCTTTATCATTTTGTGGAGAACCATCTTGTCCTTTTTATCCAATGCCTAGCATTACATAAAACGAAGGAATTATAGTTTCTTAACTGTTCTCCTTGTAGGGGCTGTTAGGGAGGTTCCCAGGTTTTTACTGTTACTGGCAATGCTACAGTGACCATCTTTGTCCTTGCCTTCTGTTTTCTTGGTGTCTTTCCAGAAGTGGAATTGCACACTCACAATTGTAGTGATAATTCCAGATTGCTCTCTAAAGGAAGGTCAGTCCTCTGACCCAGGGGCCCATGCTGCCCCTAGAGAAAGGGGAGACACCCCGTCTGTCTGGGTGCCCGTTTTCTGCCATGGGAAATCGGATTTCGTCGTCTCACCCTTCCTTGAGCTCTTAGCGTGTGCTGGATGTATGTTCATCACTTTCCTTTAATTACATTCATCTCTTGGAGCCTCTTATCTGTAAAATGGGGATAGTGAGGGTTATTATCTCATTTGGCAGGAGTTACTCTAGTATTGTGGTGTGAATACCCTTGGACTGTGAAGGCAGGTTGTCTGTGTTGGAAGCAGGTTGAGCTAAGGAATGAATTCACCTCTTTGAGCCTCAGTTTCCTGCACTGCCTAAAATGAGGGTGGTGAAAAAAAAAAAAAGTAAGACTCACGTCCTTTTTATCCCCCGAGGATACTCAGAGGCCTGATCTATGGAGTGGTCCACAGTCTCCATCCTCTTCCAAGTACAACTGGACTTGGATACAAACAGGCACACCAGATGACTGGAAGGACACCTGACCAGTGCTAAGCACTGACACCCAGACTCTACCTGACTCACCCCACCTGAGCCCAGTCCAGGCCTGCACTGTCCCCCAGTCCCCACCATCTATGCGTATTCCAGACCAACCCCTCAGAACTGTCATCGTAAGATGGGACAAGGGATGGGGAGAGGCGCTCCGGCTTCAGAACAACCCTTTCATTTCATCCTCCTGAGAAGCCTCCTAATCCAAGTCAGATGTTTCACGTCTTTGAGGCATCTATTGCCGACCCTTGTCCCAGTCCCTGTTCTCCGTGAGGCCGCCTCCTCTGCCTCCCCATGGCAGGGAGAGCTCAGCCTCCAGTCTAACATGTCTTGGAGGTGACAGTGGAGTAAGAGAAAAGAAGAAAAGAGCAGAATTTGTCTCATGAATCAGCACTCCCCCAACTGTGGTTTATGTAAAAAGTTTCAGAGCACCAAATAATACTGAGGGTTTCACAGCCCATTTCAGGTAATGTTATGTTTGGTAAATTTAACATGTTTTAAATGGAGGTTACCAACTGCTATATAAAGTGTTTATTAAATTAGAAAAAATTGTTTGCTAATACTTTCACAAAATATAAGTCATTCTGCTCTGCACCTCCAACTTCTGTAGTACTGTATGTCAATTATATCTCAATAAAACTGAAAGAAAAATAAAGGAAAGAAAAAACAAAAAACGAGGGTGGTGAGAATGGTACCACCTAACAGGGCTGTCCTGCAAGGAAGAAAGACTGTGCCTATAACGGGGCAGTGGTGCATGCTCAGCGAAAGCTGTCACTCCTCACAGCTCCCCATCAGGCAGGCATCATAACCACCATTTTATAAATGAGAAAGCCGAGGTCTGGACAGGTCCAGTGACTTGCCCAAGGTTACCTAAGTGGTGGAGCCAGGATTTGAGGTCCAAGTCCAAAGGCCAGGCTCTTCCCTGCTGCCAGTCCCCTTTTCAGGGCCCTCCTGGGTTGCTAAGCTGTCCGTCTCTGAGGCTCCTGTCCCTGGAGACACTGGCACCTGGTCGTTTCTATGGTTTTGGTGTGAGGTCGGAGCCTGCCCTCTGGTGGCAGCTTCCAAAAGTGCAAGACTAAGACAGCCACGTGGCCTTTCCAAAGAAGTTTGGGGTTGTGACTAGTGTGAGGTTGGCCCACTCAGTGTCCTCTCCTTCCTCCCCAAAGCGCCCTAACAGCTCAGTGTTAAAAGTGACATAAGGGAGCCCCAGTTTGCCTTCCTTCAGCATCTGGGGATTTCCTTCCCTCATTGGGAACTCAAGGTGAGTGAGCCTCACCATTCAGTTCTGAGCCAAAGACCTCTGGAAGAAAAGTAAGCTCTACTTTGGTGTCATTTCCACTATTTACTATGTGCCAAACACTGTGCAAAGCCCTCGGCTGGCATTATTTACATCTTTTTAACCCCTCAGAATCACTCTGTGAAGAAGTAGGCTATGTTCATTTTACAGATGAGGAAATTGGGGCTCAGAGAGGTGGAATGACTGGCTCAAGGCCTTCCAGCTAGTCAGGGCTGGCTGCGTTTCAGAACCTGGGCAGCTCACCCCTCTGCCCAGCTTTGCCCTGAGGAGTGGCTGACGGAGCCCCAGTGCCGGGCGGCCTCTGACTTTCTCCAATTCTCTCTCTCTCTCTTAGATTTTGTGGGCTCTACAGTAAGCTCTGTGTTGCGGCCAGGGGGTGATGTCTCTGGATGGGGAGTCCTCCCCTGTCCCGTCGCTCACTCACAGGGACCCTGAAGGCCGGGATCACAGCCCAGGAGTTGACCTGCCCTCAGCTTGTCCTGTCTCCTGCCCTCTCATCCCTCCATTCACGCTCTGAGGGAAGACCCCGATCTTGGACTGACCTCACCTGCTACCTGCCTGCGAGCTCCGGGCTTTGAAGAGAGGCTGGGGCTGGGATGCAGCCTGAGGGAGGGGAGAGGCCCTGCAGAGCCTGGGAGGGTCTGGGTCTGCACCTCCCTCAACTGACCTAAGGGAGACAGCCCCCAGTCCCTGGCCTCCTCTTCCCCTCCAGTCTGGCCAGGGCCTTGCAGAGTCTTCAGGGGAAGGTGACGCCGTGGTTCCCCCACCAGGCTCCCTCAGTCCGGAGGGCTGCTGCCTGGCTCTATCCTCGCCTCCTCTGGTCCCCGCCTCCTGCAGAAACTTATCCAAGACACTGTTCCAGGGCAGCAGACTGGACTCTTTCCTATCTTTTTTTTGGCTGATGGTGGTTCCATCATCTCGTCACAGAGCTCCAGGCGCCACCGGCCTCCCTCGGGCCTCTCTGCTCCTGCTGCAGCCTGGTCCCAGCTCTCCCAAAGGAGTCTGAGCTGCACCGAGGGAGAAAGCACAGGGCCTTCTAGTCAGATGCTGACTGGGGCCCTGTCCACGTGGACTCTGAGCCAAGACAGGCAGGCTCTGGAGGCAGTGCCTGGACTCCTGTCTTGATGGCGCTTGGCCTCTGCAGCTGGGGCTGGAAGTAGCTCTGGGGCTGGCCTGGCCTCCTTCCTGCTCGGATGGCTCACCAGTGACTGGACCCTTGACCCCGGCCTGTTTTGTACAGCGTAGAACTTCTTGGCCCTGTTGTCAGGGTTGGGGAGAGGCGCCCATGAGTAGGGAATTAGGGGATGCGTCGCCCCTCTGCCCCTTCTCGTGCTGTCCCCCCATCCCCTTCTGCCAAGGGCAGAGACTGTCTTGCCTCTTTGATACTTTTCTGCATAACTTGAACTTGCAGGTCACCTCTGAACAGGGTATCCCCTGTCCCCATCCCCAGCCCTAGTAACCCTCTCCCCACCTCCTCCTCCTCCCTGCCCACCTCTCACCTTGCGGTTTGCCCAGGGTCTGCAACCCAGTGGGCACGCTTGGAGCCGAGGCATGAGAGTGTGTGTGTGTGTGTGTGTGTGTGTGTGTGTGTGTGCGCGCGCGCGCGCATGTGCGTGTGTAGGTGTTTATGGGGCAGATGAAGTCTTCTCTCCCCCTCTCCTCCCACCGTGGGGACATCTCCTCCCTTCCTGCAGGGAGCACAGGAAGGAGACTGCAGGTGTTTCTGACCTCCCCTCACTGCCTTGGGGACCTGGTGGTAGAGCCATCTGGCTTGGGGCGTGGACGGCCCCTTCCAGCCCCCATTTTGGCGGCCGGTTGGCTTCATTTCGTGTGCCTACTTCTGTCTCCAGGTACTGGCTGCCTGGCCTATTGAGGGGGGGCATGAGGCCCCTGCAGGCTCAGTGGGGAAGCGTGTGGTCTCCCTGTCATGTCGGCCTCAGCCCAAGGAGGGAGGAGAGCAGCGAGTGCCATGTATTTGCAGCCTTGTGTTCATTTCCATAGGACCTGGACCTGACAGAGTTTCCAAGACAGACCCTAGAAATCCTCTGCCTGAGTCCCCCATCTGGACCCTAACTGGAGTCACATGCTGGGGCCTGGGAGGGTTCCTGAAACCTGGAACTTACTAAGTCCTGACCCCGGCCCTCTCTACTCCCTCCTCCTGGGCAGACACCTGCCCCTTGTGCTCTGGTCCCTGCACTGTGCTCCCCTCTCCCCTGCTCCCACCAGGGTCCCGTGCTGAGTGGGAGGGTGAGGGGAGCCTCGTGAAGGTGTGGAGTGGGGGGCAGAAGTGAGTTCCTCGAAGATCCAAACCAAAGCCCAATGTTGGAGGGCATCAGGGGGAGGGGCCAGGAGCAAGGGATTAGAAATGGGAGGAAGGGGACTTCCCTGGCGGGCCAGTGGTTAAGACTCCACGCTTCCAGTGCAGGGGGTGCGGGTTCCATCCCTGGTCGGGGAACTAAGATACCACGTGCCGCATGGTGCGGCCATAAAAAGAAAAAAGAAATGGGGAGAAGACAGAGATGGGAGAAAGAGAAGAAGGAGGTGCAGAGACAGGGAGAGAAGGAGGGAGGGAGACCAGGCGATGGGGGGTGGGGTGGATTTAGAGGGTACAGAAGTGGAGAAAGTGACCAGAGAGGGAGGCGTGATGGATAGAGCACCTGGAGGTGGGAGGGGAGGTGGCCAGAGACGAGGAAGGAACGGGGATGGGAAGGAGGCAAAGGGAGAGGTGAGCTGTTGGAGGGCAGGTGCAGGGGGAGAAAGGAAGGGGAAGGAGAGGAGGATAGAGGGGACAGGACTCGGAGGAATGGGGAGCAGCTGCTGCGTGCCCACTGTGCGAGGGGAGAGCCTACCACCCACGGGGGCCACAGACCCCTGTGGGCTGCTGGTGGGAAGGTTAGGACCTACCTCCTCAGAGGCGGACGCGGGGCCCAGGCAGCCATGCCCCACCCCATTGGGGTAGAGGCGCCACATCAAGGGAACTGTCTAGGTGATTGCTGAGCAGGTTAGCGCCACTGGAGTGGGTTAGTGGTAGAGAAAGGGAGGGTGGTTCCCCTTGGGGTGGTTGGACAGTGATTCCCTGTTACCATCCACCCAGCCAGCTGCTGTGGGGCAGTGGGAGACGCACCCAGGAGCTTGGGGTTAGGAGGGGAGTGTTGGTGGGGCTGAAGGAACACCAGGGTGCCTTAGGGAAGGGGAAGAGGCTGGAGTGGGTACCAAACCAAAGCCCTGTCCCTGAAGCTTTTTAGCAGAGGTGGGAGCAGAGCGGGAAACATGTTTCAACCAGAGACCCCAGGTGAGGCTGAAGTGTCACCAAGCCGGGGCCCAGATGGCTCTCCGGGGCCAGGAAGCCAGCACAGCAAGGATGTCTGTAGTTTGCTCTCACCCACGTCTGGCAACTTGGCTTAAGCCTTCGGGAGGACGCTGAAGCAGAGATGGTCCGTTCCCAGATCGGTCTCTTGGTCCCTGAAAGACACTGAGCTTTGAGCGGCCCACTGAGGCACCCCTCCCCCAGCCGTGCCTGGACCAGAGGGCTCTGGCACCATCTGGTTTCCTTTGCCTGGTGTGGGACTATCTCAGGAGAGGCCAATGCAGCTCCAACCTAGTGGGGGTTCAGAGCACTGCTTGTTCAAGTCCTTCCGGGTCTTGGGATGTGTGAACTTTCCTCTCTGGGGACCAGTACCCATGGAGGAAAACGCCATGGGTAGGATCAAGATCTTTTTCAGGCCTGCTATAGCCAAGAAGTTGAGAGCTTTTAGACAAGGCTGTAGGGAAGAATTCTTTGGCCACCTTTTGAAGTTCCTACTTGGGCACAGGGGAGTCACCCTTCTCCAGCTTCCAGTGTGAACTGAGAAAGGGAAACCCTCTCTCTGGAGAAGCTGGGACCTTCCCAGCATAAGAAACCTCCGCAGGCCCCTGCCTGGCTCAGGGCTAGCCTTCGGGGGGGACTGGAGTTTCCTGAGAAGGGAACAAGGGAGCCACAGTCCTCCCCTGAGCTCTGATCAGCAGAGGGCCTATGCTGTGTGTCATTAGGATAGCTTGGTGTTGTCTACACCCCATTAGTAAGTTCTGTCTGAACGTGTCCTCACTGTTCATCGTCCAATTTGGTAACATTGATTTTGGTCCAGACCCCTTCTGCTGCTGCTGGGTTTGAGCTTCAGTGCAGGTGGAATGACATTCAAATAAAGAAACACTTTATATCACCCATGCTAGCTTCTCCTTCTCTGAGTTGGCCCCCAGGGGATTAAGAGGGGCGAGATTCAACCTGACCCTTTGTACCAGCCGTGGCTGCGTATTAACAGACCTTATGTGGAGGTAGCCAGACCATGACTGACATGGAACCCAGCACCACTTTCAATCCTGGCTTTCATCCTCAAGGACACCTCATGGCCTGAAGTGGCTGCCTGGACTCGTCACTTTGATCCACAATTTCATTTTAAAGAGACTTCTGGAGATCCCATAGGACTGAGTCACACTGCACACCTAACTGAAATGTAATCTGTTAACAAATAAAATTGTTGTTGTTTCCAAGGCGAAAGGAGAGAAGAGCTGGCAGTCTCTGCCAGCTCCTGATTACATGGGCTTGAAAACAAGGCTCCACCCTTTTCTGCCTGTGTGGCCTTGGTCAAGTCCTTTCACTTCTCTCTAAAGTAAGGAACAAATGAGGGAATGCGTGTGAATTGCTTTGCAGTGTCTTGCACATAGTTAACATGCCCCATGTGTCAGCTACATTGATTATAATTTTTGCACTTGGGAATTGAATCTTCATTCAACACATTTTGAGCACATAGTATCTGCTAGGAACTTAAAGTAATAAAATCAGAGTTTCTGTCTTAAGGGTCTGGTTGGGGAGATGAAGTCTGCCTGGTGCAAGGTACTGTGGGTACCCCAGGTAGGGATACCTTGCATGGCTTTAGGTGGGGTGGGTAGAGCAGGGGATGGACAATTTTAACTGTAGGATGAACAGGAGGTAGGCAGGCAGGCAGGGGCAAGGAGAGCCATTCATGAAAGACAGCGCAGCTTGGGGAAAAAGGCTGAGATGAGAAACCGAAATGAAGCTGTGAAGAAATAAGAGCAATTTAGAAACGCTGAACTGTAAACTGTGAGGTAGGGAGGGTCAGAGATTAATCTGGAGAGATCAGCACAGGCCAGATGATGACTAAGCTCTGATGCTGTGTACAGCAGTTCAGACCTAAGAGCAATGGGGCAGGAATTTAAGCAGGAAAAGGACACAATTAGATAGGCATTTCAGAAAGATCACTCTGGTTGTAGTGTTAGGGGGTTGAGTTAGATGGAGACAATTTTAAGAAAAAGTAAAGCAGAAGTCTGGCCTGAAGCAAGGTGGTGGCAGTGCTTTTGAGAGAGGTAAGGAATTCAATATTTAGGAAATAGAAATTACACTTAGTAACTGACTGATTGTGGGGATAATGGATACAGTGGCGTCAAGGAGGAGAGTTAAATTTTTTGCTTGGGGGGAAAAGAAAAATTTGCCAGTATAGCAGGGGAGCAAGATAATCAGTTCAATTTGAGACATGCATGTGGGACATCCTGGTGGACTGTCCAGTAGTCAGTTGGCTTAATTAATTTGGGAGCTCAAGAGAAAGATTTGGGCCAGAAACACAAACACATGCAGGTAATGGTTGACATATGAAGTACAGATGAGCTTGTTCAGGGTGACTGTGTAGTGTGAAAAGAGCATGGGGCTGCAAAATGCTGGAAAACAACAACATATAAAGGTCAGAGGAATGGATGTCCAGAGAGTCAGAGCTATGACGAGAACCATGAGAATGTGGTGTTAGCGAAACCAAGGATTTAGAATTCAAGGGGAAGGTCAACTGATCAGATGGAGCAGAGGTCCAGAATTAGGGACTTAAAAATGTGTCTCCTAGATTTGGGAACAAGGAAGCTACTGCTGGATTTGGTAAAAGCCTGTTCAGAGGAGTGAGGTTAGAGCCAAAATGAGGTCTGTTCAGGAAGAGAATGGGAGGTGACTGAGTGCGGGTCACCTTCTGGAGAAGCGTGTCTAAGAAGGGAGAATCGGTGACTGGAACTCTTGCAGGAAATCTTAAGTAGAGTGAACAAGCAGTGGACAAATACCAGCATGTAATCCAGAGGAGGAGGAGGAGCTCTGAATGTAGGTCATGGCCGGTAAGAGTTTAAAGATAATGAGAGGATGACTAATGGAAGAGGCGAGGAAGCCTCTTTTTGGGGGTAAAGTACAACGTTTAGGGAGCTCTTGCCCGATGGCGTCCAATTCTTCAGTGAAGCAGGAGGCAACACTGTCTACTGAAAGAGAAGGGAATGAGCAAGGGGTTTGAGAAGAATTATGAAAGTTTGGAACAGTTGCTAAAGGAGCTGTCCAAGGATATAAAAGGATCAAGAAAAGGACTGATGGGTGACCATGAATATGTGGTGACACCAACAGATGGGAGGGCAGGCACAGAAGGTAGACTATAGACTGAAAGGGAGGTGCAAGGTAAGCCGAGTCAGAGAGCCACCAACAGATCTAGGCTGGGTATGGGAAAAGGAGAGCCTGCAATGGGGCAAACTGACGGAGGAAATGGAGAAATCAAGGTGCTAAAGTTTACGTGAAAAAGCTGGAAGGTTAGGAGACTGTATCTAATTAGAAAGTTGGGTATTTGACCTGAATATTCTGAGTAATTCTTATAAAAGACTTTGAGATGTGAGGCAACCTGGTTAGGATGTCTACCCAAATGGTAAGGATAATGGCAGAAATTGGTGTGCAGAAGACAAGCCAAGTTGCCCCAAAAATCAAAGAATCAGAGAGAGAGGTTGGACAGTTAAGATGACAGCAGGAAGAAGGCTGAAAGCGCAGTAACCAATGCGTGAGCAGCAGAGGAAGCAGGGATTTTTAATCTGAGGGATAAGATATATTTTGTCTGGAAACATTTAGGGAGAGCCTCCACGCAACAGGATGTGAGAGAAGGAGCAGCCTCCACGTCAGAGGCTGCAAAGGAGGTGGCGTCCTAACGAGAGAACCATATTCAGTCAAGGCCAACAGACAATATGGAGGAGGTAGGGGTTTGTCCATCAAAGAAAAGAGCACTGCAGAAAAGTTGGGAGGGAAGGATGGTATGTCGTAAAATTAGAGAGCGCTGGGAAGCCAGACGACATGGAGGACTGTCATTTTGGGAGGTGACTAAGGAGCATGAAATTGGTAGAACTCACCAGACTCCAAGTTTCCAACAGAGCTCTAGTTTGAAACCCCTTTCAAGTCCACTGAGGCAGAGCAGAAGGACTGGTGACACCATCTGCTGGCACCCATACAGATCTGGAGTTCTGGAAAGCTCATTTAGGTGCCGAAATTCAACCTGAGTGGGTTGGAGGCTTCTTCAGATTCATTTAGTCATTCAACAAAATATGTGTCAAATGCCTGTTCTGCTCAGGTACTGCCAGGCTCTAGAAATACACAAATAAGTCAGACAGAGACCCCGGGCTCAAATGACATTAGGTCACTTAGTAGCAGGGCTGTTTGCCTGTTTATTGTGGCTATGTAAAGCTTTGTTCTTTGTTTTGTTAGACATATTGCAGCATAAGACAAATGTACAGGCAGATGACCTATTAAACATAACCTTCTCACCATAACCAAAGAAAATCTTGCTGACCGCCCCAGAAGCCTTTCCAGTGCCCCCAAACACTACCCCCCTTCCTTCCCTCCTAAGAGTAACCACCGCCTGGATTTTTATTGTAATCACTTTCCAACTTCTATAATTTTTTTCATCCAAGTGAGCATCTTTAAACAAAATCGTTTAGTTTTGACTATTCTTTGGATATGTCTTTACTCACTTTGTTTCTTTTCATCCCTCCTTGCAATTTGTTGAAGAAACTGGACCATTTGTTATGTAGTGTTCCACAGCTGGGATTTTGCTGGCTCCATTCTTGTGGTTTAGCTGAACAAGTTCCCTCTGTTCTCTGTAGTTCCAGAAAACTGGATCTAGATGCTTATTCACATTCAAGTGTATGTTTGAACATTTTAATGACTGCTTCATAGTTGTTGTTGTTTTTTAATCAAGAGATACATAGTATCTAATTGCTTTTGTGTAATTACGGGTTAAACAATAGTGATGCTCCAAACCTATCATTCTCTTATTTGTGGGAGAGCTTCTATAAAGGGAAACATCCTCATTTTCCATCTAGCCAGATAGTGGTACAACTTGTATAGGAAAGGCAAGAATAATGCTGGAGTATTTCCCTTTATTTTCTAGTTTTCAAAAATAGAGTTGGTTCCCTAACATCCTCCCAAGATGAACAATTATTATGTTTTGGTACCATTATGAACTCATGGATTTAAACATACTTGATTCCATTACAGTTATCATAATTAATGCTTAAAATGTTGTCGCTGGTTAGCAGAAGCCTCTTTAAATTGGTGTGTCTTTTTTTTTTTTTTTTAATATTTATTTATTTGGCTGCACCGGGTCTTAGTTGTGGCACGTGGGATCTTTAGTTGCAGCATGCAGACTCAGTTGGGGCATGTGGACTCTTAGGTGGTTCTCAAGGACATTGGATTCATTTGCTTCCTCTCACATTAAAGCCCTCATATATAATACCACAAATATAACTACTAAAACCATATTATTTTCTGCTTATTTCTTTGTAGTTGCACTGTACTTACATTGCCTAGGTCACATGAACCAGCTGACACTGCAGTCTCACCTTATATTCCTCATTCATTCTTAGTTCTACACGTAGCTAACTGCATATAATTAACTCACAACCAGACTTTCTGTTGCTGTTTCTTAAGATAGTTTGGTCATCCAAATCAGCTCAGTTTCTAACATATTCCTAAGAAAGAATTAACAGGAATAAAGTTTCCCAGGTTCTGGCATAAGGATGACAGTTTGCTGCTATTACATAGTTGGTACGAAACTTTTGGTTCATAGTCTCTTTGAGTATCTTAAATATATTATTCCATTCTCTTTTGCCATAAAGTGTGGCTGTCAAAAAACCTGACAGAGGGACTTCCCTGGTGGCGCAGTGGTTAAGAATCCGTCTGCCAATGCAGGAGACACGAGTTTGATCCCCGGCCTGGGAAGATCCCACATGCCGCAGAGCAACTAAGCCCGTGCACCACAACTACTGAGCCTGCACTCCAGAGCCCATGAGCCACAACTACTGAGCCCACGTGCCTAGAGCCCGTGCTCCGCAACAAGAGAAGCCACCGCAATGAGAAGCCCGTGCACCGCAATGAAGAGTAGCCCCTGCTCCCTGGAACTAGAGAAAGCCCGCGCACAGCAACGAAGAACCAATGCAGCCATAAAACAAACCAAAACCTGACAGAGCTTAATTTTCCTTCCATTGTAAATAACTTTTTAGGCCTAGATATCCAAGATTTTTTCTTTTCTTTAAACTCCAACAATTTTAGAATGTCTTGATATTGGGTTTGAATTCTTGGTTGAATTTACAAGGTATGCATTATGTTCTTTCAGTCTGTAGTTTGAAATATTTAAGGAAAAGTTTTCTTGAATTATAACTTTTGGTATTTGTTCTGTTCTCTTGCTTTTATTTTATGTTGTGAAACGATCACCGCAATGTCTAATCAACATCCGTCATCACACTGTTACAAAAATTGTTTTCTTGTGATTTTTTTTTTTTTTTTTTTCCTGCGGTACTCAGGCCTCTCACCTTTGTGGCCTCTCCTGCTGCGGAGCACAGGCTCCGGACGCGGAGGCTCAGCAGCCATGGCTCACGGGCCCAGCCGCTCCGCGGCATGTGGGATCCTCCCGGACCAGGGCACGAACCCGTGTCCCCTGCATCGGCAGGCGGACTCTCAACCACTGCGCCACCAGGGAAGCCCGATGAGAACTTTTAAGATCTACTCCTTTAGCAACTTGCAAATTCAGTATTATTATTATTTTAAAATTTATTTATTTTATTTATTTTTGGCTGCATTGGGTCTTCGTTGTTGCGCGCAGGCTTTCTCTAGTTGCGGTGAGCGGGGGCTACTCTTTGTTGTGGTGCACGGGCTTCTCATTGTGGTGGCTTCTCTCGTTGCGAAGCACAGGCTCTAGGAGCGCAGGCTTCAGTAGTTGTGGCATGCAGGCTCAGTAGTTGTGGCTCACGAGCTCTAGAGCGCAGGCTCAGTAGTTGTGGTGCACGGACGGGCTTAGTTGCTCCACGTCATGTGGGATCTTCCCAGACCAGGGCTCGAACCCGTGTCCCCTGCATTGGCAGGTGGATTCTTAACCACGGCGCCACCAGGGAAGCCCGCAAATACAGTATTATTAACTCTAGTCAACAGGCTGTATATTACATCCCTAGGACTTATTTATAACTCCAAGTTTGACCTTTTGACCACCTTCACCCATCTGGCCTACCTCCCAACCTCCACCTCTGGCAACCAACCACAAATCTGTTCTCTGTATCCCTGAGTTTTTTTTTTTGTTTGTTTGTTTTTTTAAGATTACCCATATAAGTGAGATCATATGGTATCTGTCTTTTTCTAAATTACTTCACTTAGCATAATGCCCTCAAGGAGCAACCATGTTGTTGCAAACGGTGGGATTTCATTTTTTGCTTATGGCTGTCATTGTAAATATACATTTTCTTTATCCATTCATCCATTTATGGACATGTAGGATGTTTCCATATCTAGGCTACTGTAAGTAATGCTGCAGTGAACATGGGGGTGCAAATGTCTTTTTGAGTGAGTCTTTTTTTTTTCAGGTAAATACCCAGAAGTGGGATTGCTGGATCATATGGTAGTTCTATTTTTAATTCTCTGAGAAACCTCTGTACTGGTTTCCATGGAGGCTGCAAAAATTTACATCCCCACCAAGAGTGCACATGGGTTCACTTTTCTCCACATCTTCATTGAACTGATTTGTCTTTTTGATAACAGCCATTCTAACAGGTGTGAAGTGGTATTTCATTGTAGTTTTGATTTACATTTCCCTGGTGATTAGTGATGTGGAGCACCTTTTATGTCCTGTTTGCCATCTGTCTCTCTTACTTGGAAAAGTATATTCAGATCCTCTGCCCATTTTTTAATTGCAATTTTTCTTTTTGAGTTATATGAGTTCTTTATATATTTTTAGATACTAACACCTTATCAGATATATGATTTGTAAATATTTTCTCCCATTCAGTAGGTTGCCTTTTCATTTTGTCCATGGTTCCCCTTCTTCTGCTGTGCAGACGATTTTTAGTTTGAGGTAGTCTCACTTGTTTACTTTGGCTTTTGTTGCTTGTGTGGTGTCAAATCCAAAAAATCATAATCAAGACCGATGGCAAGGAGCATACTGCCTATGTTTTCTTCTAGGAGTTTCATAGTTTCAAGTATTACATTCAAGTCTTTAATCCATTGAGTTGATTTCTGTACATGGTGTAAGACAGTGGTCCCATTACATTCTTTTACACGTGGCTGTCCAGTTTTCCCACTTATTGAAGAGACTGTCCTTTTCCCTGTTGTATATTCTTGGCTCCTCTGTCATAAATTAATTGATCATATATGCGTGAGTTTATTTTTGGGTTCTCTGTTCTGTTCCATTTATCTATGTGTCTTTTTTTTTTAATACTGTTGTAATCACCACAGCTTTGTAATATAGTTTGAAATCAGAAAGCATGATGCCCGCCTCCAGCTTTGTTCTTTCTCAAGATTGCTTTGGCTATTCAGGGTCTTTTGTGGTTCCACATATATTTTAGGATTGTTTGCTCTACTTCTGTGAAATACGCCATTGGAATTTTGGTAAGGATTGCACTCAATCTTAAGATTGCTTTTGGTTGTCTGTTTATTTGTTGTTGAGTTTTAAGAGCTCTTTGTATGTTGCGTAACAGTCCCTTATTAGAGATGTCTTTTGCAAGTATTTTCTCCCAGTATGTGGCTTGTCTTCTCACTCTGTTAGTGTATTTTTTAGAACAGATGTTAATTTTAAAGTCCAGCTTACCAATTATTTCTTTCATGAATGGTGGTTTTGGTGTTGTATCTAAAAAGTCATCGCCAAACCCAAGGTTTTCTAGATTTTCTGTTATTGTCTAGGTATAGTTTTGCATTTAGGTCTGTGATACATTGAGTTAGTTTTTGTTAAGAGTTGTTTGTTTTTTTCCTTAAATTTATTTATTTATTTATGGCTGTGTTGGGTCTTCATTGCTGCGCACGGGCTTTCTCTAGTTGCAGCGAGTGGGAGCTACTCTTTGTTGCGGTGTGTGGGCATCTCATTGTGGTGGCTTCTCTTGTTCGAAGCACAGGCTCTAGATGTGTGGGCTTCAGTAGTTGTGGCTTGCGGTCTCCAGAGCGCAGGCTCAGTAGTTGTGGCACACCAGCTTAGTTGCTCCGTGGCATGTGGGATCTTCTCAGACTATGACTCGAACCCATGTCCCCTGCACTGGCAGGCGGATTCATTAAAAAAAAAAAAATTATTTATTTGGCTGCATTGGGTCTTCGTTGCTGAAAGCAGGCTTCCTCTAGTTGTGTCAAGCAGGGGCTACTGTTCGTTGCAGTGTGCGGGCTTCATTAATTGTGGCATGCAGGCTCAGTAGTTGTGGCTCTTGGGCTCTAGAGCGCAGGATCAGTAGTTGTGGCACACGGGCTTACTTGCTCCATGGCATGTGGGATCTTCCCGGACCAGGGCTCGAACCCGTGTCCCCTGCATTGGCAGGCAGATTTTTAACCACTGCACCACCAGGGAAGTCCTGTGAAGAGTGTTTAAGGTCTGTGTCTAGATTCATTTTTTGCACGTGGATGTCCAACTGTTCCAGCCCCATTTGTTGAAGACTATCTTTTCCCCACCGTATTGCCCTTGCTTGTTTGTCAAATATCAGTTGATTGTATTTGTGTGGGTTTGCTTCCGGGTGCTCTATCAACCTATTTGTCTATTCTTATTCCAGTACCATGCTATTTTGACTACTGTAGCTTTATAGTAAGTCTCAAAGGCTGGCTGACTTCATTCTTCCCTTTTAACACTGTGTTGGCTACTCTGGGTCTTTTTCCTCTGCCTATAAACTTTAGAATAATTTTGTTGATATCCAGAAAACAACCTGCTGGGATTTTATTTTATTTATTTTTGGCTGTGTTGGGTCTTTGTTGCTGCGCGCAGGCTCTCTCTAGTTGCGTTGAGTGAGGGTTGCTCTTCGTTGTGGTGGGCAGCCTTCTCACTGCAGTGGCTTCTCTTGTTGCAGAGCACGGGCTCTAGGTGCGCAGGCCTCAGTAGTTGCGGCACGTGTGCTCAGTATTTGTGGCTCGCGGGCTCTAGAGCACAGGCTCAGTAGTTGTGGCGCACGGGCTTAGTTGCTCTGCGGCACGTGGGATATTCCTGGACCAGGACTCAAACCTGTGTCCCCTGCATTGGCAGGCAGGTTCTTAACCACTGCGCCACCAGGGAGGCCCTATCTGCTGGGATTTTGATTGGGATTACGAATCTAAAGGTCAAGTTGAGATCAGACATCCTGACATTGAGTCTTCCCATTCATGGCCATGGAATATCCCTGTTTCTTTAGTTCTTTGATTTCTTTCATCAAGAATTCTGTAGTTTTACCCATATAGGTCTTTTAGATATTTTGTTAGATTTATACCTATTTCATTTTTTCAGTTCTTATGTAAATGTTAGTGTTTAAACTTTCAAATTCCAGTTGTTCGTATGTAAGGAAGCAACTGACATTTATATCATTAACCTTATACCTTGCAACCTTGCTATAACTGCTTATTAGTTGCATCTTTTTATTTTGGGGGGGTCAATTCTTTTGGATTTTCTATAAGACAATTATGTCCTCCTCTGTGAACAGTCATTTGTTTTCCCAATCTGTATACCTGTTATTTCCTTTTCCTGTCCTATTTCATTAGCATGCTTTTATCTGTGGGGATATTATTCTGCTCCTTTCTTGTAACTGTTTGGAATTTGACTATGGTACTTTCTGTTACCCATTTTTATGGGTAAATAAAGGGAGGTATGATTTCTTTCTAGTTTCAAGGTTTTACAGCACATTTTTTCTGTATGTGTAGAATATTAAAATATGGACTGTGCAAACAATAGCAGTTGACATTCAGCAGAACAATTAATTTTTTTACATATTTATTTATTTATATTATTTTTGGCTGTGTTGGGTCTTCATTGCTGTGTGTGGGCTTTCTCTAGTTGCAGCGAGCAGGGGCTTCTCTTCGTTGCGGTGCATAGGCTTCTCATTGCGGTGGCTTTTCTTGTTGTGGAGCATGGGCTCTAGGTGAGCGGGCTTCAGTAGTTGTGGCACGTGGGCTCAGTAGTTGTGGCTCCTGGGCTCTGGAGCACAGGCTTAGTAGTTACGGCACACGAGCTTAGTTGCTCTGCGGCATGTGGGATCTTCCCGGACCAGGGCTTGAACCCATGTCCCCTGCGCTGGCAGGCGGATCTTTAACCACTGCGCCACCAGGGAAGCCCCAGCAGAACAACCTATGACCAACTTGTTTCTCTCAGGAGTTAAAGAACAAGGTAAGTTATTTAACACTTTTATGGACAATCCTAGTTTCACTCATTCAAAATACTTTATTTAATGTGATCCTCCACCTCTCCTGCTCAATTTGGATTCTATCAGGAGTTTCTTTTCAGTGTGGAGCTCTGTCCTGGGAGCTTTGCTGTTTAGAATTGTCTTGGGCCCAGACTGCTCCAGCCCCTTCAGACTTACCCAAGCACCTTTGCCCGCACTGCAAATCCCTTCTAGTTTGACTGTTGTTCTCAAATTGGCTCGCTGAACTTCCAAGTGAGTGCTCGTTTGGAGTTCTGAGACCCATCAGACACACCATTGCTTCCTCTGGAACAGAACGTGATACCATGAAGGTCTTGTGGCTATTGGTGTTTTGAGGCTCATGGGTATGTGTAATTTTCCTATAAAGTTGCCCAAGGTTTTGTATCTCAGAGTAAGTTTTGAGTGTAGGAGCAGGGAAAAGTTATAGAGGAACACCATCTCCTTCAATAACTATGCTTTTTCTCCAAGCTGTTTCCTGTATTCATCTTCAGCACAGGAACCTTTCTGTCTCTGAGCCTCATAGCAGGTGATGAAGGCTGTGCTGATGAACTGATAATCAGTGTAGTTTCAAAGTAAATGGCCTACTCCATTTGGACAATAGTGCATTTTTTTCTTCAGGGTGACCTTTAGTAAACAGAGAACCATGCACCATCAAAATGATGCCTGAAGGCTAAAAAGCCCAGACTGCTTTTTAAGGCAAGAACTGGTATGATATACTTTTCCTGCTAGTTAAGTGATTTCTAGTCAGTTTCAAAGCATCTCTAGCTATCTCTTTTTGTTTCCTGGGTAAACTGCAAAATTTCCAATACTGTCAGTTGGAGCCTGCCATTTAGAAGAGAGAAATCTTGGACACATTATATCCTCTGAAACTAATAAAAAATTATAGAATGGGAATAATATACCTACCTTAACATATTCTAAGGATGAATGAGACAACCAATGACATAAATGGAAGAGCCTGGTTAACTGTGAAGTTGTATACAAGGTGCACTTGCTTATTTCTTTAATACAGTTCAGCTTCTAATATTTATATCACATCGAAAGCAACGTACCTAGTAATAGAGAAGGAGGCTGTCTTATCTTCATATTCCCAGCACCTTACATATAGCCTAGCACTCAGTAGCTGTTTAGTAAAGGATTATAGCCTGATCTTAATCATAAAATGGTGAAGGAAGATCAGTCTGTATTCCTGACCCCATTATGGACAAAACAACACCAAGAGCACAGTCTCCTGAATGTGGGTCCATCTTTGCTCTCTTCAAGTAAGGACAGCGTTAGGAAAACCAGGCAAGCCAAGGTCACAGAACTGGACAAAGAAGTTCTCAACTTATGATTATTATGGTTAAGAATTTTATTATCAAAATTATTACATCTCTTGTGAAAGTTCAAATGTTACAGCAAGGTGTAAACACTCCACTTGAGAAAGAAGTGATACTTCTTCCCTTCCAAGAGTCCCCCCCACCCCCCGCCCCCACCCCCCCCCCAGAGGTCTGGTCTTGACAGCACCCTGCCCACACAGAGTGGCTGGGGTCTCTGCACGTGCCAGGCAGGGTGAGGGCCGCCTGCCCGCTGGCCTCTCCCCTCAGTCAAAAGCCAAGGGGAGAATGCAAACCCCAGCCCAAATGGAGAGACATTTACATACGTTTTATATAATATACAAAGAAACCAGCATCCCAGGCAACATGATTTCCACTCCCAACGCTCTCCCAGACTGATGGGTTTGTGGGGGAAACAAAAAAAAGTATTCTGCTGAAGTCTCAGCATTAAAAAAAAATCTCCCCTCATTTGAGCAAACACCTGATTTCAATTTTGAAAAAGTGAAATTTTGTAACAGTCACACACAAAGAGAGAAGACTGTGCATATGATAGTTGTAGGAGAGGGTAGAAAGAAAGGGGATGTAAGAGGCTGAGGGAAAAAAGGAGAAAACAAACTGGAGGGAAGGAAGGAGGGAGACTCACAGTATTATCTTGTCCAAAAGAAAGAAGTAAGGTCCACTGCAGCACCAGGGATTACACCTGTCAGATATCTGCTACCCCTACCATGGTTATAACTGAATACAAAATTAGATAAATAAAAACACGCCGGATATTACAGTAAACAAGTGAAAGAAATAAGCTGGCAACCGTATGGAATTTAAAAAGATTGTGTACCCCACCTGGCTGGCTCCAGGGCTCCTGCAGGGGTGTACAACAGGCACAATGCACTGATGGGGAGAAGCCAGTCTGCTCTCATCTCTCATCCAGAACAGTGTTATTAGGTATGTGGGTGGCTTTATAACACTCTCACCTGGGCCACTCTCAAATAAGCATCTCCCAAAGAAACGTGGGACATGCCACACACAATCACAGCCCTGTCGGTGCCATTCCACAAATGCATCTTTCCACTCTTACCCTGCAGTCACGAGTGCATGCTCCCCAATCATGGAGGCAGTCCTACTCAGGGGATCGTCAACTCCTGATTAATTGGGAGTAGAAAAAATAAAATTCAAAGAATTCCCTAACCACCTGGGACCCTTCCTAATCAAATTTATTGCCAAAAGCTGATAAGTAGCAATGCAATTGGCCCATCTCAGTTACATCTCTTTTCTTTGCCTACTTACTTCATAGATTACTGAGCTGTGAAATAGCTTGGGGAAGGGGAGTGGGATGGTACCAGCTGGGGGCTCAGACAATCTACTAGGACAGTCTGCTCCTGAATAATCAAGAGTTGACCATGAGCTCTTCCTCAGAGATCCAGGCACCCCTCAGTCAAAGCACACTCCAAGCTTCACTATCCCCGCCTCTTTCTTGGTGTTTCTAAGACAAAGGTAAGGAATATTCTTGGGTGGACACATCTTGGCCAGATAACTGCTTTTGGAATGGTTGTCTTATATACCTACCTTTTTTCTTAAGTGCATAAAACCCTAACACTACTCAGATGGCTTGGGGCTTTGAGATTTGCTCTTCTCACCATTTTTTCCTTTGAAAACTTTTTTTTTTTTTGATTTAAAAAGATGTCCTCACTGCACAAGTGACTACAGGATACAGGCAAGGATGGGAGACGGAGGCTTCAACACAACTCATTGCACTTAGAACCATTACTAACCGAAACACCATTTGCTTGTCAACAATGTACCCTTAACAGCAGGGAGAAACTTCTTTATAGTCTCTGCTTCAGACAAGATTTACATCTTTCTCCAAGGCCAGAGCCAGTCACGACCACAAGTCTTGTTTCTTGTTGACCAGACCCAATCCTCTGGCACCTTGTACCCCCTCCCCCAGCAATATGCTCGGCCTAGGTTCCAGAGGCAGCTGGAAGGAAGCAGCTATGGGCTCATTCAAGTTCTGTTTGCCCAAATCCAGAAGCCCTAGGAAAGTCCTGTCTGAGTCTTGACCCCTGACCCCTGCAGTGGCTGGAGCCGGTACTGGTGCACACCCCCACTCCCTCGATGTGGGTAGTGCTGTGAATTGGAAACCGCAGATACCCTGGAGGCCTGGTAGGCAGCTGACTGCCCAGCACTGGGCAGACTGATAGTCCGGAAGTCTGATGGCAATGACGACCTAGAGTTCTGAGGAAAGGAGGTGGAACTCAGAGTTCCTGTGCTGGACTGGGAAACCGAGTCTGAGGTCGGCGAGTCTGAGGGGCCCTGCGGGGTAGGGCTAGCAGCACTAGAAGGGCAGCTCCTCCTTGGAAGACTGCTGCCGGTGCTGTTTCCAGAATGTGGCTGGCTGCTATAATACCCTGGTGTCCCCGTAAATGGGGCCAACGAGTCTGTGGACACAGGGTGGGCAGGGCTGGAATAGGACGTGGAAGAGAGGGAGGATTCTGAAGAACCATGAGAAGGGGGGTTCCCAGGTCTCAGTGCAGTAGTTCGATAACTGTATCCCGGAGACTGGGTGGGATGTCCTCTAAAGGGGGAGGAACTCTGTTGAAGGAGGCTTTGTGATTCTGTCCGTGGACTATCACACTGCAGGAGCTAGAAAGAGTTGGGAGGAAAACATAAGGAGGTGAAAAAGTCCCTATTTAAGCCATTTAGGCTTGTGAATATTTAAAATATCCTACTTTTTCTTCATCTTCTTAAACATTTGTTCTTTTTAGGATACCAAGGACAGTAAAATGGCTGTCTTTGGTCACTTAATTTTTCTGGCATGATTTATTACCTGAAGGTGAGCAGATGATGACTTATTTCCAAAGCTGCTGAAACTATATGCAAAGACGGCATCTCAGCTGCAAAGGATGGCCAGGATCACAAAACATTTGGAACCCAGAACACATTCTTATGCCCAGAGATGAGCACTTTCTTGTCTCACCTGGTAGCTGTATCTGGAAGGGCTGTAAACGGCTGCTCCTTTAGAGAGTGCTGAGCTCAGTGTCTCTGGGCCTTCACCATCTGCAGGGTCTGGAAGGTAATACAAAATCAACTTATTTTCTTAGAGTAAGTGTGAGAGAGCCATTGTTCATTCAAGTCACCAATGCCAGCACCAACCCATGCCGCTCTCTTTCTGACAAATCAGGTGAGTGCAGCATGCCAGAAGGGCAAAAGGAGCGGTTAATTATGGGGTGTTTTAAATGCCTGATCTGATTTCTGTCTCCTTTTTTCTCTTCATCCTTCATCAAGGTGATTCCCAGGGCTTTGGAGAGATGAGTTACATAAAGGTATCCTTTGGGAAAAAAGAGCAGACAAAGAGCAAGCAATGCTAGATCTTAAGAATGCTGTAGCCCAAAAGAGTGAAAGCAAGACTGAGCTGGAACTCTGCATACAGGGGAGCCCAACTGCATAAGAAATGGACTCACCTCAGCCCAGCATTTGGTGTGCATTGTGTAGAGCCTGGCTCGTGTCCCTGTACCTGGTTGGCAGAAGGCCATAGGCTCACCTGAGTCTTTTTCTGTGATGTTACTCTCCCACGTGGGAGAAGGCTCTCCTTTTTGGGCCACCCTCACACTGCTTCGGAGGACCTTGGGGATGCTCCCTCCTTCTCGGAGTCGTTCTACTGATGTGGGAACCATCCTGTGAAGGCAATAGGGTGTGGAGGTTTATGCCACAGGACTTTAAAGATAAGAGTCTGGAACAAACAAAGCTCTGACAAAAAACTGTACAACGTTTTCTCTTAGAACACCCTCTTTATTTATTTATTTATTTATTTATTTATTTATTTATTTTTAGAACACCCTCTTTTTAAACGTTATTTTCTTCAGGACCAATTTAAAACAAGGTATTTTCTCTGCCTCAAACTATGTCAGGCACTTAAGAACAAACACTTCTAGAGAAAAATAGCAATTAAGGAAAAGGGGGATTTGAAGCTGTTTACTTCTTTTAACCTCCATCTTGAAATGCTAATTCTCTCTTCTGTGAACTCATGTGACTGGCATGTGGTAGCAGTTTGTTTCACAGATGAATGAACATTACTCCCTTGGGCCATGTCTCTCCTTTCTCAGACCTCATTTCTTCAGTTCAAGATCCCTAAAATGCCTCATTCTTTATTTCACTCATTTGATACTCAGTACTTGACATTAGTATTATTTATTTGCGTTGTCCCCTAAACCAGACAAATCCTTTCAGAACGTGTCACATCTCTCTGCATATTCTAGCCGTGTGGAACTGAGATATCTGTTGTTAATTTAAGGGGAACTGAGCTCAAATCCTGACTTACCTTTCACACGAAATGAGAAAATAGAAGAGGCAGTGTTAGTGCCCAGCAAAAAAAATAACTCCACTGTGTCCACAGCTATATGCCATCCAACATGTTGTTTTGCAGGCTCGGTGGCAATTCTTTGCTTCTGTAGGGCTGGTGGATTGTGGCTGATACTACTAAATCAGCTAAATAGGGTAGATAGCACTGTTGGCTGGCTTTCTCAGATAAGTGTTTCCGTACATCTTAGGTAAAGAGCCTAGATGTTTACTTCCCTCCTGAATTTAATCATTAAAGCATCAAACATAAACTTACCACCTACTGCTGATACTCTCTTGAGGTCTGCAGTGAGATGAAGTGCCCCTGGAATCCGATGGGCTTACGGCCTCCAAATGAGACATAGAGGAATGAGATGGGGAGAACTTTTTGTGAGGGGAAGATGGGGTTCGGGCTGAGGATCCCTGCACACCATGGGCACCAGTGTCAGAAAGTGAGTTACTGCTGCCTTGCCCAGCTCCTGCAGACTTGCTTTTGCTCTGTGTAGAGTCACCTCCCCCACCAGCAGAATTTTCCTTGGCTTCCTGTTTCCGTTTGCGGTACTCCAGCAGGGATACCTAGGAAGGAAAAAAGAAATAGGACCCTAGCTAGACATCATTAGTGGATCACTAGCAATGGGGAAAGAAGATGGAATCCTAGTAAACTGCTAGCAAGCCATGCAAACAAAGCAGGCACCAACAGGTGACTTTTTCCAATGTGAGAGAGACCTGAGCACAGCTACTTATTTAAATCAGTCAGAAACTGGTAAGGAAAAGAGACTACACTAGGAGATGGCATTTTTGAAAAATGGTATTCACCAGTAGACCTCAACCTTTATTCTGCCTTCAGAAAAACCTGTGAGATTACAGTTCCCTTCAACAAAAGTGTGCTATCATAGCTATTTGGAACAATGGTAGCACCCAGAAAAGGGAAGGTGAAGAGCTGGGAGTCTGTGTAGTTTGAAAAAGTCTCCTAGGTGATTCTGATAGCTCTTCCTCACTCCCCAGAAATCTCTAGTTAGTCGTTTAAAAACAAAACAAAACAACACACACACACACACAAACAAAAAGAAAAAGCCAATGCTTCAGGGTTTTTAAATGTGCTCATATTTTCAAGATATATCCAGGGATTTATTACTGTTACTGTTTTACACATAGAGAAACTAGTGTAAAAGGAGAAAGGAAATGATTTCCTGTTTATATTTTAGCAAGCCAGCTCTAGAAAGCCTGTACTTGGAAACTTCTCCTCTATCTGCCATTCCTCTGCCTTATTCTTTCCTGACTGCCACAACAAACCCCTCCTCCCTGCCCTGCCTAGTACACCTCCTCTCTGCTGTTACAGCACACTGTGCTTACACTGCCTGTCGACCTATTACAATGTCTTGTATGCTTGTAAACTGTAATGTTCTACAAGGGCAAAGACCAAGTTTATTTGGCTTTTTATCTTTAACATACAGTGCAGAACTTGGTTGATAGCAGGTGCTCAACAATATTTCTGAAATAACAGGTCATAATTTCAAAGACGGCATGATTTCAATCACTTTTGCACATAATAAATGAAACCATGATTTCAATCACTTTTGCACATAATAAATGAAACCAGAAATCCAAAGACTGTTTCCACTTTTGTTCCTGCTAGTCAGTGCTGTTGATGCAACAGTATTCCAGACCCAGTGCTTTTTTTTTTTTTGGCTGCGCATCGCAGCATGTGGGATCTTTGTTCCCCAACCAGGGTTCGATCCGTAGTGAAAGCACGGTGTCCTAACCACCGGACCACCAGGGAATTTTCCCCGCAATGCTATTTTGTTACAAATTATCTGCCAGTGTTTCCTCCTTCTTTTATCCACTTAGGGCTCTCATTTATCTGTTCAAATGTAAAATATAATGAAAACACAAATTAAGACAATTTTGTGTATGCATTTTCTATAGACAATCATGGAAAGGGGTTAATAATAAATTCTGTTAACGTATTTCACTGTAATGCAAAGACAAAAAGCCACTAGGCTACATTTGAACAAGAGTACCACAGACATTTTGCAATTATGTGAGACTGTCACACACACAACATTAAACACCTCTAGCTCTGACCAGTAAATGGAAGTTGCTGTGACAACTCAAAATACTCCTATGCATTTCCAAATGCCCTTAGTTGAAAACCACTGACATAAAAAAAGCACACGTTTGGCTTTGTAATTTATAGATCAGGCATCACCTACAAGTCAAGCCCCAAACCAGATCTCTGCGACCTGGCCCTGCCCACCTCTGTATTCTCCTCCTGACTATCCCCACTATTCGCCTGCCACCATAGCAACATTCAACTGCAACCACATCACATCCCTGCTGCCCACTCAATGGAGTGTCACAGTTACTTGTTCTGCTCTCTCTTCTGTAAGATTTTCACCCCCTCAATTTGTTGGCTGATTGATTCCTACTTCCTGTTTTGAGATCAGACAAATCAGTGACCTGTCACCTTGCACTCTACCACCCCTCAAACTTGGCTATGAACCTCTTGTTTGTTCTCAAGTACCCTCCACATATCCGACTTGGTCAGATTTCCTGTTAAGTTGTTCTCATCACATCTGAACAACTCCTTTCTCATCATTAGTACAATTATCTGCTAAGCTCAGTCTGACTTGCTATAAGCTCCCTTAGGGCGGAACCTAGGAGGCAATATAGCATGGTGGCAATAAGAGCATGCAATCTGGAATCAGACCTGGGTAGTGTCCTGGCTCTTCCATATACTAGCTGTGTGACCATGGCAAGTTACTCAACTTGCCTTAGTTTCATCATCTACAAAATGGGAAATTACCCATCTTACAGGATTATTGTGAGGTTAAATGCATAAGAAGAGCTTAACAGTGCCTAGAACATGAAAAGTACTATATAAAACATGTAAGTAGCATTATTCTTTTTCACTGCTTTATCCTTTGAATTGCCTAGCCACGTGTATGGCACATACATGATAGGCATTTGAATTTGCTTAACATTTACAACACTCATCAAATTATATTAAAACAGTCTTTCACTAGACATGCCAAGAGACCGTCTTACTTATCTTCATTTTCCTCACACTGAGAACAGTGCTGAAAACACAGTGGTAACTCAGTAAATATCTGTTGAATTATTCAGTTAAAGTTCTTCAAAAGAGCCTATAAAATGTGAAACACTTACCTTTTTCCTCTGTGGTGGGTTCTGTGGGGCAGATGGGACTCCCTCACAAGCCCTTTCGCCACCAGGTGACATGGATCCACGAGAGAGGTCTTTCATAAAACCATGCTCATATCTGCTGGGAAACCCTTCTGCAGGGGAACAATAGCCCCCATCCAAATGTAAAGGCTTCCTATCCCCTACTAGGGGAGACCCTCGATACAATCCATCTGCTCGAGGCATAGCGTTCAATGGGGAGTAGGCATACATCAAGTTAAACTCTGTCCGAAATGTCTGGTCCGAGTTTCTCACAAGGGTCTGATGTCCATCTCCACTCCTGCTTGTAAAGCCAGTCTCAGAGGTGGGTCCGACAGAGGGATGAGGAGCCAGGTCAGAATGACCCGAGCTTATCAGGGAAGGTCTGTCAGCACAGCTGTTAGTGTTGGAGTCAAGGTAGCCTACTTTTGTCAAGTCCAGGTCTTTTCGGTGACAAAGCTGAAAGAATAAAAATCAACGGAGACATGGGGTAGAGGAGAAAGGAAAAAGTCAAAGGGCAGAAAAGAAGGGAAGTGAGGGGGCACAGGTGAATAAGAATAGGTAAGAGGGACGAAAGTAGAAGAGAGAAAGCCATTAACATCTGTAAAGGTCCCATGTAATACCAGTGTATACACGCCAGATTACCAAAGAATCCTGGCCTTCCCCAAATTGTTTTAAAGTCTTTCTGGAGGAGAATACTGGGAAAGTCAGAATTAGATAACTGGCCAAATGTGACTATTTTGCCTGCTTAGCCTTTCATCAGGTTTGCTGAGTCACCTTGCACTACATTCAGGGACTGGCAGTATAATTAGGGATTTACCTGAGCCCCATGGAGCCACAGAGGTGAGAATAGTGTCTTAAGATAACTGGCTTCTGGAGTTATTCATTTCTAAACTAATATTGATGGAAGGTGGGAGGAGGGAAAAGGGTGAAAGAAAGTAGAAAGTAGACGAAAAGTCAAGTATTTAAGTTACTGGTTCAGGAAAGAAGAATGGTATTAGTTAACGACATCAACCAACCAGTTCTTCACTCACTTTCACTATTAAGTATGTATTTCTCATAAAACTTTCTGGCCACTCAATTCTTCTTTTTGCATCCTCTAACGTATGTTAACATACCACAAGACCACTAATGCTCATCACTGCAGAGTATCTGAAATGCTGAAACGTACCAAAAATAAACCCATCTACTTGGTCATCATTACCTCCTAACATCAAGATTTTCTGCCACTGTGTCAGCTACAGCTAACTCTCTAGAAAGAATAGTACCAGAAACCCAGGTGACACACCGTGTCAGCCTCCAAATTATGCTATCTTAGAATCTTTAGCAACTGAGGGAGAGCTTTACATTCCTTACAAAATAGAGTAAAAAACACCCAGAAGGCCTCTAGTACACTAGAATACAATCTTCTTCAGTTTCACATTGATCTATAAAATCCTACTGATTCAGAATTTGGTCACCTGTCACTGATTTTAGCACTAACTTTTTACTGGAAGGGTGTGGGTTAATTTCTGAAAGGTTATGAGAGACTATCACTTTCTCTTTAAGAGGAAAAAGGCTCCATGTGGATTCATGGAGTTAATCATTACTACGTTCATCCAAATCTTTTAACAGTTAAGAAACTCTAGCACTAAAATCTGAATTTAACATCTCCATAGCAGTAGGATTTGATATTCTAAGAGATACCATTTGTACAGCAACCATTTCCCAAGCACTGCAGAATGGAGCCCTGAGTCACAGAAGCCATGGGCTGACTTAAGCTGAGAGGCATGACTCTTTCTAAAGAAGCTGCTTAATCTATCAACCAAAGCTCAAAACATCCAGTTAAACAGCTGTCAGATTAACCCGGGAATAAGGCATAAATCGCTGCCTAACTTTACCAATATAAGCTGCTCCTTTATCAGCCCAAGATAATAAAGATCAAAAAACAGCTCCTACCAACTGTTGATATAACCTTCCTTATTTAACAAACACACTGTTAGACTTTCTTTAACAAGGTTCCCACCGCATCTTCAGCTCCTTTAAACTTGATTTCTAGATTCTATTCTTTAAGAAAACTCTTCAGCCATACCCTTCCCCCCCACCCCCCCAAAACAACAAAAACAAACCCACCACACACACACACACACACACACACACACACACACACACACACACACACACACACACACACACACACACACACACAACTACTTCATTTTCCTCCATCTACATTGAGAGTTCTGAGTAACCACAGGCACACATGGGAAGATTCATTCAACTTACAGTGACCAATCGGCCACCCTCCAGCCCATCACCCCATTCACTCAGATCCCCCAGCCCTCCCCACACAGGCAGGAGCACACTCATGCACACTCACTCTCAGCCTCCAAGTGTGATTGAGATGGTGTGATAACTACCTCGGGTGACAGGGACTCGGGCCTATTCGCAGGGGAACTCTCAGGGGAGGATATGTTCTAGAGGAGGAAAAGCATCTTGTTATTCATCTACTCAAAGAAGCAAAACAAAACAAACAAAAAATAAAGCAAAAAAAAGCAAGCATAGATGGTTAGCCACAAATTTTGGGGGGTGGGGCAGGGAGAAGGGTAAGAAGGCACAAGGGAAATGTTCAAATGCAGAATTCATCTCGATGGACAGAATGACTTGTTAAAATGCTTCCTGGCGTCTTTGAAAGCATTTAAGGATAAACTGGTTATGTATCATGCTGTAAGTAAACATCTCAAGCAGATACCAAGAGTTAAATTGGTAAGATTTTACACTATTACAGTATATGTCTTTCTATGTTAGAAGAGATTTCCTACAGTACTTGTTATTGAGGGGCACCCTACCACTCATTCCTCATGCTTAGGGGCACCTTTTCTCTTCACCCCACACCCTATTCTGAATGTCACATTTCCTCAATTCTCCTGTGTGGCTCAAGCCTGCCACCATTACCCAGGGAAACTGCTTAGCATGTTGGGGGCTGACAGGGCTAGGAAGATGGCCAGTTCCTCTTGAATGACAGTTGCAGAAGTTATGATTGATGGATTCTCTAGCTCATAGGCTAGATGGTTCTTAACATAATCCAACTGGATCTGACCACCACCACTAAAGTTCTTCTGATATTAAAATCCACTGTACTTTGAGGAATAGAGGGAAAAAAGAAAAGAAAATAAAAAAAAACGGCAGATGTGTACACTTCCAGTCTCTGGTCCTAAACAGGGCTACCATTAGGGCGGCTTTTGCATGAGGCAGCACTCCTGTATGAAACAGGAACTGGGCAGTAAGTTCAGATGGGAAGGTATGAAGGGTAAAAAGCAGAGAATGACAGTGGTTGCTGTGACAAGGATTCAGGGGCAAGGTAGGGGAGGGCCTCTAATATCACAGGCTCTGGACAGCTGTGGCCTGGGTGGCTGGCCCATCCTGGGGCAGGAAATGAGGCTGTTTTAGCAGAGCAGGGGTACTGGTGTTCACTTTATTTGGTGGGGTGGTAGTATGTGCGAGATGGATAGTGGGGTATGGCTCTCCAGGCAGGAAAACAAAGGAAGCGTTATTCTGCTGGAAAGGAGGGGTTCATTAAACTTGGCCTCCCAATGTTGCTTTCACTTTTTTTTTGATGCTTCCCTTTCCTCATGATCTTGCCTCTCTTCTACTACATGTCTTTTCAACTCATTCCCTTAGCATTTCTCATTTTCCTTCTTTCAAAAATATTCTTCCCCCAGCCAAGCTGATCTTCACTTGTGACACCTTTCTGCTATTTCTCTTGTGTCATAGTCTTGGATGGAAATAAGGCTCCCCACCTCCCCATACTAGGATATAGGAAAGAGTATAGCAATTAGAATGGTGATAAAGATGGTTGGGATGATGAAATCTGTTTTTTGAATTGATGAAAAAGGCCAAATTTTCTTAGTTAAATCATGAGACTAAAACAGTGAAAACATGCACTGAACTTTTTGAAAGGATCGGCTACTTAATGTATTATGTTTTCTTTCCCTCCTGGTATCCTAACATTATGCTTAGACTACGCATCACTAAAATGATCTCTGATTAAAAAAAATAGAAAATAAAAACACCTTACATTTGCATAGAATTTCAGTTATCCAAAACACTGCAAGGGGTAGGAAATACACTGAGTGCTAAACCCGGCTGTTCTAGATGGCAACCCACCTTCTAATTTCACCTTTAATTATAATAAAACATTAATTATAATAAAGTATGAAATTCTACTCCTAGAATCTACTGCCTTCCAGTGAGAACGTCCTCTCACGAAATTTTACCATCAAACTTTGGCTGCTAAATGAAAAATCAACTGCAATTAGATCCAAGTAAAGTTAGTAAGGCCCATATCAGCTGTTTTGCTATCTGACTAAAAAGAACGCCACAGGGAATTTGGTAAAGGGTAACTTCCCTAGAAATCAAATGTAACCAGAAGGTTCTGTTCGCCTTCTCAAAAAGGTTTGCTCTGAAAGTAAGTTAATATGGTCGAGTTTAGGTACAGAATACAGCTGTCTCTTACTTTCAAGGTTGCTAAGTTTCCTCTTTCTGAGTTAGTCATTTAAAGGTTCAGGTCTTTTTAATCTCCATGCTCTCACAAAAACTGAATAGGTAGGATGGCACTGATTAGAACATTCACCTTTATCAAAGAACACATCTGGAAAAGTGCAAGGTAGGGTCAGAGCTGAGTGTTTAGTCATCAGAACAAATTTTTCTGAGAAGGAACAGATAGTGTCTGTTTAATTTAATTATAAATCAAAGCAACATGCGATAGATGAGTTTTTTTTTTTAACGCACGCACACGGATTCTATTCAGTAAAGCTGCCGTCACTCAAACTTGAATACTAAAGCAATTCAGAAGTAACTTTTTGAAACAGCTGACCAGAGAGTGAGTGTAATAAATCTGGTTCTTATAAATGCATGTTGCTAGGCTCTTTCTACTTCTCATTCCTAACACATGAGGAGAAGGAAAAGTAATCTGGGAATGAATAAAACCCCTAAATTGCCATAAACCATACCTCAGTGCTTTCTAAATCTGTTTATTTAGGCACACGAGAATGCAAAATAACAGACACTTCACTTATTTAAAGGCCTAGAAATGGAGGCACAACCAATCAGTATAACCTGAGCGCTCAGGCAGGTGTCATTAATGGTTACTAAGCAGCTAGAGGCCTATTTTAACCAAGGTATACAGTAAAGATAAAGATCTAGCACGATTACCACCTAAAGTAATGGAGGTTGATGAATTGCATGCAAAAGATAAGATGAGTGTCACCTGTGGGAGCACTACTCCTATTTTGGGAAGTATGGGGACTGCCAAGATGAGAGGCTACCAGGTAATAGGTCACAATGACCCTGAGGTTTCCCATTCTCTTGCTAAGATGGGCGAAGAACATGGTAAAGAAACACTTGGAGTGATGTATTTGAAATGAGGAGGTGCAAATAATGATTTTCATATTCAGCACTCCCAACAACCAAACCCAAATCACCTCAAATTGCAGAGGAGTATTGCAGCGACTAGCAGTAGTAAGAGACGTGACTGGTGAGAACATGAGGCTGTATCCATTTCGACACTCCTCTTCTGGGTGAGATGGGCCAGGTGTGGTCAGCTGGGGGCTCTTTGAGCCTGGATTGGGAGGGGGTGGTGTGACTGGAGAAAGAGGCCGCAGTAACTTGGTAACATTCTGCTCCATCAGATAGCGAGATTTCCATTTCTTTAATGGGCTCAACAAGTCTGTGAAATACAAAGCTTGGATGAGAGGTCTGAAATTACATCCTCAAGGGCTGCTTCATAGTGAAGCCATTATTAATCTCTAGCCCACAATGGCTGGTAACTCCACTTTTGCCTCATCCCATTGTTATCTCCTGCAATCAAACCAAAAGCCCAAAGACTTTTTAATTGTCACACTTAAAGTAATTCTCAAAATTCTCTACCTCCCAGAAAATCACCAGATGAATTTGACCCTTCTGATAACTAATCCCTGGAGCTAATTTAATCTCTTGTAGTGGAAAATATAAATTTAGTTTTTTCACACTGAATTTCTGAACATCTCTAATCTGTGTCTCTTTGCTAAAATCACCCTCTACTGAGCTCAGTTTCAAGGTTTTATGTATTTTTGCCATTCTTTACCAGCTCTTTATGTAATATTGTTTTAGTAGAAAAGAGTTACACATGATTACTTGATCCTTGTTGAGTCCTTAGTTTTATAGTGCTTCAAAGTGTGAAATCATTTCTACAGAAACTTCTCCCAATCATTTTCAAAAAGTAGGGTGGTACTCTTTTTCTGATTGGAATATCCTACTTTCTACTGTACACTTCTTAGTTCCACTTTGAAAGGAAGTTAATATACTATAAATTTTACTGACCACGCAGGCCAATGCACCTGTCTCACTTTCTCAAAGGAAAAATCTATTTTTATTCGTTTACAGTTTAAAGCTATTCATTTACTAAATACCTACAATATGGAAACCACTGAGCCAGGTAAGTGGGGGAAAATGGTTATCATGTATTCTATTTTAAATGAGTTTACAAATGTGTAAGAAAAAGAAAACATATATAAAACGTGTAAGTTTAAGAACCTCAACAGAGGTGATCATACTGCTATGTTAGTAAAAAAAAAAAAAAATATGCTTTTAAGTGCTTATTACACACCAGGCACTATTCTACGTGCTTTATGTGAATTATCAGATGTAATTTGAGTAACTCTATAAACCCAGTACTATTATTATCCCCACTTTACAGATAAGGAATTTGATGTATAAAGAGAGAAAGACTAGGTCACCTGGTTCCCATCTACATTCTTAATCATTAGGTTAAATTATACCCCCAAGGCTTGGTGGAAGGAGTGACATTTACCCCAAGTCTTTGAGGAAAAGTTTTCGGACAGTAATCAGAGCTGTGCTTGAGAAAGATTCTCCTGGTAGCAATGGTTAGGATAAGAATGGACACTGGGAAACTATTTGGAGTTAATGAAGTAAACAGAAAGAGTTATGAGGCTTGAACTAGGGCAGTAGAGGTTGAAGCAGAGACAAGAAATAAAAGCAAAAAACACTGGAGATACATATTTCTCCTTTCATATATATAAAAATTTAAAATTTTTCCTAGATTAGAAGTATATTTCTATTTTCCTTCTGTTCCAGATACTCATTTTTCTTTTCTCCTTTTGAAAAGTGCCTAGGTATAAACAAACAAACATGTGATTCATGACTTATAGTTAGGTTTATATATTTTGAGAGTCTTAAACAGTGAATCTTTCAAAAGACTGCTATACTGCTAGGTCCAACGCTGTAACTACTAAAGGTAATTATGTAAGTGATAAAGTTGATTGTAGAAAAGTTATAAAGTTCAGATGAACTCTCCCACCCCCAAAATCAACTTAAAGGTCATTCATTTAAAATATATTTACTGAGTACTTATTATGATATATTCAACAAGAGACCTGACACCTGCCCTTATGAGGTTTATGGGCCAGTGGTAATCTGCGTACTTTTTTCTATGAACGGCACTATATTTACAAAATTGTTTTTTTCAAGTTTCATTTTTCTTCTTTTTGCCATACACAGCTATCAAATTTCATGTGGTTAAACCTATCTTTTATGGTTTTTTACCTTTACTCAAATAATTCCTAAGGTTATCTAAACAAACACCCACATATTGAAACACATACATAACTTGAAATCATATCCACAAATTAATTCATTGTTAATATGCTGGTGTATTTTCATCTAGAACTCTTTCCTGACATGTCCTTACTCACCCTGTCTAAATCACACTGGACAATAACCTACTATTTTCAATCAGAAATACATAGTAAAAATCCTTCCATTACAATGACAAAAATGTTACAATTATATTTTAATTTTATTAATAGTCTTGGGCTATACAATGTTTTATATTTTTATTTAGTCAAATATATCAACCATTTCCTTTATTTTCTGCCTCTGATGTCATGTTTTTGTCACCCCACCCCAAGACAATAAAAATACTGACCAATTTTCCCTTTATCTCCATATTTAATTTTTGAATTCAACTCAGAACATATAGTAGTTTTGGTACTAGTATGTTCTATCCTTTTCACAGGCCAAATGGCTAGCATATTCTTCCAAATTCTTTTGTAATTATAGAATAATCATATTTCTCTATTGATTTGAAATATGACATTTATCCGACTAGATACTGGGTTTAGTTCTGAATGTTATTCTGTACACTTTTTAGTAAAATTGTTTGGGCAATTCCAGTTATTCTACTCTAGCTCTCCAAAATATTTTGCCTATTCTAGCATACTTGTTCATGTCAATGAACTGTAGAAATCATTTGTCAACTATGCTGATACTGGGACTTCCCTGCAGTCCAGTGGTTGGGACTTTGCCTTCCAATGCAGAGGGTGCGGGTTCGATCCCTGGTCAGGGAGCTAGGATCCCCCATGCCTCACGGCCAAAAAACCAAAACATAGAGCAGAAACAATATTGTAACAAATTCAATAAAGACTTTAAAAATGGTCCACATCAAAAAACAAACAACTTTAAAACAAACTAACAAACACTATGCTGATACTACCCCCTCCCCAAGGCTGACTGGGGTTGTATTAAATTCATGAGTAATTTGTCAAGAATTCTAACTGAGCACCGTGGCACGATCTTTTAGCTACTCATGCCTTCATTTATATTCCTCCTCCTCATTATTATTATTATTTTGGCTCTGCTGCGCAGCTTGTGGGATCTTAGTTCCCTGACTAGGTATTGAACCCAGGTCCTCAGCTGTGAGAGTGTGGAGTTCTAACCACTGGACCGCCAAGGAATTCCTTATATTCCTCTCCATTATAGATCTGCCACATTTCTAATTAGGTTTATTCTGCAGTGTTCACTATCTTCTGTTACCACTGTGAAGTGGATGTATTTCTCCCTGTGTATTACCTAAATGTTATTGCTAACATGTAAGAAAATGTTTACATATTTTTGTACCCAGCTACCCTATTGATCTCTACCAGTTTTTCAGTTAATTCTCTTGGCTTTTCCAGGTAGAGTAGCATATTATTTGTATACAATGGCAACAAATACATCCTCTTTACCAAAACTTTTATCTCATAGATTTTCTTTTTGGTAATCAGTTTGGGTAACAATTCTAGATGTCGTTATATAAGAATGGTAATAGTGGGATAAGTTGATAACCAATTTAAAAGTTTAATCTAACTAGTTTTCACCAGGAAACATAACTGGCAATTGTTTTCAGATAGATGTAAAATAAAAAATCATTCAGTATGTTATTAGATTTATCATTAAATTCACAGTTACTGTGCTATTACTCCCCCTTCTCCATTTGGCTGGCTAATAAATTATATGAATAAAATTTCAAATACTGAACCAACCACCTTTACATTCCACGGAAAAATTTTATTTCATCATAATAAACTATTCTTTTAATAGTCTTACAGATTCAAGATTCAGATCAGTGAAATCTAATTCAAAAGTAGTACTGTGCTATTTTTTGGAGGTTAATTTGATAAAATAGAGTAAAAAATTTAATGCTACTCTATAGTATTCCACCAAAAGTATGTGTAATAGAAGATAAACCACAAATTCTAACATTTCTTTATTTGTTGAAACCCAGGTTGTTTTTATCCTGCATGTGTTTGCAATTATTAATAATTCCATGACTAACACTTTGTATAAAAATTTTGGTCCACACCTATTTCTACAGAACAAGTACCTAGAACAACAACTTCTAGGTTAAGGAATGAATTTTTAAAATGCATGACAGGGACTTCCCTGGTGGTGCAGTGGTTAAGAATCCACCTGCCAATGCAGGGGACACAGGTTTGAGCCCTGGTCCGGAAAGATCCCACATGCCGTGGAGCAACTAAACCTGTGCGCCACAACTACTGAGCCTGCGCTCTAGAGCCCGGGAGCCACAACTACTGAGCCCGCACGCCTAGAGCCTGTGCTCTGCAACAAGAGAAGCCACCGCAATGAGAAACCACGCACTGCAAGGAAGAGTAGCTCCCACTTGCCAAACTAGAGAAAAGCCTGTGCACAGCAACAAAGATCCAATGCAGCCAAAAAAATAAATAAACTAAAAAAATAAAATGCATGATAAATCTTACCAAATTGCTAGTAGGGGGTATTACTTCCCTGTCATATATATATATATATATATATATTTTTTTTTGCGGTACGTGGGCCTCTCACTGTTGTAGCCTCTCCCATTGCGGAGCACAGGCTCCGGACGCGCAGGCTCAGCGGCCATGGCTCACGGGCCCAGCCGCTCCGCGGCATGTGGGATCTTCCCGGACCGGGACACGAACCCGTGTCCCCTGCATCGGCAGGTGGACTCTCAACCGCCGTGCCACCAGGGAAGCCCTTCCCTGTCATTTTTGTTGCAAATCCTTTCTCCCAATATTTTTGTCTTCTATTAATTCAGAGAAGTAAGGACATAGAAACATTGTTTATTTAACTTTAATTAAAAAACATGGGGGCTTCCCTGGTGGCACGGTGGTTGAGAGTCCGCCTGCCGATGCAGGGGACACGGGTTCGTGACCCGGTCCAGGAAGATCCCACATGCCGTGGAATGGCTGGGCCCGTGAGCCATGGCCGCTGAGCCTGCCCGTCCGGAGCCTGTGCTCCGCAACGGGAGAGGCCACAACAGTGAGAGGCCCGCGTACCGCAAAAACAAAAACAAAACCCAAAACACTGAATGCACATAGAATTTACTTTGGCAAAGATCTAAGTCTTTCTCATCCCCCATGCAAGTAAAAATTCCAGAATAATTTACCAAATCTTTCACTTACATAAGGCCTGCTTCTGGCTATTCTGTTCCATATATACATCCATTATTGCACCTGTACTAATTACCAGCTTCTAGATTCATAATAGAAGTTAGTTTTACACTTCTAGGTAAAGTACTTCTTTGTCATTACTTTTTCAATTTTTTCTTATTTTCATGTTTGCTTTTTATGATAAACTTCCAAGATCATTTAATCAAACCCCCAAACAAACTAGTTTGATGGAAACTATCTGAAGCCAGGAAAGAAACTGACTCATTATATTTCTTCTTTCCATTAATCAGTATGGGAGTTCCCTTCATTTCCTCAAGACTTAAAAAAATATTTCTCAGTAATGATTTGCTTTACATGTCCCCACCATTATTCCTAGGCAGTTTCTCAGTTCTGTTAAGTTCGGCAATGAAAAATTTTTCTTCATTTTCTTGGTACATAAATGGTATTAATTTTTGCATATCCAGCAGTTTTGTTGAACTCCTGTTAATTTTTTCAAATGATTGTTTAGGCTCTCCTAGATAGATATCCACATCATTTACAAATAATGAACATTATGTCCTCCCCTGCCTGAAGAGTAATACCATTTATTTCCATACAACTTTAGCTTCTAGGAACTTAGAATCTTTAATGTATCCTAGTACATGACTAATTTCTGCAAATGTTCCATAGATGTTCGACAAGAAATCTGTAGATAATGACAATAATAATTCCTATTAAGGGTCTGATACGGTAATTTATGTACCTTAATTTAATCTCATATTAGCTCTACAAAGCAGATATTACTATACCCATTTCACAGATGAGGCTCAGAGATAACTTTATAACTTGCCCAACATCATATAGTTAGTAAAGGGCAGAGATGGTCTTCAAACTCAGGTCTGTTGGATTCTTTCTACTACACCAATTTGTATCCCTTTTTGTTTTCTTTTTTCCCTTTCTTGATTAATATTTTCTTGATCTTTTTGAGAGGAAAAAAAACCAAAGAAACCAAATAAAAATAATTCCTCAGGATTTACACTAACTTGTAGCAATATACCAAGTCACTCATTTGAGTATTGCTTGCTTTTTTTTTTTTTTTTTTTGTGGTACGTGGGCCTCTCACTGTTGTGGCCTCTCCCGTTGCGGAGCACAGGCTCTGGACGCTCAGGCTCAGCGGCCATGGCTCACGGGCCCAGCCGCTCCGCGGCATGTGGGATCTTCCCGGACCAGGGCACGAACCTGTGTCCCCTGCATCGGCAGGCGGACTCGTAACCACTGCGCCACCAGGGAAGCCCTGCTTGGTTATAATTAAATATTTTCCCATTTACGTTGTTCCTGAAGGGCAAGGTGTGTCCTCTGAATGTTTCTCACTGCTAGAGATGAGAGAAGTTCAATAAAGGTTGGTGACTAACAGTCCTACTTCCATTCCAACCAGGGCACATAGTAACAAAGGCAACTTTCCCTATGAGTCTTTGCCAGTCAGGACATGAATTGCTAATACAGCCTCCCTTTCCCATCCTCAAACACACACACACACACACACACACACACACACACACACACACACACACACACACACACACACACACACACACACACACACACACACACACACACACACACACACACACACACACACACACACACACACACACCATACATATACATATGTGTGTATACTAGATAGAAGATTTCAGTTAAGTAATACTCTCACCGTACTGTAAAAGCTGCCAATAAATTGATAATATTGACGGAAATCTTTTACCAGCATTTCTTTATGTTAACCTGGTTTGAGTAAATCTCCCTAATATTTGGTGAAGAGAATAAGATATTTTAAATACATGGTATCATTTATCTTCCAGATGTTCTACACTGGGATCTTATTATCCTGAGGTTACACATGCGATAACTTACAAGGTATAATCCAATCTAGGGATAGAAAAACAAAGTCAATAATTTAAAAAAAAATCTGTTTTTAGTAGCCTATTTTCCCCCCAAATACAGTATTACACAAAGTTTTAATATAAAGCAGATATTCCTAGTACAAATCTCTTTATTTAATTCAAGTTCATATTTACTCAGACAATAAACAGAAACAAAGAAGTGGTTTTTATGAAAATCGGAAATATTACTATGTGACTTTTAGCATCTTATTTATTTTGGCATTTTGTTTTGATTGCATAATATTCACAAAATTGATTTAGAGATAAATAAACTAAGAGGAATCACACAGAACTTTTCAATTAAAGTAATACTGGCCAAGAGAAACCGGTAATAAGACTATCCCAAAATAAGTTAAGTTGGTATCAAGTCCATACACCAGTGCTTTCAACTGCAATTCAATTAAAACCCCTGCAAGAGTCACTGGAAAACCAGTGGGCCAGATGATTTTACATGACCCTCCAGTTTGAAAACAACCAATTCATAATAATTTCTCATTTACTTCACTCATCCCCTGCCCCTTCAACCAAGTCCCACCCAACTCAATCACCTACGATTTTGACTCTTTCCTGAATAGTGCCCCGCATCTTTCTTGCTTATTTCTCCTCTTATAAATATGGATATAGATTTCCTAAACTTACTACTTTAAATGTATCTAACCTTTTTTTAACCATTTCTGCTGTTATCTGTACACTGTCTAGTTCCTTCTTTGTCGTCCTGGGAATACTGATCCCTGACTTGAGATCTCTCTCTTCCTCTGTAAAGACAGATGTAAAGTAACTATTTAGAGAACAATGCTATTTCTTTTTTTTGTATCAGACTTTTTAAAGTACTCAGTGAAATTTTTTATGTAGACCCAAAATAATCATTGCTCATGTATTCAGAAAGGTCTGCCACACATACCTGCATTGTCTTTGCAGATACTAGAAGAATTACTATTCTCATTACTTTGGTATAGGTGCTGAGTTCTAGTCTCTTGGGGTACAGATGATGTCTGGGTCATCCCTTCTTCCAAGGCTTGCTTTATCCAGCGCTATAATGGGAAAAGAATCAGGGAATTATCAATAATCATTTAAAACTATTTAGGTCACCTATTTTAAATGCATTAACCAGGTCATTACATATCAACTGGTGAGAGATGCAATACAATGCATTCATTCGGGTCCACAGTCAAGTAGTTTTTGTCTTGTGTTTCAGCATTCTAGGATAGTGCCCCATCAATTCCTTTTACGGGGCATAACTGAGAAAACCTGGATTACACATAATGAAGTCCCACAAAAAAGCCCAAACCAATAAAAAAAAAAATTACTATTTAACTTTTCATATTGCTTAGAATGGGATAAATGGGAAAAGATAAGGAAGAAATCTTAGCATTTATTTAAGAGAGACTCTGATCACACAGGATGAAACTAGCACATAAAATAAGTGCATAGAAGGAAGATAAAAGATCTCTTAAGAGTTGTCTGCCCTGTGTTGGGCATATCTGAATAATTGAAAAGATTCACAAGAAAACTTTGGATGAGGATAAACAGCTCTTCACTACAAGTACCGAAATGCTTCCAGAAAGTCTACTCTCAGAATATCCTCTGAGTTTTCCCTCCTTGTTAAGTAGTTTGGTTAAATTATGCATGAATAATACAAATCATCACCTGAATAAATGACCTTCTGCAGAAATCAAAAAGGCAAAAAAAAGTAAAAAAGAGCTCTCTAATCAGTCATTTTTTGTTGTGAATAATGGAATCTAAAATGATGGAAATAGATTTTTGTCAGAAAGTCTGCAGAGATTAGCATAATAAGATTATGCATCCTGTGGAAGAGAGAAAATTTCTTACCTGTAATTGTGTTCTCTTAAGATACACAGTTGTAGGTTGCTCACCACTCTGTGGCTCTCCTGCCCTGACATAAGACAGATCGAATTTTGATAAACATCAATTTCTGAGTCAGACCCTATCCCAAATAGGAAGAGCAAAGGTGATTATAACTTTACACCTTTAGAAAACCAATATTACAGGTAAGTAAATATTCTCTTTACCAAAGAGAGAAATTCTAATAGATTTACCCTCTTAGAAACTTAGGAAATAATGTGAGGAAACCAGAACATGTGGTCTGCCAAATGAAAGCAAGAATAAAATTATGAACATGAGGGGGTAAAGAGTGAGTAAGTACCTAAGAAAGACAGCTCAGCATCTATTGAATCACATCAGCATTTTAGGATTTGATCAGGTCTCTGAAAAGCCAAAACAAGACCAAGAATGAACTAACTCTCCTACATACAGAATACTGATATAAAGATGAAAACTGTCAGAACCATAGCTCCTTACATAGAGGAGACCTCAGAGGTTACCTTGTCTTAACGTACTCATTATACAGATGGGGAAAATAAGGCCAGGAGGCCAAAAAGAGTGAAAATCCTTTGTTATAGATACCTTATTACATACAAGTTTTTCATCAGAGCAGATGACAGGACTCATTTGGGGTCACTGTCCTTTCTTCCTAGAGAAGTCAATTTCTTATATTTCCAGTGTCAAATAGACGCACCCATAAAAGAACTTACACTCTGGATCTGATGACTACAAAAAGGGAAAGTAAAACCAGGACAAGGGCATTCTAAGGAATAAGATGCTGCTTTGGTTAGCTTAAGGTCGAACACAGCAACATGATCAAACCCATTCCTCCCTGACCCTATATGTACGTCTACACAATATTTCAGGGCCTGTAAAGAAGGAACATGAACAGCTATTTGTATCTAACAAATCCCAATCACCCCTACAGATAATAAATTAACTTTAGACAACCCCTCTCTCCAAGTTCTAGCTACAGTTATTAAGGTCAAAAGAACATTTCTCCCTTCCCTGAAAGTCTGTGTTGAAGAGATTTTTAGGAAGCTCAGAGATGGGCAACAGAAATGTCTTAAAGGGTCTCATTACGATGGGGAAAGAGAAAGGAATTAATTTGGGTTTTAGGGTCCAAAGACCTGGATTGAAACTTGGCTGTGTCTCTTACTAGATGCCTAACTCTGGGCCAGTTACTGAACGCTTCTGAGCCAAAGCTTCTGGATCTGTAAATTGAAGCAATAATCCCAGCCTCACAGGGTTATCATGAATGGTGAGACAGTGTGTGTGAAGAAAGCTTGTAGCACAGTACTGGGCACACATGTTCAGTGAGGACTAGTTCAACTGAATTTCAGTGCTATGTACAGAGATATACAGATTAACAACACTCTAGTGCACATCATGAAATATCAATGCAAAACACAGTGTTTCATTTTCAGTCTGAACGGGAAACCAAATGCCCACACATATTATGCCTACAAGGTAAGTTTAGAGATTTAGAGAGAGCAAGGAGGGATACTACTGAAAGGCTTCTTAGCCAGTCATAAATGCTTCCATTCTAAAATAACAAGTGAAGTAAAATCCAACAAAAGACATGCTATAACATGCTAGTTAAGAACTGTGAATCGATTTAATTTAGAAACTACAGAGACATCACAAAACATTCTGCCAAATACTCTAAGAATCTGGGTGCAAATATACCCATGCAGCTTTATACTGTTTTAAACTTATGAAGCTTTTATCTCCTTTAATCAGATATGAAAGAGTAAGCCTATTAAGAATGTACACTGTTCTAACTAATCCCATGGAGGATGGTTGTTTTCATCTGTTTAAATTATATTCTTCTCTGATGGATTTTCAGAAATTTATTACAATTTTGTTTTATCATGGAAATCTTCTTAGGTCCTGTACTATATGAGTACTTTCTAACCAATCTAAAAAATCTTCTCCTTCCCCATCTAGGATAAAGCTGAGTTCAATTTCTATATAAGGCCCAATTTCATTAATTCTGTCCCATAAAAAGTTACAGTCTTGTTGTGTAATATAATCTTGATACATTAACAGCAACTATTAAATCTGTGATTAAAACTTAATTTTAAAAGACCCAATTTAAGTAAGATAATTTGATATATAAGTCAGCATACATAGCCTGAACTCTTCCCAAAGACCAATATGACACAAATAGATAAAAGTGCCTAAGCAGAGCCTGTATAAAACAAGACTAAGGATGGTCAGATACATGGGGAGAATATAACACGGACATGAGTTAAGTATTTCTAACTGTTGCCAATGGAGACACAAAGATGAGATACAGATATAAGTCCTAAACCATAACCAGGTAAAAAGAGCTCTAAGAAATGGATTTTCTATCAGATTTGAAGTCATATTTCTACACGTTTTCGATTTTCACAGAACTCTGCTACTTGGAAAAAAGCAAGATGGGAATAGAAAGATTATAACCCAGCATCACAATGATCAAGGCAGTATTTTAAGAGGCTAGTCCGTACTATTTACAATTCAGACTTCACTATTACTCTGTATTAATAATTGTTCACCCTTCTTAAAGGACCAAAATAAGAAATTCTATTATCTGACTTGGTAAGATGCTTCAGTAGTTAACATCCTAGGAAATCTAGTACTGTGTCTAGCCAAAGACAGAACAAAAGGAAAAAGTCTATTTCATATATATTAAACCATCTCTTGACTTGTTCCTCCAAACTAAAGACCATATTTACAGCTTCTCTAATTGTTCAATACTACTCTGAAAATGTAGTTAAAGATTCTGAGCTGTTACTCTTAATGAGGGACTGAGCTAAATGTAACAGGAAGATTAGTTTCGCATGCCATACCACAGTTAATGCCCTTCTCCAATTATTACAGAATTAGGTTAATCATAATGGTCATTAAATGGCAAATACTTTTTTTTCCTTCTCAGATAATTTGTAAGATCCAGGATAAGTAACTTGGTATAATAAAAGATCCCCAGAGACCCAACTTTCCTTTATCACTTAGGCAAATTTCTAGTCTTATTTTCTTCTTAAGAAAGTTGTCACTGTTTTCACTTCTGACACCTGAAAGTTATGTTAGTCCATCATCCACAAACACTTCTGGCAAAGATCTCATGGTCAAATTTCTCTTTAGGAGTTGTTCTACTTGGTAATTTCCCCTAAATAAACCAGTAAGTGACTCAAACACTTAGGTAAGATTAGGAAAAGACTTTCTTCAGTGTATGCTGCTCATTCAGTGGTAGTACCCTTCCTTTGTGTGCAGATCCCTGTTGCCCTCCTCCCCTCCATATCCCACACCACTTTGGCTCATCTTTTATGCCCCCTCCCCCCAAGAAATAGTATCTGCTCTTTGGGAAAAGAGAAAAGCTTTAAGTTTGGAGGAGTCAGGGAAGACCTGCCTGGAGTTGGAGACTTCATCACATCAAATAATCTATATGCAGCATCCTCATGTACGTGATGCCAGTGGAGGAGGGCAATGGCAGACACTGAGGAAGGCAGCCTGAATCCAGATCTGAGGATAAGAGAAAAGGGTGTTCCAGGGAACAGACTCTACCTCAAAAGAAGACCAAATGAAAGGGTGTCCTATACTTCTAGAAACACGAAAATGACATTATAGGTCTGAGGGAGTGATCTATTCTTGAGAGACACCTTTGGAAAATATGCAGGGCTTCTGGGAACTAAGAAAGAGCATTCCAAAAACAAACAGCCATCAAATACTACTGTCACTAGATCCAAAAACAATATATAACTAGAGAAGAGCGAGAGAGAGGCAGAGAGAGAGGCAGAGAGAGGGAGAGAGAGAGGGAGAGAGAGAGAGAGAGAAAAATTTTATAGTGGGTTCCATAATCACTAGGGAATAAACAGTCCAACTTGTCATTTGATCAAGGAAAAGGAATTATGCCAATTGTAAACAGGACTTTTCCTCTACTCTCAGTCAAATGATAACAGTGACTGAATTAATCCAAAACACAATTCAATCATTCTTTAACTTGTACAACAGTGCTCTAGAGTACCTGGGGCCCAATCTCACACAATAATCACAAATGGACATGTTAACCAATATCACAGGAGCACACACAGAACACCCCTCCCTACCCAGTCACCAACTGCTATGTGCTCTCAACTCAGTAACCACAAGGGCTCTCAGAAAAGACAACAGTGAATACTCACAAACTGAGCACCAAAAATGTAGTATACATCCCACCTTAGTCTCACTGACTCTTGATGCGTCAGTGTTTGTGGTTGAACAACTAACTCATTATAAACTCATACGGGCAGAGTGTGGCTATCTAGAGAACGTGTTAGATATGTCACCAGTACTGGAATCCTAGCTTAAAAGAAAAAACCGCGTAAACACAGACATACCTTTTTACAGGAGCTGAACATGCCATCAGGCAGAAGCGGCCTTCGACGCCTCTCAGGGATAAAGGGTGAGCCAAAGCGAATGTAGTGTTTGGGGGTGGTGCAAATTAACGGGGAATGGATAAGACCGGGTAACATGTTCAGGGTCGTTGCCAGTACAGTTGGGTCCGTGGTGATACGTAAAGGGCACTCAACAGGGCACTCTTGCTTCTCTGCTTTGTCATTCAACCACTCTGTAACTAGATACTAAGTTAAAAAAGAGACCATCAGTTGATGCTGCAGATGCAAAAGCCAGAGGAAGCAGTGTAGCTCACAAACACAAACCTCATCTAGAAACTAGACAGAGGTAGATATAGCAGCTGCAGAGAGTATGAATCGCACATTCAGAGCACAAGGGTATCTTCTTTCACCCTCTCCATGAGCACTATGGAAAGAATGATTTCAGCTCAGCAATTTAAACTCTGCCTAAAAGTTATGCGAACAAAAGTAAGGCAGCAGGATGACCTCAGCCCTATGTGTCTAAGCATTTTATCTAAAACTTTCAATCTAATAAATCTTAGATTATTATTATTTTTTTTTTCCCCTGGGGATTACAGGTCCTTTCACTTTACTAAGCCACAGCTTTCGGCAGACTACACTTAACGAAGATGTACTTGTAACTTACCTTTTTGGTTTTGGGGTATTTAGATGCAGCACGGTTGACATGGGATCCAGTAACTGACACCACAGTTGGGTCAGACCCTGTTAATTGCCTGTTTTCTCCTGAACTGTCTACATTTCCAGCTTCAGTAGGAGTTACTGAGCTGTTATTTCCCCCCTCTTCCAAGGCAGCTTGTGATAACTCTGCCTGCTGTGCAATGGCCTGCTTCTGACGCTTTAGTCTTTGGGCTGAACTGGTCCGGTACCGAGAAATTCGACTCTTCGGTCGGGGCCTAGAAGGCTTTGCTGGAGGTGGTTTGGGGACTGGTTTTTCGGCAGCAACATCCTATAACAATAGCAAAGTTAACTGCTTACCAGAAATTTCTTATCAGCAAACATTCTATCCAGCTTCCTATTCACTTTAAGCATTCTGAATGTTTACTGGTGAAAAAAGTGAGCGTTTAAAAACATTAATTTCAAATGTAATCCTTATAAAATTCATACATTTAAATCAGCTAAAAAGGCTACAGGAAGATGTCTCAGTTATTTCTTTTTCTAATAAGTATTTATAAAATAGGTCTAAAGACAGCTGAAAGTAGCCACCTAATTTTAGGTTCTTAGCAGGGAAGGTAATTCTTCCTTTGTCTCTTTCCCCAGATACTAAGGTTTTAGCTTAAGGCTTAGAATCTATGGCTAAGGTAGGAAAAGGAACGAAGAATTAATTCTGAGAATCTTATGAAAGGTCAGGTACATGACAGTGCTACACAGAGAGCCAAAGAGAAACCACATGATTTTTATGAACTCACCACCAACAATATCTGGCAGAAATTGTAGAAAGTCCCATTCTAGTCTGAGAGTATCTAGTCATTCAAATTCTGTCTCCTTGAATCCCACGAATCAGCTGACTGAAAATAGTCTTACTTACTGCGAAATAAGGCAAAGCTGAAAATGCTGACAACTAACCATTCCAAAAGCTAGGTAACTGATATTAGCAAAAGAAAGACCGACTAAGACCTGGAGTCTTTTCATCTTACCCCTGCTTGGGAAGACCTCCGGGTGTTCACTCCAACACTCTGTGGGTTGCTTGGGACGGCAATGTTTGAAGCAGGGTTGCTAACTTCAGATTCAGGGGCTTCAGTTTTTGTCTCCTCTCCCACAGGAGTCTCTGAGGTGGTGGTAGTAATCTCTATGTCAGAGTTGCTCTGTTCCAAGGGCTGATCCCGCCGCTTCTTTCTTTTTTCTAAGTTTTCAAAAGCATGCATGATGGCTTCAACCTTCCTATCTTCCCGGGTCTAGAAAGAAATAACATTAGCATAGAAGGAAGCCTCAACCAGGAGAAGGGAACAGCTTTTCGAAAGTATTATTAATGGAAATTGATAGATATTTATAGAAAATACTAATAAGATAATATATATATCTTTGAGAACATAAGATAAAAACTAAAAATTTTTCATCTTAAATGTTGCAAAGAGTTGTAAAGAAAGGCAAGGTCAAACCCAAGCTTTTCAAAAAGGGTCAGCTATTTTGAAACTTTTTAATACAAAAGAAAAATAGCCATCAAAACCAATTTTTCTCTGTATTTTCAGAGTTCAAAAAAAAAAAAAAGTCAAGCAGATTTTCTTAAACAGCTTCTCAGGGACAGAAATAAACATGACTGATTTCAGCCATAAAGCAGAATTTTTGAATCCATATGACTGAATGTTGTGTTTGTTTTTTAAATGTCAAAATTCACACAACAAACTTAGGAAATTCCTAAGTTAGAGTAAGTAGCCTAAGGATATTTTGTTCCATTAAGACAGTTTTTTGCAAATCAAACCGTTAGTAAGAAACCTCTTAAAACCATCATCTGGTAATAGTCATTAGAGAACTACGTGTGTCTGTGTAAAAAATCGTAATAAAATCTACTTTATAGAAAAAGCCCACACTGTGACCTAGAGGTGATGGCATAGTAACTTACTGAAGAAATGAGATGATATAAATTCAGAAGACAAGGGGTTTACATGCTATAGGTAACATGAGTCAGCAGGAACAAAAAGACGTTAGAAGGTACTCACCCTCTTGCTATGAGCTGGGTTCTCCTGGTCATCTGTAATCTCTTCTTTCTCTTCTTCTGCTTTTTCTTCTGGATTGTCTATTGCCTTTAAGACAGAGTAAATACTCAGCTGTATTCTTAAGCTCTAAGAAAACTCAATCCCTGTTTTTTGGCTCGTAGCTTAAAACTCTCTAGAAACAATTTCTAGTGCTTTATAGTGTTACTCATGTGGGGCTACATAGTAAACACAGATGATAAATCTCATTCACTGGACTGAAACCTGATAAGTACCTGAATGGATGTTCTTGACATTGTAAAAAATAATAAAAAGATAATGAATGAAAGCACACCCACCTTGATATGAAGGTTATTAAGTGTTAATATAGATTCCCTACATAAAACAACATGTGGCAACCTGAGATCCTCTTCATCTGAAGAGGATCAACACCAAAGCAACAGCCTCTGACCAGGGGAGATTACCTCATGGTCACTGGATACAATTACTTTCTCAGGAATTTGCTCTGGCTGCTGGTTGTTTTCCTCTTCTGGAGCCTCATTTTGCTGCTCCATCTCTAGCTCTTTCCGTCGTGCTTTTCTACGTCTTGTCTCTGCTCCGATGGTGGGCAGGCTTGGAGGAGGTGGAAGTGGCGGTTCTGCAGCACTGGGATTCCTTTTCTGTATAGGGCAATTCCGGTTCCCCTTGTGACATGCACAGTCCACTTTATAATTACTGCTCCAAAGAAACAACCAAAAGTGCCTGTTTCAGTACCCCTGAATATCAGTTATATTACCCATTCATTCTCTTGTAATATTAGTATAGTAATTTACTCTAGTTTCATCTTTGAACAAGGTAAATAGTCATTAAGAAAGTCCGATAAATACTTTCAACATTCTGTGTTTCTCTATATAACCCCAACGCTTCCCCTATATATGGTCAGTGGAAAGGAAATGAAGTTCCCACTAAATTCAATTCTCCCAACTGTCTACGCTATTTAGTGAATCAGTGACAGACTCTGCAGTGGCCGTACCCTTCTCCATGTCCTCACTTTTATCTACTGATTCCCTACTTATTATTAATACCTTTTCTTCTTGCACCTGTGCCCAAACATCAATGGCCACATAACCCCTGTTTGCCTGAAAGGACCAAGGGAGAAAAGCATCCATTTTACAAAACCCATCACATAATCACCTATGATTTGCCATCTGTTTTTCGGCATTGCCATATACAGCTACATTACATGGCTTGAGTGGATGGAGCAAAGCTTTAAATTCTCATTCTATATGATCCCTGGTACAAGTGCTGTGTGCATAACAATAGATGCTACTACAATTTCTACGTGTGTTTCATACATACACTTTTTGTTATGCTTGCTACATAGAGGCAGAGGCCAAAACACCCTTGGTTAGAAGATTGGTAAGCAGTATCACACTATGTAGCTGTGTCTCTTAAGAAAACACCCTCAGTCTGTCTTTCTCTCCACAATTTCTAGGCAGAAAATGCATTACTCATGGAAAGATTAGGTTTAAAAAAAAAAAAAGCAGCAAATGGCAAGGCACAAAAGCAGACTGAACAGAATAGCTTAATCTGTAAGACAAGCAATTCATGTTAGGAAAGGTTGTGGAAATCTTACCAGTTACTGTACTCATAGTCAAATGCTATGGTGACCTCAGCATCCTTGGTGATGGCAGACACAGCATAGATACAGAGGTGAATCATCCCATCTGCAATCATGTGTCGCACCTGTGTGAACAAGGCTTATGGTTATGATTTATCAAAAAGACCAGGAACTCTCCATAAGAGGGAAAAAACCTTTTACCAAAATGATATCTCCTCACTTAGAGTTAATGGTAGTCTGTCATTTAACTCCATCATTTCATCTGAAACTATCATATAGTAATTGAACATTTATGATACTTCTTGAAATAAATGAAGAAATCTTGAGATGTTAGCAGTCAGGGTCTGCTCTACATCTTTTTTTTTTTTTAAATAAATCTATTTATTTATATCTATTTTGGGCTGCATTAGGTCCTCGTTTCTGCACGCGGCCTTTCTCTAGTTGTGGCAAGCGGGGGCTACTCTTCATTGCGGTGCGTGGGCCTTTCACTGTAGTTACTTCTCTTGTTGCAGAGCGTGGGCTCTAGGCACGCAGGCTTCAGTAGTTGTGGCACAAGGGCTCAGTAATTGTAGCTCGTGGGCTCTAGAACGCAGGCTCAGTAGTTATGGCACACGGGCTTAGTTGCTCCGCGACACGTGGGATCTTCCCAGACCAGGGCTTGAACCCGTATCCCCTGCAATGGCAGGCGGATTCTTAACCACTGTGCCACCAGGAAGCCCCTGTTCTACATCTTAAAGCTGTTTTCAGTTGCACCAGAAAATTAAAATTTCTTAAGTCTATAAGAAAAGCTCTCTGGATTTTCTTGCTGCATTTGATGTGGTTGCACTCATTATGCACCAAATACTGAACTTTAGAAATGTCTAGAATCTGTCTCACAATCCTATTAGCTAAAATTTAAAAAACTGCAACCACACACTTTCGTTTTGACCCAATAATAAAATCTTTTATATGGCAATTCTTTAATATAACGTCACTGACTTCTTATCCAGTCTAGCTCTTTCTCTTTAGCAAATGCTAACATGCTTTTGCCCATTTCTGCCTTCTCTAAAGAAAATCCATTCCTTGCCCACATCCTGTGAGAACAGATGCATTATTACTTTTGTTTTTCATCTCTTACAACGAAAGATCATAACCATTATCTACAGACCTTAATCTGGGTGAAGTTTTCAGACTGCTTCTTCAGTTGACTTGTCCTTTTGGTGGTTCCATTCAAAGAGAAATTGCTACAGAAATCTTACCTCTGCATTTGGTGTACATGATCTTCTGATGAACCGAGCATCATTACCGAAAGTACGTGCATCCACACACATCTCTACACCATTGAATTTTGAGTAGAAGAGCACAAAGGGGTATGGTCTAGGGATATAATTAAAATTCCTGTAATTCTCAATACAAATAAAAAGGCCACCCCATGATTTCAAATATGAAGCATATGCTGACAGAAGCAGCAGTCCTTTGCAATGCCTACACTTGGAAAACATCACATGCTTGTCTGCTTCTGATTAAAGAATAAGCACAAAGCAAGGAATGCTTCGCTTGGAAAGGAGTCATCACCACTTTATACGTTAAACAATTTGCAGGTTTATTTGCACTTCTCTACAAATAGCAGAGAGGGGTGAGCTTATCTGAGCTGTAATCTTTTCCCCCAAGAGCATCCCATCAACCAGGATGGTTTTTATAGCCATATGCTCAGCCAGGCCTACTTTAGCCCTTACTACTCAATGAATGATGCTCTTACTTTTTGAAGAAATGTCCATTGACCTCAAATTGCTGCCGTAACATGACTTTGCCTCGATACTCTATTATAAGAGTGTCCAAAGCCAAATCTCTTGCAGCCCTCAGGATCTTCCGGTGCTTCTGAACACGAGTGACTCTTCCCAACTGTAGCTAAATAAAATCAGAATATTAACATTAGATAATATCAACAGCAGCTTAGCAGACATTTAAAATATTTCTTAATTGAGGAAAAGGCACCAATATTTTTAGGTTTTATTTGTATGTTACTTAGCTCGATGATCAGACATTTTAAAATATGATAAAACCTTAGTATTTCTAGGAAACAGGCTCCATCTAGTGAACCTGCCACCCCCCGAATCCTCAAAGACAAAAAAAAAAAAAAAATCTAAGAAAAATATATGATTAAAACTTTAGTGGCTCTATGTTTAATGTAAGAGTTTAGGTTTAGGTTTCTATTAATCTTAATAACTCCTACTGAGACTATATAAAATTTCCTACCCTAATTTATCTATTTTTAATTAATAAAGATACGTAGTTTAAAAACACGTATCCGAACAGTTTCCAGTTACTGTAACTTGCTCTTAGTTAAAGATGCTCAATAGCTGGCTAATTTGTTATTCTAAGGCCATCTGAAAGAAACAGTAATTCCAAAATATTCCTTTTCCTGGGTTCTTAAAATCTCAACTACTAGGCTTCCCTGGTGGTGCAGTGGCTGAGAGTCCGCCTGCCGGTGCAGGGGACACGAGTTCGTACCCCGGTCCGGGAAGGTCCCACATGCTGTGGAGCGGCTGGGTCCGTGAGCCATGGCCGCTGAGCCTGCGCGTCCAGAGCCTATGCTCCGCAATGGGAGAGGCCACAGCAGTGACAGGCCCGCGTACCGCCAAAAAAAAAAAAAAAAAAAAAAAAATCTCAACTACTTAGGGAGTCTTTAACCCTTTGATCCTTACCTGCATTTGGGAACCAATAACTGTATTATTACAGGCCAATTCAGTCTTATTAATAGTGTCTAAAATAGCAGGTTTGCCCACAAATTCCTTGCTAGAATGTAGATGTTGTTCAAGGGCGTTCTGTACATCTGCACTGTACTGATTAGTGAAGGCTTCTTCATATTGATCAGTCCATAGTCTTATCCGATTTTCCCATCCCTCAGTTGTATTCTCATCTAAATTCTGTGCTTCAGAAGGAGAATTCTGTAGAGAACAAAGGTCAAGTAGGTTAGGAGAGTCCATTAAAGGGCAGGGGTGGATGGGTGGGGTGGGGCGGGCTGAATATCCAGAGAAGATTAGTTTTCACTTGGCAGTTGGTGTGCCATAAGAGTAATGGCCTGGGAGTCAGGATCTGGCTTCTATCATGGTTTCATTACCAGTGAGCTGTGAGGTTCAGCTTCCTCATTTATAAAGTGAGAAATTAATCTGGATTGCAATTCCATCCCATCACTGTCATTTAATGACCATTTTTAAGTCATAAAAATCAAACTTATCAGAAGAATGACATCAAGTTCATAAGAAAATCTTCATAAAAATGAACAATACAGACACCTTAAAATATCCATATTGCTTAAATTTCAATACTTATCAAACAACAGTGTGCCATCTCAAATTGGTAGTTTTACTAGCATCCAGGAGAATGTTTTTGTGCGACTTATTATTTTTAATATACAATTAATACATGTTCATTCTAAAAATACATGTGAACCAAATAAACAAATAAGTAACTCATACTCTTGCCTCCCATAGAAAAAGCTATCATTTGGAGTATATCTTTCTAGCACTCTACTTTTGACATTTTAAAACAGCCACCCTCTGTAGAGGTGAGGTGGGTGGAGGGGCGTGGGTAGGGGCAGTGTAGGAAATGCTGAGAGATACTGTGCTATATCTCTTTCAGAAAACCGCTGCCCTCTATGACAACATAGTACTGAGGAAAGATTATTACATCTCACCAACATCATCCTAAACAGTTTTATATGTGCTTGTGCTATAGAGACACAGCTGAACTCTGATACATGTTCTCCTCCATTGTGTTCAGGACTTAAGGTGTTGTCAGAAAACAAAACAAACGTGTGATGATGTCACACTAGTGACAACAAGAAGGCAAAGACACTATAGTACCAAAGCTACCTGCAAATCCATGTCGACTCTAAACTTGCAAAAACTAAACTTGCAAAAACAGGTATGAAAAAATTAAATATAGTTTCCACAAATTACAGAGAAAACATTTATACCCATTATAACAATTACTTTCTTTCACTTCTGTGTCACTAGTTTTGATTGACTATTGTCTACCATCCTTCCCCCAAGGAACAGGGAAATCAAAGGAAAAAGTTAACACCACTGTTTTCCACATTTGTCACTAGAGTCCAAAAGAATGAACAATAAACAAGGGATGTAACAAACACCTAAGGCTAACACACTGAGAACAGACTATCACCAGCTTGAGGTGTCAGTAGCAGCTGAGCAACAGAAAAGTACAAAAGCTGAGGCTTAAGGGTGTTTATAAGACTGGGGATTAGGGGTGCCCAAATAGTATTCCCAGGTTTAAGCACCCAGCAGTGATCACTGAACTTATAACTTGTTAAACAATGTATACTGGAAGCCTCTGCCATAGTTTTAGCTACTGTTCACTAATATAACTGTATACTCTGCTATCCCATTCTTCCAGGTACCGGAGACCCCATTTCAGTGGGTTTAGAGCAGTGGTTCTCAACCAGAGGGGGTTTTGCCACCAAGGAGACATTTAGTAATACCTGAAGTCATTTCTGATTAATACACCTGGGTGTGTGTGTTACTGGCACCCAGCAGGTAAATGCTAGGGATGCTGCTACACAGCCGACTGTAATGCGAAAGACAGCCCTGATCCCTGCAAAGAATTATTTGGTTCAAATGTCAACAGGGTCGAGGTTGAGAAACCCTGGTTTAGAGCAGTCTCCAGTAGGGAAATTCAACTTTGGGGTTAAAAAGCCAAATGATAGGTTCTTCTCATTCTTAAGGTATTGTTCCCACTCAGATGTTTGGTGTAGTTCTTACTAACAATTAATTCTGAGTACAAAATTTATAACTCAATTTAGAATTCTGATATAAGAATCAAAATAAACCAACTAGTACTATTTTTTTGTGGGGGGGCCTACTCTTCATTGCCGTGTGTGGGCCTCTCATTGCGGTGGCCTCTCTCGTCTTGGAGCACCAGCTCTAGGTGCGCGGGCTCTAGAGCACAGCCTCAGTAGTTGTGGCGCACGGGCCTAGCTGCTCTGCAGCATGTGGGATCTTCCTGAACCAGGGCTCAAACCCGTGTCCCCTGCATTGGCAGCCGGATTCCTAACCACTGTGCCACCAGGGAAGCCCCAGTACTTTTTAGTTATCTAAATTTTAACATGCTTATGGGGCTATCTGTCAACATCTCAAAACTGCAAGCAATATTTGGGGTTTACATGTAGTTTTCTGGGAGAGCCAATCAACTGCTTTCAAACCTCTGGAAGTTAAGTTACAACAGTTAGCTGATAAAAGAGAAAAGGCTTAACACCTGGGATCAGGGGCTACGTCTGCCCCTTAAATCTACTGAAGGTCCCCTCTAAGCAACTGTCTCCTTGCAGGAGATAGATCTAACAAAGAAACAGTAATTGTGTTCCAAGATATCCCAGGATTCTGATGGTCTTGGGCTCTTAAGTCCTCTCCCATCTCTTTTACAGATATGTACAAATCTGTTTATGGGTATATGCACGGTGAGGCCTTCTAATTTTATATAAAGTGCTACCTGAGATCTTTCTAACATGAGTCATATTGGTGTTCCATATGTATGTGTGTGTGTGTGTGCATAAATCCTAAGAAAGCCTCCCCTCACTAACAAGAGTTTAATGTTTACCACAGAACGGTCAACAGGAAAGATCCTGCTTTTATATCAGTTACACATTTAGGCATAAGTATACTTATGGCATTACACTCAACCTTAATTCTAATTAAATGCTTTGAAGCCATTAAGTAATGGTTTGGGAGGTATGCTGTCCTTCTATATACACACATAGGTAAAGGAAGATACCAGACAGTATATTCAAATCTCCTTTGGGCAAACTCTTTCCTTATCACCTAGTAACTGAAAGTCCCTTTAAACCATTGTACATAATTTCTCTATTCTCCAACCACTACCCGAAATCATGCCTCATAAGCTCTTTTATTTGATAACTGAAGAAAAGAAGCACACCAGCATCACCCGAGTCTTCTGTACCAAACAGATATGCCAGGAGAAAACAGCTCAAAAGTAAGTAATTCCAGTATTCTTATCAAAACTACTACCTTCCTACTGATGAAATTTATCCTTCCAACTGGTGATTAAAGCCTACAGGGTGCTAGGGCGGGTGCACAAGAGATGCTCTATCACCAGAAAATCCTCACTCCTGAGGTGGAGGCCAATCACAATGATGGAAAACATCAGCCTCATTTTGTCTGGCAAAATGTCACTTACCCCCATGCCGAGAGAAGCAGCTAATGAAAAACCAATAAATGAAGGCTAATTACAGAAAGGGAAAATATTTCAGAAAATGGTCAAGAAAATCTACTTTGGAGAAAGGCTCTATGAAAACTGAATGGCAACAATTACAAACTAACGAAAAGCAGGGTCCAAGATTCCCAGACCATCAATGTCAGGAAAGAAGCTGACCAAAATGCAAGATCACAGTGAAGTAAAACACAGCATCAGGGAAGAATACCCCTTACCTTCATCCGCAAGGACTTCCGGGATCCCTCTCGAAATGCCTATCCCAAAGAGGAAAACAAGTAGAACAAAACAAAACTTGGTACCAAAATGACAGTTATACCTATCTGAGACTAAAACTAAGGCAAGAACTAGTGTTCTAGTCTGTCCCCTTTACCCTAGGTAACAAATACAATGGAATTCCCCACACTATTATCAAGAATAGGGGTAGCACATGGCCAGTGAACTCTGAGGCTAATTCCAATACTTTCCATTGCAGAATTAGGTAATAAACAGGGAAGAGCATGCATCACTTAAATCCTATATGCACCCCTGACACTAAAAGAAAAAGTAAATAAAAATGTTAAGTGAGGCTGCAGATTTACCAGTTTTGAAATTAAGAAGGAAACAAAGACCAATCCCCTTAACAAGGGGTGGGCAAGTCACCTAGGAGCAACAAAGTTGCCGTGATGGGGAAGAAAGAACACAAAACAGAAGAGATTTCTTCTGGAGACTTTTTAGTTGAGAATACAGGAAAGTGACCACAACACTGAGGAAGCCTAGACCATTCAAGAGATGTTTCCTGAATTTTTTGTAACAAGGGAAAAACAATCAACCAACGACATGAAGTGGGCATGTACCAGGACAAGAATTTCAGACTGGGTTTTGGGATTGAGGAGGTGGGAGATACTGAAAGGACAGTGGAAGCCTAGACTGGAGGCTGCAGCACACATGGACTTGTGCCAGGTGGGGCTGGGATTTCATACCTGGGATGGGGGCTGGAGCAAAAGAAACTCTGTGCCAGTTGTGATGATATGGAATAAGAGAGGTTGATCTACATGTTCATAATACAAATTAGCTGATTTGTGCAAGAAGAGCAAAAGTGGCCCTTCAAACATCTGGATCAAATTTCTTAAAAGAATTCTGGTGCATTCTTCATCCAAAATTTGGGCTATTTCAGACACATTTCTATTTGAGATAGTTTTACCCTTCATACCTTGATTTTCTTCGTCTTTGGTGCTGCACGACCCTTTTCTGGACTCTTTTTCCGCTTCTTGGGTTTGGTTCTTCTAACAGTTAAGGTGATGCTTGTAGGTGTGTGCTGTGTTGCTGTATACAACACAGTGGAAGGAGAAAGCTCCTCATCCCAGCTTTCTGTTGCACTGCTATCCCCACCTGAAAAAAGGTTATTTCATAGTTCATGTTGTACAAAAAGCCTCATAAATACATTAAAAGCAGCTTATTCCTTTCGATCTAGCCCATACCCAGTAAGTTATTACTTCTACTATTAACTCTATTATCTGTGGAACATATACCTACATTCCATATAGAAACAAGATTCTTTCTGCATCATTGGCATTAAGCATAGAAAACCCTGTTCTATATCATGTATTTCTACCCTTGAATTCAGTCCCCAATCTCCACTGCCTCAATGTATATGTAACAGAAAAGGATGTGTGTGTGTGTGCGTGTGCACACGTGTGCGCACCCGTGCATGCTCACAAGGAATAATTTGATTACTATAGGGCTAAAATTGTTGACTCTGGATACAATTAATTCACAACAATAGAATTACAATGGTCTTGAGAGGACTTCAATCACTGTCCATGAAAAGAGCTGGGGACCATGGGAACTTACAAGAGGGGTTCTTGGGATGAATATTAAAACCACAAAATAGTATATGTCAAAATATGGTCCTAACCCATCTTTGGCTCACCTGATATGTTGTCCTGCTTCCGCCGATGAAGTCTAATAACCTTCCCCCTGCTCATTCCCCTAAAGAGGGAAAATAAACTTAAAGTAGTCCTTCCAACAGCATGCAGCGCATCATCAACACACATGGGAGAAGTATCTCTGCATATACTACCCCCTTCCTCCCACCTACCAAATGTTTCCAGGACATTAAATTTCATATCAAATTCAATAGCTTTAACATCAATCTCTCATTCCTTGTTGTCAGCAATTCTCACCTAGTGCAGAGAATTCGAGCCAAGGAGCACTAAGGAATCATCTACATTAACAAACACAAGAAAGAATACTTTGAGCTTTTCCCTACTAATAAGAAACCCTAATCCCAGCAACCCAGGGCTGGATTTAGATGGAACACGATCTTACCTGCACTTGTCACAGTTGAGAAGGAAGCCATCCTGAGAAAGACCACAAGGACACCAGGTAGGAACAGTCTCTCCTTCAGAGTTCGGGCTGTCTCCACAGCGTTCCTCTACGGGCGACGGCAGGCCATTCAGGTCAGAACGGGGGATGATCGTCTGGACAGGGGGAGAAGCAGGAGGTGTCGGAGGAGGAGGGGCTCCGTAATTATGATCCTGAAAATAAGATTTTTTAAATCAACAGTGTCCAAACACTGGCCCCTCTCTCCCCTAAAGTATGGTACATATGGAAAGAAAGAAGAAAGTAGTACCCTTCGTTTTTTGGCTTCAACCAGGAAAGTGATAAAACAAAATGCCAAGGTCAACTGGGACATAAAAACAAGAACAATGATGCAGGGCTAGACGTCCGCTGGAGGCAGGGAAGTGCAAAAGGGGCAACTTCGTCATGCTGCATATAAACATTTCAAGAAAGTCACAATGTATAAGAATGGATTACACTCCAGGAAGATCACTGCTCTGGAGAGAAACAAATGCATACTCACAGCATAAGGCAGTCCTCGACACCCATGTCTCTGAGTGGTCCCATAATTATGAGTGGAATACACGCTCTTCTCATTAACTGCTGGACTAGCCTCCACAGATTCAGGGCTGCACAAAGGCGAAAAGCAACGCATGATAGCATAACACCTAATCTTCCCTTAAACTAAGACTTAACTTCCCATTCTAACCCCTCCTCTTTCCACAACCACCAGCCACTAGAATAAGAGAAAGAACTCAGTGAAACAATCTGATTAACATAACTAAGCCTATAAATAACAGTAGGAGTGTCATTAAATGTGGATTTGTGTGTAACATGAAGCCAGTACAGGCAGATGTCTCAAAGCAGGCACCTGGGATACAAGGTGTCCCTAATGACAAACACAAACGTACCAGCTTAGCAGGGAGTTTCCCCTAGAGAAGCCACTCTGGGCTGGTTTAGACTCAGAACTATTCTTCTTAATTGGATCTCTTAATACTTCCATGAAACCTCACATGACATTTGCAGTGAGTGAGATGATGAAAGTGCCTTCTGCACTGCCCCAGGGACCAGGCCCTCTTCCATTCACTACCAAGACAGGATACCCTGAAGAAAGTACAGGTAAAAACAATGGCATCTTATATTTATCATACCTCTCATCTTGATGAACCCCCAAACACCTTCCAAATATTAGAGTAATAATTTCTCATCTACCAATGACATGCAAGCATATCAAGGACACAATTATTTAATAGCTGCATGATAATACCATAGAACTTCAAACTATTCAAAACTGTACTCAGAAGTTTAGTCTAACGACAAATAACAACAGTAGTATTGGCTACCATTTTGAATTGCCCATTATTTGCAAGGTGCTTTATATGTATTAATTCATTTACTCTGCCACTACTAAACATGATAAACAGCACCCCATCTTTACAGAACATGAAGTTGAGGTGGTGAGATTATACGACTTCACCAAGGTTACCCACTGACAGAGCCAGGATTTGAAACAATGTCTGACTCTAAAGTCTGTGCTCTTTCCACTATGCCTAATTGGTTTGGAAACCACGATAACTTTCTTCTTTTAAAGAAAATTACATAAGATCTTAAGTAACCAGGCTTAGTGAGAAGCTTGGTTGAGTATGTTTCTGTACCCTCACTGAGTGGAAAGTAAACTGTTCAAACACAATTTATTAAAATAAAATAATTATAAATGTGTTCAAATTTAGAAATTTAATGTAAACCCTTACTTGATAATAAAAAGGCATAGGTGGCTAAGGACAAAATTCACGTTTTGGGGCAAAAAGAACTTTAACTCTGATTACTCAGGTACCTGGTTAGGTTTTGGAGAATACTGAAAGATAATTAACGAATGCAATTGTATGATTTGCAGAACTGAATAATGGGTTATCTGTCATTTAAATTAACCAGCACTGAGATTCACAAATCAGAAACTCCAAAGACACACGTAACTCAGCCTTAGTGGTGGATCAAAGGGTCTTTTAGGGAATCAAATAATGAATATTGTTTGCTTCAAGTAATGTACATTTTTCCTGCTTAGAAATACACATAATATAGGACTTGGCAGGAATCAAGTGTGCAGTTCAATGTGGTGTAATGTCAGCTGAGAAGTGAGGGATAAAAGAAAATTCTGAGATATGTATCCAACTCACCCAGTTATTTGCTCCAAAACTGTAAGAAGGGATCTTATAAATAACAGCAAAGGTAATTTCTAGGTGAAGAAGAACTTTAGACACAGGAAAGTATTCTCTGTTAGTGAAGTGCATGCATTTTATTACTTAAGAGTGTCTGCAAGATGGGAACTGGGTGGGGGTAGGGGAATACATCAAGAATGCAGGTCAGTATTCTTGAGAAATAGATGATCTGAACGTGGCTCACTGAGAGGCAATCAGCTCTGAGTATTAGGAAACAGGTGGGGTTTCTTAAATAAACCAAAGGCAAACAAGCATTAATAAAATGAAGGTAGAATTTAGTTTCTATGATGGACAGGTTAAGAGAAAGTAATAACTTTACACAACATTGTTAATTTACTAGATAAACAAGTATTTCAAAGAGCTGTACATATTTTATGCAAGAGATTTTGTACCACTGAACACATGGGGTGAAACATGATAGCTGTTTATTAGAAATGGAATTTGTTTTTTTTGGACGGGAAAAAGGAAAGTGGCATGAAATAAAAGATGGCCATGGAGATGGAGCTGTGCCGGTTGTATCTTACCCATCTCCAAACTGGGTAAATATGAACATATGCACTTCATGTGCAAGTCTAGGGAATAAAAATAAAATGTATATTGTGTAGGTTAAAAGGCCATCCCACTGCACAATACTTTGTAGTCAAGCATAGCATTTAATATATTGCTATGCATGCCAAATACTAAAATTTAAGCTCACATCTTTTGATGAGGAAACTTTGCAATTTCCATACTGGTTACTGATTAAATACATAGTTACATGCTGACAGGTAACTACAGGATTTCCTAGGATATTCCCTGACATACAGAAACATATATCAGCTCTTATCTATATTTTAAAATATCGATAAAAATTTTGGAGTGTTAGGATTGCATCTCTTTATTAGCGAATGATTTTACGCAAATGTAATCATAGCCTTTCTTCCCCTATGTTTGAACTTCTATGACAGCTAGGCACATACACAGAAGCCATGCTTACGAAAGATATACTCCATCAACTGTTCCAAGTATAATATGCAACCTGCTGTTATAACACTACCTCTTAGAAAATGTCTTTAATTCATTTATGGCAGGATTGTAAATTCAGAAAAGTCTTTGCTTCTATTGTTACATCTAGAGGTTTTCCTACAAATATACAAAAAAAACAAAAACAAAACATAATGCATACCATTGCCATCAGATTTAAAATCCCATAAGGTAAGGTCTAGATCTTTTATTTAGTTGAGGATGTTATCCTGTCCCCAGGTTTAATCTTAGAGTGCCCAGAACAGTGGAATATGCATGACAGTGACATATGCACAGTGAAGCATTAACAAATATCATCAATAATTTAACAGAGTGGTATATAAGCTAATTGTTGACATTCTCTTGCTTTATAGGAATACTAAACGAAAAACTGTATAATTAGCTAAGACCACAGTATCAGAAATCTGTCTGGAGATTATGGATGAAAATGTTTCAGGAAACAGAAACACTGCAGTCAAACTTTTAGGCCACAAGTATTTTTTGATTCTGCAATTACTTCTGGACTCCCTAGCAACATTTATGGGCAGTTAGCTCTGTACTATGGGAAAAATCCCTGTTTTAAGAATAATAGCTTTAGGTCTTTTCCTTAGCTACTAACCCCAAACTCGTTGAGTTAATCTGTTCGTTGAAATTTCTGACAAATGTTAATGTTGTTTACATATACAGTCTGTCAGCCAATCCATATAGGAGGCTAGTGGTTGACTTTATACAAATTCATTAACACTACACAATTACCTATGAATGCAGGAAGATTTTTAAGTACTCTATTTGGGAAACAGGTGTAAAATTGGTAGTCTCGGCTATTGGCATAACTACATCTCTGTGGCATGCAAAAAAACAAAAACAAAACAAAACAGGAAAAAAGGCCCTGGAAGTAACACAATCCACCCTTCCCTACCCCCCGACCCTCCATCTTCCTTTTTATATGGGAATAAGGCCAGAAACTGCTTTCAATTCTACACGACCCCAGAATATAATACACTGCTTCTTAGGGTAGCTTCATGTTAAGCCTTCCTCTTTAAGGAAGTCATGAAACAGTTAAATTATCCTAGGTGGCTTTGTGAAGAAACATACATGCTCTTTACTAATATTCTCAGTCTTAAGGAAGAAAACCACTATTATCAGGGATGCAGTTGAACCCAGAGTTCTGGTACAGCTTCTTTACTTTGCTGGAGGGGAAGGAATCCCCAGGGACTGTGAGAATGGCAAGAGAAACAGGGGAATTAGAGCAACACCCACCTCACTCAAGAAGTGGCTGTGGGATCAAGAGTCTGAACTGGACCTGAACATATTCAAAACACCAGGATTTTTCCAGCCCAGACCCTAATCCCTGGTACTGCCTGGAATAGACTTGGCTTCTGGGGGTGTGCTGCCCCCTAGGCCCCTTGGGTCTCTTTCGCTGGACTTTCACATCCTGGTGTAGTGCCACTTCGTCTTGAAAGGTAGGGGGCTTCCACTTCCTTTCTGTAAGCAAGGAAGATTGGGTACAAGGGAGGTAAAAGGACAAGAGGGGGGGAATCTGTGAGCAGGGGGAATCTTGGACAACTTAAAAGAGAAGGGGTACAAAAGTCTAAAAAATTTTAAACTGTGAATATAAAGTTTTATAATGAAGGCCTACCTTCATTGCCATTTGGCATTTAAATTCTTCAAGAATTGAGAGTCTATTTTAGGGATTGGACTTTTCGACAAATTCTGAATTCCTAAAGCTGCTCTTAGCTGAAAAAAAAGTTTGGTACCACTGATTTTGAAGGTCCTCTTTCTAGGCAATGAATATTATAAAAACAGATGATACTAATTTCCACATTTTCTATCCCAAATATCAGAATGTCTAAGTAACCTGCCCATATAGCTGCAGCCCCTTTACTCTAGAACAATGAGAAGTACATAGGAAGAGGCCTTCAAGGAAAATCAGTTGGAGAGAACTCCTCCTTATCCTTCATTCATCAGATAATCATTAACTCTACAGAAGCAGGTAGTGACACTTACTTATTTCAATCTTCCTCACCCATCAAAATAAATGAAAACATAATCACTACCTTGAAAATTTAATTCTATTAATTATTTACTCAGAAATCCCGCCCCGCCAAATTCTTTTCCTCCCGCTTCTAATTCTTTTTTTCCTCCAGTTTCTATGGGGGAAAGGGAAAGGTCTAATGTCATTTACAATGGGCTAGGCTTGGGTTTAGAAAATACCACGTTATTTATTATTAGATGCCCACAAGAAATTTGTCTCCACACAAACTGGTAATGTATCTGCTACCTAGGAAGCAGCACTTACTCTGATCCAGCAGCCATATCTGAGTAGGATGTATCTGGTGTGGTGACTCCCAGAGGGATTGCAATGCTCATGACGTCCAACACAGCAGAGAGTGGAAATCACGGGGTCCAATTATCAGAGACTGGCCACTCTGAGAGTGGGGGTGAGCTGCAGAGCCTCAACCAACATGTTATGGACATGAGGAATCCTAGAACAGAAAAGGAAAACATCTAGTAACCAGAAAGTTCTTTGAATTTATTGCAAATATTACTGAATATTTTTCTATTTTTTGAACAAAGCTTTTAAGGGATAAATATAAAACAAATACAAGGGATCAACATTGTATCGTGTTTACTATGTTCTACATTAATGTTCCACAAAGTGAGCTAGCAAAAGTTATGCTCACTTTTCATTTCTATTTTAATTTTTTTCTTTTCAGATAAAGGGAAAGTAACAGTCTGCTCACCAATGAGCACATTTCTCCCATTCCACAACTGCTTACCAAACAAAAATTTCTGACACCCTAGGACCTAACTAACAAGAAAGAGAACAGTTAAAAGAATTTACTAGTTTAATGTTATAGTTTAATGTTATTCCTTCCAAATTAAATATGATGATAAAAGAAATCAATTTGCTTATATTTGACTGAATAGCTGTTTCTTATTGCCTTCTTTTGTCATGGAATACTCTTTTCCTTCTTTTAAACCTTTTTAATAACTATAATTTTGGGAGAAGATGTAGTTAGTAATGATATCTGTGAGATAATATCCACTGCTAGGTATGAATAAAAACATAAACCACAAAGTGTACAGTTTCATGATAAAAATAAGAAAATTTTGCATGGAAAAGCAGTGAGGATACCTTGAGTTGGTGACCACAGCCAGTGGAGTTTGGGAACAGAAAGAAACAAATTTGGTAGTGTAAAGAAACAAAAGTAGATTAAGTAGATTAAGAGATTTGGAGGTATGGTGCAAAGGGAAAAAGTGTACTTTGACTTTACATTAGTGATTTTATAGTTCTGTAAAAAAAAAACATTAAAAGAATGGAACACAAAGCATTTTATGTGGGAGGAAAGAAAGTCAATGTGACTGTTAAGGCCCAGGTTAATACAGATTTTTGCAAAAAAACTACAAAAAGAAGTCATGACTGATATACTGATTCATGATAAGACAAATAAGACAGTAGAAAACGGTTATTTATACTAAAAAAATTAAATCAAATGAAAACTATACCATATTAATTGAGTCAATACAGGGGATCAATGCAAATTTTAAAATGGTAGATGATCTCAGATGCTTGACTCTTATTTTGAAATACGAAGCAAATTAACATGGAAAAGAAAACCAATAGTGAACAGTGAATCAGGACAAGATTTTTAAGAACACGTAAAGATAATACTCTTCTGTATCATTATTTTACAATGCTAGAACAGCGATAAACTAAGCAGTCCTCCCTGGCACCTACACTTTGAAAGAGCTGGATCTCACCAATGGACCTAGGACTCTCCAAATCCGGGTGTGGCAATATACCTGTTCCCACTCAACTTGAGGTGACATGTTGGACTTGAGACTGAAATGAAAAGGGCAAATCTTCCTATCTATTGCTTCCTCACAGCTCATAAAACAAAAGTGACTAATACAACTTTCTGCCTTTGGGCCTATTTTACACATAAATGTTTCCTTTCCCTAACAAACCGAACAGAGGAGAGCAGTACATTCTCTAATCCTCTGGGAAATTGAAATAAAATCTGTTAGTAACAGAAGAGAGAATACCTATCAAATAAGCCCAAAAGGGCATTTTTAAACATTGGGGATTATTGGTTACAACTCTTTCTCTATTTGGTATCACTGCATAATTCTCAAAAAAAAAAAAAAAAAAAAAAGTCCAGAGGCTACTTGGCTAAATAACCAGAACAGAGTCTAATAATGAGCATACTACTACCTTGACCAATACAGGAATCTGAATCGTGTGTTATATTTCAGTAAAGAACCCCTCACTACCAATTACTCAACACCATTAAAAAATCCTCTGTCATAGCCATTACTGTTATATGCCCATAAAAAAATGTAGGTGTCTAGATAAAAGAAAATTTACAAAACTAAGCTGACAGTGGTTATTTTTCTGAGTCAAAAAAAGATATACTAAAAGGAAAAGATGGAAAAATCACTTCAGATAATATCTCCTTAATAAATGAGTAAGTGATTAATACATTCCTTAATGAAATCTCAACCCAGCTAATTTGGATAGTTGAAAAATAACTTTAAGAAAGATTAAGTAGTTAATTACTTTCATGAATTCTTCCATTTCCCTTTTGTGTAATTTTACATGACCTCTTCCACTCTTCTGATGAAGGCATTTTGGATTAGCTTGGTTATCCTGTTCCAAATAATACTCTTATAATATTGGGTGTTTTTAATTAAAAAAAAAAAAAAAAGATAACAAAACCTAATTTCTCATATGACCCCAAGACTAGTTCCTTTCCTAAATAACATGCAAAATGTAGCTATTAAAATGTTAACTGAAAAACTTCTAACAGATCATCTATATGCAGTATTTTACTATAATTACCCTGGTTTTATAAGACAAGACAATAGGCTCCTACTATAGTTTACCAAGCTTAGTAGTTATAACAGTTACTAATTTATCACATAGTTGGAGATATGTCCTAGAAAGAATTGATAAGAATTAAAATCTCTAGGTGGAACAGTTTCAAAGTATCTTTTACTTGTTAATTTGTCTCTCTCTCTTCCTACCAAAGTAAAAACTCAATGAGAACAAGGATTTTTGTATTTTATCCTCTGTTGTAGTTCCACAGCCTACAACAGCACCTGGCACATAGAGGGTATTTGAGAATATTTGCTGAATAAATTATGATCACTCATATCAAAATTATAGTTTTTAGCATTCATTGAAGTACAAAAATTAAAACAAATTAAAAGAATTTACTTGGCTCAGTCACCTTTTTATAGACCTCTGAATATGAAGTCCCCCAAAATTATCTGCCAGTAGTTCTGAAGACCTAGAAAAAGTTGAGAAGCAAATTAGTATAGAAAGAAATAACACAGATGGACACATGGAATAGAATTCTACAGAAATAATATTTTAACGGTAATTGTTCCATTTAGTACTGTATCTTTGTCCTTTAACCTTGTTATCTTATTTTCCTGTAAAGCCAGAACCTAAATAAAGGGTAGAAAAGGCAATTGTCTATTTGAGTTAAGAAGTGATATATATTGTCTCTGGGTAATCCTTTTCTTTCCTTCAAATCAGAATTCTCTCCCATTTCCCAAAGGATTCCTTCTTTTTATCTCTCCTAGGAGGTGCTTTTCTCCTCCTCTGACCCATTCTTAAATTCGGAGGCTTTTCTTTAATCAAATGTCAGATTTATTCTCCAGTCAGACAGGGACCTACCATGATCTATTAGAGTTCATATTAGTCCTTGCTTCCCCCTACCCTCTTGTCCTACTACAGAAAGAGTGACAAGAGGGAATCCATTTGTGGTCATCTACACAATGGAAAGCATGTAGAAAACAGAGCTTTAATTAGCTTTCTACACTCCAAAAAGAAAATAGGTGATGACATAGGACTTGGGGGGGGGGTAAAAAGTCAAATTTAACATTAGCCAGAAAGGAGTTTCAACATCTGAAATGCTATATCATATATGTGCAAAGAGTTGTGTGTGAGATTCCAGTTACCAAGCAGTAGAGAGTAAATGTTCTTTATGTTGATATATTATGGATTTCTAACTTTTTATTAAAAATTGGAAAATAAACTATTCTTTAGAAACAATTTTAAAAGAGCATACTCAGAACTGTAAAAATAAAAGGTATGAAGGTAACAGTAAATGGAAGGAAGAAAAAAATTACACCAAGGAAGAAACAGACTCCTTTAGCAACAACAAATAAGAAAGAAAAATGGAGAGGAGTAAAAAGAGAAATAAGTACATGAGTATACAGTAGGGGGAAAATGAATGCATCACAATTTCAATTTCATTTCAGTTTAACTACAATCCATCAGACCCCCCAGGAACTGTAGTTAAGTTCTTGGACTCAGAAGCAGAACCAGCTTGACTCCCAGTACTGAGTACTCTTTTGAGAAGTCACCATTTACATATAGTTTCTAAGGAAAAGGCTTTTAAGAACGTGCCAGAAATAGTTTATAATTACCCCAGTCTTTTAAATTGAATTCAGAAATGGTCAATAGTCTCTGTATCTGCCATTCTGACAGTCTCTTCTCTATATGACTTGCTGAAAGCACAAGACCCATGTGATCTGTCAGGTCACTCTCAGAGAAAACAGACAAAAAGTGTTTTAAGAACAACTCCAACAGAGATTTCAGAAAAAGAAATTGCATCAGCCAGGTGAGCCGGAAGCAGCTGGGAGACAAGAGTCCAATAAACAGCCAATCCGATGAAAGAAATTCAGAACAAGTCTGCTTCAGTAATCCTGTGAAGAGGACTGGCAGGAAGAGGAGTGCCGCTTCAGAAAAAGAACAGGCCTCATATGCTTCAGACAGTCTTTGTACTGTGGCTGTGGACCTTGGCCATTCTCCCAGAAATGATGCAATCCTGATGAACAAGATCTGCTGCCAGAGAAACAATTGTTAACAGCCTATGCAGACAGCAACTTAGCCAAGAAGCAATCTCTGATCAACTCTCTCACAAACCACCAGAAAGTCAAATTTCTTCCTCAGTTTTGATCTCTGACAAAATATGTTAGTGAATATATATTTAGATATATACAAACACGCCATTTTCTCAAAATGTCCCTTTTAAGTTCCTGTGGCTTTATAATATCTATCCTCTATCATTACATTTGAAAGAAAACACTGAGATTATTTTTATTTTTATGAATTCTCAAGCTAACAGCAAGGTATTTACGTTGAAATTTTACACTTTTCTCCCCTTCTTATAAAAAAAAATGTTTGGGGATGTAGTGGATTCCCTAAGTTTTAAATTCACTCTGCAATCTAGGGCCCAATTATGAGATTTCAAAGTAAAGACAAATATGTACACTCACTAATTCAGGGCCAGAAAGGTGTATTTTTAGACATTTTTGAAATTATGTGAAACTCAATATGTTAAAAATAGGCAGGTGTTACAGAAAAAGAGAAAAATCTCTTCTTGCTTAGGCTGACACAAAAGGTAGGCTGAGTAATATCAGTTTGCAATGCCCACTTTTCTCAAGGGCAGTAATATTACTTCAGATCTTTTAAGAGGGTTAATGATTATTTTCATCCTATTAGCCACAACTTACTGTTTTAGAATCTAAAACATCCTCCACCTAAAAATTCTCCCAAGGTGACTTCCCTGGTGGCACAGTGGTTAAGACTCCACGCTCCCAATGCAGGGAGCCCGGGTTCGATCCCTGGTCAGGGAACTAGAAACCACACGCATGTGGCAACTAAGACCTGGCGCAACCAAATAAATAAATAAATATTTTTTTAAAAAAAGAAAAAATCCTCCCTAGACTCCTCATCTCCTAGGCCTGGTTTCTTTTTCAGAGCTTTAGTATCAGGTTGTTCACACAGTATTGTTATGAAATTATTAGGATTTTTTCCTGCCTTGAATACTAAATAAAAGACTCTGTATACAAGAAACCTCATTTCTCTAAACTCCAACTAGCCAGATGCGACAATTAACCAAATTTCTTCTTTTTTTTTTTTTTTGCGGTACGCGGGCCTCTCACTGTTGTGGCCTCTCCCGTCATGGAACACAGGCTCCGGACGCGCAGGCTCAGCGGCCATGGCTCACGGGCCCAGCCGCTCCGCGGCATGTGGGATCTTCCCAGACCGGGCACGAACCCGTGTCCCCTGCATCGGCAGGCGGACTCTCAACCACTGCGCCACCAGGGAAGCCCAAATTTCTTCTTTTTGAAAGCAATAACCCTTAAACTGGGATTCACTATAAACACAAGCTTCTAAAATGTATTCTGAAATCAATATGTTCAGCCCAATCTACTACCCCGATATTTAAACTATTAATAAAAATCAACAGAGATACAGAATAACTCTGAAGCAGTAAAAATTTTTAATAGGCCAATAAATGAATAAATTCAACACAATTAAGATGGAAAAAAAGTCAGAAGAATTTTCAATAAGGGTTAAAAGAAAATAACCACTAATTTTAAGATTCAACTTCTGAATCTACTGATTATTCAAAATTTTGTTACACATGTAAGTTGAGATTATTCTTAAATACTTCTATACTTAAATTTCCTACTTTTGAATGACTAAACAGTAAAAAGGGAAGACAGAGAGAATATTAGAAGACTTTTTTGTATGTTTATATCCTCAATTTTTAAATCACATAACACTTAAGAAAGCAGTAAATATATATGTACATTTAGCTACACAACCAACTTGCCTGAGAACTAATGTGGCAGCTGCATTATACGCTTATCTTCCATTTCCCACCCAAACTGAGATATTGAGGAAAAACACTGCCGTTGTACTGTTTAACATAAAGCTTTTTATCTTGGGAGGAGAAAATGTATGTTAAGAAAAAGTACTGTATTAGGAGTTAGGAAATTTGAGTTCTAGCCTACAACTTAATTAGTCTGGTGATTTCTGAAAAATCACTTTTTATAGATGAGACTTAAGTTCCTCAAAGTAAAATCTTCACTGGGTTTCCTCCTGCTCTAAATTTCTGTGAATCGTGACACTGACTTGGGCAATTCATGCAATGTCTCGGTTTTCTCAGTGTACAGTAGAAAGAATAATACCTGTACTGCTGACATAGGTGCACATAGACTAGTGTTTGTAGCAAATAATAATTTAAGTGGCTCTCTGGAACTTCAAAATATACGTAAACAAAGAGGAGGTGCTACTAATAATCTGAATGTGGCTAAAAATTATTTTCACTCATCTCTAACAGTGTATATTTCAATTTTGCTAAAGTAAAATAAACCGTGTGAGAAAAGGATATGTAAGAAACATGCAAAAAAAGAAAAGTATAGGAGAGAGAAGTGATAAGCATTAGAAGAAATAAATAAGAATTATTGGAAAATAAGAGATGTACTCTAAGAAAAGAGAAAGAGCTCAGAGATCTGGGGAAAAGTTCATGTACTTGGGGTAGTGTAAGTTATAAGTTAGGCTTATGATCTGAAGCAAGTTAATACAGGCAAAGGATCTAGAAATTCAGGGCTGAAGAGAAGAAAAGACAAACGTGTTGGGATAAACAATTAAGAGAGACTAAAGAAACATCGTTATTTAGTAATTTAGAGCCAAGATAAAGTTTTGCTTTTCTCCCACCTCTTCTCCTTCAACACCTGTTTATCCCTTGGCTCCTTTGCCTAAATTTATACTCCCTCTAGGGGCTACTGGGCTTGGCACAATAAACTGATGTCTACAAAAGCTCTAAACTTACTAGAGTAGGAGGTAATTAAAACCCAATTAAAAAAAAATCCTATTTCAGTCCATAGTAAGAATTTCTTTCCCCATGAAATACTTCAATAATGGCAATATTATAGAGGCGAAGACATACTTCATTGTGCTTGGAAGGAAGGGGGGTGAGTAACAGGGTAAGAGTACACTCTATAAATAACGAAACTAAATCTTAAATTATTTTAAGATGACAGTGAAGAAAAAGAAATATTTTATTTACAACTCATTTAACAATGATAAACAGATATTTACTGCTAAACTAACCAAGGATGCACAGACTCTTTCTGCCCTTAACAATAATCAGTTAGGAAAATTTTAGGTTTCTAAGTGTCAAATAAAGATGATACCCTCAATGAACTTCGATTTATCTCTTTAAAGAGCTATATTCTAAAGACTTTCTAAAGGTTTTGTCCTACTGTGTTTGAAGCCTCTGATCATGCTTTAGAGCCATGTTCCATACTAGATCGGAAAAGAACCTCTCCTACCTCTGTGTCTGCCTCCTCTAAATCCATACTTTTTTCATTTTCAAACCCTGAATGGGAACCATGTTTACTTACTCCAGACAAAGTGAGACATACATATTTATAAGGAATTGATATCTTTATATTTTCAGTAGTTTAGGCAAAATTTCTCCAGTTGATAAGAAATTTAGAGTTTCAAGTTCAGAGTCTAATTCATTATTCTATAGATGAAGAAACAGAGCTATAAAAGTGTTAACTTATAAGAAGTCACACACACAGTAGTGGAGTTAAGAAGAAAATTAGGATTTTAATGGATAGGTTCTACTTATTAAAGTAATCACTACTAACTTTAGATAGCAATATTTGAATTAAAAATATATTTTTTTTGGCTGCTGAGCAGCTTGTGGGATCTTAGTTCCCCAACCAGGGATTGAACCTCGGCCCTCCACAGTAAGAGCGCAGAGTCCTAACCAATAGTCCACCAGGGAATTCCCTAAAAGAAAATTTTAAAAAATTAAGCACCAATTATTGTTGGTACTACGTTAGACAAACAAGTCCAGATTAACATTCCTGGCTCTCTTGGGATTTATATTACCTAGATTTGTCAGGGTTTTCTTCATTCGTTCATTCAACAATCATGAAGTGAGTAACTACTCATGTAACTCTACTACGTATAAAAACGATCTTAAGTTTTATTTTAAAATGTTTCTCTTGGGACTTCCCTGGTGGCACAGTGGTTAAGAATCCGCCTGCCAACGCAGGGAACACAGGTTCGATCCCTCCTCTGGGAAGATCCCACATGCCGCAGAGCAACTAAGCCCATGCACCACAACTACTGAGCCTGTGCTCTAGAGCCTGCGAGCCACAACTACTGAGCCTGCGAGCCACAACTACTGAAGCCCACGCACCTAGAGCCCGTGCTCCGCAACAAGAGGAGCCACAATGAGAAGCCCATGCACCACAATGAAGAGTAGTTCCCACTCGCTGCAACTAGAGAAAGCCCGCATGCAGCAACAAAGACCCAACGCAGCCCCCGCTCCCCCCAAAATAATAAAGTTTCTCTTATCCAAGTAGAAGAGGGTAGGCACTTTGCAAAAACTCTTTCTGTTTGCCTGTGTGCCAAAGTATTCCATCTTCACAACCATGAAGGGAAAAGAAAATCCTGAAGTGTGTCTCTACAATTAATGAGTCATCCTGAAGTGAAAACAACACCCTTCCCCCAAAGAAAGAAAACCCCAAACCACTCCATCTTTTAGCAATGACACAGAGGGGTACAGAAACAGATTCTTTTATAAATCTCTTAAACTGTTTAGACAAAACTTTTCACTGATTGGTCTCATGAAAAATTCTATTAAGAATGAAGAAGAATAAAGAACAATGGGCAGCAAGAACCTTCAAAACACAGACAAACAGAAGCTGACTATATGTGTTCTGTGATTATTTGACAGACCAGGTGGCTAAGTATCTAGCAGTAAAGGAATTTAAAGCTTAATAATTCTGATATGCACAACGGAGATCCTCTCCTGACCAATAGCTGTATCTTTATTGACTTATTGAGAAATAATAAATGCTTATAAAAATATACAAACATTACAAACGCATAAGAAGTAGAAGTGAAATTCTCACATAATTCCACTTCCCAAAGTTCCCCAAAGATGAAAGTGAGAACCCTACTTTTCTTTAATCAGCTTTGCTCATTTAGTAGTAAGTTTCGGACATCTTTCTATATGCACATGTACAACATTTATTTCTTCCTCTTAAACAACAGCACTGGGGCTTCCCTGGTGATGTAGTGGTTAAGAATCTGCCTGCCAATGCAGGGGACAGGGGTTCAAGCCCTGGTCTGGGAAGATCCCAACCACCATGGAGCAACTAAGTCCGTGTGTCACAACTACTGAGCCTGCAAGCCACAACTACTGAGCCCACACACCACAACTACTGAAGCCCGTGCGCCTACAGCCCATGCTCCGCAAAACAAGCCACCGCAATGAGAAGCCCGTGCACCGCAACGACGACTCAATGCAGCCAAACAAAAAAAAGACAGCACTGTATTCTATCCTATGGATGCACTATAATTTAAATCAATTCTCTGCATGAGAATGTTTACATTGTTGTTAATTTTCCATAATATACACAATGCTGCACTGAATGGACATGTACATGTACATATGCCTTTCTTTATACATGTGTATAAACAATTCCTTAGGACACATTCTTAGAAGTGGAACTGCTAGAAGGGCATGAGCACATTTAGTAGTGATGCCGAACCACCCTCCAGAAAGTTAAAGCCATTTTACACTGCTACAAACATAGTGGGAAGGCTACATTTTCCCGTAAGGTTCAAAATAATTTCAATTCTAACATTCCTCATAGAGTTTCTTCCTTAGAAGACTCTCTACAGCCTACAAGAAAACCCTAAAATGAAAGTTAATTGCAAATTCTCATCATTTCTGTGATACACTTTTAAGACTACTGACTGGATGTACTGGATGTCCTCTAAAATTCTTTTATACTAAGTAGGAAATCTCAGTTGCTTTTTCACTAAACTTGGGATGGGATCTTCAAAGTAAAACCTAGATAAGGCACCATTACACAACGGAAGTATTTTCTTATGGTTGTCCCATGACATAACTTTAAATTCATTTAATAGAATGCAGTGCCAAGCTCTAAATTTCTTTTCCCAGTAATGAAAAAACAAATGCTAGCCATCTAGCTGGCATCTGTTGATTTGAGCTCTTCAGTTTCAAATAAGCTATCAAAACTCTGTTCTAGCAGTTCTGCCTCAGTAGTATATATGATGCCTTCCATTTTTAATTACCTTCAGAAAGAGAAAAAAGTTTGAAACTACAAGAAGCTTGTCAATATTGACTTACTAAAAGACAGAGTGCCAAAATATTGACTAAATTTGTAACGTAGCTACAAATCATTTGGTATATACTCCACTATGACACCAGACATGGTTCAAATCTAAGTCCTGGGTCAATGAGGCAAAAAACCTCTCCTTTTCACTGAGCTGGCACTAGCACCTGACTGACAGCGTAGATGCAGAGGTATTCTTTCTCCTCTGAATATTTCACAGATTGTCTTTTATCCATCCATTCACCAACACTACTCACCTCCTTATGATTTCAAGGTTGCAGTGAACTGCTCTCCTGAGTTCTCAACCCTTCAATCTACTCTTCATTCTCCCATGACGCTAAATAACTATGACCATTATCATTCTACTATTAGAAACCTATAATGGCTACCTAATACCTACTGGGTTAGTTCAAACTCCTTTGCCTGAATGGAAAACCACCTTTGTTAATTAGCTATTCATCTGTTTCTTTTCCTTCAAAATTTTCTTCACACTACTTATCTTGTCTGATATGCTATTTTTTTGCATCTTAAAAAAACTTTATGAAAAATTTCAAACAAATACAAAACCAGAGAAAACCCTGTAATGAACTCACAGACTACCGAGTTTTAATCAACAACCAACTCATAGCCAATCTTATTTTATCTATAATCTTTCCTCTTCTACATGATTATTTTAAAGCAAATCCCAGAAATATCAGTTGTACATATTACATTTGCTGAATAAAGTTATCCCTTGTTTATTATAAATATGGTGAGAGTGGTTGGCTTATAATGACAGGTGGCAGTGACAGGGAAAGAAAGACCATCATTCCAAGGCAAAAGTGAAAATGGATAAAAACGTAATGTAATTCATCAACTGATTTGCTGAGTAATGTTTAGGCTTTACAGTTATACACACATAACTATTAAAAATGTCAATCTTTTTCTTTTAAGAAAAAAAACTACTGGGAATTCCCTGGTGGTCCAGTGGTTAGGACTCCACTCTTCCACTGCAGGAGACACAGATTTGATCCCTGGTTGGGGAACTAGGATCCCACAAGCCGTGTAGCCAAAAAAAAAAAACCCCAAAAAACAAATACTGTAAGCAATTTTTAAATTTGATATGGACAATTTTTTAATAGATTCATTTATTTATCTATTTATTTACGTATTTATGGCTGCGGGCGGGTTTTCTCTAGTCATGGCGAGCGGGGGCTACTCTTCGTTGCGGTGCGTGGGCTTCTCATTGCAGTGGCTTCTCTTGTTGCGGAGCACAGGCTCTAGGTGCACGGGCTGTAGTAGTTGTGGCTCGTGGGCTCTAGAGCACAGGCTCAGTAGTTGTGGCGCACAGGCTTAGTTGCTCCGTGGCACGTGGGATCTTCCTGGACCAGGAATTGAACCCATGTCCCCTGCATTGGCAGGCGGATTCTTAACCACTGAGCCCCCACGGAAGCCCTGATATGGACCTTTTTTTTTTTTTTGCGGTACATGGGCATCTCACTGTTGTGGCCTCTCCCGTTGCGGAGCATAGGCTCCGGACAGGCAGGCTCAGCAGCCATGGCTCACGGGCCTAGCTGCTCTGCAGCATGTGGGATCTTCCCAGACCAGGGCACGAACCCGTGTCCCCTGCATCAGCAGGTGGACTCTCAACCACTGCGCCACCAGCAAAGCCCTGGACCATTTTTTAAAAAAAATAAATTTATTTATTTTTGGCTGTGTTGGGTCTTTGTTTCTGGGTGCAGGGTTTCTCTAGTTGCGGCGAGCGGGGCCCACTCCTCAACGCGGTGCGCGGGCCTCTCTTGTTGCGGAGCACAGGCTCCAGACACGCAGGCTCAGTAGTTGTGGCTCACGGGCCTAGTTGCTCCGCGGCATGTGGGATCTTCCCAGACCAGGGCTCGAACCCGTGTCCCCTGCACTGGCAGGCAGATTCTCAACCACTGCACCACCAGGGAAGCCCAGCCCTGGACCATTTTTAAAGTCTTTATTGAGTGTGTTAAAATATTGCTTCTGTTTTGGTTTTCTGGCCCTGAGGCATGTGGGATCTTAGCTCCCCCACCAGGGATCAAACCCGCACCCCCTGCATTGGAAGGCAAAGTCTTAACCACTGGACTGCCAGGGAAGTCCCAGTAAGCAATTATTATTATATTTTTAATTTTTATTTATTTATTTATTTTTGACTGTGTTGGATCTTCATTTCTGTGTGTGGGCTTTCTCTAGTTGAGGCGAGCAGGGGCCACTCTTCATTGCGGTGCGCGGACCTCTCACTGCCGCGGCCTCTCGTTGCGGAGCACAAGCTCCAGACACGCAAGCTCAGTAGTTGTGGGGCAAGGGCCTAGTTGCTCCGCGGTATGTGGGATCTTCCCAGACCAGGGCTTGAACCCATGTCCCCTGCATCGGCAGGTGGATTCTTAACCACTGAGCCCCCAGGGAAGCCCTGATATGGACCATTTTTAAAGTCTTTATTGAGTTTGTTACAATATTGCTTCTGTTTTGGTTTTCTGGCCCTGAGGAATGTGGGATCTTAGCTCCCCCACCAGGGATCAAACCTGCACCCACTGCATTGGAAGGCAAAGTCTTAACCACTGGACTGCCAGGGAAGTCCCAGTAAGCAATTTTTTTATCTGAGTTTGTTGATAACAAAATTTCTTGTGTTCTTGGGAATGCAAATTTTTCCTTATAGCAGAGTTAATTTAAGTACAAGCATACACACGACCCACATCTCTGACATAGCATTCTTATTTGTATATGCTATGTGTCAATAAGTAAAAATGGATAAAACACAGAAGAAACACCTGGAAGCAGTTAAGTGTGATAAACCAATGCATTATAGAGGACTGTGACCACCTAGAGGGGTGGGATAGGGAGGGTGGGAGGGAGGGAGATGCAAGAGATATGGGGATATATGTATATGTACAGCTGATTCACTCTGTTATAAAGCAGAAACTAACACACCATTGTAAAGCAATTATACTCCAATAAAGATGTTAGAAAAGAAAAAAAAATTGGTTTTGAGTCAAAAAAAAGAAAAGATAAGGACTGTAACATCACACTAGCAATGGATCATATCTGAGGTGCTAGCCAGCTGTTCTTTTTAATGAGCAGTTTCTTAAGAGTACTAGAACCTTAGGCTGATGACTAACTTAGGGTTAAAAAAGCTCTCATACTCAATGGAAGCATACTTTCCAGCCAAAAAACTCACTAATAATGGTGAGTGTCACAGAACAGAAACATTTGGGAATATATATAGCTGATACCTATATAAACCACAAAGCAAAGATATCTTAAGATCCAGTTAGTGGAAAATAGGCCCAAATCAATGCCAATGCAAATATATACCAACACATTCTATTATCAAACTACCCTCCATAAGCTATACTGATAACAATAAAACTAAACTCAGGATAATTTGTAATTTAAAAAGTAACAGTGATGTAAGACAATGATCAACTCAAAGAAACACTGATGTACATTGTTTTACCTAAGCCAAAAACTAGCCTACATTTACTCATATAGTAGCTTACTGGGTAAAATGAAATCTTTGGAATGGTAAGTACATCATTTCCCTAGAAGTCCAAGAGGATGAACATCTCTGGACCAACTAGCTAGTCATTTGTTATGAGATGCAGAAACTTGTAAGAGTTCTCATCATGAAAAACATCAAAAATATTTAACTTATGGATTGTAAAATTATTCTCTGGAGATCTTAATATGAAAATAATTTAAAAACCTTGATACAGAGAATTCCCTGGCGGTACAGTGGTTAGGGCTCTGCGTTTTCACTGCTGAGGGCTTGGGTTCAATCCCTGGTTGGGGAACTTAGATCCCACAAGCTGCGTGGCGTAGCCAATAAAAATAAAAACCCTCATAATTCAGTTTCAGTAAACCCTTCAGCTGTATTTGGGCCAAAATTCTCATTCATTAATTAATACTTAACAATAAACTAGCCCCAGGACACGGACAAAACAGTACTTTTTAATGAATACAACTGGTACAGTAAAGTTGCTCCAAATTCTCATGCAAAATATAATCACAACCATATACTACGTTAAAATTTCCCAGTTATTTTATTGTCTCTTTCAATCATCTCTGTTGCTTTTCCTGTCCTGTCAGAGTCTGACCCTAAGCAAAGCCCACAATTCTACCACTGAACAAAGTGGAGTAAAACATAAAGCATCTTAGGATTTAGCTTCTATTTTTCTTTTTTGTTAAAACATTTTCTATGTATAAACTTATTTTTTCCTAAGTAAAATATTTCTAAATGCTCAACATTACTGTTTTTGAATATGGTATTTCCTTTTCCAGTGCCTGGTAACCAGTATAAAAACTAAGACTTAAAAAAAAAAAAAAAAAGCCTATGCCCTAGATTTTGACAAATCTCTTGTAGACCACCACTAATAACTTCAGAGCAGTGGTTCCCAATCTTTTTGGGTATGAGGATAGCTTTTAAAACTGCAAAAATTTTGGGGGGTGGAAGAAATGGCTATAGGGGGTCAAAGGTAGAAACTTCCAGTTGTAAAATAAATAAATCATGGGGGTATAATCTGTAGCATGGTGACTAGTTAATACTGTATTGCACATTTGAAAGTTGCTAAGAGAGTAGATCTTAAAAGTTCTCATCACAAGAAAAAAAGTTGTAACTAAGGTGAGGGATGTTAGCTAGACTTATTATGGTGATCATTTCACAACATATACAAATCATTATGAAATCATTATGTTGTACACCTGAAACTAATGTCAATTAAACCTCAAAAAAAAATTAAAAAAAATAAGACCATTAAGGTGGGCCCTAATCCAACATAACTGGTGTCCTTACAAGAGAAAATCTGGACACACAAAACACACCAGGGACATGCACACACAGAGGAAGGACCATACGAAGAGGCAAGAGACTGACCATCTGCAAGCCAAGGAGAGAGGCCTCAGGAGAAACCACCCCTGCCGACACCTTGATCTCTCAGAATTTTAGCCTCAAAAAAAGGGCAAAGAAGATTATCTGCTGACTAGGAAAGTACAGTAAAAAACAAAAAACAAAAAACAAAAACAAAAACCCCTGCATTTGTCAACACATTAGATCCTTTGCAATTGGGGCTCCTGGCCCACAAAGCACCAGTGCCCAAGAATAATAACTATGGGGCTTCCCTGGTGGCGCAGTGGTTGAGAGTCCACCTGCCAATGCAGGGGACACGGGTTCGTGCCCCAGTCCAGGAAGATCCCACATTCCGCGGAGCGGCTGGGCCCGTGAGCCATGGCTGCTGAGCCTGCGCGCCCGGAGCCTGTGCTCCGCCACAACAGTGAGAGGCCCGCGTACCGCAAAAATAATAATAATAATAATAATAATAATAATTATGGAGAACTGACAATATTTCTGCACAAGAGCCTTTCATTTATGCCCTTAAGGACCATTATCTATTAACATTTAGCCACGACAGGACTAAACAATTTATACTATGATAAATGTATCAGATGATACTTACTAAAAGTGACAAAAAAAAGGGAAACAAACAAAATCCCTGCCTAAGAAGGTGCCTTTCTTTGACCTCTTGGGCCAAACCACCATAAAGCCCCCTGTTAAAGCAAAGATGTCTTTACATTCAACCCTGAATTGTGAAAAAAATTACATGACCCTTGGCTCTTCAATGAACTTAGGATTTCTTAAGAATCCACTAAGACTTAAGTTTGTGTTTCATGTTTTAAACTCCAACTCTTCCCCCATCTGTACATGAAAGCAAGAAGGAAGCCCACGACGCAGCCTCTCCATTTGCCTTGGTATTTATATTAAAAATTTATCTGGGGGCGCTTCCCTGGTGGCGCAGTGGTTGAGGGTCCGCCTGCCGATGCGGGGGACGCGGGTTAGTGCCCCGGTCCGGGAGGATCCCGCATGCTGTGGAGCGGCTGGGCCCGTGAGCCATGGCCACTGAGCCTGCGCATCCGGAGCCTGTGCTCCGCAGCGGGAGAGGCCGCAGCGGTGAGAGGCCCAAGTCCCGCAAAAAAAAAAAAAAAAAAAAAAAAAAAAAAAAAAAAAAATCCGGGGTATAACTACCTTGTTACAGTTTTTCTAGCAGATTTCTAACTTAACACCTCTTAGCTATTATTTGAGCATACATACTCATTAAATTCCTACCAACTCTACATTAGTGTACTGTTCAAAGGAAACAATATTGGCCTAAAATTTTCTTTGAGGGGTACCTACAACAAATGTTTATTTGGCTATCAGTCTATTACAGTTCAAACAAAATCCTTATTTACAAGCCAAAATAAGTTTTAAAGATAAATGTTTGGGAGCAGCTTGATACCATTCCTTATTCTACAAAAATTTAAATTCCTTTTAGAAGTCTTAGCAGACTTCTAGACCTATTATTAATGCCTCCCTTTTTTACTTCCTTTTTTTTTTCTTTAATTTTTAATTTTGGGCTGCACTGGGTCTTCGTTGCTGTGTGCGGGCTTTCTCTAGTTGTGGAGCACCAGCCCTAGGTGCGCAAGCTCAGTAGTTGTGGCTCATGGGCTCTAGAGTGCAGACTCAGTAGTTGTGGCTCACGGGCTTAGTTGCTCCATGGCAGGTGGGATCTTCCCGGACCGGGGATTGAACCCGTGTCCCCTGCATTGGCAGGTGGATTCTTAACCACTGCGCCACCAGGGAAGTCCTTTACTTCCTTTTTAAAAGGTATTTTCTTTGGGAAAAAATTGATTTATCAAGCACAACTGAGTGTGCATCTGTGCCAATTTGATACAAGTAGGTTTTGATTTCTAGTAGCAAAATTATTTAAAATTTCAAAACTACAAGAATTCACAGATTATTTCTTTATAAGAAAACAAGTACGTTCACGGGTGGACTCTGTGGTGGTTTGCTGCTTGGCCCAATAGGTCAAAGGGGGGCACCTCTTCAGGCTGAAGAAGAAATCAACTGAGTCAAGCTGCTCTCTTAGGAACCAAATCATAGGATGCCTATAGTTCTTAACCTTTTTGAAGAGTAAACACAGATTTCTGTGATAATCTTAAGAAGATTATGAAACATTACCTCAGAAAAATGTAGAGACAAAACTCAGGGAAAAATTCTAGGGATTCCTAGGCCTCTGATCTATACCCATTCCTGAAACGCAGGCAGTCTGGAATAATGGAAGCCGGTAACTGACTGAATGGTAAATACCCTCGAAGTCAGAATTTACAATATGTCCAGTAGGGGACAAAGTCCAATAAAACCTCATCAATTTCCTCTCTTTATCCAGATCCAGGACCGCTATCCAATTTGAGGCAAAGAATCCTAGAGGAAAAAGGGGAAAAACTACAGATGGATGGCAACATCCAAAGTCAGGAGGAGAGGAAAGTGCAGATTATGTTGGTGGAGTCTTCTTTAAATAACATAATACAGTATAATGAAAAGATCCTGGAATCATACAGGGTTGACTCACCTTATTACTAGTTGTGCGATCACTCTGATTCAGTTTGTTCATCTGTAAGCCATTCCTATAGCACTACTTTGGGAATTAAGTAACATAACATTGAGAACTTAGCAAGATACTTAGCACACTGCAGGTACCTACTTTTGGTATGCAGGGTTACAATATTACAGAAGTAAATAGAGGTCAAAAGGCAAATAGGAACCACTTTCCTGCTTCCAAGGCAATAGTATTTAGTGGAAGAAAGGAACCTACAGTTTGAGTTTTGTTAATAACTTGCCAAGTCTACTAACGTTAAAACTTGCTAACAGTCACAGAATAATCTGCACTCTTAGTCAAATACCCTATTAATTTTCTTAGAGAAATCTGAACTGTTTGGCATTGATGTGGTATTTATAAGATACTTTTTCAGAAATTCAACCAGCTCATAAAATGAAATCTAATATATACTGAATATACTGTTAATTTAGCCACTTGCTTCCTCAATCCTGTCCAATTCCTCTCAGGAAGGCTCTCCAGAATTCTATACAGACTTTTAAAAAATATTAGTTTCCTTTTACTACAAAGTCATATCTGCGTAGCCACTCTGTTTTTCCATTGACTGGAAGTATCATGTGACAGTCACAAAAGGAACTGGGCTCAGAAAGCAAGTAGCACCAATGGGGAAAGACTGAAACATCTGAGTATGTTACTATCTGCTTTAACAAGACTCAAAACAGCCAATTTGATAGACACCTTTATTTTATCCTTTAAAATGTTTTATTGTGAAACATTTCAAACAAGTAATAAAAGTAAACTTTTAGAAGAAACTCCATTTATGTATCATCTTTCAACAATTACCAACTCACAGTCAATCTTGTTCCATCTTTTACCTCTCCTCCATTCTAAAGCAAACACCAGGAACATATCATTTCGTCCATAAATATTTCAGCATGTATCTCTAAAAGACAGATTCTTTAAAAAAAAAAAAAAAAAAAAGCGTGCATTTCAGTTCCTGTTTTGTTTTGGAGGGAAGATAACTTTATTTTTAAAATTTTCATTGGAATATAGTTGATTTACAATGTTGTATTAATCTCTGCTGTACAGCAAAGTGAATCAGTTATACATATATTTACATATATCCACTTTTTAAGATTCTTTTCCCATATAGGTTATTACAGAGTATTGAGTAGAGTTCCCTGTGCTACATACAGTAGGTCCTTATTAATTATCTATTTTATACATAGTAGTGTGTGTATGTCAATCCCAATCTCCCAATTTAGCCCCCTCCCCTTTTGGGGGGAAGATAACTCAAACCACCATTTTGTCCTTTCCTAGAACTCCCATTCCTATATCTAAAGGATTGTCATCCAATCTGAATTCACTTTAGCACTCCTCAATCTCACTCTAATCCCAAAGTACTAAAACAAACAAACAAAAACCTTCCAAAAAAATTAAAGACGGAACACTTCAAAACTCATTTTACCCTGATATCAAAGCCAGATATTAATACTACAAGAAAAGAAAACTACAGGTCAATAACCCTGATTAACATACATGCAAAAATCCTCAACAAAATATTAGCAAACTCAATTCAACAGTACACTGAAAGGATCATATACCATGATCAAATGGGTTTTATTCCTGGGATGCAAGGATGGTTCAACTACCCAAATCAATCAATGTTATACACATTAAAAACCATATGATCATCTCAATAGATGCAGAAAAAGCATTTTACAAATTCCACCATCCTTTCATGATAAAAACTCTCAATGAATTGGGTACAGATGGAGTGTACCTCAACATAATAAAGGCCATATATGACAACCCACAGCTAACATCATACTCAATGGTGAAAAGTTGAAAGCTTTTAAGATCAGGAACAAGACAAAGATTTCCACTCTTACCACTATTATTCAAAACAGTAGTGGAAGTACTAACCAGAGCAATTAAACAAGAAAAAGGAAAAAAAGAAAAAAAAGAAAAGGCATCCAAATCAGAAATAAAATCATCTCTGTCTGCAGATGCCATGGTATTATAACTAGCAAACCCTAAAAATTCCCCCCAAAATGTTTAGAATAAACAAATTCAAGGAATTCCCTGGTGGTGCAGTGCTTAAGAATCCGCTTGCCACTGCAGGGGACATGGGTTTGATCCCTGGTCCAGGAAGATCCCACATGCCGTGGAGCAACTAAGCCCGTCTGCCACTACTGAGCCCACGCGCCACAACTACTGAAGCCCGCACGCTGCAACCACTGAAGCCCATGAGTCTACAGCCCATACTCCGCAATAAGAGAAGCCACTGCAGTTAGAGGCCAACGCGCTGCAACAAAGAGTAGCCCCTGCTCGCTGCAACTACAGAAAGCCCATGCGCAGCAACGAAGACCCAACACAGCAACAAAACCCCAAAACAACAACAACAAAAAACAAATTCAGCAAAGTGACAGGATATAAAATCAATATATAAAAAAATCACTAACAACAAACTACAGGAATGAGAAATTAAGAAAACAATCCTATTTACAACAACATCAAAAAGCATAAAATAATTAGGAATAAATCCAACCAAGTGAAAGATCTGTGCACTGAAAACTGTAAAACACTGATGAAACAAATCAAAGACACAAACGAATGGAAAGACAGCTCGAGCTCATCAACTGGAAGAATACTGCTAAAATGTCCATACTATCCGAAGTGATCTACAGATTCAAAGCAATCCCTATCAAAATTCCAATGGCATTTTCGCTGAATAGCCAAAGCAATCTTGAGAAGGAAAAACAAATCTGAAGCATCATATTTCCTGATTTCAAACTATATTACAAAAACTCAGTATGGTGTTGTCATAAAAACAGACACATATATCAATGGAACAGGCTGAAGAGCCCAGAAATAAACCCATGCATATACGGTAAACTAATTTTCAACAAAGGTATCAAGAATATACAATGGGGAGAAATTCAGCAAAAGCTATGAATTAGGACTTCTTTGGATATTCTTTAATTTTGAGAAGCATCTTTCTGTTACTAGAGCTGTTAAGAGTATTTTATAGGCCATGACAGCACTGTAAGCAACCTAAGTGTCCATAAACAGATAAATGGATAAAGAAGATGTGGTACATACACACAATGAAGTATTACTCAGCCATAAAAAGAGAATGAAATACTGCCCTTTGCAGGAAAAGGATGGACCTAGAGATTATCATACTAAGTGAAGCCACACAAAGACAAAATTGTATGGTATCACTTATATGTGGAATCTAAAAAATAACACAAAAGAACTCATTTACAAAACAGAAACAGACATAGAAAACAAACTTATGGTTATCAAAGGGGAAAGGGATGGGGTGGGATAAATTTCCGATAAATTATTTCAAAATATAAATCACAGTACTTCTACAGCTGATAATTCTGATGGAGTAATTTTTCTTAAAAAATTTAACTCTTTATATAAATCAGTTTGTTGTAAATCTGAATTGAATTTTAAAATGTAAATTTATACAATAGCATTTTAGTGTTTCCTCTGACATTTTCTGTAAATAATGGAGGTTGTACAAGAAACTAAAAGTGGCTTTTTTAATTTGCGTATAATTAAAATATAATGTAATTAAAATTTCATTCATATATATAAAAAAGAATACACAATGGGGAAAGGATAATCTCTCTTTACCATAAATGGTGCCAGGAAAACTGAATATCCACATGCAAAAGAATGCAACTGGACGCCTATCTTATATCACACAGAAAAATCAACTCGAAATCTATTAAAAAGACATGAATGTGAGACCTGAAACCAAGCAACTCCTAGAAGAAAACATAGGAGATAAGGTCCTTGACACTGATGTTGCCAATGATTTCTTTTTTTAAATATATTTATTTATTTACTTAGGGCTGCATTGGGTCTTCGTTGCCGCGTGCAGGCTTTCCCTAGTTTTGGCAAGCAGAAGCTACTCTTCATTGCGGTGCATGGGCTTCTTACTGCAGTGGCTTCTCTTGTTGCGGAGCAGGGCTCTATGCGTGTGGGCTTCAGTAGTTGTGGCACGCAGGCTCAGTAGTTGTGGCTTGTGGGCTAAGAGCACAGGCTCAGTAGTTGTGGCGCACGGGCTTAGTTGCTCTGCAGCATGTGGGATCTTCCCGGACCAGGGCTCAAACCCGTGTCCCCTGCACTGGCAGGCGGATTCTTAACCACTGCGCCACCAGGGAACTCCCGCTAATTATTTTCTTAAAAATTAATTTTTATTAGAGTACAGTTGCTGTACAATGTTGTGTTGGTTTCTGGTGTACAACAAAGTGAATCAGTTATACATATATACATAACCACTCTTTTTTTAGATTTCCTTCCCGTTTAGGTCACCAGAGAGCACTGAGTTCCCTGTGCTATACAGTAGATTCTCATTAGTCATCTATTTTATATATAGTAATGTATATATGTCAATCCCAATCTCCCAATTCATACCACCCCTCCCCCCTTGGTAACCATAGTTTGTTTTCTACTTCTGTGACTCTACTAATGCTTTGCAAGTAAGTTCATCTGAATTATTTTTCTAGATTCCACATATAAGCGATATTATATGATATTTGTCTTTCTCTTTCTGACTTGCTTCACTCTGTATGACAATCTCTAGGTCCATCCACGTCACTGCAAATGGTATTATTTTGTTCCTTTTTATGGCTGAGTAACATTCCATTGTATATATGTATCACATCTTCTTTATTGCCAATGATTTTTTTTGATTTAACACCAAACGCCAGGACAACCAAAGCAAAAATAAACAAGTGAGACTACAACAAACTAAAAGTTTCTGCAGAGCAAAAGAAACCATCAATGAAAAGAAAACATAATATGGAATGGGAGAAATTATCTGCAAACCACAGAGTTGATAAAGGGTTAACGTCAAAAACATTTAAGGAACACATACAACTCAATAGCCAAAAAAGGAAAAGAACAAAAAAAAAAACCCAATTAAAAAAAGGGCGAAGGACCTGAATAGATATTTTCCCAAAGAAGACATAAAAATGCCCAACGGATCCTTGAAAAGGTCAACACCACCAATCATCAGGGAAATGCAAATCAAAACCACAATAAGACATCACCTCACACCTGTCAGGATGACTATTATCAAAAAGACAAGAGATAACAAATACTGATGAAGATGTGGAAGAAAGGGAACCCTTGTGCACTGTTGGTGGGAATGTAAATCAGTGCAGCCACTATGGGAAACAGTCTGGAGGTCTTCAAGAAATTAAAAGTAGAACTACCATTTGATCTAGCAATCTCATTTCTGGGTATATATCCAAAGGAAACAAAATCACATCTTGAAGAGCTATCTGTACTCCCATGTTCACTACAGCATTATTTACAATAGCTAAGTTATGTAAACAACCTAAGTGTCTGCTGAAGGATGAATGGATTAAGAAAATGTGATATCTACCTATCTATCTAGCTGTTTACCTACCTACAATAGAACATTATTCATAAAAAAGAAGGGAATCCTACCATTTGTGACAACATGGATGAACCTGGGGGGTGTTATGCTAAGAGAAGTCAGACAGAGAAAGACATATGTTGCACGGTATCACCACTTATACAGGAATTGGTAAAAAACAAACAAAGCAAAAACCCATAGAAAAAGACTGTAGAATGGTGGTTGCCAGGAGTCGGAGTGTAAGAGAAATGGGAAGAGGTTAGTAAAAGCGTATGAACTTTCAGTGAAAAGGGTGTCTAAGTTCTGAGGATCTAATGTATAACACATATTGGAAAACTGAAACGTGCTGAGAGATTAGAATTTATAGGTTCCCTCACACACAAAAAGGTAAACATGTGATGGATGAATGTTAATTAACTTAATTGCTGGAATCCTTTCACAACATATGTGTATATCAAACAATCATGCTGTATGCTATAAATATATCACAATTTTGCTTGTCAATTATACCTCAATAAAGCTTAAAAACAAAACAAAACACAAAACAAAAACACCTGACCTGATGAGCAACCTGGACTTACATAGCTTTACCTGAAGGCTCTTAAAAGGCTGATATATCTTAGAATTCCAGAGTTAAAAAATTCCTTTCACTCTGGTCAGTAGAAGCCCTAGAGCCGCTTCTAATGATGTCTGAAAAGGACCTTGGATTCTGAAAATAAGTTTTGTTTCCTTAAAGCTCCCTTCTCTGGACTTCCCTGGCGGCACAGTGGTTGAGAATCCGCCTGCCAATTCAGGGGACAAGGGTTTGATCCCTGGTCCAGGAAGATCCCACATGATGCAGAGCAACTAAGCCCACGTGCCACAACTACTGAGCCGGCGTGCTGCAACTACTGAAGCCCATGCGCCTAGAGCCCGTGCTCCACATCAAGAGAAGCCACCACAACGAGAAGTCACGCACTGCAACAAAGAGTAGCCCTCGCTCACCACAACTAGAGAAAGCCCGCGCACAGCAACGAAGACCCAATGTAGCCAAAACCAAAAAAAAAAGAAAAAAAAAAACCACACCCAAAACTCCCTTCTCTATTAAGATATTTAATGTAATTATATTTATATAGCAAGCACTGGTACCTTTGTAAAGTCAGAAGTCTCAAATTTTAGCTAGACACCAATTATTCCTCTGTTAACAGTTGGTTCTTTTCATATAACCAAGTGAAGTTGTGAAAATCAGATGCTATATTTACAGCATGTAAGCATTACTTATCCTAAGATGCAGACAGAGTTTAGAGAATTGATCAAATATTCATAACAATAACGAATTCCAAAATAAAAGCTAACATCTGGAGAATGCTTATTTTCTAAAAGCCACTGTGTCCTCAATCACTTTGTATGCATCAGCTCATGTAACGCCCACAACTTCATGAGAAAGGCACTATCCCTATGTAGCCAAAGACTTACACTCACTAAGCTGAGAAACTTGTCCAAGGCCAGAGCAAGGAAACCCCCAAACTAGAACCTGACCCAAGGTCTATCCAATTTCAGAACCCTCACACCTTTAACCACTATCACTTCACCATTTGGCATATCTTGATTTAATATTTTTTAGCATACAAAATAAATATATTAGAATGTGACATAAGATTGCTGAAATGATGCTGTAACTTTTTTCTTTTTAGGTATTATAATTAGAAAGGATAAGACAGATTTAATATTTAACAGGTTTAAGATTTTCAACAATTTGATTTTTAATTTAAAACTTATAAAATCAAATAATTTGACTTTTAAATGACAAAGCTAAAAATTAGATGACATCCTTTCTAAGATAATATCTAAATTTCAGGTCTAAGGGTGAATTATCGAAAAAATGTTAATTGATGACCTTTGTACTACAAGTACTTCCAGTGTCCCATGTGGTAGTCAAGGTCAAGTATCTGAAATCATCAGGGACAAATGGAAAATGATCTAACAACTCAAGAGAGAGAATTTTTACTGGAGAAAGGAAGTTTCTTATCTTGAACTGTTTATATTAAGTCAAGAAATTCGGGACCCTAGAAGAACAGAAAAGTCTATGTCCTTTTCCATGGCCTAAAAGTTATGTTACTGAAAAATCTAGAAGCAGATAAGTTTTAGTAAATAAACTAACTTATATGCTTTTGTGTTACAACAGAAGCACCACGACAAAATATCACTTTAAATAGTATTCATATGAACCTGTATTCGTAAGTCTTACATACAGGGACAGGAAGATAACAGAATGGAAAAACCACTGTAATTTGACTGTATATCCTTGGAGGAATATATGCTCAGGGCAAAGACAAACAAACAAAACAAACTCACTTTCCAGTAATCATATTGTTCTGCCATTCTAAAACTGTTGTGTGTGTATCGTGGGACAAAGCAAAGTAATTACATTGGTTATTAGTGGAAACTGGGATTTGAGGCATGGGGAAAAGATTAGGCTTATGAAAATATCATGAACCACTAAATTCAAAATAGAAGTTATCAAACACCAACAACTGATATTTTAAAACAAAAAAAGGAAAGAGAAAAAGAGGAAAGGAGAGAAACCATTTTTTAGTTCTGTTCACTGAAAAGGTCTAGAAACAAGGTCCAACCCAAGAGCACTAAACACTCCTAACACCCAGACCATGGTCTCTAAGTACCATTTCCCACTAAAAGAAATCAGAGTTTTGCAGAAATGAGTAATTCCAGGTTTGGGGCGGGAAATACACAAAATGATCCTAGAACATCTTGTCATACTAGAAAGCAAGGAATCAATCAAAACAAGCCAGGAAACGACTGAGAATAAATAAAAACGACTTAGAAGCCAACAGCCAAATGTGGGACCATTTGAATGTCAAAACTAGTAACTCCAAGGGACTGAAACATATCAAACAGGTTTAAAACCTTAAGTACACAATAATAACAACACTTTATTGCTCACCTCTAGACGTTGCTAAGTTACCAACCCATTATTTTGAAAATTAGTAAGAGGGGGGAAAAAGAAACCAAGTACTGATCTTGCTTTTTGTATTCAAACTGTATCTTAGGGTACCATATAATTAATGAGGGGGAGTATTACAGAAATTAAATGAAGTAGTGATATCACCATTCCACAACCATAAAGGAAATAAGGATCTAAGCCTGTTCTTCTCAAACTGTGGTCTGAGAACTCCTGAAGGTCTTGAGATTCTTTCGGGGAATAAGTGAAGGCTTTCCCTTTTTAACTACGCATCTGTGTTAGGCCAGATTTTCTTCAGTCTTTAACCAAAACAACTTATCACAACAAATTAAACGCAGAAGTAACTATGAGAAAGCAGCTACCTTCTATCACTAAAGAGACTTACAAAAATGTTAAACAATACCATTAAAAAAACTGGAAAGTTATTTTTCATAACAGTCATGTTACTTATGTCAGCAGGATTTGTTATTGCTATTCTAAAATTGGTTAATAAATATTTAAAAATATTATCAGTTTTAATTTCTAATATGGTAAATCTCAATAGAAACTACAAAAACAGAAACCCTCTGGGGCCTTCAACAGCTGCCTAACATCACAAAGACAAGCAGACATTATGTAAGTCTTAAGGGAAGTATCCACTACTTTTATAAAGTATACTTGAAATGGATCTAATCACTAATTTACATAAAATATGGAGGGGTCATCTAATAGGAGAATATGTTAAATGACACCATAGAGACACACTTTCCAAAATCCAAGAGTAAGAACTCAACACAATGATAAATTTCATTAGTCAGTGTATTACATGAGAAAAAGAGAAGAGAGAAGCTATAAATTAGAAAGACACAAACTAATCCACCAAGTGCAAGGAACGTATGGACCTTATCTTGACCAAATGGAATGGTTTCAGTAAAATCCAAAGGGAGTCCATTTTTCTACATTCCCTCTGTTTTGTTGTATTTGGAATTTTTCATCATAAAAAATTAAATCTGTACCTATCCCCTCCCTCACCACAAACTGAAAGGAAAAGAAAAAGGCATTCTAAACTGTCCACGTGGAAATGGGGGTTCAGAGAGGCCAACAGAAAAATCCTAGCCGAGAGGACAATCAGAAGAGCTCTATAAAAGAAAACTGCATTGCTGTGGAGTGATGAAAAGTTCCACAACCCTCTATAATTAGGGTGAGCATGTAATTTACGGCCCAAATTGGGACATTTTTGAGAGTGAAAGGGGTGCTATCACTAACTACCTGCTAAACACAAAACAGGACACTCCCAGGTAAACCAAGACGTATGGTCACTCTATCCACAAAAGATTAAAAATCATTTTCACAGAAGATATTCAACTCAATCCTTTGGGTAACCATTTTCCATAGAAACATATTCCTAATGTAATAGAGTTCAGAAAAGCTAAGGTATTCTTCACACACAAAAAATTACTTTTCATCTTTCTTGCCTGGCACAGTTATATCATAAAGTGGGATATGCCTACTTCTCTTCTCGTTGCTCAGTGTATTCTGCAAACCTCCAGCCATTTCTTTTCATACCAACTGTGCATGATAAACTATGAGAGGAAAGTTACACTTACCCAGAGCCTTGCTTTTCTAAAAATACACGTCTTCCCATGGGCCTCCACACATGACTTAGTCAGACTCCTACTCAATTTATGAACAGACACCTTATTCCTAGCAATACTTCAAATCTTAACAGCCTAGGGGTAAAGCAAGAGTAAGCAAAAACATTTTGATCAGGTCAGCCAGCCCAAGCTCCAAAGGGCCTTGGGGTTGGCATTATTATTACCTACTTGTTCTAAAGTGGTATGGCTACAGTAACTGCAGAGCTCCATACATGTTAATATAATTTTCAATTTTTTTAATTTTTAGCAAATATCTGGTTTTAGTATTGCTTATATAACATGTCACCAAGAGATGAGTACCTGTTAAACTGTGAATATTTTATGCCATTTCATAGGTTTTAAAGTATTGGGTAAACCTTTTCAATAAAAGTAGCCTAAATATGAAAGTATGCAACAATTTGGTACAATTTAGCCTCATACTAAAATGTGGATTGATACCCTGTCAACCTACCTTTATTCTTTTCTATTACTAAGCTATGACATTAAAGTTCTAATTGCCATAAATAAAACTAAATTTCTCTAGTAAGAATGCAAATAATTTAAAACGGACTTCAAAAATTTGGACTTGCTTCTACAATTTCCTCAAGCCTGTTCTTTGTTATTTTTGTTTTCTTAAAGTCATTTCACCATATATTTTCCAGGCTGTGGGCATAAAGACACTTAACTTGCATGGTTGTAGCAGTCTGCACCACAGAAATCAAGAATATAAAAATTTATGTATTCACACAACAATCTAATGCTACATGTGGCATGCAATCAATCACAGTCCCTCAAAAGTCTTTCTCCTTGTTTTACTTTAAGAGATTAAACTCCTTTGTCTTTAGAACTAAAATACAGTTTTTTTAAAAAAGTGTCCTCTACACTCTATCTCAAATGCTAACATATTAAACATTTATTTTTCAAATAACTATCTGACTGTGGCTCTTCCATTCCTGTCTGGTTTCTCTTTTAAAATAAGTCAACTCTCAACAGCCTACGTTAATAAAGGAAAATGTAACATAAAGGCAGAGTAATTGCCAACAGGTCCTTCCAGGTCATTCCTCATAAATAAAACCTTCCTTGGATGCCAAGAATGCCCAAACAGTTGATTATTAACTGCAGATCATCCTCCTTCGCAGAGCTGTGAGAGAGTACAAACTGTATGTGTTGTGGCATGCACAGAGGTTGGTGGAAGGAAATAGATTTTTCAACACAGGCCAAAGATCATAACAGAACAGGAATAAAAAACCATGGAGACAGGGGGACAAAAAAAGAAAAGAAACAACCTTAAACAAAATGACAAACAATGGGTGCAAATGTAAAACAATGACATCCATCTGGATATACATTAAAATTAACAAGTCAACATTACTAAATATGCTAACACTATACTGGAACATCCTAACCAGATCATAACTTCTAAGAATTATGAAATTATCCTCTTACTATATCCAGCAGTGCACATGCCTTATTAGATTACTGGATTTTATCTGAGTCTTCACATTTCATGAGTGGGGAGGAGGAAATTTCAGCATCAGAAAATAATAAAAATAAAATTTCTTGTTTGGGGAGGTGGTGTGGGAAAAACAAGGCTTGAAAAATATAAATTATGCAGCTTGAAGAAAGAAGTCTGAAAAATCTATATTCAAACAATTTCACCTCCACTAAGGTAAAGGGGTAAATATTCATCAAGGTTTAATTTTTAACCTTACTTTTGTCATAAATCTGAGTTACACTAATTAGTAATTCCCAATTCAAATTGCAAATACTATCTACAGAAGAGATTCTCTCTTTTTTCAAGCTAATAATACGGTGGCATCTGGTGGTAATAATGATTGTGTGACCAACCAATGAAAAATAAGTATGCTTAAAAACAGTTTTTTTTCCTGTAAGGCTAAGAACTGAAATGGCTTATCAAGAAAGAGAATGCAAGGTACTGAAGTTATAAAACCTCTTTCACTACTGATTTTTAAGAATAGGACAAATCAGCTTTGTCTTTAAGTATATATAAACAATCGAATCATAATAAAAATCCTAATAGCCCATCCAATTTTCCCCCTTTGTCCTATTTTCCTTTTTGCTGGGGAGAGGCACTGCAGGATGATAATAGCAGGAAATAAGGTGGAGCAGCTGCACAGGCAAGATGAGGTAGGTAGTGCTGCGTTTCACCTTCATTCTAGCCTACTGCTGACTACGTCTTACTGAAAATGAGATTAGCTGTCTGGGGAGCCAAAGCAGTTATCAAAACCTTTGGGATCAAAATGTGCGCCCTCCTCACTCTTGCCAGGAACTTTTTAGGGTAATAGGAGTACTAGGAACCACGATGAAGAGATTTCTAATTATTTGGGAAGTGGTGTGTGTGCGCCCGAGTGTGTGTACATGCACAAGCACATGCGTAAAGGATGTTTACCCTAGTGCTAGCAATGTGGGTCTTAGGACTCGTAAAGAAAACTGTCTGGAATGGAGGCCAGGGTTTGAACTAGATGGCTTCTATTTTACTCCCACAAATCTATGGAAATAATCCGTGTGAATGAATTTTAAAGAGAAGAAATGACTACCCTTAATTTCCATAATAATATAAAATACAGCCCACTAAATTTCATGTTAATGAAAAAAACTTCTAACTAATGGCAGAGATGATTAGTCACTCAAATTTCCCTTTTCAGGTCAAAATATATCTTTACTGCCAAGACCACTGCACATAAAAATATAATGTTAAGTACGTAACACATATTTCTTTTACTGAGGGAAAAGACACAAAACTTGGTCGTTTGTTTACTATTATAATGTGCATTAAAGGCAGTTTTTTAGCTATTCTATTAAGTTAAAACATCTCTTCTTTGCTAACAGCCACAAGCTCTGAACCCATAAGTAAAAATTAGCACTCCAGTTTCCTTTATCATCTCCTCCAGTCTGGATAGAAGGGAAAACTTTAAAGCTAGTTTAATAACATTGCAATACAGGTGGTATCTCAATTCAAGCAACAGATGTACTCTTGGAAAGCTGAGTTCAAACCAATCATGTCTAAAAATCAAATTCTCCTAAAATATATTAAGCATTTAAAAGAACCACAGCATATACCTTTTATAAAGCAGGAATCCTTTTGCAATCAAAATAACTGCTATCTAATTTGTGAATGCAATTCTTTAATATTTTGGGTTTTTAAAAAGAAGTGGCGCACATGTATTGTTCAACATTTATTTTAAAACTAACTACAGGGCTTCTGTGGTGGCTCAGTGGTTAAGCATCCACCTGCCAATGCAAGGGACATGAGTTCGAGCCCTGGTCTGGGAAGATCACAAGCCGCAGAGCAACTAAGCCTGTGCGCCACAACTAGTGAGCCTGCCAGCCACAACTACTGAGCCCGTGTGCCACAACTACTGAAACCCGTGCACCTAGAGCCTGTGCTCTGCAACGAGAAGCCCACGCACTGCAACGAAGAGTTGCCCCCGCTCGCCACAACTAGACAAAGCCTGCGCGCAGCAACGAAGACCCAAAGCAGCCAAAAATAAATGAATAAATAAATAAATTTAAATAAATAAATAAAAGTAACTATAAATACTGTTCAGGACATTGATCCTTTTAATATTTTAATGAAAACCTCCAAAAACTTTCAAATATTTCATTATGATTTTGTTTAAAGGGATAGATAATGACAGATCTCTTCCAACTCTGATTCGTATTAATTATAATAAACTAGATGCAACCATCCCACTTGCAACTGGGAATTGAGCACGTATGTATCAAACAAGGTTGTGCCTAACTTAAAAGGGGGGCTGGGTAAACTCCAGAGAATATCATGTTCTCCAGGAAGTAGGGATGAGACAAACAGTAAGTAACCTTTCTTTAGTTAGCATTTTACATGATGGCAACCCAACACTTGAATGCTGAAGGATGCTCTCCATGATACTCATATAAAATTGGAGCTAACAATATGCAACTATTTCACAAAGGGAAGCAAACTATTCTACTTACTCTGTTCTAATCCCAACCCAAATAAGGACAATGTATGTGTTGAAATATAAAAGTTTTATTCAGATAGAATATTCTTTTCCATTTTTTTAATGAGAATTCAGCTCTCAGATGCTCCAGAATTGGTCTACTGGGGGGGAGGGGTGATTTGTATTTAGAAGGGTGGAGAACATGGGATTTATTCTTTTAATCTATACAAAGCTTTTATTTTCCTTGGAGGAGGGGATGGGTTCCTACCAGATATTCAGGGACATACTAAATTTGGGGTTAACATTATATGGTTGGCACAAATTCAATGCTCGAGTAGGAACTATAAATGATTTCTTTAATTGTATGCCAAACTGAATAATCTCCCAGGGAAAAGAACCTCCTCCTCCTGCCTTTCCTACCTCCTGCCCCTCCCCCATCAACACTGCCTCCCTGCTGTGCAAAGAGCCCTTTGTCCTGCCCCGTACTTATCTAGCTGTTTGGCCATATTGACAGGCCAACTAGAGGCATAATAAGCGAGTCAGTCTGATATAAGCAGCTGGCAATTTCAAACAAATATCTTCCTTTTCTACTCAGACCAAATCCTGCTGCAGAGGTCTCAGGCCCCTCCCATGCTTCCACCTATTTTTCAAACAGCGCAGCAGGGAACTCTGCATTTTCTCTCAATTAGGTAGCACATCAAAAACTTGATTCCCCAGACAGAAACAAATTCTGTATAAAGTCCTACATCCACTGTTTTTTCTGTGATTCATAACATAGGCCAAGGAGTACCCTCAGCTCTAGGTGTATAACATGACTAACATGGCTAAGAAAATGATTCTTACTCCTTCAATTTGCCATCAAAACTCTGATAATTCTCATACTTCAAGGAAAGACAGAAGAGCACAGAAGAGGAATCAGTCAGATGAAATCAACAGTCGTATACATCAAGCAGAACTGGCCAATAATCCTAGTGTTTTAAAAATACTAAGACATTATTCCAATAAGCAGAAAATTCCTTATCCCTGTCTTTGTATCAAAGATACTTAATGTGACCCTTACATCTCTCCCTGAGGTATTCAGCAAACAAAATCCATATGATGGAGAAACTGAGTGAGGCAGGATGGGATTACAAATTCCTTGCTCAGTGAGGGCTCATATGAAGTAGACAGAGATTCTGCTTCATTGTTCCTTTATTATCTCTCATAGTTCCCTTCATAAAGTGTTAAGAGTTTAATATATTCTGTCAAAATAAGAGGATTCTCTAAAGTAATGTTTTCCAACACCCGTCCCCCACCAAGTTACAGGGTATCTTTTTTCATAAGACTGCAACTAATTAAACAAAATATGTATCAAGATATTAAAGAAATGATATTCTATCAACCTTTGGTGAACTTCCCTGACCCTTTCCAAGAGAAATCAATCATTGCATCAAGGGAAAGGTTAAAAATGCCATTTCACTACATATTTTGGAATTTTTGGTAGCAAGGAATGGTATCAATCCCTGTTTATCATAGGTACATTATACCTATTTTCTAAGGAGTGCCTCTGAAAGGATTTTTTTTTTTTTTACAAATAACTACCAGTTGTATTACTAAATATGTATTATCTTACAATTTTGTGGAGTCAAAGTTTTGTTTGTTTTAAACAAACATCCCTATCAATAAGTTTTAGTTTTCAATAGCCAAAACAATTTTTATAAAAAAAATTCACTGCTAGGCCTTTTAGTTTCAAATTAAACTGACACATCACCAGAGGTGAACCACAAGTTACAAAAAATTTTTATTCATGATCCAATTTCTCACTGATAAGATGTATCCAACAATCATTAACTGTCCTTAACTGTGGCCTAATGTTTCATAAGTTATTTGAATATGAAGAGGATAAAGTAAAAGTGGTTGTCTGCACATCTGCATTTTCTCCCATATTATTTTCCTGTCCAAAGGAAAAAAAATGAAGTAGCCACTCTCCTCCGAAAGGCCAAAATAAGCCCAGAAAGTATGTAAGTTCCTGGACACAAAACACTATCAAAAGATATTAAAAATTTCAAGCATACTGGTTAAATAAATCCTATGAAAAGGCCCTCTATGCTCTTAAGGAAATGATCTTACATTAAGATCACAAGGGGGTTCCAAACAGGAAATACAAGTTAAAAGCAATTACTTTATAAGGTAACTTTCATGTTACATAATAACTTAAAGACATTTATATCTAAACTATGTTAAACGGCCAGTATGAGTGAAACCATATTTACCTGATATGACATCTTTTATATGTGATAGTAATAAGAATTAGAACCACCTAAAATATTATCCATTAAAGGTTCTGTTTCATTAGTCTGCTTATATCCCTGAGCGACAATGCAAGCAACCTTTGTGAATGACAAAACTCATTTCCATTCTTTTTGGTTCCCGCCACAAATGCCAGAGTCACACCGCACATTACAGATGACTGGGTACATCTGCACAAAACTGAACATATCAAAATTCTTAGGGAAAAAAATACATGGGCTGCAAGAGTTGTAGGGATGTAACTGATGGTATATTGTGGTGGTGGTTCTTCTTCAAGTTCTTCCATACTCAGCAAACTGTTTGCTTAATCAGAGATCTCCCTGAAGTGTGGGAGCTGTGGGGGAAGAGAGACCACATAAGGGGCTCAGAGGCTGTCTTCTCAAGTATCCTGTCCACTAGATACTTGATTTCTGAATATTCTTTCTAGTCTGTTCCATATTTCAGATGGATCACGGCCAAACATATACATCCTTGTGATCTCAGATGACTATATTCAACATTATTTTAATGAATCAATATCATAGGTCAAATTCTAAAGAAAAAAAATCTAATCTGGAGAAGTCTATTACAAATACAGAAAAAAAGAAAATACTTCTAATAGTTATATATATAGAAATAATTCCTAAAAGGACAGTTCTTTTTAAAGTTTAAGATTCCGAATTTAGTAAAATGTTTAGCAAAACACCTGTTCAATAAGGTAAATATGGTCTAACCAGAAGTAAGGAGACATACAAATAAAGTATTAAAATTGATTTAATGATTAAACAGATGGAGGAAAACCTGTCAGTTGCAGAAAAATGAACCGATATTTTCCCCATTCTCGTTCTCAGGGAGATCCTTAAATTCTTATTACTTTGGTTGTAAATGTATTGAAAAATTAAAACTCAAATGGAACTTCCAGTCCTATCCAAGCAAAAACCCCAGGCAAAACCCAAAATGTGCCAAAAAACCAAAAACCGAACAAAAAAGAAGTGTCTTTAACTATGATCCAGTTTCCAGATGGTGATATCCATAAATGGGTAGAAGGTTACGAATTGCTAGTTCTCATGTCCCCACCAATAAAATGCAAACCAGCTCAGCAGTGAAAATTCCCAGGAAAGCAAGGTTTCTTCTTAGTCCTAAAGCAGCCATCGCTTAAGTGCAGCTCCCTGCAGCCAACAGCATTAATGGACGCTGCACTGCTGTCCTTCCCTGGAGACAGCAGCCAGCACTACTCAAGCTTCTCACGTAGCAACCAGAGCTCCAGAGCCAGCAGCTGCTGCCGCCTTGTATACCCACCCCGGTGATCCAACCCAAAGGAACAACCTTCTCCTTACCCCACCCCCACTCCTTACACACTCTTTTTTTTGGGGGGGGTGGAGTGGGGTGGGGGGAGGACCAGTGTTCCATGCCAGGAGGGCTGGAATTATGCCTTTAGAAAGAAACAATCCTAAAGTCACCCTTTTAGTTTGAACTAAGTCCTTTTATTAGAAAAATCAACATTTACCAAATTCCAAATATATATTTAATAAGTCAGCAATTTAGGAGTGCAGATTAAGCTTTAGTCTCTAAAAGGCCAATTTGCCAAACACTCTCTTTACAGTCAAATTTAAATCTGCAGTTAAAGACAGCGGCTTGTGTTACGTCCTACCAAAGGACATAATTCATTTTTCTATATATAATGACATGCTGAGTAAACCTTAAAGATTCTAATCCCATAATGGGCCAGAATTTTTGGCTACAGAAGAAAACTAATGATCCTCCTGAGAAAACTGGTAGAAACCAATAAAAAAATTACCTCTGTCCTCCAAGAGGCCCAGAAACCTCTGATAATGTGAATATTCTTTGCTTTAATACTACCTCAGATTCCATACACCTAAAATTACCATTTATAATTTTTCTCTCAAAGTGACGTAAAAACATTAATGATATAAAACTAATCACCAAGAAATTTTCCCAAATAGGGGGTACACATTCTCCTGAAAAGCTCAAACACTCAACTCAGCTGAATCCTCCCTAATCAAAGTATAGCTATGTAACTGCCCAACAAAAAAATGTTAATATGACCTTGGTTACATATCTGTTATTTAAATGCAACTCGTTTAATCAAGTGCTAAGGGAAATTAGCAGAGGACCTAGGGATTTTTCCAGTACTACAAGAACGGGGAAAACTGGAAAAATGAACTAACTACAGACAAAGCCCAACGGAACCCAGAGGTCTGGGCAAGAAATGAGTTAGTGGTGAACACACTGCACGAGTAACATGAGAAAGCAGAAAATGCAGGTCATACACGCAACCCCTGACCCAGACCAGCAGAGCTGGCTCCAGCACCAGTATACACGGGAAAGACCAGTTATTCCTAAGAAGTGAGACAAGCAAAAGAACTCTGTAGAATAAATTAGCAGAGAAGGGGCTTTCCCGACAGTTAAACTTTCCCTCTCACGCGATTCACCTACTTAAAACCAGGGCTCTTCCTCACCACCATTCACTTCGCATCCCTGGCTTCCGCACAGACGGAAAGGGAATTCATAAAGGCTACATTTTTCTGCCTTTAAAGACGTTCGCAAATGATCGCTCTCCACGCCCAAGGCAGGCAAAACGACACAATCTGGCTCCACTCCAAGCGAGAACCCTACAAATTCAGTAGGGCCATCTCAGAGATACTGGGGCAAACGCCACCGAGAGCCCAAGAATGCGAGCTGGGGGTGGCGAAGGTAACGTCTTTAGTGTGGGGAACGAAGCAATCATCTGCGATGGGGACCCTGGCCGAAAGGGAAGGCGTCCAGAAACATTCTGGGGGGGGAGGGGGAGATGGAGATCGAGGCCCCCAGAGGGATCAGAGTTGTCACAAGGCCGCGCGAACGGGGGTGGGGGTGAGGTTTGGGGAGGGGGAAGAAGTGTGCCTGTGTATTTTGAGGGGAGACCAGCGAGAGGCCTACCCTCAAGTAAAAGGTAAACGTGGAGTAGGCAGTTCCCAGGAAAAGGGATGAAGAGGCGTGGGGGGAGGGGAAATGTCCTGACCCAGGAAAGACGTGAAAAGGGTAGCGGGGTCGACGAGATTACCGACGGGGCCTCTCTGCCTGGGCAAGAGGGGTGCAACGATGTGTGGGGGGCGGCGAGCGGGATGAGAAGGGGCAGCATCCTCCTTGCTGAGGGCCTGGGGAGGGCCAGGCCCACGTCCCGAGAGCGAGCGCGGGGAGACGGAGGAGGTGACCCTTCCCTCCCCCGGGGCCCGGTCGTGAGGGTAGGTCTCGCTTTTCTGTCGGACCCTTACCTTGTCCCAGGCCTGGGCCCGGGCTGCGGCGCACGGCACTCCCGGGAGGCAGCAGGACTCGAGTTAGGCCCAACGCGGCGCCACGGCGTTTCCTGGCCGGGAATGGCCCGTGCCCGTGAGGTGGGGGTGGGGGGCAGAAAGGCGGAGCGAGCCGAAGCCGGGGAGGGGGAAGGGCCAGGAAAGGAAGGGGGGCCGGCACTACAGTGTTGGCGAACTGGCGGGACTGGGGCTGCGTGAGTCTCTGAGCGCAGGCGGGCGGCGGCCGCCCCTCCCCCGGCGGCGGCGGCGGCGGCGGCGGCGGCGGCAGCGGCAGCAGCTCACTCAGCCCGCTGCCCGAGCGGAAACGCCACTGACCGCACGGGGATTCCCAGCGCCGGCGCCAGGGGCACCCGGGACACGCCCCCTCCCGCACCGCCATTGGCCCCTCCGCCCACCGCCCCGCACTCATTGGCCAACTCGCCGCCAATCAGCGGAAGCCGCCGGGGCCGCCTAGAGAAGAGGCTGTGCTCTGGACTCCCGCTCCTCAGAGAGCCTCGGCTAGGTAGGGGAGCGGAACTCTGGTGGGGAGGGGGGGAGGCCTGGCGGTTTGGCGGGGGGGAGGGTGGGTGGCTGAGGCCGTCTGGCCGGTAGCTGGGGGTCATCTTCCCCCGCGGGAAGTCGGGAGCATAGCGTTTGTTACGCTGCAAGGGAAAGAGGTGGTTAGAGGCAGGCGGGAGTGTGGCCTGCCCTGTGGCAACCGGAGGGGGAGGGAAAAGGGAGCGGAAAAGGCTCGAATCCGGACGGAGCCATTGCTCCCTCAGAGGGAGGGGCGCTTCCGGCTATTCTGCTGTCACTGATTGGTTGCCGCTCCTCCCGCCGTGTGTGAAAACACAAATGGCGTGTTTTGGTTGGAGCAAAGCGCCTGTCAGTTACAGCCTCGGGAGTGCGCCGCCGCCTAGAGACTCTCGCATTGCCCCCTGGGGCGGGTAGGTAGGTGGGGTGGGGAGCGAGCTGGACTGGCGGGCGCGGTCGGCCTCCCGCGGTGGGGAGGAGAGGGTCAGTGAAAGTGGCTCCGTGCGGACGTCCTGCCACCCTCCCCTTCCTTCGGGGGAGTCGGTTTACCCGCCGCCTGCTTGGCTTCGGCATCTGATTGGCTGCTGAAGCCCCGGCAACGGCCCCTTGTTATTGGCTCGGGTCCCAAATGAGCGAAACCACTGCGCGGGTCGGCGGGGAGGCGGTCGTTGGTACGGCCCTCCCCGAGGCCCAGCGCCGCAGTGTCTGGCCCCGCGCCCCTGCGCAACGTGGCAGGAAGCGCGCGCTGGAGGCGGGGGCGGGCTGCAGGGCCGAGGCTTCTGGGTGGCGGCGACTGCGGCTCCGCCCTGGGCGTCCGCCGCCTGAAGGACGAGACTAGCCCGACGTGCTCCTGGACCCGTGGGGGTGGAGGAAGGAGCGGGCGTCCGTCCTGGTGGTTTGTGGGTGGGAGGCGCATGGTCTCCAAAAATCGGCGCGAGCTGCAATCCAGAAGGAGCTGCAGAGGAGGGGGCGGAGAGAAGGCCGCACCCTGCTCGGCAGGGGGAGGGGAGTGCCGCAATACCTTTATGGGAGTTCTCGGCTGCCTCCTGTCTCCTAAGGACCGCCCTGGGCCTAGAAAAATCCCTCCCTCCCCCGCGATCTCGTCATCGCCTCCATGTCGAGTCGCTCCTTCTCGATTGTGGGCGGGATTCTTTTGCCCACGCTTAACCTGATTCCTGGGCGTTGTCCTGCAGGAAACTGAGCAGGTGTAAGATTATGAGGACGAGCCCAGTTTCTCTACCCACAGACTTGAGTTTGTGTCACAAAGTAATTATAATAGGGGTGGAGGGGGGAAATGGAGTCCAGGCAACACCTGGGGCTGATTTTATGCAGCGAGACTGCGTGTTATTAGTTCTTAAGATCTTTTTTCGCATTTTTCCTGGAGATTAAGGGAGGTAGATGAAAGGCATGATCTCCTGAGTTTTAAACTTTACCCATTTGAAGCCCTTGCTACACCACCAAAATAGAGCATCTTAGATTTAAATCTTAAAATTTTAGTCCCCCACCCTTGCATCCCCAGGGTCAGGCATTTTAGCAACTCTCACTCATGCTTTCAGCCCATTTTCTATTTGTTTTACTTGCTCATTTAGTCCCAGACATACCATTGGCTTTCTTGTCTCCTGTTTTGGTAGCCCGGTAAGTCATGAAACCACACAGGCTACCCAACTTGAGCATAGGCCTCACTCTTGCCCAGCAATGCGTTTATTTCTCCTTTACGGATATTCTTGAATCTTCACCTTAATTTTCATTTTGTCCTTTTCCCTCATGTGGGATTCTATTCCTGACCCTCTTCTCAGTCCACATGATTTTGGCTACTGCTTTCCTGAGAATTGGGTGTGAGGTTCAGCAACATCTCTCTTTTATGTCCTTTGAATACCTTTCAGTCCATCTCCAGTGCTGTTCTCATCAGTAACTGAGCTCAGTTGCCATAATGTTAGTAGTCTCTGAACTAGTGTCTCCATCTCCGGTGTCTGCTGTTACAACTTTTGTGTGTCCAGGACAGTTGTCCTAACATAAAGATAGAGCATGAAAATAACTGATCCAACTCCATTATTGGCTCCCTAACTACTGACAGGATGAATTCCATCGTTGCAAATGTGATATACAAGGTCCCTCAATGGACTGATCTCACCTTAACAGCTTTTTCCTTTGCCACAGTTTTCTGCATATACACACAAACACTACTTCTCAAGTCACACTGAATTGACTGCTGTTTACCCAAATCATAGTGAGATTATCAGACCTCCTTGTAGGGTGGTTCCTCCTGGAATGTTACCCTTGATAATCCTTACCCTTCCAGTAAAAACTGTTAAGACTCAAATATCATCTTGCCTTCTGTGATCTGCCGTCCTTTAAGCCAGACTCGCCTACAAAAAAGTAAGTATTGCTTTCTCTTGGTCCCAAAGCAGGTTGAATCATAGCGCTTCTCAGGTTGTTGTTGTTGCTTGTTTAAATTCTCTTAACTATTCGGAGCTTCTTGAGGGCACAGGCTCTTGTTGAGTCTTGTACCTAAGCTCCTAGTATATTCCTTGATGGCTAGCCAACCCTAAATGAAAGAATGTCTTTATAAGGTTTGATAGATTGGCCTCTCAAACACTTCTTTGTGCACTTGCTAATGCTCTAGATTAGCACTGCCCACGAGAACCTTGTGCAGTGATGGAAATACCCCATAGTTGTGCTGTCCAATATGGTGGCCACTAATCACACATTACTTTTGAGCCCTGGAAATGTGGCTATTATGACTAAGGAAGTCAGTTTTTAATTTTATGTAATTTAAGCTTAAATTGCCACTGTGGAGGTGTGGCCATAGCCACAAAGTTGTGTTGTAGATTGCAGAATACTTAATATGGACATTGATAATTTTGTCTTCATACTGAGCAGTAAGGAAATAAAAGTTGAACCTTTCTGGCCCATTTAGGTGTGCGCCCCGCCCCCCCCCCCCCCCACCAAGTTGGTTGGTTGGTTGGTTGGTTGGTTTTTTGTTTTCTTTTTTTGCGGTACTCTGGCCTCTCACTGCTGTGGCCCCTCCCGTTGCGGAGCACAGGCTCCAGACGCGCAGGCTCAGCGGCCATGGTTCACGGGCCCAGCCGCTCCGCGGCATGTGGGATCTACCCGGACCGGGGCACAAACCCGTGTCCCCTGCATCGGCAGGCAGACTCCCAACCACTGCAGCCACCAGGGAAGCCCGGTTGGTTTGTTTTAAAACTTATTTGTATACTTTAGCTGACAGCTGAATCCAGCAAACCATTACTAAAGATAAACCTGCCTTGGACAATGGTGTGTTGAGAAAGCAACTGTTGATTCGTTTGAGTTTCAAGAAGGCATAATGGATTTTAGGAAAGTGGGATTTCATTAAATCATAACGGTGACAGAAGTTTAATGAGGAATAGGACTATATCTGATGTTAGTGAAACTAGCCCTGAATTTCAGTTCTACAAAGTTTTCAATTTTGGAAAAACTTCCATCAGAGGAGGCCCTAAGTATCATATCTTAAGTTACAGGAAATCATCACAAAGTAAGTTTTCATTCTGATGAAGTATAAATTAATAGATATGTTTTAACACCAAAATGCTTTTTGGTTTGTATGCTAATATAGATAGCATCTTGTAAATTTCAAATTTTTTATATTTAAAAAACAAGTTTTTTAACTTAAAATTTCTTAAGATTTCTCCTTAAAATATGAGAAGTGCACATAATTGGCTTGCTATTTAATGCAGATTCCCAGTCCCACACTCAGAGATTCTGAATTCAGTTAAGACTGGTGGGGGTCACTAGAATTCTGTGTCTTTTATATGCTTCTGATATTGGTGGCCCAGAAAGCACACTACAAATACAGACCCGAGGGGCTACAGTATGCCTATCTTACAAAAATGATTACGACTTCAGGGAAACTATGTCCCCTCTACTTTGTAATTTTTTCCTCCAGAAAAACTGAATAAATGGGGAAACATTTTGAAAGGCAAAAAAAAAAAGTTATATTTAATAGTTTGGGAAACATACAGGTCAGACTGCTTTGTTTTAAAAGGAGTGTTAAACTATTCCAAGTAATCTTTTTTTTTTACTTTTTTACCAAGAAAGTTCCCTCTTTTGTCTGTTGTCCCACTAAATGCATTCCTCAATGATACAGATTTGTTCTTGATTCCCTGGTGCCTGAACACAGAACTGGATACTCAATAAATGTTGATTTTATTGATTTATATGTGAAGTTTGTTTTCAAGTAATAGTTTAAATCCACAGAAGCAATGCTCCTTTTATGGAGAAACTTTAGGATCATACTTAACCCAAGTCACCTGATATTCTATTCATAAAGGAATCTGATGCCTCATGGTCTCTGAATACATTTGTCTGCCATTCAGCTCTTCCTTGGGTTTCCTGTGCAAACCCTTGCACTCATCCTCTTCCTATGCTTGACTTCCTTAGGCTTTATTACAATTTTTTAAACAAAGCAGCTACTTACCTCCTTCTGAAGTAGAGCCATATTATTTCTTATACTCCTAGGACAGAAATTAAATAGAGTGAAAACTTGTACTTGCATGAGAGAGTTGAAGGCTTTGTAAGGGATTTTATAATCTTTTTTTTTTAAGATTTAAAAAATTTGAACTACATAATGTTTCTCTCATTTTTTATGCACGGAAGAGGTTTGGTATAATTATGGTTTGCAACTGTTAATCCAGAATATGATAGGGATCAACATCACAAGTGTAAGACTAGTTTGTTTTAAGCCCATCTTAATTTTAGAGCACATTGTTAGGTCACATATCCAGAAGTCTGGTACTTTACTTTGCAGGCTGAGAATTCTTGATTTAGTTACATAGTAGCATACAACTTTATTGGAGGATGTATTTCTCCAGAAGACTTTGCTTCTTATCCATGACTCCTCATGGATTCTTGATGGAGTGGGTGAGAAACTGGGTTATTAGAGAACTGTTAATAGAATGGCATAAAATATTTAGGTTTATTTTATCTAGGCCAGTGTTGAACTTGATGACTTATTCCTGGTATCATGATGTATACCTTCCTGGTGACTAGAGAGATTATTTTCTGCCTCTCTGATTATATCTGGAAGTCATGGTTACACTTAATAATTCTACTTTCTAGCTTTTTTCCTGGACCTTTGCTTTGTACTGGTACTTAGTCACCCTTTGTGTTCTAGTTTTTTGGGTTTTTAAAAAACATGTTTACGATTGGCTCTTCCTGCTGACAACAGTAACACATTTTCAGATCACATTTATAGAATTGGTTATGTTACCAGCTAATGAACCCCACCTCTAGTATATGGATTTTAGTCAATTCAGTCAACACTCTTTACAGACTTTCTTCTTTTTACTGACCTTTGGTTAAAATCTCATCCCAGACTTTTTAGTATAATAAGTAGTGGTAACTTACTAGTGCATACTATAGGCAAAGCTAATGGAAACACAGGTTAGAAGAAATGAACTAATAATATTCATTGAGTGCCAGTTGTGTACCAGATAGTATGCCAGACTCTGCCATTGTATTTAGTGTGGTTCTAATACATGAAACCTCATCTTACAGAGTAGGAAACTGAAGCTGTGAGGTTGAACAACTTTCCTATAGACATAGCAACTAATTAAGGGCCAGGGATTGAGACTGATCTGACTTGCTTAGTCAGTATTCCTTACCAATTTAGGGTACTGTGTTTCTCTGATGGAAACAGTCTTTTAGGAAATTTAATCTGGCTACAGATGCAGGATGGGTTGTAGGGTTGAAGGCAGAGAGACCGCTTAGGAGATTCTTTTACAGTAGTCCAAACAGGAAGTGATTAGGTCTGGTATACAGTGATGGCAGTCAAAATGGAAAGGAAGTTAAAAGAGTCAGACTGACCAAATGGTCACTGAAAATGGTCTCGACACATCACTTCTTAAGGAAGCCTTCCTTGATGCCTTAACTCCACTGTATTGGGTACCCACCTGAATGCTGTCATAGCATTTCTCGCAGTTGTAATTAGTAATTGGGGTTTTTTCCCTATTTTTTTAGGTTGCTCCTTGAGGGCATGACATTGCTTGTTTATGGCTATATCCCTGTTGTGTAAGCATACAGAAGTCTTCAAGGTCAAAACTGTTCTCATAACACAGTAAGTCCCCTACATACTAACCTTCAAGTTGCGAACTTTCAAAGATGCGAACATGTGTTTTCACGTCCAGTCGTGTAAGTTAGTTCACGTGTCTGGCGTACATTGTCACATGCCTGCAGCCTCTACAAGTGGTTGTGCTTTTTTGTACTTTACTGTATACAGTAGTATAGTATCTTTATTTCAAGCCCAGCATGTCCAGAAGCGCTGTAGCTGGTACTGCTAAGAAGCCCCAAGTGATAACGATGGAAACAAAAGTGAAAATAATTGAGAGGGTGGAGCGAGGCGAAAAGATGGTAGACGTTGTTCATTCTTATAACATGAATCGTTCAACCATCAGCATGATTCTAAAGAACAAGGACAAGATCATGGAACATGTGAAGTCTGCTGTGCCAATGATGGCGACAATAATGTTGAAGAAGCGGGAAAAGTGATGGAGATGGGGAAACTTCTCAGTGTGTGGATGCAGGATCAGCATCAGCATCGAGTCCCCCTCAGCTTAATGCTGATGCAAGAAAAGCTAAAAGGCTTTATGAAGACTTGAAGAAGAAACATGGTGAAGAACCAGAGGGTGCATCTTTTAATGCCAGCTATGGCTGGTTTCATCAGTTCAAGGCTAGAGCCAACCTTCACAATGTAGAAGTAAGTGGCAAGGCAGCGAGTGCAGATATGGTAGCTGCCCGGGATAAGGAGTCCAAAGAGGTTTTTAGCAACTTAGTGACCCTCAGAGAGAAGCTGGAGCTAGATCTGCAAGAGGACGACTTCATTGAACTCCTTGCTGTGCAACACGAGGAGCTTACTAACGAAGACCTGATGGAATTGGAGGCCCAGAGAAAGGACGAAGAGAGACAAGAGGAGGAAGTAACCGAAGAGATTCACGACACAGGAAATGGCAAGGGGATTTTCTTTATTCGAGGAGGCACTGTTAGTTTTTGAGGTGCAGGATCCGAATGTAGAACAGTACATGAAGGTTGCAGCAGCCGTTCGGGATGCAATCCAGTGCAACCGTGTCATCTACAACGAGAAAAAAAGAGCTACTACCCAGACATCATTGGGTTGTTTTTTCAAGAGGGTAGATAGAATTGAATCCAGCAAGGAACCAGAACCTGTGCCATCAGTGTCAGGTGTGAGTGAAACTGCAGCTTGCCTTTTGTCTCCTGTTGCTGACCATCCCTGAGTTCTACCATCTTCTACCTCCTCTCCCTCCTCCAGTCAGTAACTCTTGCCTGTTCACTCGATGCCAGCCCTTGTATGCCAGCTGTTGTACTGTACTACTGTACTTTTTAAGGTACTGTACTGTAAGATTAAAAATATTTTATTTTTTGTATTTATTTTTATATAAACCTATTATTAGTACAGTACTACATAGCCGATTGGGTACCTAGGCTAACTTTGTTGGACTTATGAACAAATTGCACTTATGAATGCCCTCTTGGAACTGAACTTGTTCGTTATGTAGGGGGCTTACTGTACTAAGACGTAACTTACCTTTTCAACTCATTCTCACAAGTACATAGAGGCTACATGATATGTGTTGGATGACATCATCACTAATGTTAATTGAATGGTGCTGTATATTCTTGAATTTTTCACAATTTCCTAAGGTCGTAGGTTTAGGGTATGAATATCTGTGTCTTTAGAAATTCACTCTTCAGGTTATACCTCCAAAACCCCAGCAAACCTCAGTATTATGCAGTTATTATAAAATCTTGTAGTTTTCCTTGCACCTAAGCATAAACATGAATACATTCTGTTATCAAATAAGGTGATGAATATTTCACAGAGTTGTCTGACACATAGGGAGAATCAACTCCAAAAAACTATGAGAAAAACCTACTGAAGTATCTTAAAGGATAGGTTATTGTATGAGATTACATGCTTTGTAATGTGCCATTCTTTGTTGAAAATAGTTACTTCCGTGAAAGTGTTAATATTTTTACTGTATTTTACTTTTTTTCTGTTTTTCTAATTATGGTAAAATATTGGTAAACAAAGCTACTTGGAGCCCTCAGTTTTTAAGAATGTGAAGGGGTCCTGAGCCAAGAAGTTTGAGAAAGCTGCTGTAGCACAGTGTATATTGTAAACAAACACTCATGCCTGTTGAGTAGCTGGATGTAGCTAAAAATGACTCCCAGCACTAAGTGTGGATTACTGGGAGGATGGGCACGCTAAGACAGGGAGCAGGTTTTAGTGGAGAAAGATAGGTTCCTGTTGAGTTTAAGTAGGACTTACAGGAGAAGGGATAACAATAGTAGGCAGTTGGAAATTCAGAATTTGGGCGTGAGAAAAACTAAAACACCATTCTCCTTTGCAGTGAAAACTGCTTTCATCATGGAATATATCACTGAACAGCTACTACCTCACAACTGATTGGCATACGTGTTAGCCTTGGGGCAAAAGTATGAGGGTGACAGAGCAGGCTTCTTGTAAACAATGATGAATATTTTCACATTGTGCACTTTTTAAAATTTGGCACAGGAGAGACCTATATATGGTGTTTCTCCTGAACTTAAAAAAAAAAAATGTAACCAAGGTACAATAATTTGATTTTTTTTGTCCTAGAAGTTTCAAACTTTCATCATATTCCCACATAACACCTCATCTGAACTTGGAAAAGGCTATGCTTAGAATAAGGATGTTCTACTTTTCCTATGCCTAGCTCAGTAATTAATATTAAGCACTTGTGGGCATGAGTATACTTCAGGCACTTTACAGACCTTTTAAAATACTTCCTTTTTTCAGTCTTCAGCTTACCTTTTGGTCCTTGCAGTGGAAACATGAGCCATGTCTGCAATGTGACATGTCAGAATCTAAAATTTTCTGAAAGTCTTATTACCATTTTAAAAGAAATGTTTAAACAAATGTTTCCCTCTCTAGCCAAGTAGTATATTGTCTCTGGGAGATAACCATCTTCCTTTAATTTCATTAAATTTATAAAATCTGTCTCAATGTCTGTTGTTTTTTTTCCTCTCTAAAATGCATTGAATGTCTGCTCTATAACTCAAGTCATTCTGTTTTCAGATTACTAAGATTACCTTCCCCATCTTTTTACATCCCCATGGTACAGGTCTGTTTCAAAAGTTGAAAACCGAGGTCACAGAACTAGTAGGTGGCAGTGTCATATATAATTCAATCTCAGCTTTTCTGAATCCTCATGTAGCGCATTTCCTGTTCCTGTCACCAGATTACAAAACAATACTAGAGAGGAAGATGGCAAACTATTACAATGTTCGCTACATACTTATATCATCTTAAATCACATCTGTTCATGTTTTTATGATGGTATTTAATAGGACTAAAGCTATGATATATTGAGCACAAATTTGATACACGTAAAAACAGCCAATATGCAAAAATACCCATTTGTTCAACAGATATTAAACGTCCATGCTGATAGGTAATGTGTCAGGCAGTTGATGAACAGTAGAGAAAACATGGTCCTTGTACTTTTCCAGTCCTATGGACTGCTGACCAACACTTAGAGGTTTAAATGGTTTCTTTTGTGAGAGGTGAAAGGCTGTTTGTTCTATGTTGAACCCATAATAGTGAAACTGCATTCTGATGACCTTAAAAACTCCAGTCTAGGATATAAGACCCTTATAAATGTCTTACTTCCAATTCATTCTCAAGGGTGAGGTATATCAGAGAGAAACCATACAAGGACTGTTGGCTCTGCTGCTAATGTGAACTCTATTCTTTCAAAGGAAAGAAGTACTGTGTCCTTTTATTCTAAATGAGACATCAAAAGTTAGTATGTTACTGACATGACACTGAAAATCTAAGCTGAATGCAGCCAGAAACTCCAAAGTAAACTGAATACAGAATGCCACATAAAACCCCAACTCTGTTGCACAGAAGCACTGTTTTTACAAGGACTTGATGTTTAGGTTATTTCATTTTCCACTGTCTTGGGAAGGACTTTGCTACTGCAAAAGCAATTAAATATGAATAGTGACTGAGAAAATAAAAGAACTTACACAAAGTTTTTAATTCAAAGATACATCAGTTTGTTCTCTAGTCCTTTAGAGAAGCCAACAAAAATACTTTGACAGGTTTATGTTTGACTTTGAAAGGCATCACCACCTTTGTGTACTGAAAGAAAAATTTATTTAAATATGGCTTGTTGGTCCCATACTTCATCTACCAGTGTAATCCCTGCTGTTTACAAATAGAAATGTCTATTTAGTTCTATTAATCTGAATAACAGATGCATATTGTAATTTTTAAAGCAGATAGTAAACTTTTCTGTAGGTCTTGTGAGATTTCACCTTGTCATGGGGCAAACACTATTTTACAAAGTGTAATAATGCTTCATTTTTTAAAGTTGAGGTGAAGAACCTGAGCAACTAAATAACAAAGCTGCAGAGGCAATGAAATGTAACCTCACGATCTGATTATGCTCTCTGCCTTTCCCTTAGGCCAGGGTAGCTTTCCACCTGCTACAGTGGAAAACAGGAACTGCTATAAAGCCTGAAAATAAAATGTTCTAAACCCAAATCCCAGAGTATTTTAGTAGGCTTAGCATCTTTAAAGCATTTTAAGAAAAGTACTAATTGCCCAACTACAACAGCTCCAAAGAAAAGCTCTGCTTTCTCTTAAGACTTGTTCCATTCTATTCACACCTTTTGCTATCTAGGGTGAAGAGATTTACACCAAACATCACTTTTATTAATACTATTTTTCTCTCAAAGCAAGTTCTTCATGCTGACATGTCCACTGTCAGGAAGCACTGGCAGCGCTACTAATCATCTTCAGTCTTTGCATCACCAAGGAGATCTTTCTCCATCTTGTTCTGAAGGATGAACAAAAGTTTGAGGTGTACGTTTCAGAAGATAAACTGCAGCATGAAGACCCCCTATGTTGACCCAGACGGTATGTACCTTCCGCCACAGGTGTCCCATTCCAGATAATGCCTGTGTACACACAAAAAGTAGAAAAGTAATTAGCTGATAACTGCTTCTCTACCAACCAGGGGTCTTAGTAAGAAACACTGGGAGAAAACAAATCTTATTGAAATATCCCCAAGTATACTTAAAAAGGTCCTAAAGTTGTCATGGGCTGGCTGAGTTTTCAAGCTAACGTACGGCACCTTGATAAAGCATTTCTTGTCCTGGGTCAGTAGTACAGCTTGGCCTGTCCCTGGCCTACAGACACGGCTCATCTCCCGTAGGCAAGCTGGATAAAGGTTCCAGTTTCTCTTCTTGGAGCCCATCCTATAAAAGAAGGTCTAATGAGTCACTTACTTTTGCAAAAAATAAGTATCTAGGACTATATGAAATGAGAAGTTACTAAAAACTCATTTTCATTGCAATAAGAAAGTCCTGAGGTATGAAAAACAGTTGCCTTCTAGAGCCAGACCTTTGTCATTACATGTCAATGAAATGGTTAGATTTAGTTAAGTTGTTAAGAATTCTGAATGGGATGAACTGGTTACGGAAAAGATCTGACAACTATAATAGTTATGTTAATAGTTATGTAAATTGTCCCCTTAATGAGTATAAGCAATCATTATGTAAATGAAACCAGTGATTAAAAAATATCCTGATAACCAAGTTTTCCTCAACCTTTCTCTGAAGTATTAATGTAATTCAACAACGGGCTACAAAGTGGATAAACCTGTGATGGTCAGGATCAAAGTGTAGTTAGTACATTCCTGAGTTCTCATAAGAAACAAAATGGGTGAATCTATCATATTGTTACATTCTTAAGTGAAAAACTGTTAAGTCTGCTAAAAGAAAACGGAAGATTTCTGACAGAATAAGCTCAAGGAAAATACAACAGATTTAGAAGACAAGTGGGTACTAATATAACAAATGAAAGTAAAATTCATTTTTTTACAAGTCCCACCTTTTTCCAAATGGCATGTCTGTTACAATAATGTCCACAGAGCCAGTTCTTAGTGGCAAGTTGCAGATATCCCACTGAATAGTATCTATGGGCAAGCCCCAGGACAGTTTGCTGTGGCGACAAAAGAAAAGGTGCTTCAACATATCCCGAAGAATGAAATTTTAGAAGACTTTTCTTCTGAAGAGACTGCTATAAAATACAAAAACTAAAATAATAATATCAGTGACAACATCAAGAACTTAGTAAAAATTTTTAAAGTAGCAGGTAGGCAGAAAGCATAGGTCATAAGCTAAAACTTTTATAATGACAGTCCGTAAAAAAGTAAATTAAAAAATTAGTTAAGATTCGTTTTCAAAAGCTGTCTATATCTGTTTCATCTACAATTTAAGAAGACAGATTAAGGGGAAAAGACCGTTAACACAAAGAACTGTAGTACACAACTTGAAAACAGTGTTGAGGCAGTTAATTACCTAACTGATGACGTAAAAACATTGTTGATGAAACATACACTGGAAAAAACCAGAACACTAAAGAGAAAAAAGCTGATGAGGTGACACACCTGAAGGATAAAGTTTGGTAAGTCTACACAGAAATAACAGGAGACCTAAAGAAACAGGTATGTAAAATTAGGAAGTATAGAGGTACTGGTCTTAAAATTAAAAAACATGTATCATACTATAAAAAAACAAGAGAACAAAAAAGTTAACATCAAAAAAATAATGACAGAAGGCAGGATGAATATAATAATATAAATGATTTAAATCCTCCCCATTAAGGCAAACCTACTAGTTTAAGAAACAAAATTATAACAGGCAATAATAATGCACAGGCTAAAAATTAAAAGCAAATCAAGATTATGAGCAGAAATTAAATGTTGTAATATTGATATTTAATAAAGAATTTAAGAAAAAATAAAATGCAATAGAGGTAATCACTACATAATAGGAAAAAATACAGATATTAAAAATATGTATTACACTCACAAGCACCAATAGCTACAATAAAACAAAACAAAAAAGGCAAAAAATATTAAAAGTCAATGTAAGATTGGGACTTCCCTGGTGGTCCGGTGGTAAAGAATCTGCCTTCCAATGCAGGGGATGTGTGGCTTTGATCCCTGGTCAGGGAACTAAGATCCCACATGCTGCGGGGCAACCAAGCCCACATTGCCACAACTACTGAGCTCCTGCGCCTCAACGAGAGAGCCCACGTGCCACAAACTCACAGCTAGAGAGAGAAAAATCTACACACCACAATTAGAGAGAGGCCCGCTCGCCACAATGAAATATCCCGCATGCCTCAATGAAGACCCCGTGTACTGCAACTAAGACCCGATGCAGCCAAATCAATTAAAAAAATAAATATTTTTAAAAAATCAAGGTAAGATAGAAATAGTACAGGTTGAACAGACAAAAAGTGAAGATGCAGAGGATATGAAAAATGATAAAATATTCAGAAACTAGAAAAATTATTTGCTTAAAAATATCAGGTTTCAAAGAAACCCTAGTCATGTACTATGCCTCAGGAAAAATCTCAAATATAAAACAAAATATACCATAAAAATTCATTAATCACAATAAAACATAATATAAAAATAAACTAAAAGCTTTTAACTACTTATGTATAAAAAATGATCTAAACCATTGGTCCTCAAAGTTGGGCCACAGACCAGCAGCATCAACATCACTGGGAAGCTTGCCAGGAAATGCAGACCCTCAGGTCCCATCCTAAACCTACTGAATCAGAATCCGTGTGTAGTTAACAGGTTACCCAGGTGATTCATCTGAACATTAAAGTTTGAAAAGCACTGTCCTAAACAATTAGAGAGAATCAAGTATATAACAAATCATTTAGAAAGTAACCAAAACAGATTTATCAAAATCTATAGGATATGGTCAACAGGAGTACTTAGCATAAAAGTCAGCTCTAGTAAAAACTTTTATTAAAAAGAAGACATTGGGCTTCCCTGGTGGCGCAGTGGTTGAGAGTCCGCCTGCTGATGCAGGGGACATGGGTTCATGCCCCGGTCTGGGAGGATCCCACATGCCACGGAGCGGCTGGGCCCGTGAGCCATGGCCGCTGAGCCTGCGCGTCTGGAGCCTGTGCTCCACAACGGGAAAGGCCACAACAGTGAGAGGCCCGCGTACCGCAAAAAAACAAAAAAAACAAACAAAAAAAAGAAGACATTTACAGCATATAACTTAAGATTTTAGATAACAAATGAAAAGACCTCAATAGGAAATAGGAATAAAAAACAAAAAGCATCAAGCATAAAACCACAGAACAAATACTATATGAAAGAACAAAACAAAGCACTGGCAATCTAATCAAAAGGGAAAAAAAAACTAGCAAAGAAAAGAGGATAAGCAATATACAGACAAAATAATATTAAGGCATACCATGTATAAATAATATGAAAATTTGCATAAAATGAACAAATATTCTTAAAAACAACTGATTTCTACTTACAAATATAAACCTCACATTAAGGGTCATGGAGGCAGCTGTGAGGTCAATCATGGGATATAATGACTTCCTGTGCTCCTGGATATGAAGCACCTGTAAGACCTAACAAATCTGCTTACCGCTACATATTTCTGCCACCTTGTAAGAAAATGAAGGACTCCAAGCAGAGGAGACCAGAGAAACAATTTTGTGATGAGGCGTCTCGCAGGAAACTGCAGACCAAGTGCTATTTCAACCAATTCTTCCCAAAGACAGCTGAGACTTTGAAAGAATGGTGAAAGGCTGGCACAGATGGTGTGTCGTCAAATCCAATTTGTAGCAATGGGCTAGGGCTTAAGGTACTATAGCAACATACATCTCAGGATGGGAAATTTCCCAGAGGCTAACAGACTTTCAATGCACATATATCAAAGGGATATGGCTGAAGGACCTTGGAATATTTTGCTTGGAGAAGAGAGGATGTGGAGAGCTGGGATAAGGAGAGGAGGGTTGGTAGCCCTTTAAATATCTGATGTTAATCATCACTGTGACACAGAGATAAGATTTTTCTTTATGGACTCAAGTGGAAGAAAAAACCCAGATCTGTACAAGGTACAGGGAGAGATTCATGTTCCCTAAAAGATATGACTAGCACTCAAAGCTGTGCTAAGCTGGAATCAACAGCCTTCAGAGTCATAAGAGGTGTTTATACAGGCTGGAAGACCACTGGTCAGGATCTCCTACAGGACATTTAGGGACTGTAGGGACAGCTTTCAGGTCTTTTCCAACTCTGAGATTTAAGTGCCAAATAACAGAGGAAAGGCTAAATAAACTAATATTTCTGTACAATGGAATATTATGCAGTCATTAAAAAACAGATTGAATAAAAACATAAGCGTTTGAAAATTTTTTAATGTTTTCAACTGTTTAATTGCATTAGAAAATATTAATATTTTAATATGTACTTGTTTTACAAGAACCTAGAAATTTTGAATTGAGAAAATGATTACAAAGCGTGTCTATGTGTCAGTCTGAGTTATGAATGAATTAGGTCCTGGGGCCCATGTGGTCTTGTAAGACTACAATCATCAAAAATGGTCCTGAAACATATAAGAGGACATGAAAGCTAATATGTGTGGGATATGCAAATATTTGAACATTAGATTATTTTCCCCCTGGTATTTCTCTAATACTTATAGCTTGTAGCAGAGGACTGAGTTCCTTGTTGGTGTTCAATTAAGTTTCAGATATGAGAGTGCACCGCTGCCACTTCGGTCCTCTTCCCCGACAGCTAGGAGGACAGCTAGGGCCCCTTCTCTCACCCCCTTCACGGGGTGCCTTCTCCAAACTACATCACTTATTCAATACTAAAACATTTCCAGAGAAAAGACCACTAGTCAGTTAGGAGGAGTCTTGTGCCTCTGTTAAACCCCCAGCTGGATGCCTGCATGCAGTAATGGAAAACTTATGAAATTAAAATGAATCTATGCAGTTCTTCCACTACATGGGAAAAAAGATATCTGAATAAGGAAAGAAAAAGGAAGACAGAAATAAAAATAGTTGCATTAGGGTGGGGGAAATTATAGTTAAATTTAAAATATTTTAAAAATACAAATTAGTTTCAATCAACTTTTAAAATTTAAATGGAGTTTCAATATATTCATTTGGCTATAATACTGTCACAATGCACTGGTTGTATTAGTTCATAAAGCCAATAAGAAAAGTGATTATTGGACTTCCCTGGTGGTGCAGTGGTTAAGAATCTGCCTGCCAATGCAGGGGACACAAATTTGATCCTGGTCCAGGAAGATCCCACATGCTGCGGAGCAACTAAACCTGTGCACCACAACTACTGAGCCTGTGCTCTAGAGCCTGCAAGCCACAACTACTGAGCCTGTGTGCCACAGCTACTGAAGCCCAGGAGCCTAGAGCCCGTGCTCTGCAACAAGAGAAGCCACTGCAATGAGAAGCCCGTGCACCGCAATGAAGAATAGCCCCTGTCTGCCGCAACTAGAGAAAGCCTGTGTGCAGCAACGAAGACCCCACGCAGCCAAAAAGAAATAATTAATTTTAAAAAAAGAAAGAAAGAAAAGTGATTATCTAAGTCTAAGAGATGCTACAAAATCTTTTAAATTAAAATTTTACCCTTCTTTCACTTGGCTCTTGGTCAATAAAGATGAGATGTTATTTGCTGCTCTATTCACAGCCAATGGATTATTATCACCAGCAATGTGATAACAGTTAGACCATTCTGTAGCCCCCTAAAAGACAAGAGTATATATGAAAACAGAAGTAGCCAACTGCAAAAAAAAAAAACAAAACCAAAATATGATAAAAAGGTAAAATCATTTCAATCACTTGTCAATAAACAAGACAATCCAATCCAATCCAATAATCCAATGCTTTTCTAAAGTGGCAAAATACTGCATGCTGTCAACTTTGCTATTCCCCTTACTTGAAATGCCCTCCTGTTCTGTTTGCTGAACTCTTACTCATCTCTAAAGGCCCAGCTCAAATGTCATGCCCTCTGTGACATCAAGCACAACTCTCCAAGCTGTCTCTCATTTGCCCCTCCAAAAGCACTCTGTACATGTATCTGCCACTGCACTTGCTCTCTTTTTAATTATTTCTATACCTGTCTGCGGCTCAAAACGTCTAGGAACTCCTTAAGGATAGGTCTGGTGTGTCACTCAGTCCCTCACCCAGCAGTGTCTGCCACACAGTAGGTATTACAGACTTTAAATACAAACATAGTTTAACCAAATCAAACCGACTAACCTATATCCTTTTGTGATTATGGAATTTTTATATAATCCGATAACCTGGAATATTTGAGAATTTAAATAAAGTGTAATGTCTATTATATAGGCTTTTGAATGATAACCACCATATTCTTGAAAGGATTTTGTCACTTTTTTTTTTTAAATAAATTTCTTTATTTATATTTGGCTGTGTTGGGTCTTCGTTGCTGCACACGGGCTTTCTCTAGTTGCTGCGAGTGCAGGCTCCTCATTGCGGTGGCTTCTCTTGTTGTGGAGCATGGGCTCTAGGTGTGCGGGCTTCAGTAGTTGTGGCGCTCAGGCTCAGTAGTTGTGGCTTGCGGGCTCTAGAGTGCAGGCTCAGTAGCTGTGGTGCACGGGTTTAGTTGCTCCATGGCATGTGGGATCTTCCTGGACCAGGGCTCAAACGCATGTCCCCTGCATTGGCAGGCGGATTCTTAACCACTGCGCCACCAGGGAAACCCAGGATTTTGTAATTTTAAATCAAAAACATGTCAGCAGAACAGAAATACCGAGCTTTCCATATTATTTGTGCAATGGGGTGACATACTACCCTAGGCCTGAACAATGTTCTATGCAGATTAACAGAAGGTTTCTGACATGAAAGCAGAGACAGTTCTGCCCTTGGTTTAGGGATGAGTAACAAACACCTCTTCCATGGTAAACAGTAATACCCCCATATCTATGGACACAGGGCTTCTTAGCTTTTTCTTTTGCCCAGACCCTTGAGGGTAATGGAGAAGGGTGATGTAGGGAGGATGATGTAGAGTTTGATGAAAACCTCTCTGGTGATTCTGATTGCCGAGTATTCATTTTTTCTTCTAAACCTATTTAGATTTTTGGGTTTTATAGTACTTCCAAGTTTTAAAGGCAGTATTATAAATCAAATACTTTATACTTTGGTGAACAAACTGTTTATATACCCTTTCAATTCCTTTCATAATTTCATTCATTTTGATCATATACCAACTTAGGTTTTTCCATATCGACATTCTCATGCCTACCCCTACATGGAAATGCCTCAAACATTTTCTTTTTATCTTTTTTTTTTTTTTGGTGGGGCTGGGAGCTCCTCTGGTCTCTCTCTAGCTCTGTTGTATATTTCTTGACATGTAGTAACCTTCACTGCTACTCCAGACCATAGACACATCATGGTTTAATGCTAGAGAAGCACACTCTGCTTTGTTCCCAGAATTCTTTGTGACAACAACTGAGTTTTCTCTGTGTGGCTCTTTAGCCAGAGTAAATTTCTCTAGCTGACACTAGCAGAAAACAGCAGTCATCTAGACTACTATGATTTCCTTCTGGGATTCTAATTCCCAGATAGCCGATGTCATTTTCTAATTGCAGTCTGGATTATTTTTCCCTTTGTGGGTTGTTTTGGACTTGCTCATCTGTCCAGTTTCTGCTCAGTCACAGAATCTGTAGTATCTCCCTGCAGTTTGTTCCCATTGGCTTTACATATACTATACATAAAGCAATTTTTTACAAATTTAAATTTGTAATTTTTTACAAATTTAAATTAAATTTAATTTAAATATAATTTTTTTTTTTTTTTTGCGGTACGCGGGCCTCTCACTGCCATGACCTCTCCCGTAACGGAGCACAGGTTCCGGACGCGCAGGCCCCGTGGCCATGGCTCACGGGCCCAGCCGCTCCGCGGCATGTGGGATCCTCCCGGACCGGGGCACGAACCCGTGTCCCCTGCATCGGCAGGCGGACTCTCAACCACTGCGCCACCAGGGAAGCCCTAAATTTAAATTTAATTTAAATTTTTTACAAATTTAAGCAATTTTACTGGCGCCCTCTTCCAAATTATTTATTATAAAAGTTTAGGTAATATTGATTCAATAATACAGATTCAAGGAGACTCTCCTGTTAAATGTTCTCCAATTAGAAAATGCCTTTCTATTTCTTGCTTTGCTTTAGGCAGTTTTTGAGTCCTCTCAATGTCATGGTATTTTCTGAAAACTTTGTAACCTTGTTAAACTTCCTAACAAACCTAACTAATGGTCACAGGCTTCCCCATCTTACAAGAACCTAGGAGGATGAAGAAGCATAGTCTCACTTTATAGAGATGAAATGCCCTCCTCCAGTTCAAGCTTGTACCTTCAATTATCTTTTCTGTTCAAGTCTACCAGTTTGTCTGTTACAGAAATGGGACTCACCAGTTTGTAATTCTCAGCCTCCTCTGTAATCCAGTGACTAAACATGACTTATAACCTAAATCTAGTCCTTGGCTATTTGTAATAAGTGGCTACATCCTTATCACAAAAGTTCCAGCTTTACTAGTGTAATTCACTCAAAACTCTTGGGTCCATGGATCTAACCTTGGTGATTTCATTATGTCTATTTACCCATGAGTTCTAGAACATTCTGGATGTATCACTTCCTTATCTAAAAGCTAAAGAAGGGCTCCCCTGGTGGCGCAGTAGTTAAGAATATGCCTGCCAATGCAGGGGACCCAAGTTTGAGCCCTGGCCTGGGAAGATCCTACATGCCACGGAGCACCTAAGGCTGTGCACCACAACTACTGAGTCTGTGCTCTAGAGCCCGCAAACCACAACTACTGAAGCCCATGTACCTAGAGCCCATGCTCCGCAACAAGGGAAGCCACCACGATAAGAAGCCCGCACACCGCAACAAAGAATAGCCCCCACTGGCCGCAACTAGAGAAAGCCCATGCACCGCAACAAAGACCCAATGCAGACAAAAATAAAATTTAAAAAATAATAAATAAAAGCTAAAGAAAAGTTATTACCTCAATTGATATTGCCCCTGTTCCACACATCGGATCAACTATTATATCAGTAGGCTGAGGAGCACAGAGCCTAGAGAAGAAAACAGCCTATGTGAACAGACAAGACTTCCACAAAGACTATTCCTAAAGCTGTAAGATCAAAGGCCTGTTATGCTAGCATGAAGAAACAATTGATATTTATTTTTAAAATCAATTTGTAATTACATGTTGACTCTATATCCTAGCACTTACAAAAACATTACATATAACTAAAAGTCCCCTTTGACTACCATCCAAAATCCCATTTCACTTCCAAATGGAAATAGCTTCTAGATCTGTTAATATATGTGTGTATATGCTTTTAGAAAACACGTTATTTTGTATATAGACCTGTGTTGTTACGTTTAAAACAACTCAAATGTGTGAAGTAGAATATATATCAATATAAGTTTACTGGAAATTATTCATTCAGTATTCCTTTCCTAATTAATTCAATTTGAAAGATAATAACATTGCTATAAAATAACTGCTTTACTTTGAGCACCTAGTATTTGCCAGGCATGGATTTAAGCTCTTTGCATGCATTATCTCTTTTAGTCCTTTTAACCATCTTGTGAGATAGGTTACTATTATTATTCTCATTTACAGATAAGCTGATGCAAACCTGTCCATGGACACAAAGCTAGTAGGTGACAGAGTCAGGATTAGAGGAATTACTGTTAGTGGCTTAAATGTTACCTCTTCTATGAAGCATCCCCTCCTCAGACAGGCGACAAGGTTTCTCTTTCCTCCTTTTGTCCTGCTATTCTTTCCACATTCTATTATGGTTCTCCCTTACAAAACTGAGATTCCTGGGGACTAACTCTGGATTCTTATTGTAATACCTGCCCAGCTCTACTTCTCCATTCCTGCCCCTCAACACACGGCAACAGAATCCTTGGCAACCCTCTTGGTAGTAAGCAACCCCGTACTCCTAGCCACTGCTGCTGCGTCTGGGTGAACACATGACTGAAACTATGTCAACCAGATTCTCTCTTCTAAGACGTGGGAACAAAGAGCTAGAAGACCTAGGCAGTATGGGGCTGGCTGGTTATTTAAAATTGGAAATACATAAATTTAGATGACGGGCAGCCATTTGCACAGATGAGCAAAACAAGAACCTGTAGGCTCCCAGGGTAGATAAAAGTGACTGTCTCGGTTTCTGGTGGTTTTCTAAGACCTGGTTCCTACCCTTCTTAAGATATGGCTTTTAGTTTTTCTGTGGATTTCCCAAGACTTCTCAGTATCTTGCCAGTAATTCCCCCTCCCACACAATCATCACTTTTTTTTAATCTTAAACTAGCTTACTTAGGTTTCTAACAGTTGCACCCAAAATAACTCTCCATATCCCTGGCTCCCACCATAATGCCTGGCAGTAGATAATAAGTGTTTGTTAAATGAATGAAGACTAGGAGCTCTTCCTTAATCAAACGGGTGCAGTTTTCTATTGTTGTCATTGAATTGACAGGTTCCAATTGTATTGAACTAGGACTCCATGGATGAGCAGGGTAAAAGAGGAAGCAAAGATTGGAGGAGTAGGAAATACAATTAACTACCAGGCTATGCCAGGCACCGTATGTAACAGGTATTTTTCATCTGTTTTTGCAATTTACTCCTCACTAATAATCCTTTAAGTCTAATATCAAACCCATTTTGCAGTCTGGCAAACAGAAACTTAGAGAAAACAACTCGTCCTAGTGGTGGAAAGAAACACCCAATCAAAGGGAAAAGGGCAAAGGAGAAAGAAAGTTATATTTTGCTCTTGGAAAAGTGGAAAATTTTCCATGTGAGTATAAAATTTTAAAATATAAGTAAAAGCTCTCTGTGTTCACTTATACATTATACACATTAAAAAAATCTCTGCTTTCATCTGCTTCACTGCGTAGAAATGAAACAAAGCAAAATTTGTTCTATTTCCCAACACGCAGTATATCCTTTCTAAACAGAAACGTGATAACCACGTTCAAGAGGCAGATGAAAACTACTGTTCTCATTTTAAAATCAAGAAAATTGAGATAGTAATTAAGTGATATTTTCAGGATCTCAAGGAATCAACATTGGATACAAAGAAAGAGCTTTAGCTTTTTATCCTGTTCCTTAACTACTAGATTCTAACACAGTACCTCACAAAAAATTACATTTTGAAGGGAAAATTCAAACCAAGTTGTCACTTTCATCTACATGGCAAACCCATTCTCTTACCTGAGCATCCCATAGGCAAGAGTAGATCTAAGAGTTGTGGGTCCAAAATGTGTGATATTTCTTCGGTGGAGACTCTCTTCTGTCAATGCAATGCCCACAACAATTTCATTATCATGGATATTCAAAAGAACCTATAAAATAATAAAATAGTTTTAGGGTTATTCGAACTGTACTTATCACTAAGATTTTAAAATTTGAGGCTTTATTAATTTTTGTTACTTTATTACTGAGGTATACTTTGCATACAGTAAAATGCACAAATCTTAAGTGTGAAGCGCAGTAATTTTTACATATAAATGCTGTGTAACCATCATATAAACATATATATAGTTTTTCTTGCCCTCTGTCAATACCCACCACAAATTATCATTAATCTGACCACTACCGTGATAAACTCTTCTGTCTTTTTTTGAGCTTCATATAAATGAAATAATTTAAGAATACTGTATTTAAAATTTTTTTAATCTATTTTATTCTCCTTTTAATTCACCGTATTCACAAGTTAGCTATAACCAGATTCCCCCCGAATTTTTATAAGAGAAACACATTTTGAAGGTTTCCAGGTTTTTAATATGCATTTTTAAAATTTTTAACTTTTTTGGAAAAAATTCCAAACATCCAGAAATGCTGGCACAACACTGGCACAACGAACTCTTAAGTATGTTCTTCATTTAGATTAACCAACTGTTAACGATGGGCCACATTTGCTTTAAAACCTATTATTTTTTTAGTATTTTTTAAAACTTGACTCAAGTAATGTCTGTGAAAGAATGTTTCTTTTTGGTCTTAGTTATAGTTTTTCTAACACACAGTTAAATATATACTATTCAAACAAAAATAAAAGTTGAAATAAAATATGTTCTGCAATCTTCCACCTAAAATTTCCTCATCATGATCTTAACAGCAGCAGCTAACACTTACCTAGCTATATGCAAACCACTGTTCTACACACTTTATATTTGTTACCTCATTTCATAGCCACACCCTCTGAGCTAGGTATTATTATCCTCCTTTTATAGATAAGGAAATCAAGGCACAAAGAGGTCGGTTTACTTGCCCAAAGTTATGCAGCTTGTAAACTGAGATTTAAATCCATGTAGTATGGCTCCAGAGTCTGTACTCTGAGCTCCCATGCTAACTTCTGAACATCACTGTTCTAGTTAGCCTATTCATTCTCATAACAGCTGTTACAAGAAAAAAAAGAATGGGGACTTGTTCTTCTGATTTGATATGCAAAAACAAAAGTTACAGAGAGAACAGGCAACTTGCCCCAGATTCAAGTGTCCCAAAAGCAACAGTAAATGACTCCTTGGTGAAAACGTCAGCTGCTAGGGGCCTTTTAAGCTGTCAGAGATGGAAAGACTTGTTAGTATGGCTCACATGTGAATCACCCTTATAGTAGAAGATTGAGACCAAGGAGGGTAAGCATGCTAAAAAGAGGTATCTGGATTTGGGAATCTAGCAGAATTTAAGAAAAAGGACAGCTGGCTCTAGCATGAGTATTAGCAATGATGTCCTGATTTTAGAAGGTCAAGGTTTGTTTTAAAAATGTATTCCACTTCAGAAGCAAAGTCTGAAACCAAGACACACAAAACAAAATAGTTGTTTTAATTCTTTTGAATTTTATAATCTGAAAGTCCACATAATGTTGTAAAAAGCACTAGATTAGAAATTAGAAAATTCAAGTCTTAATAGCTCCCATCTATTAAGCATGTAGTATAGACCAGGTATCACACCAGATACTTAAAATGTATAATCTCATTTAACCTTCAGGACACACAGGTATAAACTATTATTGGCTCCATTTGAAACAGAGGCTCAGAGAGAATAACTTGTCCAAAGTTACACAGTTAGGGAGTCAAAAGTTGGATCTAGCTCTGTCTCAATAGCCCATGCTCTTGTTAATGATACCCTACAGTTTTCTTCCTTTGTGACATCTTTGGTTCTGGTATCAGGGTGATGGTGGCCTCACAGAATGAGTTTGGGAGTGTTTCTCCCTCTGCTATATTTTGGAAGAGTTTGAGAAGGATAAGTGTTAGCTCTTCTCTAAACGTTTGATAGAATTCGCCTGTGAAGCCATCTGGTCCTGGGCTTTTGTTTGTTGGAAGATTTTTAATCACAGTTTCAATTTCAGTGCTTGTGATTGGTCTGTTCATATTTTCTATTTCTTCCTGGTTCAGTCTCGGAAGGTTGTGCATTTCTAAGAATTTGTCCATTTCTTCCACGTTGTCCATTTTATTGGCATATAGTTGCTTGTAGTAATCTCTCATGATGCTTTGTATCTCTTTAGTGTCAGCTGTTACTTCTCCTTTTTCATTTCTAATTCTATTGATTTGAGTCTTCTTTTTTTCTTGATGAGTCTGGCTAATGGTTTCTCAATTTTGTTCATCTTCTCAAAGAACCAGCTTTTAGTTTTACTGATCTTTGCTATAGTTTCCTTCATTTCTTTTTCATTTATTTCTGATCTGATCTTTATGATTTATTTCCTTCTGCTAACTTTGGGGGTTTTTTTGTACTTCTTTCTCTAATTGCTTTAGATGTAAGGTTAGGTTGTTTATTTGAGATGTTTCTTGTTTCTTAAGTAGGATTGTATTGCTATAAACTTCCCTCTTAGAACTGCTTTTGCTGCATCCCATAGGTTTTGAGTCGTTGTGTAGACATTTTTCCAAAGATATACAGATTGCCAACAAACACATGAAAGGATACTCAACATCATTAATCATTAGAGAAATGCAAATCAAAAACTACAATGAGATATCATCTCACACCGGTCAGAATGGCCATCATCAAAAAATCTACAAAGAATAAATGCTGGAGAGGGTGTGGAGAAAAGGGAACCCTCTTGCACTGTTGGTGGGAATGTAAACTGATACAGCCACTATGGAGAACAGTATGGAGGTTGCTTAAAAAACTACAAATAGAACTACCATACGACCCAGCAATCCCACTACTGGGCATATACCCTGAGAAAACCATAATTCAAAAAGAGTCATGTACCACAACGTTCACTACAGCTCTATTTACAATAGCCAGGACATGGAAGCAACCTAAGTGTCCACCGACAGATGAATGGATAAAGAAGATGTGGCACATATATACAATGGAATATTACTCAGCCATAAAAAAGAAACGAAATTGAGTTATTTGTAGTGAGGTGGATGGACCTAGAGTCTATCATACAGAGTGAAGTAAGTCAGAAAGAGAAAAACAAATACTGTATGCTAACACATATATATAGAATCTAAGAAAAAAATGGCCAAAAGAACCTAGGGGCAAGACAGGAATAAAGACGCAGACCTACTAGAGAATGGACTTGAAGATATGGGAAGGGGGAAGGGTAAGCTGGGACAAAGTGAGAGAGTGGCATGGACATATATACACTACCAAATGTAAAATAGATAGCTAGTGGGAAACCGCCACATAGCACAGGGAGATCAGCTCGGTGCTTTGTGACCACCTAGAGGGGTGGGGTAGGAAGGGTGGGAGGGAGGGAGACGCAAGAGGGAGGAGATATGGGGATATATGTATATGTATAACTGATTCATTTTGTTATAAAGCAGAAACTAACACACCATTGTTAAGCAATTATACTCCAATAAAGATGTTAAAAAAAAAAAGATACCCTATTAGCTTTGTGGCCTCAGTTTAATTTGTCCATAAGATTGGGTTAGTCTTGAAAATTCTACACATTTATGAGAGCCTTCTTGAATCCTCACAGTAAGAGCCTGCACTTACCTCCACATCAAAGTTGGTCATGTCAGCCTTCCACTTAAAATAATCTTGAACAGCACCCCCAAAATCTCTTGCCGCCTCATTTGAGGAAAAGCAATGTTTCTCTCCTGCCCTGTTGCATGTGACTCTAAACTTCAGCACTTCAGGATCAGTTTCTTCTTTTGAGCTTTCCTCAGTCTCATCTTTGCAAGATGTCAAATCATCACCTACTAATGTTGATATCTCTTCTTTGATGGCTGCATTTTCATAATAGTCTAAGATCTGTGAATCTAAGACATTGTTAGTGAACTCTTTTTTGACATCTCTCTCATCTGTTTTGTCTCCTCGTCCACTTTCAATCTTCTCTTTACTTGAATTCTGATTTATCTTTTTGTGCTTTGTTTTTTTTTTCTTGAAACATGTGTTAATTTTCCATATTTTTAAAGGGTCTGACCATGGAAGCTTCCCAGCCAAGTCCTCAAAATCCTTTAGAACTTCTTCCTATAAAAGAGAGAATGAAATCCATTCATTTCATTCATTTCTCACCACTTTAATTGAAAAAATAAACCCCTACTTTGCCTACAGACTATGTTAATTGTTATGTTGGGGGTGGCAGGAGTACAGGACAAAAGAGTAAATAATATAATGTCTGCAATTGAGGAAATTAAAGTCTCACTGAAAATTAAGATTTACACAAATTAAGGCTACGACAGAATAATACAAGACAGAATGGTAGATCAGAGGCTGGGATTCAAGATTAAAATGTAAGCAAATAAGGAACTATTAACAGTGGTTACCTCCAGTGAGTGGAAATGAGGAGATGAAAGACAGAGGAGGGAGGGCAGCTTACCTCTCACTGACTTCCTTTTGAATTTTGTGCTGTGTATACAAATTAACTATTTTTGAAAAGAAAAAACCCAAAGCTTAAGCAGTTAAAAATGTATCTATCCAATTTCTAAATAGTATCTATAGTCATCTTTTAGAAAAGTAAATCTGATCATGCTTAAAGCCCCTCAACAGCCTCCCATTACACCCCCCAAAATTTAACTTCCTTAAAAAGCCCAAACAACCCGACTCTTGCCTGTGTCTCTTACATCACTTCAGGATCATTCTCTCCCTAGCTTCGTACCTCTGCTTGGAAGGTATTTGCTTCATATGGCCTCTCTGCATTGCTGGTTCTCTTCTCATTATTTAACAGCAATTTAAAAGGCACATCCTTTGAGAGACCTGCTCTACTTAAAGTAATCCTCTCAAGTCATTCTTTTCTCATTTTATTTTCTTTAGAGAACTTAACATTATCTAAAGTTATTAGGTTTAGGCTCCTCCCAGAAGGTAAGCACAGGGTGGAAAGACCTTGGCTGTCTTGACCATTGCTATAAACCACACATTAGAGCAGTGTCTGGTGTAAAAAAGGTGCTCAGTAAACAGCTAATGGATATGTGGTAAAATGTTAAAATGGGTGGTACAGAGCCGTGCTATCCAATTCAACAGCCACTAGTCACATACAGCTACTGAAATATTTTAAATGATTTAAAATTAAAAATTCAGTTTCTCAGTCATATTAGCTACACTTCACATGGCTATCATGCTGGACAGCATAAACATACAACATTTCCATCAGAAGTTCTGGTGCAGAGCACTGGCACAGACAGTATATGTTGCTGAAGATCAAAGTAGAAAGAAATCAGTGCTGACTGATGGAGCTGAGACTTGAATTGGAAATGAGTGAAGGCTCTAATACTACTTGAAACCTGATGAAATAATGGTAATTTCAGGTTGGGCAAATTCAATTTTATTTACAAATAATTTCCATATAAAGGGCATCTATAGGACTTGTAGGTTTAACATGGTGGGATAACACTGGTACAGCCCCTTTCTTTCTTCAGAAACCACTCTAAAAGAAAAGAACAACAGAAATACCAACTCTATCCTAATAGAATCTACATGATATCTGTAACCTAGAAACAGAACATAAGAATTCTAACATAAGAATTCCCAGGTTCAGTGAAGGTAAAGCAGAGGTGCAGAAAGACAACAGAGGGAGAATGACTACAGATCTCAGACAAAGGGGAGAGCAGTCTGCAGAGCAGTAGGAAATAAACTCTTCTCTGGAACAGCAGGGAACAAGTACATGCACTGAGAGGGAGCGTCCCTGGATCTCGTTTGTACCCAGAAGCAGCAGAGGAGAGAAATGGAGGCTGAACAAGGAATCTCATAGACATGCTCTATTTGCTGGAAACAGAGTAGAGATGGGGAGAGATACTCTACATTGTGAATAACCCTAAAGCTGCTGAATGCTTCCAGCTAGGGAGAAGTAATGGTTAAAAGAACTCATTAAGTGGTATGGAAATTACACCTCAATAAAGCTGTTTAAAAAAAAAGGAAGAGAACTCATTCACCACAACCTTTTGTCAAAAGGAACTTCACAGTGAACCAGAGGGATTTCTTGCTAGCTTGGAACAGTTCCTGAACCTCCTATAAACAGTAGGCCCAAGAGGAACTACCTCATTCAAAGATGAGCAATTATCAAAAGTTATCAGCACCAGACTTATATGAACGGAAAAAAGAAGAAAAGGGACAGAAAAACAGTGGACTAAATCCAGTGACCAGAAAGACACTGCCACAGAGCAGCTGAAAACCGTGGTCAAATATGTTGACATGACATCAAAAAATGTAATAAGGAGATACTTTTGTAAAATAAGAGCTCAAAGCAGAGATATAAAAGCAGGAAAAAGATGAGGGGAGCCGCCAGAAGGAGATGAAACAGGATCTTGTAGAGTTCAAAGAAAAGTGGAATAAAAAAACAAACCACTGCAAAAATGAAGACCATATTGAAAGCACCACATATAAAAGCCACCGCTGAAAACACAGTAAGGGATGTGAAGAAAAGTAAAGCAAATACAATAAAAATGAGCAAAAATTTTAAAATGGATTAGAGAGAACATGATAAAACATCAAAGACAGTCAAAGAGATCCTGCTGTATGTATAACTGGTTTATCCTTGATGGAGGGATTTAAAATAAAGAAAACATACTAAAAAAATAATTCAAGAAAACTTTCAAGAAACATAAATGGAAGTGAATTTCTCTACAGACTGACATGTCTTAACTGGAATTAGCAACAAGGAGATGTACCCTGGTGAACTTCAAAATTGAAAAAAAAAAATCATCTGGGCATCAAGCAAAAATAACAAGAAAGCAACAAATAAGGAGGAAAAATAACAGGATGACTTCAGAATTCTCCATGGCAACATTTCATGCTAGAAGAGAACAAACATTGTCTATGATATTCTTAAGGAAGGAAAGCGTGACTCCAAATTTTAAACCCAAACTATTAATCAAATAGAAAGGTGAAAGACAAACATTTGTGAACTCATGCCAGTCAAGAGATAAAAACTGTAACAAAAGGACAGGTAGTATGTCTATAATCAATTTAACTATAGGACTAAAATGAAAACAAATACAGGGATTATGACTGCAAAACAGAATGTAAATGTTACAAAGTGGCCTGTCCTTAGAGGGGAAAGGGAACAGAAGATGGGAAGTAATTTAAGCACACTGATATCCTCTTCTCTCATACCCCAAGGTCAAAGGATAGAAATGAATGCTTAGCAGAGAAAGTGCAAAACACAGGCAGTTTGGTGCTTCCAGAATATAATCTCAGTGACTTTTCATGCAGCATTAAAGCTTTTCGGGTTTCATCCAATCTTTAAAAAAAAAAATAAATAAAGATGATTTTTAAAAAAGTATATTTAAAGGATTTAAAGGCATGTGGTTCAACACTAAGAAAAATTATAAAACTGGAAGGTGAAAGGGAAGCAAGAGAGATGTGGGAAATATGCCAATTTCATCACTGCTCTTAGTAGGGATTCAAAAATACTGTGTAAGCAGTAGATTAAGTTGTATTTATAAAGGTAATAGGTAGAGAGCAAATACAAGCCTTCCAAATATTTTAAAACACGTGCACGGGGAAAAAGCAAAGAAAACACGTAACATAAATTTTTAAAAAGAAAGAAAAAGAAAGCAGAAGGCATGTAGCATAAATGTGACTGAACCAAGACCAAACATTTCTGTCGTGTCAATAAACATCAATGGGATAAACTTATTAAACAGAAAAATGACCCTCAGACTGAATATGTACAAGGGTGTATATAGGATGTTCATTGCACTACTGTAATAGCAAGACTGTGAAAAATCCTAATGTCCTAAAATGGGACTGATTAAATTGTGATACAGTCAAATCCAACAATGATATTGCCATCATCTCCAAGAAAAATGAGAAAAAGCACAGCACAGGACAGTATGTATGTGATACTTCCATTTGTGTAAATATGTAAATAAAATACACATATTCATAAAATATCTCTAGAAGGATATCTCAGAAATTGGTAATAGTTGTTGCCTCCAAGGAGGGAAACACGTGGTATGAAAACAGGGGAATACTTTTCACTGTATATCTTTTCAGTCTTTACAGTTTTGCTCTAAGAACATGTATAAAGTAGCTTAAAAAAATTTTAATCACAGATGTTAGCTTTTTTTTAAATCAGTTAATAAAAAGGCTAATAAAATTCATGATATCATCTGAATATTTAAAAATAAGAGAACCCATTAGAATGCTTAAACTAACAGGCTTTTATAAGCCATGAGAAATTATAATGCAACAAAGAAAAACTGATGGTCAACAGAATGAAAACTAGAAGCGAATGTTTAAAAACAAGGTTTTATTGGGGGCATGTTCCAAATTAAGTCCACAAAGTGGAGGGCTTAACAATTTCTCATGGTTATACACAAGAGAAGTTGCCCTTGCAGAGATCTGAAAATCTACCTCAGGGCTTCCCTGGTGGCGCAGCAGTTAAGAATCTACCTGCCAATGCAGGGGACACAGGTTCATGCCCTGGTCTGGGCAGATCCCACATGCCGTGGAGCAACTAAGCCCATGTGCCACAACTTCTGAGCCTGAGTGCCATAACTACTGAAGCCCATGCACCTAGAGCCCATGCTCCGCAACAAGAAAAGCCACCGCAATGAGAAGCCCGCGCACCACAACGAAGAGTAGCCCCCGCTCGCCGCAACTAGAGAAAGCCCGTGTGCAACAACAAAGACCCAATGCAGCCAAAAGTAAAATAAATAAATTAATTAAAAAAAAAAATAAAAGGTGAAATTATTTTTTAAAAAAAGAAAAAAAAATGAAAGAAAATCTGCCTTAATCTCTGCTGCTCTTCTTCTGGGACTTCCACCAGTAATATCTTTTGCAGTTACTTACAAGGCAACTCTGAATACCTGGCTCATATAGAACCATTCCATAATAACAAATTCACCTCCAAAAATACTCAAAATAATACAAATTCTAAGATGACAAAAACATAGTAATTGAAGAAAATATTAATAACACCCTAGTAGGTTAGAGGCAAGAATTTAAGATGGACACTTATAGTTTTAAAAAATATGTTAACATTTATTCATGTATAGAATTGACTATCACAATTTTGAAATACTTAAGAGCAAAAACTGTCAGTACCCTGCCTGCTATTCACTAGTTTTATAGATATGATATGGTTGGCAATGCCTATCAGAAGGCTGAAGGGTTATAAAACTAGTGTTAGAAGTTACATTTTTAGTTAATAAAATTATCATCTATTTTGAGTCTCAGTTCTTTTAGGTCTGTTTTTTTCTAGGTTGGGGGTTCATATCAGTTTAGTTTTTGAAATCAACCTGTTGTCAATAAATAAAAATTAGAGAATTAGGCAGCACATCACAACTTTAAAAAAGATTATTTCTAATATAGGCAATAAAACTGAAAGAAAAAAGTTTTCAAGCATTTGACTCTGGAAACCAGACCAAAAAGCAATCTGGAAAAATACCAAAGACTCACTGTGATCTATTTTCAGCGTTCAGCTTAGGCAGCGTCTCAATATTTAGGAATCAGATGCTAAATACAAGTTGGGGACAAAGCTGTTATCCTAACAACTGAAGGAGTATTTAGATATTACTTTGGCTTTATTTCAAAAAACAAGCTAGAGAAGAAAGCAGGGCAAAAGGAGCATGGTGAGAGAAAGTGTTATTTGTAGATGACACAAACTGTCACCTACTCTGGTTCACAGCCTAGAAGCAATTCTATTTTGAAACCATATACATCAGCAAAGCTCATCTAAGGTGTCCATCTTTTGTAAGAAAGTCAAACAATTTGTTCTATTTCTTATAAGTTTTTCAATATTGATATTTATTTCTTTGTTGTTATTCTTTCATCTTTTTAGAAAATGGAATACAATTAACATATAATATTATTTTAGTCTCAGGTGTACACATAATGATTCAGTATTTGTTTACATTGCAAAATGATCACCACAATCTAGTTAACATCTGTCACCATACCGTTAAAATTTTTTTTCTTGTGACGAGAACTTTTAAGACCTACTATCTTAGCAATTTGCAAATGTGCAATACAGTATTAATTACAGTCACCATACTGTACATTATAGCCCCAGGACTTACTTATAACTGGAAATCTGTACCTGTTGACTCCCTTCATCCATTCCCCACCCCCTGCAATAATGATTTTTAAAAGCAACTTTTGCGATGGACTATCAATAAATCTCTGGATTTTACTGTAAAAGTCTCCCAGTATTCTATATTATAAAAGCAGCAGTAATGCTAAACGATACACAGAATGTGAAAAGTGGAAATAATCTCTTTGGGAAGACGGCTGAAAATCAGCTACTGCGTTTGGGATAGCTCACCTTTGTTTCTTTGAACTGGTAATCCTTAAACTCCTGAACAACCACAAATAAGTTATCAACTGATCTCAGACAGTGAACCTGGAGAGGGAAAAAAATGTTAGAAACAAATTTCTCCAAAAACTTTTGAAGCGCATAAACTATCAGCATTTAAATATAAAAATCAGGTACAAAGATTTTAAAGCAGCTAATACCTATAATTTGTATTTAAAATTTTTCCCAGCTTCTGTTCCTCTACAGAAAAGGAAAAAAGACAGATGGCAGGATAGAAGCTTGAAGTGTTATGTGGGCAACATGGGTTTTGGGGGGAAGGGAGAGAGGAAGACAGTGAAGTGGGGCTTTATACTGCCCTCATGGCTCTCTGGGGTACTGTATAGGTAGGGTTTGAGCTCCAGCTCTGTGATTATTAGCTAAGCAACCCTGTGCAAATTACTTACTCCTAAGCTCAATTTTAGGAATAAAATTAATTAATCCTTAATTAATGAGGATAATGGTAGGGCCTATCTTTACAAAGCTGCTGAGTTGTTATCTAAAACACTGGATGAAAAATACTTGCTTACCAATTCATCCCACAGATATGTAGTGGGTGTCTACTATATGCCAGATACTAAGAGCTTGGGAGATATTGACCAAAAAAAAGAAAAAAACGAAACAAACAGGCAACAATCCCTGCCCTCATGTTGCTTATGTAGTAATGAGATACAGCTTAGCTTTTACTTTAGTGGGATGGCAGTTTTGCTGACCTTCACTTCTCACCTTCAGTGATTCCTAATTACTTTTGAGCAAGAATAAATTTGACACAGATAAAAAGAAAAATCTCTCCCTTTATGCTTCACCACTGAAGTCTACACTTCAGCTAGATGCTGAAGTAAATAAATTCTAAGAGGCGTAGCAGATACTAAGAATTTCTTCATAAGTCTCACAGGATCCTTTCTGGTGAATTCATCCTCAGGAAATACTAGGATCACTTCTAAAAAATAAAGCAAACTAGTAGTCACACGTACAAATCAGTACCCAATGGAAAATGCAGTAATACTTTAAAATTACCTGATTTGGGGCAGAGCAAAGAAAAGAAAAGCAATAAGGATTCCAGAGAGGTCTGTAAACTAGAAAGTAACCATAAAATGATATATTTAGAAAACTATTTTAAACATTGCTTCATTCAAACCTGAGCCAGACTTTCCACTGAAATGTCAAAATATATCTTGCCCCGGTCTTTGCTGATTTTGCACGGTGACCCCAATTTCTCTCTCACTTCATCTGCAGCTGTTTGCTCAAAACCAGTAGGCACAGTGGCTCCAATAGTGACTTGGAGATGTTCAGACTCACTTCTGAAGCCACTTTCTGTCACTTGTATAGACCTCTGGTTCTCATGAAGGTTCACATCCAGGAGCTGGTTAGTGGCTTCTTGAACATCAGACATATTGGCAGTGCTTCCAAGGTCCTGAATATAGTCCCTTTAAAAGTAGTACAGAAAAGAAAAAGAAATAATGCCTAAACGTTATCACCTCTTATTTCAACTATAACTAAAAACATCTGCTTTGGAGGTCTGGCAGAACAATGCAACACAACGGAATCAGTATTCACCAAAGATAAAAGGACTGAATAACATGGGTACAAAGTGGAGGATATAAAATATTATTAAACAAGCAATACAGGTACTGTGGAAGAAAAGGAGACAGACAAGAGTATTTCCACAGCATGCAATGTTTGGTTTGGGATCACCTATCTTGATGATAGCCATCGCATAACTACAACAGTTAATCCCAAAACAGAAGTTGCTACAACACATTCAAAAATATTTCTACATCTAGTCCTTTTTCAGCTAGCAGTTAAGAACATGGGGCTTTGGAATTTCAGACCTGGGTCTGAATTCTTGCCCTCACCATTCAGAGGCTGAATGACCTAAAACAAGTTTATTCTCCATTGCCTCAACTTCCTTATCTGCCAAATGGGAACTGAATAATGCCTCTCTCTTAGAGTTGTTGTAAGACTTCAGTGGGAATAGCATACTGCCAGGCCCATGATTAAAACTTGCTAATTAAGGATATCTATCTTCCTCCTTGAAATGGACAGTGATTCATGCATTAAAAAATGATCAACTGAGCACCTACTATCTAGTGACTACAAATATTTGAATGCCTAGGACAGGATAGGCTCTGGGATGCTTGGATGGGCATCAAGAGAGACCTGTGAACTATTTAAACCGGTAAGCCAAATTTCCTTTATCTGAGCTTTTGGTAGGGTGGGGGGCGGGGTGGAGTAGGAGGGACTAAAGAGCTGGGTGGGAGGTGGAGATCAATAGTTCTCGGCAGATTTTCAAAGTTTCGTGAGCCAAAACAAGTAGGCCCAGAGTACCTACACAGTTCTTGTTCTGTACCCGGGACAGGCGACAGTGTCTAACACAAATAAATGTCAGTTCCTGCCATTAAGGAGCTCACAATCACTGTGATAACGACCTCCATCTGCTAAATAAGGCAGCTGAAGCCCACGAAAGGACGTATCCTACCACGGTCAGAGAGCCAACCAATGGCGCAGGCTAGAATGAAACCCACGTCTCCCGACTCCCACCCCCAGGGCCCTAATCACAGGATCCTGGGGAGCAGGTGAAACCCAGGGAAAGGTAGCGAGAAGGGCTCCACCGTGGATCGGGCTGAAGTGTACCCAGTCTCCGGCCCGGGTCGCAAGACGAAGGCCGCCCTTCCCTGCCGAGGGTCAGCAGCGCCCCAACGGGCCACTCCCACCCGCCGCCCGGTTACCGGTCGCCAATGAACACCCTTCCGGCTCCCGGTGCCGCCGAGGCCAGCGCGCCCAGGTCACCGCGCCGGAAGTCGCCTCGGTGCCCCGGAAACGGAAGTCTGGTGGCGCGGTCACAGGGGCTCCGCGCTAGGGGCGGGCGCCGGTGCGAGGTCGCTGAGGAAAGGGCGTGTGTGTAAAGGGCTGTGCGCGGTGGCGTGCAGTACGTGGTGGTTGGTTTCTGCGGTTGCGGACAGGCGCCTCAGCAAGCTGAACCGGGGAGGCCGCGGGCTTCGTCGCCAGACGTCCTTGTAGCTAACTTTAGAGAGCGCTTAGCGGCGCTGGCACTGAGTAAGCGCTTCACACGCGTCATTTAATTTGTTCCAATAATTCTCAAGTGGCAGGGGCCACCCCTCTTAAAGCCGGGGAAACAGTCTCACAGAGGTTAAGTATCTTGCCCAAAACGTCCCCCACAGCACTTTAGAGGCAGAACTGGGATTTGAACTTGGGTGCTGTGACTCCAGAATGCTTGCTCTTAGCGTCTGAGCCAGTATTGCTCAAACTAGTCCCTGAGTTGTACATTGCCTTCATTATTTTTGCCCAATTGTACTGTTGTTTACTTAACACTTTTCTTTAAATTTATAGTTTCAACAAGTTATTTTAGAAGGAGATTTTACAATTCAACAAAAAGTAATTCATTTAAAAATGGGCAAAGGCCATTTGGAATATTTCTCCAGAGAAGACACGCATATGGTCAACAGTCACGTGGAAGGATAATCAAGGTTACTAGTCATTAGGGAAATGCAAATTAAAACCGCAGTGAAATACCTATTTGAGTGGCTAAAAGTTTTAAAAAGTGGACATGCCAAGTTTCAGTAAGGGTGTGGAGCAATGGAACACTTGGGCTTTGCTGGTGGGAATGCAAAATGGTACAGCCACTGTTGAAAACAGTTTGTCCTTTCCTCATAAAGTTAAACAGAATTACCTTATGATCCAGCATTTCTACTGGAAGCTATATACCCAAGAGAACTGAAAACAGATGTTCAAACAAAAACTTTTACATGAATGTGCTTAGCAGCATTATTTATAAGAGCCAAAAAGTGGAAACAACCAGAATATCCCTCAGCTGATGAATAGGTAAACAAAAGTGGTGTATCCACACAATGCAGTATTATTCAGTCATTAAGAAAAGGAATGAAGTACTGAAACATGCTACAACATGGATGAACGTTGAAAACATGCAAAGTGAAAAAAAACAACAACAGTCCCCAAAGACCACATATTCCATTTGTATGAAATGTCTAGAATAGGCGAGTATATACAGACAGAAAGATTAGTGGTTGTTTAGGGCTGGGGGGAATGAGGAGATTGGGGAGTGATAGCTAAAGGGTATGGGGTTTCTTTTTGGGGTGTTGAGAATGTTCTGGAAGTAGTGATGGTTGCACAACATTGTGACTATTACTAAGAAACACTGAATTGTACAGTTTAAAATATTTAAATTGGTGAAGTTTGTCTTAAAGGAAACTTTGGTGTCATGGGAAACTCTTCTGCAGTTTCCTCACATGCAAAATGCTACTTCTCTCATAAGAGTTCTTGCAAGCTTTAAATGAGATTAACGTGTTACATAATTAAAATAAATCGTGCCATTAAAAAAAATACAGTGGAAACAAAGTTATTAAATGCTGGCCAGATAGTGTTCCCTATAAAAGGTTCTAAATGTGAGGCCCATTTGCTTTTTAAAAGGATAAATTATCAAGTATTAGAGACAAAATTGCATTAAATGAGACCTTCTTGACATAATGAGAGGGATTAAAATATTGAAAAGATTCTTTCCACTTGATTCAGTGTTATTTAATGCATACCTTTATACTATTTAAATTGTCTCTCATAAACAGGTCACACACGTGGGGAAACATTACCCTAAGACAGTAACTACCTGTAATGTTAGGTCTGTCGTTGAAGCAACAGAATTTTTTTTTTATAAATTTAGTTAGTTAGTTAGTTATGGCTGCGTTGGGTCTTCGTTGATGCATGCGGGCTTTCTCTAGTTGCGGCGAGCGGGGGACTGCTCTTCATTGCGGTGCGTGGGCTTCTCATTGCAGTGGCTTCTCTTGTTGCGGAGTGCGGGCTCTAGGCGCGCGGGCTTCAGTAGTTGTGGCGCACGGGCTTAGTTTCTCCACGGCATGTGGGATCTTCCCAAACCAGCGCTTGAACCCGTGTCCCCTGCATTGGCAAGTGGATTCTTAACCACTGCTCCATCAGGGAAGTCTGCAACAGAACTTCTTGAACATGTATTACATGTTAGACACTCTCAGGCACTAAAGATACAGCACTGAAAATTTTTTCTAGAGCTTATATGCTAATGGAAATGACGGACAATACAGAAAAATACACATATCATCCCTGTGATGATAAGTATTACGGAGAAAAACTAATGAAGAGTGCTAGAGAGATGGAGGGGAAAACCTATTTTATATCAGGTGGTCAGGAAGGCCTCTTTGATCAGGTGACAAAGCAGAACCTGAAGGAAATGAAAAGCAAGCCATTTGGGTATCTGGGCGAAGAGCATTCCAGGCTGAGGGCAGGAACATGTTCAACAGGGTTTAGGAATAGCCAGCCAGGAGGCCAGTGTAGACTGGGAGGAGAGAATGAGGGGGAGAGAGGGAGAAGATAAGATGGGATGGGTACATCATATAGGCCAATGTTTTACAAATTGTCACCGTGACTTAGATTTTAAAAGAATCACTCTGGCTGCTGCACGGAGAACAGTAGAGTGCAGGAATGGAAGCAGTCCCCAGGCCATTTCAGTGGTCCAAGTGAGAGAGAATGATGACTCAAACTAGGATATTAGGGGTGGGTGTGGTGAGAATTGTCAGATTCTAGTGTATTTTGAGGGATGACCTGTCACTGCTGATGAATTGGATGTGGGTTTGAAAACAAGGTAAAGAACAGGAAGTTTAAGGGTCAGACCTAGCAGATTTTGCTGGTTCAAAGTGCCCATATTCTGCTGGGGGATGAATGCTCAAGAGCTCAGGCCAAAATGCTACAGAGGAAGTAAAAATGGACATATTTGCTCTTTAGAGTTCTGGTTCTGGTTTATTGCAAAGAGTCATAAACCAGAACCAAAATAGTATTCTAGCTTACATCAGACAAACCCTGATGATCTGCTGTGAAAATATTGACTAAAGTGCATCCTTGCTTGAAAATGCCAGTTTTGAATAAGTAACACATACCTGTAGAAATTGAAGCTTCTAATTCCTAACTGGTAGTTGTATTATAGTAAACTAAAGTGACCCCTAAGTAAATAAGCAAATGATTAAATTTAATAATCCCTATCAGATACAGTGACACAAATTAGGAACTGAGTGGTAGTTGCTCCCATGAACACATATCTATTTTACCCTAATAGCTGTCTATCCTTGCCTATTCATAAGGGTAAAACAATATCGTGGTTAGAAAGTTAAAGAGTACAGCCACTCCCCAGCCCTGTCCCTTCCTCTGCTCTTGTACGGAAGCAAGGACTGTTAACCACGTCTGCCTTTAGTTTACATGGTGATTTCCTCCATGTCGCTAAATAGCATGCTTGAAGTGCTATGTTTTGCTTTTTCAATTTTGGCGTTATCTGTGAAGTCTGTTGTGGTACTTGAGATTTAGCCTATTTCCCCCTCCCTTCCCCTCCCATTAAAGTTACAGCCCAATATAGTTTGTTCCTCTATGTTAAATTTACTGGGGTAAATTTAAGCGATATATGAAACATTTTTTTGTTTTATCAGCTGTAGACAGTATCTTTTGATTCCCCATACTGTTAGGTGAGGGTTTTATCAGCACTTCTGGCCTTTCTGCTGCCCACTTTGTACCTTTCTCTACTTTTCTTCCTTTTTAAAAAAAAAAATTTATTTTATTTATTTATTTATATTTTTGGCTGCGTTGGGTCTTTGTTGCTGTGCACAGACTTTTCTCTAGTTGCGGCGAGCAGCGGCTACTCTTCGTTGCAGTGCGTGGGCTTCTCTTGTTGCAAAGCATGGGCTCTAGGCGTGCAGGCTTCAGTAGTTGTGCCTTGTGGGCTCAGTAGTTTGTGGCTCGTGGGCTCTAGAGTGCAGGCTCAGTAGTTGTGCGCATGGGCTTCATTGCTCCACGTCATGTGGGATCTTCCTGGACCAGGGCTATGAACCCATGTTCCCTGCATTGGCAGGCGGATTCTTAACCACTGCGCCACCAGGGAAGCCCCTCTCTACTTTTCTTCTTTATAGCTCCCAACCTATTTTGTTAGGATTCCGCTTGCCAGGTTGGATTCCTGTGGGGATGTAATTGAAAGAAAGGATACCCCTACACCTGCTTCTCACTGAAGAAACTACTAAAATTCCATCGTCCCCAAGAAAACCTTTTGGGACCTCATTGGGAAACAAGTGATGTGTCTACAATCCTATTAATGAAATGATATGGTAGACTAGGAGTCCATGAACTCTTAACCCAACGGACCTTTGGCCTGTCAGGTGATGATAACAACTAGAGAGGAAAGCAATCAGCTTTGGCCGTGCCCTGAACAAGCTGAGATTTGTTTACTTTTCCCAAGCCCTGTCAAGCCAAAGGCTATAAAACTGCTTTAAGTAATATAACTCCTGCGAGAACTCTCCAATAGAATTAGTGACATCACAGTGAATTTTCAAGAGAATGTCCTTGAAATTTATCGTTCACCTTAAACTTCCTATGGATAAGTAGGTTTATTTAAAAGCAACTCATTCATCTTAAAAGGAACTGTATTTTGGCTGTAATTGAGATTGCAAGGAGGAAGAAGGTAATGAGCTGGGGAGCAAAACACCCCTGCCACCTAGTGGTCACTCATTCTGAAACACGGCAGTTCTTTGAAAGCACAGACAGCAGAAAAGGAACTGAGTTGGTACAGGAAACATCCAGCAAATGTTTGGAACTGGGGAAACTTCTGCTCCCTCTTCCCTTGTTAGAAAGGGATGTTTGTGAGCCTTTTTTAAATAGTCAAAGACGAAGCAAGGTATTAATGGGGTTGACCCTGAGAGCCGTTCTTCCTTTGTGTAATCAGAAGAATTAACAAAGCACTGACAAAGGGAGAATGTTGTTAGATAAACACGGACGGCCACCAGATCTCTAGCATGAAGTGGAAGCTCCAGAAGGAAGCAGGAAGTGCAACTAGCGAGCAGAGAGGGACCACAGTGAAGCAGGACCCTCTGCAGTGGTTACTGCAGCAGCAGCATGGGTCTAGAGGCAAAGCAGAATTAGAAGCAAGGCCAACAGGGAAGATGATGATTAAGTTGCATAGACTCAGGATCGCTGGTCAGCAGCAGCCTCGGAGACCATGGTCTTGGCACTGTAGTACTGCTTGATTCAGGGTGAACTAGTCAGGACACGCAGGGGATAACAAAAATAACTAACATTTATGGAGCACATACTCTATCCAGGCAGTGCTTTACATGCATTATCTCATAATAGTCCTGTGGAGTAGATGTTGTTACCAGCCCTGTTCTGAAGATTGTGAACTTGAGTCTAAGTAACTAGCCCAAAGTCACAGAGCTAATGAGACTTAGAGCCAAGATTTGAACCAAGGCAATTTGATCCGAGTTCAAGCTCTTCATTGCCATGCTTTCCTGCTTCCCTAAGGGGGAGGGAACATGGGGTTCAATGCCTCTAACTCTACTGACTGTTGTATTGAGGGATAGTTGTGAATTGGAACTCTGAAGGTGATTAAGATCTGGTCTTAGGTCTGCCACCTACTTGCAGGAGGATATTTAACCTTTCAGGAACTAATTTTCCTTATTGTAAAATAGGGATAAAATGGTGATTATTTCATAAGTTGCTGTTGAAGATTCATTAAGATAGTATAGTTTTTGGCATGTGGCAAGTGAGATGGCTTGCCTGCAAAATGGTTGCCAACAATTCTCATCATTGTAAGGATCAATATTCCTCCCCAAAAGAGGTGGGATCTATTTCCCTTCCCCTAGAAGTGTGCCTGGGCTTATGACTTGCTCTGGCCAGTAGGACGTGGCAGATGTGTTGTTGGCCAATTCCAAGCCCAGGTCTTAAGAGGGCTGGCAGTTTCCACTTTTGCTCTCTTGGACCACTTGTGCCACTTTGTAGGGAAGCTCAGCCTAGATTCTTGTGTGGTAAGAGACCACATGGAGAAAGAGGCATCAGGGAGCCAGAGTCCCACCTGAATGCAGCCATGTGAGTGAGCTGTTGAGACCTGAACTGACCTGCCAACCTATATAATTATAAGAAATAATAATTCATTGCTGTGAAATGACTAAGTTTTGGGATAGTTTGTTATACAGCAAATAGAAAGTCCTCAATAAATGGCATCTATTAGTATTATAATTGGTGCTGGTGAGGGATTCAGCCAAATATCTGGTTTATCTTTTCTTAGGTCACTGGGTTTTTTTTTCCTCTTTCACTGAAAAAGACTGAGAGAAACAAGGGTTATATGTGCAGGTGAATGTTGCTTGTTACAAATAGGTCTTGTATTTTTATTAAAACAGGATATCTACTCAGAAAGACTTTGTTAGCATTTCAAATTGCTATATACATTTGATATAATATAGAAGTATATTTCTTCAGACATTTCCAATTCAGGCTTTTTACTAAATTGGTTATGGTGGGACCTTCCGAAGCCTTTATGTTGGAGACCTTCCAAAACCTTTATGTTGGAGGAGCTGAGGCGTGAACAGAGATTTATCTTCTTTCTAGCATCTGAAAGCCTTGAAAAGGACACTTCACTCTGACCTTCATCTCCTTTATCTCCCTGTTCCTAAATTCTCTTTTTCTGTCCCTTCTCACATACTTTTCCTATCTCATTTCCTTATTGGATGATTAAATAAGATCTTCCCTACTGAAATGTAAGTTCCAAGAAGGAGGAGATTTTCACCTATTTTGTTCTCTACAGAACATTCTTAGAACAGTGCCTGGCACACAGAAGGTGTGCCACGAATGTGTGTTGAATGAATTAAATAATGCATATAAAAGCACTTAGAACAGTGTCTGGCATAGGGTAGATGATGCTGAATAAATATAACCTATGGCAATTCAGTACTGTAACACATGAGATCATTCACATTTGTCTTATAAATGTTCTATTACTTTTAGTCTTTCCTCTCTTTTCTTTCCACGTATCCCTGCTTTTCTTTTTCTGTCATTACATCTTCTCTCCTACCCTTGCTTGTGGCCTGTCAGGGACCCTCACTGGTGTTGTTTCATCCTACCTCAGAGGATGGGCAGAGAAAACTTTTTGGAACTTTGTCTTGGATGAAAAGTAACTATTTGTGATTTATAGCTGACCTAGGACTGTGCATAAAATTCTGCTGTTAAGGCAAGCCAAATTTTGATGGTACTGAATATTTTATCTAGAGGCCTGGATAATGGAAAACAACACGCTTATTAAGTTATAGTCTAACAAATGCTTGACTGTACATGTCTCTGGGTGTGTGGGTATTTCTAGTGCCTGTTGGTGAATAACTGCTACTCTTGGCAGTAGAGATGTGAGCAGAATCAAGCAGAACTGATTTAGCTAATTTTCTCGTCCCCTTTTTCTCCATAAGGGAATGGAAATGTACTGCCATGCAGTGGAGCAGTTCTTCCTCGGGCTCGTAACATTACGGAATTCCTGTTGAAATGCGAGCTGGACTGGTGAAAACCAGATTCTCATATCGTCTCATGAGCTGTTTGTCAAGGTAAATCCTATATATTTTAAAATCAAGGGGAAACTTTGAACCTATCTTCAGAACCAGTTATACAGATATCTCCATTTCCTCCAATAATCACTTATGTAGGAAGAGCTCTCTCCTCTTTCCTGCTAGTCTTTCAGATTCAAAGCAGGAGTTTCATGAATCTGTAGGCCAGCAGCTGGGTAGCTTGAGCTGAGTACAAAACAGTATTGGTGCAGTTCTCAACACAGTGTTGTTTATGTTTCTATTAGGCTAATAGGTGGCTCAGATCTCTTACCCCTGCTAATGTTTGAGTCCTGTTTTTTATATATATTCATATAATATATATTCCTGCATATATTCTGTCACATAAGACCACTGTTTTAAAAACCAAGAGTTGGGAGGAGAAAGGGTGAGTCTGTGAGCCTCCTGTCACTCTTTCCCAAAATTGCTTTCAGCCACTCTGTTTTCTTTCCTTCTTTCAAACATCTGATCACCTTATAGGCAATAATTTACCAGGTCTCTTTACTAGGTTAACCAACTTAGTAAATCAACGTAGACTCAGGGCAGTGAGATTTTGAGGCATTCAGACCAATGATTTGCACATATGTTAATTAGCACAAAAGACCTCGTAATACACCTAACCCATCCATTCCACTTCTTGTGAGAAGAGAATTTGATGATAACAAAGAATTAGGGAGGAACAAAATAGCAACCCCAAGTGGCAATATCATAACGTTTATGCATGAACAATATCATAAAACCAGAAAAACAACTATATTTGACCCGTGAAATAACACATACAAGAACGGCTGTATTTGAAACTTAAGACACTATGAAGTCTCCCCAGTCCCCTCAAAATCATTCCTGAAAACTGTGGAAATTCCAGCAATCTGTGCTGTCACATGTGTGGCAGGAAATTTGCATCATTACCAAACTTTCTGTGGCAGCCAAAGTTTTTGATAATTGGCAGTACTGCACTTTTTTTCTTTTTGAGACTATAAAATTTTAATCACTCTTAATAATTAATGAAGAAAGCTATTAAGTACTTAGTCATATATAAAAATGAAAGTCCTTGGCCTTGCATGGCATTTGTTCTAAGAGTTGAAGAAAGAACTTTCATATTTTGAACTCTTCGTGTTTCGTCAGGAAGACTGTAGTGGGCCACAACTATATGTGGAAACTTGCTGGCCCAAATGACTACAACAGCCTTATTTCCGAGCCTTCTCTGGCCTGTGTTTTTGAAGCTGTAAGTTTTTTCCAAGTCTTTGAGTAACAATTTGATTTCTGCATTAAAATGATCACTCTACTGGTGGAAACATAATAAATGAGTAAAACCTTTCCATGGAGTATTTGGCAAAGATTCAAAGTCTTAAAAATATGCATCCCCGTTGACCTGGCAATTCTACCCCAAAAGAGTTAATTATGATATGAACAAAGGTGCATGTACAAAGATGTTTATTATAGGATATTTTAAAATATTTTTAGGGACTTCCCTAGTGGTCCAGTGGTAAAGAATCTGCCTTAGAATGCAGGGGGCTCTGGTTCGATCCCTGGTCAGGGAACTAAGATCCCACGTGCCGCAGTGCAACTAAGCCCATGCGCCACAACTACTGAGCTCGCACGCTTCAACTAGAGAGGCTGCGTGCCGCAAACTGCAGAGCCCACATGCTCTGGAACCCATACGCCACAACTACAGAGCCCACGTGCCCTGGAGCCTGTGTGCCACAACTAGAGAGAGAAAATCCACACGCCACAACTAGAGAGAAGCCTGTGCACCACAACGAAAGATCCTGCATGCCTCAACGAAGATCCCGCATGCCATGACTAAGACCCGATGCAGCCAAAAGTAAAATAAAATAAAAATTAAAAAATAATAATAAAATATTTTTTTACTAGGTAATTTTATACTAAGAAATTGTTCACAACTCTAATTTTAAAAAGTAGGGCAGGGCTTCCCTGGTTGGCGCAGTGGTTGAGAGTCTGCCTGCCTATGCAGGGGACATGGGTTCGTGCCCCGGTCTGGGAAGATCCCACATGCCACGGAGCGGCTAGGCCTGTGAGCCATGGCCGCTGAGCCTGCACGTCCGGAGCCTGTGCTCTGCAATGGGAGAGGCCACAACAGTGAGAGGCCTGCGTACCGCAAAAAAAAAAAAAAAAAAAAAGTAGGGCATATAAAGTATGTATAATATAATCCTTTTTATCTGAAGATGTATGTTTATTTATAGAAAATGGCTGGAAGTATATATAATACAGTGTTAATGGTGATTATCTTTTTGTGCTATTACAAACTCTTTTCTGATGTCCACAATAAACATGTATTAATTCTGTAATAAGAAGAAAGGTATTTAAATATAGTTAAAATTTTAAAAAATCCCTTTGGCAGTTGTGGTTATTAGAATATGAATGAAGGAGATTGCATGAGAGCTTATTGCAGTGACTCAGGCAAAAGACAATGTAAGTAAGAACCAAGGATAAGGCAGTGTGGATAGAGAAGGAAAAGCTTATTGAAGACATATTCAGTAGTTTTCTGAGAACTATAAATACACACCACACCTCCAAGTCAATAAACATTGATCTTTTTTTTAAAAAAATATTTATTTATTTGGCTGCACCAGGTCTTAGTCGTGGCATGTGGGATCTTCATTGCAGCATGCGGGATCTTTAGTTGTGGCATGCAGGATCTTTAGTTGCAGCATGCAGGATCTTTAGTTGTGGCATGTGGGATCTAGTTCCCTGACCAGAGATCGAACCCGGGTCCCCTGCATTGGGAGCGTGCAGTCTCAGCCACTGGACCACCAGGGGAGTCCCAACAGTCATCTTTTAAAAGAGCTAACATGATTCATCTATATCCTTAGAGAAGGGGTCCCCAACCCCGGGGCTGCAGACCGGTACCGGTCTGCAGCTTGTTAGGAACTGGGCTGCAGAGCAGGAGGTGAGCGGCAGGCAAGTGAGTAAAGCTTCATCTGCCGCTCCCCGTCGCTCCCCATCGCTCCCCATCACTCACATTACTGCCTGAACCACCTCCCCCCTACCCCGTCCATGGAAAAATTGTCTTCCACAGCACTGGTCCCTGGTGCCAAAGAGGTTGGGGACCGCTGCCTTAGAGTACCTTCTAATATGCATTTAAAGAAACTCAGAGCCAATTCTGATGACAGGGTTTTGGTTTTCTGACTTGTTCAGCTGAGTTAATGGAGGTCCCGTTGATCAAGAAAGAGAATTAAGAGGAGGACAGGATTGTGGAAGGAAAAAATCAATTCAGTTTTGGACATGTGGAGTCTGAGGAGTTTGTGGGACACATACTAAGCTGTGGTACACTAGTCTGAAGCTTAGTTCTGGTCAGTAGATACAGAATTAGGGATCATCAGTGAATGAGTGATGGTTAAAACTGGTTGGTTGTTATGGTTACCTGGAGAGTGAACAGTGAGAAAAGGGCTGAGCGGGGACCCTTGTGGAACCCTTACAGTTCAGGGCAGGGTGAGAAAGAGGAGGTCCCGGAGAAGACTGAAGAGTGGGGAGCGAGGCCAGCCCGTAATAGGCTAATCCAAGTTCAAAGCCTGGCGAGAATGAACAGTTGGACAAGTTCAAGGTTGCTTTCATTTCTGCTTACTCTCTAATGTGCGAGCAAACATTGAATGAATAGATGCTGGGGTTTCTTCTGCTCCTTGTGGAGCTGTGTGACCAGAGTTCAGGGGTCAGTGCAGTCCCTCTCAAGTCTGATCTGCCATTCACTGCTCTTCAGGCTGGGAAAGGGGTCCGTAGCCCTCAAGGGTCTGGGTATTACTTCTTAAGGCAATTGCTCACTGTTCCACAGGTACTTCCTCACGTGTTCTCTCTTCTTACTGCCGCTCCACCTGCACCAGGCTTGTCTGTAGCATCCCAAAAGTGGCCAGAGAGGTTCAGAGGGAAAAGGCAGTGAGGGAGGGGAGAATTTCAGAGAAGGAGTTGTCAACAGTATCACGTGTCAGTAAGGTAAAGTAATATAAGTGCTAACAAGTTCCCACTATATTTGGCAATTTAGGGCTATTTGTAACCATACACATAGGGTACTGCCAAGCTCAGATTCCCACAAAAGTCATTTTCAGTCTCGTGAAACGTAATCCAAATATTTATTTTAGCTGTGGTATTTTGTTACAGCAGCCTGAGATGACTAAGACAGCCACCCTGCCAGACTCCCTCCTTTATGGTGATTTTCTCTTAGTGGTCCTATTGTCTCTTCTAACAGTTGGGTTTTTAAAGGAACTCCCCTGTCCATCATACAGGTTGTAGCATATTCCACTTGTGGGCAGTTCAGCCTCTCTTCCATAGGGCTCTTGTGTCCCATGAACATCAAGGAGTGCGGCTGGGTACCAATTTCATTGTCCCCGAACCATCCCAACAGGTGAGAAGACTATTGGATGTTGGTCTTCCCAGAGCATACGGTGGACTTCTAGGTGACTCAAGTCTATCAGGTCATCCCTGATTCATGGAATGCTCAGTTGCCCTTAAGTGGCAAAATAAAAGAAACACATTCCGATGGAAAGTGTGGGTCTTTAGCACCAAATTATAATTACTGGGCTTTATAAAGCATGGCATTTGTCAGAGGCAACAATGCTTAGACTCTCCTGCAAGGGATGAGGCAGCTCCAATCTTATGTCTGTTACCAGCTTCATTTGGGGCCCCAAACTGAAGCATTATAAATATCCGTATCTTTTTACATCTGTCATTGTTTATTATTTGGTTTTCCATCTGCCCTGCTCTGGAACAGGAGGAAGAGAAGACAGAGGGAAATGGTAAACTCTTTAGAGGAATAGTGCCAGATATTAAATCCATAAACAAAATGGATTGAACCGGAAAGAATGAGTCAGAGATGAAGGAAGCGTGAAAGCAGTGAGTATCACACTGGGAAAATCTCACCTGAAAGTGCTGACTGAATGCTCCTGCTGTATTTGTGATTGGCTCTGTAAGTCTGATCAGCACAATTGGGTTCCTGCACTGCTTGCGCCTCACTGCCCTGTGAGTGCATTTTCATTGTTTCCTCATATTGAGCCCTTAGATTCATTTATATAATGCAAGCTGATGACCCGTGGTGAGATTGTCCTTTCCTCTGGTGATAATGATCCTGTCGCACCAGGTTCCTGTTTCACTGGAGTGTGAAGAGAGTTAGGCTGATTGATTGAGTCCACGCTGGAGTGAAATAAGAATTTTACTGGAGAGTCCCTTGGTCTTGCTGCATAATAATGCCTCAGACGGTACTTAAAACTGGGAGTTATCTGCGTGCCCAGCCCTCTTGTAGTAGTTGCAAACAGGCAGCACCTGGGTCTGATGTATTTTATTTGGTCTACCTAGGGTTTAGAATTAGTTGACAACATTTAAAAATAGGCATATTCCACACCCAATTTTCCTGCTTCTCTTTAAAACTGGAAGATCTGTAACGCTGGCCCTGCAGTCCCTCCCGGAAATGACTGGCTGATGCTGAGTGGGTCACTGCCCTTTAGTGTGGACATGAGCTCTCCAGGTCGCCACAGTCCCTGCTGCTGCACTCATTTATGTTGGCCACCAGAGGCACCTGAGTTTGTGTTCCATGACCTATAGGAAGGACGTGCAGGGGAGGAAAAGCCTTTTTCCTCTATCATCCTAGGTTTGTGGCTCTGCCTAAGAATCAAATTGATAATATATAGATTAACAAGAGAAGAAAACCAGTTTTAATTATATAGGTACACATGGGAGTTTCACAAAGAAACAAGACTCAAGGAAGTGGCCAGATGATTGAGGTTTATATACCATCTTAGGCTAGACAAAGGAAAAGGGGTTTTGGGCTTCTGGGTAGGAGAGAAAACTTATGACAAAGTGAGAGGAGGAAATATATGATAATTGTCTTATTATGTAGGTAAGAGTTTCTTAGGTGATAAAAGTCGTCTTTCTTCCTGGTACAGAGACACCTTTACAAATGGAAAGTTCTTTCATAAATATAAGTTTCCTTTACAAAAGGGAGAATTTATACTCTAGTTTTAAGCAGTTAGGGGGAGGTGAAGAGCTTTTCTTGCCTCTGCTTGTTTCAATTCCCTTTAGCTTAAAATAATCCATATGCAAAAGAGGCATAATTTCATATGGCGTATGCTGGTACCCTTCAGAAGGAAACTAGCATTTATTGAATGTCACTTTTATAGATGAACCACTGTGTCTTGTAACTTGCACATGTGATCTAATTTGATTTTCCTAACAACCCAGTAAGATTTGAGCTCCAGTGCTCCAGGGACCATGCCTGTGATGCTTCAGGACACGCCACCTCAAAATATGGCACCTTGGCATATTGTGTATTTTAAGCTGAAGGAATTTGAGAACACAGCAGAATCAGGAGGGTCACTCTGACCTTCTCCCTACCCTTCTCCCCTGAAACAAGTCATAAAACCTTCATGTGAGAAGTGCCCTCCCTATACAGGTTTCCCCTGCTATCTGAAAGTAGAGCATTCCTGTGAAACCTTTCGTAAGACAAAGTGGCACGAGGTGAAGAAGCAATTACCTCAGGACACATCTTGCTAATGGATGCACAAAGTAAATGAAGATAAAGCGCAGATGCTCACAGATACCGTTCAAAGGTGAGGTGCCTAGTGCCGAGATGCTGAGTGTAGTTCCTGGGGAAGGAGCTTTGTGGAGCCACGCTGCTCTGGATGTGTGCTCACTGCAAAACAAACGCTAAATGCTATTTTCATTTTTTTTGTCTTTTTCATTTTCCTTTTTTTTTTTTTTTGTAAAAATGAAAATCCTCTTCAGATTTCTTTCAGTTAGCAGAAGCAGGAAAATGTAGGTTTTTTGTAAAAGTGAAGTGGCATAAAGTGAGCTTTTGAAAAGCAGGGGATATCTGTACCTGGAGGAAAGGTATATCCTCATCTCTGAAGACAAAGGGACCCTGAGAAGAATCCTAACAAGCAGATCTTGATAAGTTTCCCTCCTACTCCTTACCCTCCCGTTCCTCCCTGACTATCCACTCTTCATCAAATCTAGCATTCGGGCTTCCCTGGTGGCGCAGTGGTTGAGAGTCCGCCTGTCGATGCAGGGGACACGGGTTCATGCCCCGGTCCGGGAAGATGCCACATGCCGCGGAGCGGCTGAGCCCGTGAGCCCGTGAGCCATGGCCGCTGAGCCTGCGCGTCCGGAGCCTGTGCTCCGCAACGGGAGAGGCCACAACAGTGAGAGGCCCGCGTACCGCAAAAAAAAACCAAAAACAAAAAAAAAACCTCTAGCATTAACCTCTCAGGTCTAACTGTTTCTTTGGGTCCTCATTTCCTTATGAAGCCTCCCATGTAACATAAAACTTATATTTCATTAATTTGTATGCTTTTCTCCTGTTAATCTATGTCAGTTTAACTTTCAGACCCAGCTAGGCACCCTAAGAGGGTCGAGAAAACGTTTTTCCTCAACACTGTGAGAGTACCCTGCACTCAGTGTAGTCAAAGCTACGTGGTAGGAGCTTTGAATGGATGAAGGTACCCATGAACACATAAATATATGAATGCAGCATTTTAATTCCATTTTTGTACATGAGAAAACCAAGGCCATGAACAGTTAAATAACTTAATCAGATTCATAGAGCCAATAGAGGTTACAGTTGGAATTTAAAGATGAGACTGTATGACTTCAAAGGTTCAGTGTGAAAGAAAAGACCATGGGTCATTCAGGGCCAAATGCATGGTAGGCACTTTGTAAGTACTTACTGAATTGGTTGACAATGCTCAAGCATATTTTCATGAGTACAAGTAGCCAGAAGATTGCAGGCATGGATCTTAGCTTCTGAAGTTTATTTAAGACCTACTGGTGTCTAGGTGCCTTGGACTTCGGGATTTTGTAATAATCAGTCTCTGTAGTAGAGGGCACCATTGGCATGTGACAAGGAGGCCATGACATTTCTGTCCACACTTGACTTGTGTCCCATAAATGTGGTAAAATCCCAAAGTTAATTCTCCTTACACATCTAAGGACCTTCCTCCAGGGCTTATTTCCTTAAACTACCTGCTGATGGTGCTTGGTTACCACCCTGGAACCCAGAGCTGTGCTGAGGGACAAATGTAATTCAGTGCTCCTTTGGGAGCTTATTAGGAGGGCCTAAAGCTGGCATAGGAAGCAGGCCCCTCAAAATGAAGCCCCTGTCAGTGAGAAGGGATTAGCCTGGCTGAGGAAAATGGGGGAGTGGGGAAGAGGGTATCCTGTGGCTTAGTTTCCACCTTTATGCTGATTATTCCTAAATTGATCTATAATTTTGATAACTCTCAAACAAGTCTCATAATTTCAAAAACTGTTAGATATTTCTTCCAGACCTTTGTGTACCATGACTCCAAAACCAGCATATGGAAAAGTGAACATATCATATTTTTGCCCATACATCAGTCTTTCCTTTTAGTTTTTTTCTGTTAGTGTTTATGTATTCTTTCACTTACCAAGGTTTAAACTTTGGATTTTTCTACTGTTACCAGATCAAACTTGGGTGTGCTTACCCACCATACAGTAAAGCCAATTTACTTCACCGGGTGGTGGAGGAAAGTACAGTTTTTATTGCAGGGCCCAGCAAAGAGTATGGGTGGCCCATTCTCAAAAGATCCGAGCTCCCTGATGGCTTTCAGGGAAGGGTTTTTAAAGGCAACATTCGGGGTAAAGGCTGTGGGGTGTATGACCTTCTTCTGATTGGTTGGTGGTGAGTTAATGGGATGATGTTTCAGGAACCTTAATCACCAACCTTCTGGTTCCAACCAGTCTGGGGTTTACATGATTATGGTCAGCATGTAGTCACCATCCTCCACCTGAGTGGAGGATGACTTGGCCCTATAGGCAAGTGAGTTTCCAGCCCGGGCTTTACCCTGAAGAGTGCTCAACAGACTTGAAAGCCTTTTACACATCCATTATCCCAGCAACCCCACAAGGTCAGCTGTATTAAATCTCCATTTTGCAGCTGAGGAAACTGAGGACTAGTGAGCTAAGGGACATCCCTAGAGCCACATAGTGACAGAGCAGGATGAAAACCCATCACTTTTCACTTCTTCTTCAGTGCTTTCTCCCTTCCATCTGGGCAACTGACTGTTAGTCTCTCCAGGCCAATATACCTGGCTGCCACCAAAGCCAAACTCTGTAAGTTAATAGGGTACCACGTTTTCAAGAAGGGGAACCCTCTATCTTGTCTTTATTTATTGTGAATATTTTCTGTAAAGTGTTTAATATACTAACTAGTACATAGAAGGTCCTTAATGAAAGATAGTTACTCTTATTATTATCTACTTTGTTTGTATAGCATCACTTGATGCCCTTTTCCTTCTTTCCCTACTCTCCATACCCCTGGCTGGATACTTTCGTCCCTCATCTAAGATCTGGTACATTTTCTGTATCTCTATTATAGCACATAATCACACTGTATTATATTTTCTTAATGTGTCTCTCTACTTACTCCCTCAGTCCTTGGGTGCTTTGGTTTCAGGGATTATTTTTATTTCCAATTTTTGTAGCACAGGGCCTGGCCCAAACTAGGTGCTGCCCAAAGTAAATGCTGAAGGGAATGGAATTCCCTTGACTGGAATTGAAATTCAGTTGCACAGTTGCAAGATACATTCAGTCATATTCTAATTTTACTCCCTATAATAATCATCCTGTGAAGCAAGTATTATTATTAATATCATTATACGCATATTAAGAATGAAGAAATGAAGCTCAGAATTCTGAATTCTCTCCAACTGGTGTTACTAGGTGATGTTTGCCAGGTTTTCCATCAAACAGTTGATTGTTATTCTTTGCTTTTCTTTATAATTTGTGCAAGGCTTTCTCCCTGACAGCGGAGCCTAAGCCTTATGTAGATCTTTATCCCCAGCATGGGGTGTGGCAGGTGGCAGACACTCAGTAAGCATTGATTTGAACGTAATTTCCACTGCTATATGTTAGAAGCTGTGTCTGTTACCAGTTGAGGGAAATGTTTGAAAGTATAATCTAAAAGTTGCTCATGATTAAATCTACTTTCTCTCCATCTGAATATTATCCAAATATACTCACTGTTTTATCAGAGATTGGATGCTGAGAGAGAGAGAGAGACTGGGATTGACTTGGATCTTTGAGAAAAGGACATGGGAAGTTGCACGGTAACCAGACCCTGTCTGAGAGAGAATTCTTTCTTTGTGCTAATACCAGAGAGTGCAGGGCTGTCATGTGAGGAGCAGTTATGCCCTTTGTGTATCAGGTAAGGCAGTAAAGAGAGGACTAAGGTTCAAGGAAAGGAGGAATTAGAAAGGGCCAAGTGATTGAAATCAACAAAGGGAATGGGTCAAGAAATATGAGAAATGGAGAGGAAGGAAAGACTGAGAGGGTGCTCTGTAGATAGCATTTAAAAGAGACTAAGGAATGCAAAGTGACCCACTGTGAAGGAGCCACCAGATACCATCTGTACTCTCCCTCCTCACCCCCACCGTGAGACACTTTCTTCTGAAAAGGATTGTCATCATCAAACCCCAAACACCACTGCAGTATTTTGTGGTGCTATTGCTTTTAAAATATAGACTGTAATTTTATTTTAAGAATCTGATTAATCTGTGATAACATTCTGGTATTTTGTAAAACTAAAATATGCTAAGGCATCCTGTCAAGAGAGACGATAAGTCAAGAAGCTAGGGTATTTTTTTCCTATGATCATGGTTGCTGATTTTGATAGGGAATTACCCACGTGCAAGAAACATTTCCTGGTATTAGCAGTGGGTTCCATATCATGTTTTGTGCTAATTTGATTTTCTGGTCTAGAGCCATTTGTGTCTGAATAAAAACGACAGCTATATTCACAATCATCATATTCTCTTTGGATCAAGTTCCTTTTGCTCATGAGACTGTTATTATTGAAGAAGCATTTAGTTGTAGGTAAAGGACCCTTGCCTTCTGTCTTTAACTGAAACTCAGCCTGCCACAGTTAATATGTTTCATGATTCAGTAAATCTGGGAAGAAAAACCTAATGTGCTGTAAAAGCAAAGGAAAAAATATTAATTGATTTCAGCACACATTTTCCTATGTAAACAAGGCCTTGCTTTCACGTAGAAAGAGCTCTCTTGACATTCTTTTTTGCATAATCTTCCACACGTTCTTACCATTATCTGTTTAGTTGTATGTAGTTCTGTTTTCAGAAGAAGAACCCTTTGGTCTGTTTAGAAGGGAGCGTGAGATCTGTAATCACTCTCTGGGCATGGAGTGTGGGCTTGATCTACGTGTTAGGAAAAGAAGTGCAAGAGAGCCTCACTGAAAGGGCTTCTACCTCACTGTGTTATTTAGTATTTTTTTTTTGCCGCATTGACCCAGCATAGGCACCTCAATGACTTGAGATAGGCTCTCAGCTTTGTAAATTCAAGTTGTATCAGTTAGCTATTGTTGCAGAACAAATCACCCTACAACTTAGTGGCTAAAACCAACAACAGTATATTACTTTTCACTATTTTATGGATTTGCTGGGTAGTTTTTCTGCTCATTTTGCCTGGACTCACTCACATGGCTGCATTCATTTGGAAGGTCACCTGGGGGATGGGCTCATTTGGGCTATGGGGAATGTCTGGGCCTCTCTCTCTATGTGGTATTTCATTTTGGGCTTCTTCACACCATGGTGGTCTTGGGGTTCCAAGAGGATAAAGGTGGAAGCTGCAAGGCTTCTGGAACTTCCATGATGTCACTTCTACCATATTCTGTCAGTGCAAGTCTCAAAAACAGCTTAGATTTGAGGAATGGGGAATCTACCTCTCTTGTAAGAAAGAGACCCTATATGTTGTGGCCAAGTTTTTCTACCACATGGCTACTTATCTAGGAGAGAATTATTAGGATATTTGGGACTGGGAAGCGTGCTTATATCTGGGTTTTGAGTCTTCGATAGTTGCCAACTGAGCCAGCTGTCCCTAAAGTGGAGTGTGTATGACAGTAGCTGGATGTGTACAAGTTTGCTTCCATAATTGTATTCCAGAGTCATCCCACATCAGACTAGGGCAAATTGCGTCGTCTCATTTCCTCATCTTTAAAGTGTGAATAGTAATAGTGTCTCCCACATAAATTGTGAGGATTCAGTGAGAAAGATAATGTATGGAAGGTGCTCTGCATGGTTCCTGGACACAGCAGGTGTTCAAATGAATGATAGCTAATTTAACTTTTTGGTTTTCTTATTTTAAATCCTGTTGTTGTTGTTGTTGTTTTACAAGTAATTCACAACATTCTTTTCAGGAAAATCTGAAAATATAGAATAGCAAAAAGAGAAAAATTATTTCAAATTACCCAGTATCTTACCACCCAGTTTTAGTCACTGTCAGCCTTTTGGTGAAATTCATCTAGCGTCTAGACTTTTTTCAATGCATATGAACATATGAATAAGTACATGTTAGAGAGAGAGAGATACTGGTTTGTGTGTGTTTAAGTTATATATATAATATACATATATAATTTTTAAAATCACAGAAGTACCCATTACTTTTTATTATTTGTATCCTTCTCATCCTGGCATTTGTATAGGCACTGAGACTGCAGTGTTAAGTAGAACCTGACTCACAACGTGTCATTTTAGTCTTCCATGGATCCCAGCTCATACCTGTTACCAGATCTGAATTTCTCAGGGTGAATCTAGGAAACACCAGGCTCCAGAGATGCTCTGGGAAAGAAAGGTTTCTTGGTCAAATAAGTTAGAGAAATGCTACATATTCTCTTCTAGTCTTTGAGAATCACAGATGCTCATTTGTGATTAGATAAATATTAAATTAAATTAATATATTAAATTAAATATGTGATTAAAAATACAAAGGCTCTGAGAAGTCCTGTTGTAAAGCACCCTATTTCACTTGAACCCAAACTTTCCCAAATTTAAGTGAAATCTTCTTTTGCTTTTATTTAAAAAAATAATATACAGTAAAAATAACTTTTTTTTTTGGTGTACAATCCTGTAAAATTTCACACATACATAGATTCGTGTAACCACCACCACAGTCAGGATACAGAACAGTTTCATCATACCCCAAAACGCCCTGGTGCTATCCCTTTATAGTCATATCCCTACTCCCCCAAGCTCTGGCAACCAATAGACACGTTCTTCACCAATATAGTTTTCTTTTTTACAAGAAAGTCATATAAATGGAATTATACTGCCTTTGAGACTGGCTTCTTTCACTCGGGTAATACCTTTGAGACACATCCATGTTGGATGTATCAAGAGTTAGGTCTTTCTCATTGTTGAGTAGTATTGTATGGTATGGATGTCCCAGTTTGTTTATCCTGTTGAAGGACATCTGGGTGGTTTCCAGCCTTTGGTGATTATGAATGGAACTGCTATAAACATTCATGTACAGGTTTTTGTGTGAACATAAATTTTTACTTCTCTAAGGTGAATACCCAGGAATGGGATTGCTGGGTCATATGGTAAGTGGATGTAAGCAAATTCTTATTATCTGTGTAATACCTATTAAGAGCCCACATAATTAGTATTTCACAGAATGTGCTATTAACACCCTACAGTCCTAGTATGTCACAGAACATACTTAGGAAATAAAGCTTTGGGAAGGCCTTGAATGATGTGACAATGCTGTATTTGAGAGTCAAATAGACCTCAAATCCATCTCCCCCATCCAAATTTTGCTTAGGTTCTGCCAGGACTCCCACCACATTCCCATTTGTTGAGGACCTACTGCCAGACATTTGTATCATGATCACATTTAGTTTAACCCTCACAACAGTCCTGTGATTTTGCAGATGAAGGAGCTGAGGACCAGAGAGGTTAAATGGCTAGCTTAGGTTCCCACAGCTGATAAGTAGCTGAGCTTTGAAGCCTTGTATCTTATCTCCAAGCCTAGTGCTTTTTTTGCTACCCCCTCTACATGTCTTTTTCTCCCTTTCTCTCTTGAAACATGCTTTTTCTGGGTCTGCAGTCAGTTGTCTTAGACCAGGGCTGGCAAATAAAAAGCACAAATGCTGTCATTTCCCACTTCCGTGCTCTTGGCAGACATTGCTAGTTCAGTTCCATCTTCTCTTTGTTGCTCAGCCCTGGTGCAACTTTCTCCAGACAACTATCAGTTGATTGGAATTAGCATTTGAGCTAATAACCATCTACTATTTTGTTCCTGGACTCTGTATTAGTTATCTATTGCTATGTAACAAAATACCTCAAAACACAGTGGCTTAAAAATAGTAAACATCATTTATGATCTCGCACAATTTCTATGGATCCAGAATTCAGTTAGGGCAGGTAGAATGGCTGGCTCTACTCTGCCACGCCTGGCACATTCAGTTGGAAGACTTGAAGGCTGGGGCCGAAGTCATCTTAGTTTTGTTCACTCACTTGTCTGGTGGTTGATTCTGGTTGTTGGCTGAGGACCTGCCTGGGGCTGTTGTGTGAACATCCTCATGTGTCCTCTCCCTGTGACTTGGGCTTCCTCAAATTGTGGTGCCTTGCTTGGTTCTAAAGCCTAGAATGGAGGGAGAGAGAGAGAGAGAGAGAGAGAGAGAGTGAGAAAACATCCCTTTTATCACGTTCTATTTCTTAGAAGTGAGTCACTAAATCTGTTCATTTTCAAGGGGCAGTAAATTAAACTCCATGTTTTAAAGGAAGGAGCGTCAACTAATTTGTGGACATATTTAAAAACCACCAGATGTTGTGCACATATTGGACATAGATGGTGTCTGTGTAACATTCTTTGCGTGGGCCTCGTTTAGCACTATGAATAATTAAGTGTTGGAATTAAGTTTTTTTGGTGGTAACAGTTGGAGCTAACATTGTTCAGAGCCTTTTACCCAGCATGCCCACAGTGAATATTCACTGGTTGGAGACAGTACCTTGGAATCTAACCTCTCTGCCCTTCATTGGGTCTTTTTTTTTTTTTTAATTTATATATTTTATTTACTTATTTTTAGCTGTGTTGGGTCTTCGTTGCTGTGCGTGGGCTTTCTCTAGTTGTGGTGAGCAGGGGCTACTCTTCCTTGCAGTGCGCGGGCTTCTCATTGTGGTGGCTTCTCTTGTTGCGGAGCACGGGCTCTAGGCATGTGGACTTCATTAGTTGTGGGATGCAGGCTCTAGAGTGCAGGCTCAGTAGTTGTGGCACACGGGCTTTGTTGCTCCGTGGCATGTGGGATCTTCCTGGACCAGGACTCGAACCCGTGTCCCCTGCATTGACAGGCGAATTCTTAACCACTGCGCCACCAGGGAAGTCCCTCTTCATTGGGTCTTAAAGACAACTTCCTTTATCAGTGTGAGAGGTTTGGCTAGAGACCCAGAGGTAGGACCTCTGACAGAAAAAGCTGAGGGGAAGTACATTTAGATCTTATTCTTTATGTAATTCCACAAAAGTGTTGTGCTTTCAGTGCACCTGTCCATATTTTCATTATTCAGTGCAAATTTTTATGCACAGTGAATTAGCAAGACTCTTTCAGACATTAACAGATAACCAGAAAAGGGAATTTGCTGGTTCACTTAATTGAGAAGTTCAAGGGGATGAATTTATTAAGATTGGATCCAGGCACTCAAAGAATGTTCGTAGGATACAGTTTCTTTCTCTTGTCTGCCCCTGTATTTTAGCTCTATTTCCTACTCTATTGGCTTTATTCTCAGGCAGACTCTCCCTGGGAGGTGGTCCAAATGGACAGCACCATTACATTATACTGGCTTAGCAAGCCCAGTAGCCCAAGTTGCCTCTTTTCTTATTGCTCTAGAAAAGTGCCAAGGTTGACGCTTGTCTTAGTTCCTTTGGGCTGCAGTAATAAAATACCACAGACGGGTGGCTTACAAACAACAGAAATTTATTTCTCACAGTTCTGGAGGCTGGAGTCCAAGATCATGGTGCCGGCAGATTTGGTATGGTATCTGATTAGGCCCCACTTCCTGGTTCATAGATGATATCTTCTTGCTGTGTCCTCACATGGTGGAAAGGGCAAGGGATCTGTTTTGTAAGAACACGAATCCCATTCACGAAGACTCTACCCTCATGACCCAAACACCTCTGCAAACACCCAAACACCCTCATGACATTAAGCACCACCGCAAAGACCTCACCTGCTTATTCCGTCATATCTGGGGGTTAGGATTTCAACATATGAATTTGAGGGGGACACAAACATTCAGACCACAACAACACTGATTGGCCTACCTTGGGTCATGAACTTCCCCCTGAGCCAATCACTGTGATGTATGTGGAATCCTGGCCTGGCCAGTAGGCAGTCAGTCCCTCTTGAACCCATGAGCTAAGGTTGGGGGCATTTGTTTCTCCAAAGGATGGGATGGGCTTTGTTATCAGAAGCCGGCAAGCTAGACAAAGGCAACAGACATTCCCTGAGCAGAGCGACATGCCTTTAGACCCCGAGGACTTTCTCTGATCTCTGCTCTCCCGTTCCTGTCCTGGCTTTCCACTCAGCCAGTCCTCACTTTCACAATCATGTTCCTACTCAACTTGTGGGCTCTGAGTTTCCCAGGACAACTTAAAGGGCAAAAGCATCCGTTTATAGTCTAAGGTCTAGCTCTTACTATTGATGCCTTGATTTACTTCTGTGACTCCTACATTCCTGACTCCTGGCCAACTTAGGATTTGAGGGGCATAGGACGCTTTGGTTTTGATCTTAATTTTCTGGACTCTTAACCTGCCTCTCATAGTCCCGAAGCAGTTACTACTTGACCTGTGGCCTTTGCTTGGGGCCTTTTGACTCCCTAGTTTCTGGTGTTTACGAATCTGTTAACCCCTTACTTCCCTCGCATCCTGTCTCCTGGTTTATTTTATTACTTTGCCTTGTTACCACTACGCCTTGGCTTAATTGTATCTCATGGGCCAACTGATTTCCTAACATTGGTCAGTATTCTGGTCTATGCCTTCTCCATCAACAGGCCTCCCTTTCTCCCTTTCTTCTTCTGGAGGACAAGCTGAGATAACAGTGGAGTTAGCCTTGGATTCAGAACCAGAAGCCCTGAGTTCAAAACTTGGCATATGTGACTTTAGGCAAGGCTTTCTAGTCTGTCTGCACCTCAATCTTCTCACTTGTAAGAATAATATCTACCTCACAGGATTGCCTTGAAGATTAAACAGGAGAATGCAGATATGGCAAGATAATAATAGATAATAATTCTAAAATGCTAATGTGTGTGTGCATTTTAAATTAGTTTTTCTTCACCCTTCTATGGCTCTTTTGTTTATGCAGTCTTCCCCATTTAAGCAGGTAGGCCATTCTGTGCTCATTAATTCCGGGAAGGAAACGTCAGAGCAGAAAAAACAAATAAGAATCTTTTTTACTTTGGTTTCCAAGAGTCTAAAGCCCTTAGGGGAACACTGAGATCCCTGGACATGGCCAGAATGAGTGGGGGCAAGAGCTTTGAAGAGAGATTCTCCCTCAGAGGAGCAGAGAATCCACTGTTCTGGGCAGAGGAGGGGAGGTAAGGGTGGGAAGAAGACACACAGCGAGTCTGATAAAAGTAGAGCCCTGGGGAGCAGAAAGGACAGGGCTGGCCGACTCCAGGTTCCCAGTGTGGCCCAGAAATGGTGCTGGGCCAGAAAGGGTCATGCAGCCTGGGGTGAGGGATATGTCAGTGATGATCAGCGAGGATTGAAGCCTACGGGCCAAACAGGGTGATGGCGATTTCATCTGACAGCTGTGTGGATAGATGACAGCAAGGACCAGAATGCAAGCCCTGATCACAGCCCACCCACCCACCCCCACACACAGTGATTATCCATAAACACCCAGAGCCTAGAGGCATTCCCTGAAGGTGGGAGGAAGAGTTTAAATTAGCCGAGGTTACATTTTTACCACTCTGGTTGAATAGAGGCTAAGAATGAAGTTGAGTTATACAAATATTTTTATATTTTGTGTATAACTGTGTGGTAGATTGAGAGCCATAACTACTACCCTAGAAAGCACTTAGCCTGTGTCTGTAGGTCGGTACCAGACTACTTTTACTGAATTTGAATCCAGATGTTATTGAGCCTTTGAATATAATGTCCTGCTTGATGTCTGAGGCCTGGTACAGCCACTCCCTACATCAGGGGTTCTCAAAGGGTGGTCACTTGTGAGAAACACACTTTCTCAGGCCCTGCCCCAGAACTGAATCAGAAACTCTTCCAGGTCATTTTGATGCATGCTAAAGTTTGAGAACAACTGCTCTACATCATTTCTGTTTTCTCTTCTCATTTACACTCTCAGTTTCTCAGACTTGTTCAAACATAGTCAAGTTACGGTTTGACACTTGACTAGCTTCAGCTTTGGGCCAGCCAGACATTTTATGCTTCTCATATGAGGAAGGAGAGTTTCTGATTTCCCCCAGAGTTTTCCTCATAAACATCCCAGTTTCATTTCCCTTCATGGAGGACCCAGTTTCTGGAAAATAGGGAGATGGGGAGAAGACCCTTCAGTAAATCGGGAGAGGAAATCCCAGACAAACATGGTCTTAAACCTTTACCAAATATGCAAGGAGCCGGTGAACTTCAGAGGGAATGATTTTTGTGGCCAGGCAAAGTTCCTGGGGAAATTTATGACCTAAACATTTCCCTGTTTCTGGGTCAGGAAATGATAGCACACAGATGGAATTTACAAAGGGAGCCTGAATGTAGTGGCCCCACCCAGGCAGCTCAGCCAAAGCCCCTTTCACTGGCTCTATTCAAGTATAATGAGTACTCCCCAGGCTCTCCTGGCTGGCTGCTTTTTCTTTTTCTTCGACTGCTTTCACTTTTTCACAGAGCACTGCCGTGCATGTAGTCCACTTGGGACCGGGGTGAGCCTTGATTTGGCAGGAGAAAGGAAGAAGTACACAGTGGCCTACAAAATTGAATCGCTCTGCCTCCCTGGCCCCTTTCCTTGAATAATAGGCCTTTGTGCTTTGAAATGTAGGGAAGTCCCAGTTTCTCAGGCTTAAAAAGAAAAACCCAAACCTTCCTCCAACTTCTCCTGCCTTAAGATGCTTAGCAGGAAGTAGTTAAGGGGCAGAACAATTATTAAATCAAATGTTTCTTTAACAATTTTAGAAATCGCTAGGATAGCTGATTTCTAAACAAATACATTTGATGCATTCCTTCAGATGGACAAAAAATATTGACTCAATTAAAAAATCCAGCTTAAAAAAATCATATAGGACAAATTGCTGCATTAAAAAAGAAAAAAACAAACCTGTTTTTGGCTCTAGCCAGTGACCCACTTTCATAAAATATTTGACAGAACAAAATTGCATTACCAGAGAGGAGTCCAGACAACCTTTGGAATCTGTTGAAATGGGTTTTTGATAATAGATATTATTTCGGTCATCTCTGTTCTTCCTTCCTGAATTTTATCTTATTTTTTCAAAGAAGAATGTTAATAGCATCACATTGTTTTTTTTAAATCCTGGAAGCAAATTATATTGAAAAATCATTATCATCATTTAAGTCCCCATATGTTTCAATGGTTTATGTATATTTGAACATCTTTGATTTTCATTTCACCATAAAAGATGTGATTTCACCATTAATTTTGAATTTTGTAGAATGTAGCAAAAGGTATAAAACATTCTTTAATCAAGGACTTATTTCTTTGGCTGCGTTGCTGGAGGCCAGGCTCTGGAACTAAACTTGGAGTAAGAGGTTATTGTCTGCCTCTCCAGCAGCATTCCCCTTCTTTCCAGTTACAGCCCAGATTTGTGTTTTCTCCTCTAGGCTACTTGATCTCTGCAAGGCTCCACTCTCACAGAGGAGAGAACACTGGATCCCTACCTGGCCAATCGAATTAGCAATCCCTTTCTCCCACCCAGCATGGGGAGGGGAAAAGGCACAGTGATTGGTTTAGGGATGGACCATATGACCTAGCCATAGGCAATGAAATGCACCTGAGACTTTTCTGGGATTGGTGGTAGAGAGGCAGGTGCTGTCCTCCCTTTGATGCTAAAGTTTGGGAGAAGGTGGAGCTGGAGACACAGCAGCCAGTTTGACACCCTAAAGTGAGAGCCTGAAGCTATGGCAGAGGCTGGGGGCCTTTAAAGAGCCTGAGGATGAATGAAGCAACCCTACTGAAGATAGAGCTAAGAAATGGAGAGAAACCCAATCCTGATGACATCATTGAGCCGTGTGCCTGAAGCCAGACCTACCACTAGAATGTTTAGTTGTTCTAGTCAACAGATCTCCTTAGTGCTTAAGCCAGTTTTCTATTTTTAAACGTGGTCTTGCCAAGGCAGGTCTGGAGTCCAAAGGTACTGGGCATTTGCTAAGACAAGGCTCCAGGTGCTGGGAATGAGGCTGGAGTTTGGTTGTCAGAACTGGGCCCCAGTGCCACCCTGCTCCCCAACCGCCTGGCTCTTGCCTGGGCAGGGCAGGGGGTGACTCGATGCTGGTTTCTGCAGAGGGGTGCTGGATCGACTTAAGTCCTTGCCATCTCAGGTCAGGTCTGTTCTGGGAACTAGGAACAGGACCAGACTTGGAGGTAGGGGATCACATCCCTTCAGCTGTGGGGAGGGGAGGGGCAACCTGGACACATATTGTGAGGGGCTATAGAACAGAAACTTCATGCTGTGTTACATCTCTTTCATTGCATGGGCTCTTTTTTCCCTCCTGCTCTGTGTGCTCACCAGAGCAAAGAGTGTCTTTACTTTGGGTTTCTGCCCTGAATATCTTCCCACCCTCTTGTGCTCTGCCTAACTTCCACAACCGGGTTAGACATCTCTCCTCAGTATTCCCGTAAGCTCTTTTATGTACAGAGCATCTCATTTTTCATATTATATTTTCATTCATTTATTCAACAACTATTACTGAGTGCCTGCCATGTTGTTCTAGGCATTGAAGGTACAGCAGTGAACAAGGCAAAAATACCTGCCTTCAAGGAGTTACAGTATATTCTAATGGGTGGAGATAGGCAATAAAATAAGTAAATTATAAGTCTTTTAAAAGTGGATTTGTGCAAAGGGGAAAGAATAGGGAAAGAGAATAAGGACTGACAGGGAAAGGTGATAGTTTTTAGTAGACTGGTGAGGGGCGACTTCATTGAGAAGGTGGCATTTGAGTAGATTTGAAGGACATGAATGAACAAGCCATGTGGGTCTCTGGGGGAAATACTCTCCAGGTGAATGGAACAGCAAGTGCAAAGGCCCTGAGCTGGGGACTTGGTGTGTTTGAGGTACAGCAAGGCAGCCAGTGTGAGTGGAGGGAGTAAGCTCCAGGGAGAGGAGTAGCAGTTGAAGTCATCACGGGGTTAACAGGGAAATAGGGATCAGAGGTTATTGTAATTATTTACTGCTGCATAAGGAACCACTCCAAAACTTAATGGCATAACACAATTTATTATTTCTCACGATTCTGTGGTTTGACCAGGCAATTATGCTGCTGGTCTCACCCTGTGGTCCCTCATGCGGCTGATAAAGCAGGACACTAGGATGGCTGGGCTGGGCCTTTCTCCCAGTGTGGTTTCTCACCATTCACTTGTTTTGCCCAACCTTCTTATGTGACAGCTGGGTCCCAAAAGGGAGCATTCCAAGGGGACCAGCCCCAATGTGCGAGTGCTTATCTAGCCTCTGCTTGCATCACATTTTCCAGTGTTCCATTGGCCAAAAACAAAGCAAGCCGTGTGGCCAAGCCCAGAGTCAGGATGGGAGTGACTCTATCCAAGAATGTGAATACCAGGATGCAGGAGTCATTGGGGGCCACCATAAAAATGCTCAGGGATCCTGGCTTCTAAACCCATTGAGACAGTGAGGCAAGGGTGTACATGATTGATGGGCTGTGGGGTTTGGCTGGAGTGGAGGACAGAGGCCAGGTCAAGAATGTTGACCACGTTCCTGTGATCTAGTTGACTGGCTTTGTCCTTTGGTAGAGCCAAGGGGTCATCTGAGAGGACTGTAGTTCTCCATCATTTCCGTCAGCCTCCATTTTCTTAGATGTGAACAGTTGGCATCTTCTCAGTCATATTTAAGGTACCATGTACACAGTTTCAAGACAAGCCTCCAGGATGAATCTCCAGCTAGACTGCTTCCTTTTCAGCTGCACCTATGTATAAATTTTGGAGTTACCACTGACACTGTAAATAAAAGGAAATAAGATCTGGTGAATCCATTTGAATTCACCCAAATTTGAAAGGAATAGAGATAAAATTACAAGGAGCAGATAGCTACCAAAATGATTGTTCATTGATTCATGCAACAAATATTTGCTGACCACCTGTCATGTGCCAGGCATGTGGTATCACAGGCATTAAAGACATTCTGGAGAGGACCCTGAAGTCTACTTATTGAGTCTCATTTAACAATCGGCTCTCTGTGAAAACTGCTTCCTTTTTAATATGTTCATAAAAAGGTCTTTTAGGTGGTCTTCCCTGGACTGTCATCTTCCTTTTATCTCCTCATTGTCCATAGCGTTTGGAATCATTTCAGTGCTTTTCTGATTATTTTGGTTTTCAAAGTAAAAATAACTTTATACATTTTCTTGTTTTTAAAATGATCTATGCTTGTTTAAAAATATCTGAACACACAGACGACTGGAAAGAAGAGCATAAAAATCTCGTGAAATTCCACCATCCTGAGGGCACCACTGGTAACATTTTCATTAACAGCCTTCAGACGTCCCTCAGTGAATATACGTACATGATGCAATAAACGGAGTTGGGCTGTAACCTGATTTTTTTAAATCCCATTTTGTGAGCTTCACATTTGTTGAGTCCCACAATGCTGGATATTTAGGTTGTTTGCGATTTTTGTAACGGATTACATAATTTTTTGATTCTCTGATTTCAGCTCCACCCCTGGGGTTTTCCTGTTTTCTCTGGGACATATTTTTCTACTTTGCTGAAGATACTATCTTTGTAGGATTTTTTTTTTTTTGTCTTGTCAGTTTTGATCATTGACATCTGTTTTGTTTAGGACCTCTAACAGGAGTTTCTAAGTGGTTTTCAAGTAATGTATGATAGACTTTTAAAGGCCTTATTCAATCTTTTCATTAAATATAGCCTACATTTGATTGACTAAAACATCACCTCAATAGATGTGTGGTGGGTTCCTAGGCTGGCCATTTCCCTCTGTATTTTTGAGTTCAGTTCTGTGTAAACATGGTTACCAGGCTTGCTACCATTCCCTCCTTAAAGTGATTTCATACTATCAGCATTTCCAGCCCCAAAGACCCCTGGCTGACCTGGGTGTTCGGAGGTGAAACTCCCTCCAGAAGTTCTGTGCCCTGGCTGGCAGTGTGGGTGGCATGTGAGGCAGGCAGCGATAGAAGCTAGCTGGGCCTAGGTGGGCTTCTGCTCCACTTCTTGACCCACCACATCCTGAGACTCAACTCTGGGCAGTGCCCTGCCACTGTAACCCTGTCACATCGCACACTAATCCTTTGTTATGTGAGTGCCGCCCTACCCTGGGCTGTGAGCTTCTCACGGGAGGGACCTTTCCCATCCTGTGCAGTACCTGAGAAATATTTGCTGAATGAATGAATGAGTGATTGACTGAGTGAATAAAGGCAAGAAAAAAAATCCTGATATTACACCCAAGCAATGTTTTGATGCTCAGTGCAGGGAAAGAGGAGGGAGGTGGGGAAGCCAGGTTACAGAGAAACACAGCCTTAAGTGTGTGGGCTTTGGAGTGGGAAAACCAGGACTGAAATCTGGGCCGGACAACCTACCAGCTGTGTGACCGTGGGCAAGTCACTCAACTTTTCTGCACTTAAGTCTCCTTATACATAAAAGGGGATTCATTCAAGTAACAGGTAGATTCAATAAGTATTTATTGAATGCATTGGGCTAGGCACTATTCTAGGTGCTGGGGAGTCAGCAGGGAACACAGTTTTCTGTGACAGCCATGGGATCACGCTGTTCAGAGCAACTTTAGGAGAGAAACTCTTAAGAGCTGCAAAGAAGCTAACTTTAGCCTCCCTCCACTGCACCACCCTGTTAATACTGAGGCTGCAATGAGGGTGTAGGCCACTGCAGCCTGGGCTCTTCTTGCCCAATCCTTCTGTCCCCCTCTCTCTCCGTGGGTGTCAGACCTGATCAGGGTCAGAGGCTTTCCTGCCTCCCCCTTCTCCTTCCCCTTTATCCTTCAGAGATGTGTCTCCCAATAAGTCTCTTGCATGTCTAATTCTGTCTTGCTGTCAGCTTCCTGGAAGGCCCAAACCAATATAGCTCTGTTCTCAAGAAGCTTACCTGATGGAAATCAAGTAGTACATACCTCTGAAGGTTGTTGTGAGGATTAAATGAGATGAAATTTGACAAGGGCGCAGCTGAAGGCCAGCACCAACTAAGAGCTCAGTCAAGGATACACATTGTTGTTTCTATTGTTATTATCCTCACTGATTTTATTACCCAGGTGAGCAGGTAGAGAATGATATCTTTCAGGTGTCAATTTCTTTGGTTGGTTCAACCCAGTGGACTGTACCTATATCCATGTGTCCTTCAGGGTGTCTTCAGGAACAAGAGGCTAGAAACTGGAAGTGGGAAATCCTGGGAAGATGCTTTGTAGCCTTCAGAAAGTGAGGCTGGAGCTTCCAGAAGTATCTTCTGATTCTAGGAAGGTTGGAGTGTGGAAGGGAAGAAGTCTGAATGACCATCTTTGAGGTCTGTCCTTGGCTGAGAATAGCACAGGCCACTCACTGAAGCTTAGGGAAAAGAGTGATGGGGCAGCAGAATGTGGTGAACATGAGTACAGGAGTGTGGAGCCAGGCTGCCCGCATGCAAATCCCAGCCCTGCCACCTACTACCTACCTCCCAGGCTTGTTATGAGATTTACGGTAATAAAGATAGAAAGCTCAGCACAGAGTAAGTGTCTGAAAACTGTTGGCCCCTCCCCCTGCCCGCCTCCCCCAACACTTTTATTCTATTATACTTGGAATAGTTAACATTGTGTAACTCCTCTGGGTTGGAGAATTATGGTCAGGGCCTGGGCTAGGGAGCCACTGTCCTAATCTCTGTGGATTATTGTGAAGGAGAGGAAGGCCCAGGGAACGAAAGGAGGGAGGGCGTGTGGGCATGGAAGAGGAGTTGGGCTTTCGCTGGGCAAATATTTATTGAGCAGCCACCATATTGCCAGCCCCTCTGCTGGGTGGTGGGTTTATGAAGGTGATTAGGACACAGGCACTCTTCCTAAGGGGCTCAGATACTAACTCGGAAGCCAGGGGTGGACAAACAGGTCTGTAAACAGTGTGCTGGGTCCCATGATGAGGCAACACACAAAACTTGGGGGCATGTGACCCTGGGTGGAATGGTTCTTGCCATTGCTCCCCTCCCAGACCAAGTGAAGCTCCTATGGCTCCTAGATTTTTCCACAGAGCAAACTCATCCCACGAGTACAGGATGAATGTCTCCCTTTCCTGCCAGACAGAGGATGCTGAGGGGACGTGGCCCGTGAGCGCCCTGCTCCTGTTCTCCCCCAGGGCCTGGCACAGGGCTCCGCACACGTAGGCAAATATTTGTTGACTGAGTGATCTTCTGTCTCCCTGCTGTAAACGAGTATGACAACGTTGATCTCAGGGGTGGTTGTGTGGATCAATGGGGTCATGTTTATCAAATGTAAATCACCTTACAAATGTCATTATTGTAGACTTTTCTAATTGGTGTAGTCTCTTGTGGATTAATGTAGTAAGCTGTGCAGTCCTTCTGAACTTTCTTATGTGGTTATGTGGAGGATTAAGTAAATATATATAATATTAGAACAGGGCCTATCACGTCATAAATGCTCAAAAAGTCTTGGCTAAATCAGTGGGTATAAAATTTCAGTTATGCAAGATGAATAAGTTCTAGACAACATAGCCCCTATAGTTAACAACACTGTGTTGTACAGTTGAAAACCTGTTTAGAGAATAGATCTCACCACAATTAAATTCTTCTTGTGGTAAGAAATTGTTCATATCGCAATTAAATAAATTCCCCCAAACTGAAATCAAAACAAGCAAACAGGGCTTCCCTGGTGGCGCAGTGATTGAGAGTCTGCCTGCCGATGCAGGGGACACGGATTCGTGCCCCCGTCCGGGAGGATCCCACATGCTGCGGAGTGGCTGGGCTCGTGAGCCATGGCCGCTGAGCCTGTGCGTCCAGAGCCTGTGCTCCGCAATGGGAGAGGCCACAACAGTGAGAGGCCCGCGTACCGCAAAACAAACAAACAAACAAACAAAAAACGAAGCAAACAAAAAAACCCATGAAGGACAAATATATATGTAGGAAAAATAGAGGCAACGTTATAACTTATTAGAGTGCCCAGAACAAATACATCACTTCTAAAATTTATCATTCACCTTGGTTTATAACCCATTACTATTTCAAAATAAAGTGGTGAAAAAATGTGGGGGGAAAAAGTCTTAGCTATTATAAATATCATCACTGTTGCTAGTTTTTTATGTGTCATTTTACTGATCAGAATTCTGAGATTCAGAGAGGTGAAGCACCTCGCCAGGGACCACACAGCTGAATGTGGGCAGAGCAGCCCCTAGGAACCAGGTTTTCGGAGTCCCGACCCAATGCTCTGGGACATTCTTGGAACTGCCCGCCAGGGGACGCTCTTCGCCCGGGATAGGATCTGGCCAAGGATCCAGCAGCAGCCTTTTCTAACTAGAAGAACCTAGCATTCTAGAGCTAGCAGGGATTTTGATCATGTCTAAGCCCTTCTCTTAGAGGGACAGAAACAAAGCTCTGCGAATGTATGTATCTGGGCCCAGATTCACCCATGGTCACCAGGTGATGCTGAGATGGAGTCCCAGTTTCCCATTTCCAAATCTCATTTGCTTCCTGCCTCCTTGTGTCATCCCTTGCCCATGTCCCTGCAGCCACTTCTGGACTGTCCCTTGCAGAGCTAGGTGCTTCCCTGCTGGGCGTTTGCAGGGCTCAGCTGTCTGGGGGTAGAGAAGGTGTTTGGGAGCAGGGCAGGTGTTGTGGCAGGTTGGGGAGCCCTCCCCATTTCTTACCATTCTCTGGCGTCATTCAGGGTAGTGTGTGCACTGCTAAGGGCAGGGATCCAGGAACTAAACTGCCTTTGTCCAAACCCTTGTCCTCCCCTTACCAGTCCTGCATCTCATTGTCCCATCTATAAAACAGGAGCTATAAAATACCCATCCCACAGGGTCTTTGTGAGGATCGAGTTAATATGTGCAAAGCACTTGGAACAGTTGTAAGCACATGGTAAGAGCTATAAAAGTGTTAGTTCTCAGTATTATAACTCACCAGCATCCTACCTGGATATGCGTTGATGTGAGAGTTTCAGTATGATTCATCACACTCCCCAGCTATTCACGCGTCTGTAGTATCCTTTCATAATAACAAGTGCCATCTACTTGCAGTTAGGCTGTGCAGTATGCTAAACCTGTGATTTCATTATATCAGTTAATCCACAGAACAACCCGTGGATACTATTATTGTTCTCAACTCAGAGTTGCTTAGTCAAGACTAAGGCATTTACCAGACTCACGCAGAAAGTGACAGACCTGGACTCACACTCAGGCCTGTGTGATGTCAAAGCTGAGGCTTTTTACCACTACACCGTCTGACCTCCTCTTGAAGCCAATTAAAAACAATAAAATCAAGCCCCTGGAGGAGCCCCAGCATCCGCTCTGCTCACGCCTCTCTGCAGGACCTGTCTCTCTCAGAAGCAATCCTGCAGGGTGAGGTTTCCTACCACTCTTTTTTTTTTTTTAACATCTTTATTGGAGTATAATTGCTTTACAATAGTGTGTTAGTTTCTGGTTTACAACAAAATGAATCAGTTATATATATACATATGTTCCCATATCTCTTCCCTCTTGCGTCTCCCTCCTACCACTCTTATCCTTCGGGACAAAGGAGCAGATTTCACAGATGTCTCCCTGCTTCCTGGTAAAGACACAGCATACTTTGACCGACAAACAAAGAGCCCTCTTCAGATTAGAGCTGAGTTAGCCACACAGTCTTCAAGGGCCACCTTCCCAGCCTCCTGTTTCTTCTGCAGCCTGCAGGCCCCTTACCTGGGCAGGGTGGGTTGCCTGCATCTCAGGCACATGAATTCACTGAGTTCTGGGTGATCCAGATGTAACACGAGCTCTCAGTGACTCAGGCCAGCCTATCTGGGATTTTTCCTCTCTTGGCATGTGAGAGAGCCTGCAGTGTTGACATCTTTTAGCCAAGAAAGAAGCAGCAGGCACCAACCTATAATTACAGAATCATAGAACGTCAGTCAGGGCTGGAAGGGACCATAGGATGCGGAGAAAAGTATCCTGACAAGAGAAGGTTCTTGGTCAGGATCTCGTTGAGCAGGAAGGAAGGTACCCAGATTTAAGCCCTTACTTATCCTTGGTACCTTTCCTGGTACCCGCAGCTCCCAGAGGTGCTGAGAGAGGGCTGAGCTGGGACAGGGTGGGAATGTGCATCTAGGCCACTGAGTATGTGTGCATTCAGTGCTCGCTCTCTCTCTCTCATAGGTGATGATCCTGTAAAACAGGCTTTCTCAACCTCAGCACTAGTGGCGTTTGGGGCTGGATAATTCCTTGTCTCAGGGGCTGTCCCGTGTTTAGCAGCATCTTGGGCCTCTACCCACTAGATGCCAGTAGCACTCTCCCAGTTGTGTGACAACGAAAAATGTCTCCAGGCATTGCCAAATGTCCCCCTTCCTGCTCCCCACTCTTGTTGAGAACCAGTGTTCTAAAAACCGGCTCCTTCTCTTCTGGAAACATGTATTAAAAGCTTACTATGAGCCATGCTCTGCTGGCACATGAATCAAGCATGGGCTCTGTCCTTAAAGGAAGGACTCATTCAGAGTCCAGCTGGGGAGATGGACAGGGCCACACAGGTGGCAGAGTATGGGAAGCCCTTCCACAGAGATAAGCACTAGGCTCTCTGAGGGGCACAGGGCAGGTGCTTCACTGACTGGAGATCCAAGAAGGCTTCATAGGAGGACATGGCAATTTTCCAGGCAGGCAAGGCAGGTGAACAACATTCCAGGCAGAAGGAATGGAATATACAAAGGTCAAGAGTTGTGAAGTGTGACGTGTTGGCTGAAAAAAGTATTCTAGTGTGACCGTGTCCTAGAGTGCAAATGGGGAGTGGTTAGGGAGCAGCCTGGAGGAGGGTGAGGCAAGACTAACGAGGGTGGGACTTCCGTGGTGGTGCAGTGGTTAAGAATCTTCCTGCCAATGCAGTGGGCATGGGTTCGATCCCTGGCCCAGGAAGATCCCACACCCCGCGGAGCAGCTAAGCCCGTGCGCCACAACTACTGAGCCTGCGCTCTAGAGCCCGCGAGCCACAGCTACTGAAGCCCGTGTGCCCTAGAACCTGTGTACCACAACTACTGAGCCCATGCGCCGCAACTACTGAAGCCTGGCACACCTAGAACCCGTGTTCTGCAACAAGAGAAGCCACCGCCGTGAGAAGCCCACGCACCACAATGAAGAGGAGCTCCCACTCACCACAACTAGAGAAAAAAGCCGCGCGCAGCAATGAAGACCCAAATGCAGCCAAAAAAATAAAAAATAAAAAAAGTAAGAATGAGGAGGAGGATAATGATGATGGTTAACTCATATTAACCATTATTATATGTCATAATATATGGCATCTAATGATGATGGTTAACTCATATTGAGCACTTATTGTATGCCATACTGTTCCAAGTGTCTTATGTATATTGTTTCTTCATCTTCAGGGCAATCCTTTGAGGAAGGTATTATTGTTATTACTTCTACTTTATAGATGGTAAAAATGATGCACAGAGAGATTATGTAACTTGCCCCAGCCACACAGCTTGGGAAGGTGATGGAAATTTGGTTATGAGATCCAAGGATTTTGAAGTAGAGCAGTGTCATGATCAGTGTCTCAGTTACCTTTTGCTGCATAGAAAACCACCCCAAAGTGACTGGCTTAACCAATGCACTTTATTATATTTCATGATTTCGTGGGTTGGCTGGGGCTCAGCTGGGTGGTTCCTCTGCTGGTCTGGCTTGGACTCTCTCATGCAGTAGCAGTGAGGAGGGGCTGGATGTCTGCCACCTCGATGTTCCTCCATGTAGCCTCTCTCCTCTCTCTTCTTCTATCTGGGCCTTTGCCCATGACCACTTTCTCTTGCAGAGTAGCCTGTTCTTCTTGGTGGCTCAGTAGCTGCCAGGCCTTTTTAATGTGAGGACTTGGAAGTCCCAAGATGTTGTTTCCTCTGTAGTATTCTTTTTTTTTTTTTTTTTTTTTGCGGTACACGGGCCTCTCACTGTTGTGGCCTCTCCTGTTGCGGAGCACAGGGTCCGGACGCGCAGGCTCAGCGGCCATGGCTCACGGGCCCAGCTGCTCCGCGGCATGTGGGATCTTCCCGGACCGGGGCACGAACCCACGTCCCCTGCATCGGCAGGCGAACACCCACCCACTGCGTCACCAGGGAAGCCCCTCTGTAGTATTATTCTAGTCAAAGTGGTCACAGGCACAGCCCAGATTCACAGAGAGGGGACATGGGGCCCACCTCTGGTAGGAGGAGAGGCACACACATATAGGGAGGGAAGGGAGGAATTGTTTGAGGCCATTTTTGGCTACTGGATATCAGAGCCAGATTTTTATTCTAGAAAGAATGTTCTGGCAGCACTGTGGAGGTGGATTGAAGAGGGCAAGACTAAAGACATGAAGGTGAATTATGAAGTCACTGTAACAGCTTCAACAATTTTGGCTGAATTGGTCATTCAGCATCTCTCTTTTCTTCTGTTACTGTGAAAAGATCAGAGTAATTGTGTTTTTAAAATTATTAATTAATTAATTTGGTTGCACTGGGTCTTTGTTGCAGCAGGCGGGCTCCTTAGTTGTGGCTCCAGGGCTCCTTGGTTGTGGCTTGCTGACTCTTTAGTTGTGGCACGTGGGCTCCTTAGTTGTGGCAGGCGGACTCCTTAGTTGCAGCTTGCCAGCTCCTTAGTTGTGGCATGTGAACTCTTAGTTGTGGCAGGCATGTGGGATCTAATTCCCTGACCAGGGCTGGAACCTGGGCCCCCTGCTTTGGGATCACGGAGTCTTATCCACTGTGCCACAAGGGAAGTCCCAATTGTGTTTTAATAATAATAATAATAACACAATAATCATACTAGCCTACAATTTATTAAGCACATATTGTATGCCAAGCACTGTCGTAAGTACTTTTCTACACATTTTAATCCTCACAATTAGCTCATGAGGTATATTCCTATTTTACCTTCTAGAAAACTGAGATCAGGTGTGTCAGTCACCTTGGGCTGCCATAAAAAGCTACCACAGACTGAGTGGCTTAAACAACGGAAATTTATTTCCTACAGTTCCGGAGGCTGGACGCTCGAGATAAGGTGTTGGCAGTGTTGGTTTCTTCCGATGCCTCCCTCCTTGGCTTGTAGATGGCTGTCTTCTCCCTGTGTCCTCACATGGTCTTTCTTCTGTGTGTGTCTGTGTCCTGATCTCCTCTTTTTAGAAGGACACCAGTCCTATAGGATTAGGGCCTCCCACATGACCTCATTTTACCTTCATCACCTCATTTTACCTTCATCACACTTCATCGCCTGTCTCCAAATACAGTCACATTCTGAGGTACTGAGGGTTAGGACTGCAACAAACAAATTTTGAGGGGACACAATTCAGCCCATAGAGTCAGGTAATTAGCCTCTGCTCATGTGATTAATAGGTGGGAAGCAAGTATTTGACCTGGTCTGTCTGACTTCAGGCTCCTGTTGTTAACTGCTCCTTATAGTATTACTCCAAATTGTCTTCAGTTCTTGTCCCAAGCAGGAAAGAACAAGGTGGAGGAAGACACCAAGCCTGTAGAGCTTTGCATTTAGGACTTAGCTATTTCTAACTGAGGAGTAGGAGCTGAATTCCACTTACCTGTTCTGTTTCTTTCACCTGTCACTCTATCATAGTGACCTTTTCAGAAGGGCACTGAAAGATGGCAGGGGTGGCATATCCTGATAGAATCATACTAGGGGATGATAGTAATGATCACTAACACTTTATGAATGTGTACAGTGTGCCCGGAAGAATGCTAAGTGCTTTACGTGCATTATTTAATTCTCACAGTAATCCTGTCAGGTGGGTATTGTTATGTTTCCTATTTTACATATGGGGAAACTGAGGCAAAGTGGTGCATTAACCTGCCCCAATTCACCCAGCTAATAAGAAGTGGCAGAGTCAAGCTGAGCACTCAGGCCATCTGAATCCAGAATGTGTACTCTTAACTATTATTCTTCCATACTGACTCTGGGAACCTGGTAAAGAATGTTTTTTTGATGTCGAGTTGTATGAGCTGTTTATATATTTTGGATATTAATCTCTTATTGGTCATATCATTTGCAAATATTTTCTTTCATTCAGTAGGTTGTCTCTTCATTTTGTTAGTGGTCTCCTTTGCTGTGCAAAAGCTTTTAAGTTTAACTAGGTCCCATTTGTTTATTTTTGTTTTTATTTCCTTTGCTTTAGGAGACAGATCCAAAAAAATATTGCTATGATTTATGTCAAAGAGTGTTCTGCCTATGTTTTACTGTTTTCTTCTAGGAGTTTTATGGTTTCTGGCCTTACATTTAGGTCTTTAACCCATTTTGAGTTTATTTTTGTTTATGGTGTTAGAGAATGTTCTAATTTCATTCTTTTGCATGTAGCTGTCCAGTTTTCCCAGCACAACTCATTGAAGAGATTGTCTTTTCTCCATTGTATATACTTTCTTACTTTGTCATAGATTAATTGACTGTAAGTACATGGGTTTATTTCTAGGCTGTCTATTGTGTCCACTGAGCTACGTGTCTGTTTTTGTGCCAGTATCATGCTGTTTTGATTACTGTAGCTTTGTAGTATAGTGTGAAGTCAGGGAGCATGATTCTTCCAACTCTATTCTTCTTTTTCAAGATTGTTTTGTCTATTCGGGGTGTTTTGTGTTTCCGTACAAATTTAAAAACTATTTGTTCTAGTTCTGTGAAAAATGCCATTGGTGTTTTGATAGGTATTGCATTGAATCTGTAGTTTGCCTTGGGTAGTATGGCCATTCTGACAATATTAATTCTTCCAATCCAAGAACAAGATATATCTTTCCATCTGTTTGTGTTGTCTTCAGTATCTTTCATGGGCAGAAGATCTGAATAGACATTTTAATAAAGAGGAAATGGAGATGGCCAACAGGCACATGAAAAGATGCTTAACATCACTAATCATCAGGGAAATGCAAATCAAAACCACAATGAGATATCAACTCATAGCTGTCAGAATAGCTATCATCAAAAAGAACACCAATAACAAATGTTGGTGAGGATGTGGAGAAAAGGAAACCCTTGTACACTGCTGTTGGGAATGTAAATTGGTACAGCCATTTTGGAAAACAGTATGGAGGTTTCTCAAAAAACTAAAAATAGAACTACCATATGACCCAGCAATTCCCCTTCTGGGTATATATCTGAAAAAACAAAACCACTAATTCAAAAATATACATGCACCCCAGTGTTCATAGCAGCATTATTTACAATAGCCAAGATATGGAAGCAACCTAAGTGTCCATCAACAGATGAATGGATGAAGCAGATGTGATATACACACACACACACACGCGTGTGTGCACACACACACAATGGAATATTACTCAGCCATAAAAAAGAATGAAAATTTGACATTTGCAACAACATGGATGAACTTGGAGGGCATTATGCTAAGTGAAATAACTCATACAGAGAAAGACAAATACTGTATGATATCACTTGTATGTGGAATCTAAAAAATACCACAAACTAGTGAATATAACAAGAAAGAAACAGACTCAGAAATTTAGAGAAGAATCTTCTCATCTGCTGTCTAGGGGTAACACACGTTGCCTGCATTTGGGGAGCAGAGTCGAGGAAGAGGACTGGGGTTCCCACTGCTCAGGATGCACTCTCGCTGAGTCTCCCTATTTCCAGACCTTACCTCACTCCTGCTGGCTACTGTGCCAGTTGTACTGGAATCTAGGGCCTCCTCAGTTCAGATCCGCCAGGGATCAAGCTTCCATTCTCCTGCCTGGGTAAAGAGTAACTGCTTGGCTTCTGGGGCAGAGGATGTTTTCAGCTCTGATCCTTACTGTGTTCAATCCTTTTTTTTTTTTTTTTTGCGGTATGTGGGCCTCTCACTGTTGTGGCCTCTCCCGTTGCGGAGCACAGGCTCCGGACGTGCAGGCTCAGCAGCCATGGCTCACAGGCCCAGCCACTCCGCGGCATGTGGGATTTTCCTGGACCGGGTCACGGACCCATGTCCCCTGCATTGGCAGGCGGACTCTCAACCACTGCGCCACCAGGGAAACCCTGTGTTCCATCCTTTTATCATGGGCCAAATTTTTCAGAGGTTTTGTGGGTCAGTCAGTTTGCTTCTCACCTGTAACCCCCTTCCCCACTCCCCCTCCCTTGCTCTGCTATGATGTTACCATTCCTCCGCTTTCCATCTTTTAAAAAGGAACAGAATAAATGCCAATAAGCACATAAAAAGCTGCTGCACACCACCAACCATCAGGGAAATGCAAATCAAAACCACAATGAAATGCCACTTCATACCCATTAGGCTGGCTTATTATTAAAAAAAACCCAAAACAAAAGCTAACAGTGTTGGGGTGGATATGGAGAAATTGGAACCCTTGCACATTGTTGGTGTGAATGTGAAATGGTGCAGCTGCTGCGGAAAATAATGTTTCCTCAAAAATGTTAAACATAGAATTACCATTTGATTCAGCAGTTCCACTTCTGGGTATATACACAAAAGTTTTGAAAGCAGGGACTTGAATAAATATTTGCACACCAGTGTTCATGGCAGCAGTATTCACAATAGCCAAAAGGTGGAAACTGCCAGAACGTCCATTGATGGATGAATGGATAAACAAAGGGTAGTAATATCCATACAGTGGAATATTATTCAGCCTCAAAAAGGAATAAGATTGTATCAGTTTTTCCTCAGTAAAGCTGAAAATGAAATATAGTCTGATTTTGTAGGGGATAAAAAAGGAATGAAATTCTGGCACATGCTATAACATGGCTAAGCCTTAAAGACATTATGTTAAGTGAAATAAGCCAGTGACAACAGGACAAATATTATCTGATTCCACTTATATTCCGCTACTTAGGGTAGTCAAAGATGTAGAGACAAAAAATAGAATAGGGTTTACCATGGGCTGAGGGAGGGGGGATAGGGAATTATTATTTAATGGCTCCAGGGTTTCAGTTTGGGATGATGAGAAAGTTCTGGAGATGGATGGTGATGATGGTTGCACAATAATGTGAATGTACTAAATGCCACTGAACTGTACACTTAAATATGACTAAAATAGTAAATTTTATGTTGTGTGTATTTTACCACAATTTTAAAAAATCTGAAAAAAAAAGCTGAAAAAAGAGCAGAAATCACTTGCTTACTGTGGTATCATGTCCCATTTTCTTCATCTATGTGAACATACTCCTTTTTAATTCTTTTACCGTCATTTTGGTGGGGTCTCAGGAAAAAGCGACAATATATGTGTGTAGTTAATGCATCATGTATAACTAATTTCCCTCAAGTATTTTTTCAGTGCCTGCTACATGGATGACACTGTGCTTGTGAATATAAATGTGATTGGTTTCCATGTTGAAAAAGAAAAAAAATCGCAGGCACAATACTTCTTCTATACTTGTACACTGTCAAATACAGTCTTGGCTCTGAGGTCACTAAAGCAGGGAGAAAATGGATTTGCTGCAATATTTAATATATTTGCTGTCATCTTGGACCATGGCCCTAAGTTGCCGTAGCAACGGACAGAGCAGGAACTTCATTAGAGGAGGAGCTCCTTGGATTTTAACCATGTTATTCAATCAGGCATGAATGATGGGATAGACCATCACATGGCACACAGAAGATCTTTTATTTTGATAAGCTGTGTAATTAGCTAAATCTAATAAGTCATTGGAACAAGTAAAACAACAACCTAAAACCTTGCTTTTTGCATCTTTTCTGGAGTCATCAGTAGTCAAAAGATTTCCTTGGAATTTCCTTGGTGGAACTCTCCAAAGCAGTGCTAGCAGTACTCTTTGAATATCATCAGCAAAGGGCAGGAAGGGGCACCAACAGATTAATGATGGATAACAGCTTACTGTCACTGGCATGTTGAAAGAAGATGCCTGGCATAAACAAGGTCATCAAAGAAATTATCATAGGCAAGCTTTAGGTCTTTGTCACAGGTGGGTGGGGAGCTATTTTTTGGAGGGAAGAAGCGTGCCTTCCCAAACACACACATACACACACTCACATCCACACCCACACCCACATACCCGCTTGAAAAAGCTTCAGTAGCAATTTCAAAGCAACATGCAGTGAGTCCATATTGCTAAGAGAGTTCAAAATAAAATGTGATCAGAATCAGGTGGGGGTGGGGTGGTAGTAATCACCACCAGGGATGGCTTCCAGGAGGACAAGAGCTTTAAGTGGCGTTTTGGAAAAAGGAAGAGTCACATACTCTTGAGGAAGGCAGAGTTGTGTCTGATTCATTAAGACCTTACCATCACTCCAAATCCCCAGTTTGTCTGCTTGTGGTTAAATCAGACTCATTTTCAACATTTCCTCCTAACAGCCTTCCAGGAGGCCCCAGGCAGAGCAATCCAATGGAATCACATCCTGGTGAACTTAAGAAGGCAAGTATTTATTTTCAAGTCTCTTTACCACCTCTGGAAATTAATTGTTTTGTTGACTCACTTTCCTTCCCCAAAGGGTAACTTCTGAGTTTGTCACCTATTTACAATACTGGTCTATTTTACTGCAAATATTCTTTCATTGTGTTGTTCTCCCCTGGATACAATTGTAGTATATATAGCCAAACATGAAATACATCGTTTTTGGTTTTTTTGTTTCTTCCTTTTTTGGGGAGATGCTAATATTCTAAAGCCCTAAGCAAGGTAGCATGCCGTTTACAAAGAAGGGCCAGATGCAGTCCTTTCATGCTGTTAAGGGACAACAATAGAAGAAATGACAGAAGATAATCAGTGATTAATTACCAGATGAGTGATAGATACCAGGTGGTCCCAACCTGAGCTTCCCAGCCCCACGGGGTAATGAGGGAAGCAGGGAGGGGGTGCCTGTGAGTTATTTTCAGGACTTCAAAAAAGAGTAACCAAAAAAGCTCATATATACCAGAGATTAGATGCACAGGCTATTTAAACCAAAGCATCAGGTTTCTTTGTTCTGGGCTAGAATTATAACAAGTCAGTTATAGAATAGAAATACCAGTTACCCCATGCTGATTGGAAGCTCTGATTGGTAGTTACCCTTGTCTTTTTTTTTTTTTAAGCTGTGGTTTTGTTTTTTTTTTTGAAGATGTTGGGGGTAGGAATTAATTAATTAATTAATTAATTTTTGCTGTGTTGGGTCTTCGTTTCTGTGCAAGGGCTTTCTCTAGTTGTGGCAAGCGGGGGCCACTCTTCATCGCAGTGCGCGGGCCTCTCACTATCGCGGCCTCTCTTGTTGCGGAGCACAGGCTCCAGACGCGCAGGCTCAGTAGTTGTGGCTCACGGGCCTAGTTGCTCTGCAGCATGTGGGATCCTTCCAGACCAGGGCTCGAACCCATGTCCCCTGCATTAGCAGGCAGACTCTCAACCACTGCACCACCAGGGAAGCCCTACCCTTATCTTTGATTAATAAAACATGAGAAAATGAATTATTGCTTGATAAGTATGTTTTGTTTGATAGACAAAAAGTATTTCAAAGCATGGGATTTGTGAAGGGAGGATAATAAAATGGTTTGGGTGAAAAGACTGGGAATGAGGAAGATGAACAGGAAGTGGTTAGGAGCAGTTTAACGTGGATAGAGAGTGCAGAGAAGGAGGGACCCTCGTAAACAAGGTTGTGAAAGATGTGTAGGATTTACCTGTGCAGTGGTTCCCAAAGTGTGGTCTGCACCCACAGCATCAGCACCACCTGGAAACTTGTTAGAAATACAAATTCTTGGGTCTCACCTGCTGAATCAGAAACTGGGAATGATGCCCATCCATCTGTGGTCTAACAGGCCCTTCAGGTGATTCTGATTTACACTACAGTTTGAGAACCAAATCTATACCATCCTTTCCTAAAATTTGAAATACTAATGAAACAGGAGACAATTCTAAGAACTACCTGCTCAGCCTTAAAACAAAATAAATCACTATCAAGAAAGTTATTTCCTTTTCCAATCTCTCATGCCTTTTGATAGCATCAGAGAGCAAGAGTCTTGTCCTCATTCGCATCTCTTTTTCAAACAAGGAGAACAGGCTGCATTCAGGTTCAAAGGCCTGGCAGGTGACGGAATCTAACTTGACGCTGATAACTTGGTGTTCCTTCCCTCCCATTTATTTTTACAGTTACCTTCCCTTTGGCAAGTGATGCTAGTTTTCCTTTTGCAAAAGGAGTATAAAGTATTCCTTATGAAAACTTTTTTTATGTATAAATGTGATTCGATTTAAAGAAAAAAGGTAAAAGTACTAGAGGTATGTGGAAATGGAGAACATACTCAAGGCATTATGTGAATGATTGAAATTAAGTCTATTTAAGACAACAATTTGTGTGTGTGTGTTTGGCATTGATGCTTGAATGGATAAATTTATATTTGTCCTTGTTTATTGGTGTTTTGGGAGAATAAACCACAGATTGAAGCAAGTACAAGTACAAAGGAAAAAAGTATCCAGATAGCAAAAGGCATTCCAGGCAACAACCTACGACCACTTGTGGGAGCAATACCTAGTACAACAAAATCCTCCACGGCAAAAGGAGCCACTCAGTCCTTTGGGGTCAGTTGTGCCAGGATTTTGTGATACTTCATTTCCTGAAGTATAGGGTTGTTGAGATGTGATGAGAGCCGGAACACAGGCTTTGTAATCTCTTGAGGAAAAGAAGAAAACAGTTCTTGCATAGGTGACAATTAACATCATGTTTCCACCCATACCAGATTCATAGAGATGCTTTTTCATCACTTCGTTTTGAGTCAAGAAGTGCCCAAGTTAATTGATTTATGTACAAACATAGATGTGTCCCAGCAATGCTATGGGTAGGGTTATTCAGAGGGAAATTATGCTGCATTCCTTTTCTTACAATATTTTAATTACAGGTAAAGTCTGATGAAAAATAATATAAAAGGCATCCTCTAAGATAATGATTGTCTAACTTTTTTGACCTCAGTGCATGAAACACATTTTACAGCTTTTTTGACCTCAACTTTTTTGACCTCAATGCATGAAATACATTTTACAGGTTGGCCCAGTGTGTGTGTGCACACACAGGTACACACATACCCACACGCACACTTTATAACACCTAAATAAAGGTTTAATGAAATAATACTCATCCTTATAGCAAGAGACATGCTCTGCAAGATTTTACTCTATCTTATTAAAATGATTTTCCAATCCTTTAGTGGTCTCTTTCCCACCTTCCTTCTCTGAGGATACTGACTCAGTAGGTTTGGGATGGAGCTTGGAAATCTGCAAGTTTTGATAAGTTACCTAGAGGATTCTGATGCAGGTGGAACTTGGCCACACTTTGAGAAACACTACTTTCAAGGAAACAATAATAGAATCCTAAGGTGTTAGTATATGAAAAATTTTATGAATCTTATAGTCCAGAGTTGGAAGAACCTCCATTACCTACTCAATAAAGTTGAAATATAGAATGACATTCAAGGCCCTTCTTTCTCTAACCCCTGCTGAGCTTTTCAAGTATAAACCCAGCTGTGACCTTGCTGCTCTCCCTCACTCCTGTTCCACACAACCAAACTGCATCAGATAAATCATCATTTATGCACCACATGCTTTTATGTAGACTTTCATTTCTTGCAGTATAGTGGAATGGCTTACCTTGACTGATCCTCCCGCTGAAAAGAGCTAAATGTGCTAGATGACATAAAAAGCCATTAAAAAATGTGTTCATGAGCCAGCAAGTTATTAAGGAATCCTCAAAGACCAAAAACTAAATAAGTAAAGTAAGCAGAACCCCAAAGCTGGCTTTTGCCTCAAAGATACTTGCTGAACTGGCTGATTTTTTTAAAATTAATTTTTATTGGAGTATGGTTGCTTTACAATGTTGTGTTAGCCTCCAGTGCACAACAAAATGATTCAGTCATACACATACAGATATCCCCTCCCTTTTGGACTTCCCTCCCATTTCGCTTACCACAATGCATTAGGTAGAGTTCCCTGTGCTATACAGTATGTTCCCATCTGAACTGGCTGATTTTTGAGCTTTAGTTTTTCATGGGGAGACAGAAAGTGAAGCCTAGAACCTGCCTAAGGTAGGGGTCTAATAGGACCCCTTCCATAAAGTGAGGACCTCAAATGGCCATACCTCACTGTAAAGGCACTTTAGTGCAAGGGTGATTTAGAAATAAACCTGTCACCTGAAGAATAAAAATAGTTGCTTATCTTGAAGACTGGGCCTGGGTGGAGGGTCAAAAAAAATCTTCCCTGAAAATTTATAATCATAATTCAATCCTTATAAGGATCTATAGCATGAATTCACACAACCAAAGTGATTCTAGGTTAGTAGTATCCTTGAGGTTCCTAGAAGAACCAGATGCACACCCCGTAGAGGAACCTGTCTTCCCCAGGCCTCAAGGAATTCTTCATGATAAAGTTTTAAGAAATTTCAGCTCATGATCAAAAATGGTAAAAATACATAAGGAAGCGAGGCAACATGAGTACTGAGCCAGCAGAAACAACAGACAGCAGAATCAGACCCATGAAGACTATAGATAGTGGAATTATCACAGAATATAAAAGAAGTATTTTAATATGTTTAAAGAAATAAGAAATAAAATTACAAATAAAGAATCAGACTGTAAAACTGACAAAGTATATTAAAAAAAGAATTTCTAGAAATAAGTGATTATGGATTCAGCAGTTAATTAGGCAACATTGAGGAGAGAATCAGTAACCTGGGGGAGAGTTCTAAAAAATATGTTCAGAATGCAGCACAGAGACACAAAGGGATGGAAAATATGAGAGATTAAGTGATCTGGAAGATAGAATTAAATAATTTTATACACGTATAATTGGTGTTCCGGAAGAAGAAGAGAGAAAGAATGTTGCAGAGACAATATTTGAACAGATGTTAGTTGAGAATTTTTCAGTGTTGCTGAAAGACACCTGTTCACACATTCAGGAAGCCCAGTGAATCTCATGTTAGATAAAAAGAAATCCACACCTGCACATAGCATAAATGAAACTGCAGAACACTAAGACAAAGAGAAGATCTTAAAGCAATCAGAGAGAAAGACAGATCATCTTTAAAGAATGGTAGTTATCCTGACAGTTGTCCTCTCAACAGCAATAGTAGAAACCATTGAAATATCTTAAATGTTCTGAGAGAAAAAGAACTGTGAACCTACGATTATATATGTAGCAAAACTATTTTTAAAGGAGGATATGCAGACAAAATCTGTGAGAAGTCATCGCCAGCAGACTCACCAAAGGAAATTCTAAAGAATATACTTTAGGCAGAAGGAAGGTCTGAGGTGCAAGAGGGAATGAAGAGCAAAGAAAATGATAAATATGTGGACGAATAAAAAAGTCAACTCTATAAGACAAAAACAATGTCTTGTAAGATTAAAAAAACCAAGATAAAACTGAGGTTTATGATAATAATGGTTCAAAATTTGGGGAGAATGTGATTAAAGTTGAAGAGTTATAATCCTTATTTTTGGGGAGGAGAGGAGGATCAAGATACTGATCGATTTGGATTTTGACAAGCATCCATGCTTGTCAGATTACTTGTCAGTTACTAAAAGAATAGGAACAGAACGGCTGCTGTCTCTCCCCTATACAGTCTGCAGCTCTAATGCTAGTGAGCTGCTGTGTCTCACTTGGGTCTGTACTTCTGGACAGTGGTGAACAAGTGGGGAGCAATGCGAATGGTCTGCCCACGTGGGGAGGAGTATTTCATCAGTGGCATTGTTTGGAATTGCCAGTACACTAACAACAAAGCATACCAACTTTTAGTGGGTTTTATTATTGTTTAAATTCTCCATTCCCCCAACTCCATGGCACTGTTCCCAGATTCTCACTGATAGCTTTTCCCTCCCCAAGCAGTGACCTATGTGAGGTCTGATTTTTCAATTTGCAGATGTCCGGCTTTTTGCTATTTGCTAATTCTTCTTTAGGTCATTACCTTGATCAACAGCATACTTCAGAGCAGTGATTCTAGAACATTCACGGAACACTGAGATTCCTCATGACCCTGTCAGGGGGTCCTCAAGGTAAAAAATATCCTTAGATTAATACTAAGACTATCATTTGCCATTTCACCACGTTGACATTTGCACTAATGGTGCAAAAGCGATGGTGGCTAAAGCCACTGGCACCTTAGCAGAAATCAAGGCAGTGGCACCAATCTTTCCTAGTGTTACTTGTGTTGCATACCAAAGTAGGATGATTGTCTCAGGAAGAGTGCTTGTGCAACTGTTGAGCTGTGAGTTGAACTAGCTGCTTGTTTCACAAAACACCATTTTTTTACTTGAAAGAATGAGTGACAGAAGACTGTAGGGAAGGTTTATGCTTCAAAGGAAAACCCTGCGTTGTGTATAGCACATACTTAGCTGGTTAGGATTGTATGGAGCTATTTTGCAACTCTGTAAGTTGTAGTTAACTGATAGCAATGCGAAATAATTCTTTTCTATAGATATGCAAATTACTTGTGTCTGGTGGAGGGATACCCCATCCCCCTCTATGAAAAAGCCAGTTCTGTGCCATGTGCGCATTCATTTCAACATTCTTTTATTCATTATAAATTTGTGCTTCTTTAGCTTCTCCTTTGAACTGGTTCAAACATCTGCTTGATTCTCTCATCATGATTTAAATAAAATCTTTAACATGTGGTCGTTTTTTATCTGTATGAGAGTTACAGTTTTACCTTTTTAAAAAATTATCTTTTAACAAAAAACTATAGTTACTCCAGCTTAGGTATGTGGCAGAAAATTTCTCAAAAATAATTGAAATTAGCCTGTCAAGGAAAACACTGACAGTATTTGTTATCAAAGATCAAATTCAAGCTTTCAAGGAAAAATTAGAATATCTTCCACTATTAACTTGACAGCTTCCTAACACTTAAAGACTTACCTCCTGAGACTGGCAGTGATGTTAATGAATGTGATCTTGTATAGTGAAATGTGACAACATTTGGAAGGTCTGCATAGCTCAGTGAGCCAGTATTTTCCGAATGACCAATGCATGATGTTAAAGAATCATGCATAGGTAAAAAAGAAATCCATTCAAAGTGCATGAAAGCTGATAGAATTTAATATAACAGAGTTCCCTGATATGGTTTCAGATTCTACATGCAACTAATCTTTAAGAAACTAACAGTTGCTGAGTTTTGATGTAGTTGATTATCAAAGAAGAAAATTCACAATTATCTGAAGTCTATAAAGTATTCCTTCCTATTCCAACTATATATCTGTGTGAGACTGTATTTTCTTCATATACTTCAATCCAAACAACTCATTACAATAGATTGAATGCAGAAACAGATATGAGAACCTAGCTGCTCTCTATCAAGCCAGACATCAAAGAAATTTGCGTGAATGTAAAGCAATGCCACTCTTCTCATTACATTTTTTTTTGTTTTGGAAAATAGTTATATTTCATGAAAATATGTAATTAATGTTAAAATGTAATGAGGTTATTACTGTTATTTTTAAATAGACTAATAAATAGTTTTGAAAACCCATATAAACAAAGGCTCTTTGGGAATCTTCAGTAATTTTTAAGTGTGGAAAAGGATCCTGACACCAAAATGTTTGAGAACCACTGCACAAGGAAAGATTGTTAAATGTGAATAGGTTAAGTTGTCAGTTTATGTCAGAAGAAGATGGGGTATGGAAAGAAGTGGTCCTATAGATTAAGATGAAGTTGGATTTCCTCTTGCATTATGCACAAGTCTTCTGGGGGGAAACTGGTCTAGTTCTGGCTTTGCCATTAATAATAATAGTATTAGTTATATTGGGAGCCCCTATTGTATGCTAAATATACTACATGGATCTACATGGATTACTTCATTTATTCCTACAACAACCTTAAAGGGTAGGCCTTATTATTATTATTGTCATTGTAATTATTGTTATTCTTAAGTAAACCCAGGTTCAAAGAAGTTAAGTGACTTGCCCAGAATCTAACAGCCATGATGCAGACCCTGCTCTGTCCTGTTCCACAGCCAGTGGACTTAACCAGGAGTCCCTGTCATCTCCTGATTCTGAGTGAGCATGGCCAAGTCCTGGGTCTTGGTTTCCTCATCTGTAAAACAAATGAGGTTAGACAGAGCTTCACCCACCTTGGGTCAGGTCCTCAGCTCTGTGCAGAACACGTAGCATATTCTCCTGACTTCAAGAGACTCCCAGTCCAGGTGATCCCTAACGTCTGTTCAAACTGCCTGATTCTGTACTTTTCACCACCCATATTCTTTTTGCTGTCGCTGTGAGTCCTGGGGTTTGAATGGCTTTGTGGTTGGAAGTGAAGAAGTCCAAGCAGAGGGTGAAGAGGCTGCCAGTTCAACAGTGTGGAGTGGCAAGATATTAATCCAGTAGTTAATTCATCTTGCCACTGAATCCTAGGGGCCTGAAACCAGAAACCTAAGCATGAAGCTTCCACTGCTGGAGGATTTTATCCCCCCCACCAATTCAGGAATTGCTTTCAGCCAACATTACCTCTGCTTTCTGAGCACAAGCCAGGCTATTGTGCTGGAAATAATCTGCGTTAGTCTTATTGGAGTGGCTTGTGTTGCCATAGTTACTGTTTGGGTTCTGTGCACCTAAAATTTCAAGGATTTATCAGGAAAAAAAGAGTTTGCTGATTTTTCTCTTTGGAACATCAGATTGGAGAAAAAACGGATTTTTTTTCCTATTAAATGTCTTTTCTGGGTGGGTACTGTCATACCCGGCATTGCAGAGTTACGGTTAACTCTGCAGTAGTGAAAAGCAGGCTTGGCCATGGCCTTGAAAAATGGACTTGTCAGCATCATGCTGAGGACCCACAATCACTGCCTGATGGTGCATGGAAAGGCAGGTTGTCATTGCTGGTTGTGCAGCTCAGGAAATTGCATGAGACAGCTGGTTATTTATGACAGAGAAACACAGAGCTTCTTAGTAGGTTTCCCAGTTGCTGCCACTCTATAAACAGTCACTTTCCACCCAGCACTGAGGCTGGGTCAGAAGTTTTCATGGAGGTGGGAAGGGGAGCGGGGCATGAAATGGTGTGGGCAAAGAGAGCCAACCTGCTGCTCCACACACGTGAGCAACTGGAAGTGCGCTACATGGAGACTCTGCTTTTGTAGTAGTGATGTCTGTGCTGCCTGTTTGCTTGTCTAGTTTGCAGACTGCGTCAGCCCACAGTTGAGTCCAGAAATAGTCCCCTTTGCCTGGTCGCCATGAGCCAGACTGGTCTTTATGTGGCTGTCTCCTAGGAGCCCAAAGCTATGCCACATGGCTGGAAGCTGTGTTTACAAGCTTTTCATCTGCCTTCCTTAACTTGTGGTTGCTATGGTTTCCTTCGCCTGCTGGGCCTGGCCTTTTTAGGGGGACAGGCTGTCCACTCAACCGAAAGCCAGGGGCACAGCTCTGCCAGCATTGGCCTTTTGGCCACAATCCCAACCACATCTCATCACCTGCCCATTCTGAGCCCTAAACCTCACCCCTGGTGGGGCTGACCTTGACTTTTGCCCCAGCACCAGTCCAGTGTGGGTTCCACCACCTTACTGCCTATCCTGGGACTTTCCATTGGCCTTGTCAGGGCACTGATTTTGTTCTCATCAGACTGATTTCTCAGTAGCTTGGATGTTACTTCGTAGAGCCCTGTCTTCCTCTACAATCATCGCAATCTCCTACTTATATGCACGGCTCGTTTAAACCTCATGACAGCTCCATGAGGTGGCCATTGCATCCCCTGTAACAGACATCTGTTGCTGCTGGCCCAGCATCCATTCCTCCCTTTCCAGGCAATAGCATTTTGTCTTTTGGGGTACCGCTCCCTTTTCCCCATTCTCAGCTCTAGTGGGGCTCATCCCACCACTCTTATTCCAGGGCCTGGCCAATCAGAATATTCTTATCTCCTAGCTTCAATGGTTGGTCCAGGGATTCATCACGTGATCCAAGCCAGGTCAGTGAGAATTAATTACAGAACTTGCACAAGAAAGAAGTTTTTTTGCTCTTGTTTAGGGTATTAGATGTAATCTTGATGTGCTGGTATGGGGGGCCTACAACTTAGGAAGAATGAAACAATGCAGAGAATAGAATTAAGAGGTTAAGAGAGAACCTGTGACTTGGTGACATTGTGTGCCTCAGCTGTAAACCAAATACTTGAGTCAGAAAAAACTCCCTTTTTATGCAAATGCCTGTTTGAGTTGGGTTTTCTGTCACTTCCAAGTGACAGAGTCTGATATATCCCTATTCAAGAGGACATCGAGGCTCAGAGAAGTGAAATAACCTGTCCAGGATACCCAGCTACTGCAGTGTGACCCCATTTCTCTTGACTCCAAACACTGTCTCTTCCACTATCCCATACTGACTTTGAATAGTAGTCTTACATTTGTGATACATTTCACAACATGCAGAGTACTTTCACATGACTTATACCACACACCAATTTACTGCTCCCAGCACAGGGCTAATTATTTTTATTGTTATAAACACAGTACTATCATTCCCATTTTCTAGATGAGGGTATTGAAGACTGGTTGCGTGTGCACTTAGTGAGTGACTAAGTGGGGCTGCTTACTTTAACTCTGGTTTAATATTCATTCCACCTCTCTCCATCACTCCCTGAATTGCCCCAGCTGCTGGCCTCTTGTCTCCTTCTTTTCCCCAAGGAGCCTTGACCACTCTGAGGTAGTTGCCTTTGGAGGAGGTCTGACATGATGGCAGGGGCATGGGGTCTGGGAGTCAAACAGATCCACGTTTAGATCTTGCTTCTACCACTTACTGACTCTGTAACCATGGGCAAGTTACTCACTTTATTCTGAACTCTAGTTTCCTCTTTTGTAAAACCTATGAGTCAGGGAGAATACTACTTACTTTACAAGATTTTTGTGAGGATTAAATGAAGCCAATGCATGTGAGCAGTAATAATAATAATATCAACAATGAACGTGAATTGAGCATTTACTATATTATTTAATATTATTATCTCTATATTCCAAATGAGAAAACCGAGGTACAGAAAGGTCAAGTGACTTGCCCAAGGTCACATATCTTATGAGTGGCAGAGCAGCATTCAACCCAAACATGCTGGTTAAGAACTCTTAATCACAGCACTCAGCAGAGTAAGTGTTTAAATAACAGAATTACTCTGTATCCTACTCCTATTTCTCTGAAAAGTTCAGTATCCGGTTTCAGGAAAGAACCGAAGCAGTGGATCTAGGGTGGAAGAGGGCCATGTCTGGTAGACAGATCAGAGTAGACTGGAGGCTATACCAGGGAGGTAATAACGGTCAGAGCACCTACATGGATCAGAGACGAGGAAGACAGGTGGGGCCTGGATGCCAATAAAGGAGGGCCCAGGAAGACATGTGGGCTTAGGAACTAGAGACCCACAGAGCCAGAGAAAGCACACTAGGAGACGCCGTAGTGACCCAGAAGGCTCTTTATTTCAGGCTGAGAGCTTTGCTGTGGTTTCTGTTAAGCCAGGAACCCACTGAAGAGTAGTTGACCGGGGCCCTGCAGGAGAAGGGGTTAGGATTAGGTGGAACTGCAGCTTCTGGCAGGCATCTGTATCTTGACATTGACTGAGGCTTGATAGTGATAATCTCAACTCATTCACTCAATATATCTTTGTAACCCAATGGAAAAAAGTCTTATTTTCCTAGCAGTAGATTCTTTCCTCGCTTAGGACTGCCCGTCCTTCCTCATTTCAGGAAACGTATGTAGGTGGGTGAACACTTTGATCAGCTGCTTGGGGTGGGGGTGAAGATGAGTTCCTAAGCATTAAGCTTGAAGAACAATATGTAGATGGTTCTGCTCCATTAACTAACCACCAGGCTCATATTTGGTTGAGTGGGTTGGTACTTTAAGGCTGAGAACCGAATAGATTTGGGACAATAGAGCATAGTTTTTAGAGGCTGAGAAAAAGGAAGAGGAAGAGAAGGAGCAAAAATGAACTAACTGCAGGGGAGAAGACTTTGAGGGAAAAGAAGAAAAATATTTAAAGGAACTTTTATGAAATCTCGTCACACTATGTGCAGTGTAAACTTTCCTTTCTGTCTCCCCAACAATTCTTTGGTAAAATAGACATTGCTTATTAATGTGTTGCGGCATTTAATTTCTTTTGAGAATACATTGAAATGCTGAGTCCCCATTCAAGGTGGGCATATGATGAACAAAACTTGCCCACTGGGATCTTGCCACATCTGGGACACATATTTTTGGAGCACCTACTATGTGCCAGGTATAGTGCCAGGCACTGAGGTTAAAAAAACTAGACATGGTCTTGGCTCCTAAGAAGTGTACAGTCTTTCGGAAGAGCATGTATGGAAACAGATTCGGTGGAAGACTTTAATCTGGGAGGCTGAACATCAGAGTTGTTCTAAAAGGATATTGAATGTGGTCTTTCACTTACAGACAGACATATGGACCAATGGAATAAAGAGCCCAGAGACAAACCCTCATATATATGGTCAAATGATTTTCAGCTAGGGTTTGAATACCATTCAATGGGGAAAGGACAGTGTTTTCAACAAAGAGTTTTGGGAAAACTGGATATTGACTTGCAAATGAATGAAATTGGACCCTTATTTTATACCATATGAAAAAAAAAACACCTCAAAATGGATTCGAGACCTAAATATAAGAGCTAAAACTATAAAACTCTTAGAAGAAAACATAGGGGAAAAGTTTCATGACATTGAATTTGGCAGTGATTTCTTGGATATGACATCAAAAGCATAGGCAACAACAGAAAAATAGATAAATTGGACTACATCAAAATTTAAAACTTATGTGCAACAAAGGCCACAGAGTGAAAAGGCAATGAACAGAATGGGAAAAATATTTGCAAATCATCTATCTGATAAAGGGTTAATATCCAGAATACATAAAGAACTCCTACAACTCAACAACAGCATTAAAAACAACCTCATTAAAAAATTGACATAGCCTAGGGATAAGACAGGAATAAAGACGCAGACGTAGAGAAAGGACTTGAGGATACGGGGAGGGGGAAGGGTAAGCTGGGATGAAGTGAGAGAGTGACATGGACACACATACACTACCAAATGTAAAATAGATAGCTGGTGGGAAGCAGCCACATAGCACAGGGAGATCAGCTCAGTGCTTTGTGACCACCTAGAGGGGTGGGATAAGGAAGGTGGGAGGGAGACGCAAGAGGGAGGGGATATGGGGATATGTATACATACAGCTGATTCACTTTGTTATACAGCAGAAACTAACACACCATTGTAAAGCAATTATACTCCAATAAAGATATTAAAAAAAAATGGACATAGGACATTTCTCCAAAGAAGAAAAATAAATGGCCAGTAAGCTCATGAACAGATGCTGAACATCACAAATCACTAGAGAAATGCAGATTAAAACCATGGTAAGGTATCTCTTCATACCCATTAAGACGACTACTATCAAAACAGAAAATAACAAGTGTTAGTGGGAATGGGGAGAAATTGGAACCCTTGTACACTGTTAATGGAAATGTAGAATGGTACAGCCACTGTGGAAAACAGTATGGCAGTTCCTTAAAAGAGTAAAGATAGAATTACCATATGATCCAGCAATTTTACTTCTGGATATATACACACAAGAACTGAAAGCAGGGATTTGAACAAATATTTATACAACAATGTTCATAGCAGCATTAATCACAATAGCCAAAATGTGGAAACAGCTCAAATGTCCATCAATGGATGAATGGATAAACAAAATGTGGTCTATACAAACAATGAAATATTATTTAGGCTTAAAAAAGGAATGAAATTCTGACACATGCTACTACATGGATGAACCTTGAGGACATTATGCTAAGTGAAACCTTCTAGTCACAAAAGGGCGAATACTGTATGATTCCACTTATATGAGAGACCTAGAACAGTCAAAATCAGAGGCAGAAAGTAGAATGAAGGTTTCCAGGAGCTGGGGAGTGGGTACAGGATTTCAGTTTGGGGTGATGAAAATGTTCCTGAGATAGATGGTGGTGGTAGCACAGCAATGTGAATATACTTAATGTCACTGAACTGTACACTTAAAAATGGTTAAGGTGATAAACCTTATGTGTATTTTACTGCAGTCAAAAAAGTTTTCTTAAGTAAAAAAAAAAAAGTTATCACTCACTCAAAAATCATACCACTGTAAAGACTGACAACATTTTGTACTGTGAAGAGATGATGTGATTTGGTGGACTGTGAATGACTGGTGATGGCTGCCCAGAGGTAGATTGTCATAGACAATGGCCATGGCATTGCAATGGACTTGTGGCTACAGAAATTGTGACAGTTTTTGAACATTCATCTGCTGTGGCAGGTAAAAATGACTTTAGTTTGATCATTGTCAAGCTAAACAAATTTTGGCATTAAGTTATCGAAACTCCAGAACTATTGTAATGTCAGAATGGAGCAGGTCTAAGACCTTCCATGCAAATGATCTTCTGCTGTGATTGCAATATGAGAAGCACCATGAAAGAGATAGGTGTATAGTACCTATTTGTTCACGCAGTCTTTTTTTTTTTTTAAGATTTATTTATTATTTATTTATTTAATTTAGTTTTGGCTGTGTCGGGTCTTAGTTGCGGCATGTGGGATCTTTGTTGAGGCATGCGGGATCTTTCGTTGTGGTGCTCAGGCTCTTTGTTGCGGTGCACAAGCTTCTCTCTAGTTGTGGTGCACTGGCTCCAGGGCTCATGGGCTCTGTAGTTTGCAGCACGCAGGCTCTCTAGTTGAGGCATGCAAGCTCAGTAGTTGTGGCATGTGGGCTTAGTTTCCCCATGGCATGTGGGATCTTTAATCCCCTGACCAGAGATCGAACCCGAGTCCCCTGCATTGTAAGGCGGATTCTTTACCACTGGACCACCAGGGAAGCCCCTGTTCACTCAGCCTTGAGATATTTCCTGTGGACTTCATATGTTCCAGGAGACAGGACAGAGGTGTACATTCCTAATTTTTCTCTCCATCCTCTGCCATTCTGTGCTTTCTTCTTTTGGCATCGTGCTTTGGCTGTAGGGTTCATTTTGCCTTGTTAGCCAGGCTGATGTGATGGAAATTCAGCCTACAAAATGGTACCTTTTGTTCAATGGGGAAAGCAATTGTCCCAAGCTTTCAGAAGTTTATGTGTAGGTTTACGGAACTGCTCTCAGCAACAACACCTCTGAGGGAGTGAGGGCAGCAGAATCAATCCCTGGGAATCTCTGAAGCTGGAATGATCCTTCAGAGTTGTCCAAAGTGTGGTGGGACCACCTATGCCACAGTCATTGATGCAAGTGTCTGAGGAGGGGGCATAATGTGGAGTGAGTGGTGTCCTTGGCTGAGGTCAAGGCCTGAGGGGAGTTGTAACTGGGAGCCCTCAACAGCCAGCACTCCTGGGCACTTGGGGAGTGAGTGCCTCAGTCCTGATGGGGATCTGGTGGCACAGCAGACTCACAGGCACTGTATGGATACTCTGCTTTGGTCCTCAGGAATTCCTGGTGGAAGATTTAGGCCATTTCCTGGAAAGGTAGCACACAGTACCAGCAGCATGAACAAAACAAGAGTTGAGTTCTTGTTAACTTTTTAAAAATCTCTTGCTCAAACAATATTAAAAAAGCAAAAATAGAAATAAAATTTTAAACCCCTGCCTTCCTTCTGAATTACTTGTTTTCACTTGCTGTGCTATTATCTGGTCAGATTAGCCTTATGCACATACCAGTTTTATATAGTTAAGATTATAGGTATTATGTATATGTGTATATATGATGTATTATATGTGTATAAACAACACTATATTTTCCTTACTATAGTTTTTTTTTTAGTGTTTTTTAAATGAGTTAAATTTCATACAGAAAAATGTACAGATCTTATTATACAATTAGACTAGTTTTGATAAATGTATACACCTGAGTAACTACCACCCCAGTCAAGGAAACATTTCCATCACTCTGAAAAGTTCCTGGTGACCTCACCTGGTCAGTTTCCACCCCCATAGGCAACTCTTGTTCTGATTTATTAAAAAAAATTTTTTTCCAGTTCTATTGAGATATAATTGACATATAGCACTGTATAACTTTAAGGTATATAGCATAGTGACTTGACTTACATATGTTGTGAAATGATTGCTGCAAGTTTAGTTATCTATCATCTCATACAGATACAAAAAAAAGAAAAAAAAATTTTCCCTTGTGATGAGAACTCTTAGGATTTACTCTCTTAACTTTCAGATATACTCTGCAGCCGCGTTAACTATAGTCATCAATGTTGTACCTTACATCCCCAGTACTTATTTATCTTATAAGTGGAAGTTTGTACCTTTTGACCACCTTCCTCCAATCCCCCCATCTCACCCCCTGTATCTCTGGTAACCACAAATCTGATCTCTTTTTCCTGAGTTTGGTTTTGTTATTGTTGTTTTTAGATTCCACAAGATTTCTTTCTTTTTTATGGCCGATATTTCAATTTATGTAGATACCACAACTTCTTTATCCATTCTTTTTTGTTTTTTAATTTGTTTTTGGCTGTTGAGTCTTTGCTGCTGCATGCGGGCTTTCTGTAGTTGTGGCGAGTGGGGGCTACTTTTTGTTGTTGCGGTGTGTGGGCTTCTCATTGCGATGGCTTTTCTTGTTGCGGAGCATGTGTTCTAGGGGCACAGGCTTCAGTAGTTGCAGCATGTAGGCTCAGTAGTCGTGGTGTGCGGGCTCTAGGGCACAGGCTCAGTAGTCGTGGCTCACGGCCTTAGTTTCTCTGAGGCATGTGGGATCTTCCCAGACCAGGGTTGGAACCTGTGTCCCCTGCATTGGCAGGCGGATTCTTAACCACTGTGCCACCAGGGAAGTCCCTTATCCATTCTACCTATTCAGCACTCAGGTTGTTTCCAGATCTTGGCTACTGTAAATAATGCTGCTAGGAAAAGTGAGGGCATGGGAGCAGATATCTTTTTGACATAGTGTTTTTGTTTCCATCAGATACATTCCTAGAAGTGGAATTACTGTATCATATGCTAGTTCTATTTTTAATTATTTTAAAATTTAGTTTATTTATTTATCTTTGGCTGTGCTGGGTCTTCGTTGTTGCATGTGGGCTTTCTCAAGTTGCTACGAGCAGGGGCTACTCTTCATTGTGGTGTGTGGGCTTCTTGTTGCGGAAGCTTCTCTTGTTGCGGAGCACGGGCTCTAGGCATGCGGGCTTCAGTAGTTGTGGCTTGCAGGCTCTAGACCACAGGCTCAGTAGTTGTGGTGCACGGCCTTAGCTGCTCCGCGTCATGTGGGATCTTCCCGGACCAGGGCTGGAACCCGTGTCCCCAGCATTGGCAGGCGGTTTCTTAACCACTGCACCACCAGGGAAGCCCTATTTTTAATTTTTTGAGGAACCTCCATACTGTTTTCCATAGTGGCTGTACCAATTTACATTCCCACCAACAGTGCACAAGGGTTTCCTTTCCTCTACACCCTGGCCAGAAATTTGTTATCTCTTATCTTTTTTTTTTTTTTTCAGTACGCGCGCCTCTCACTGTTGTGGCCTCTCCCGTTACGGAGTGCAGGCTCAGTGGCCATGGCTCACAGGCCTAGCTGCTCCGCCGCATGTGGGATCTTCCCGGACCGGGGCACGAACCCGTGTCCCCTGCATCGGCAGACGGACTCTCAACCACTGCGCCACCAAGGAAGCCCATCTTATCTTTTTTATAATAGTCATTCTAACAGGCATGAGGTGGTATCTCAGTGTGGTTTTGATTTGCGTTTCTGTAATGATTAAAGATGTTGAGAGCGTTTTTCATATACCTGTTGGCCATTTGTATATCTTCTCTGGAGAAATGTCTATTCAGGTCCTTTTCCCAGTTTTAATTGGATTATTTGGTTTTTTGCTATTGAGTTTTGTGAGTTCTTCATATATTTTGGATATTAGCACCTTATCAGAGAGGTGATTTGCAAATATTTTCATCCATTCTGTTGGTTGCCTTTTCATTTTTTTTAAAAAATAAATTTATTTATTTTATTTATTTAGTTTTGGCTGCATTGGGTCTTTGTTGCTGTGCATGGGCTTTCTCTAGTTGTGGCGAGCAGGGGCTACTCTTCGTTGCGGTGCATGGGCTTCTCATTGCAGTGGCTTTTCTTGTTGCAGAGCAGGGGCTCTAGGCACACAGGCTTCATTAGTTGTGGCACATGGGCTCAGTAGTTGTGGCACATGGGCTCTAGAGCGCAGGCTCAGTAGTTGTGGCACACGGACTTAGTTGTTCCGCCGCATGTGGGATCTTCTCAGACCAGGGCTCAAACCTGTGTCCCCTGGATTGGCAGGCGGATTCTTAACCACTGCGCCACCAGGGAAGCCCTGGCTTTTCATTTTGTTGATGGTTTCCTTTGTTGTGCAGAAGCATTTTTTAGTCCTCTTATTTATTTTTTACTTTGTTGATTGTACTTTAGGTGTCATAGCCTGAAAATCATTGCCAAGACTCTGATTTTTATCATCATGGGTTAGTTTTGTCTGCTTTTGAATTTTACATAAAAGGAAGCCTAGAGGATTCACTCTTTTGATACAAACATATTTTAAAAATCGACTTTTCCCTGTTCTTTATACTAATGTATTTTTCTGGATGTGAAAAGTATATCTTTTTATTATCAACATTTGAAAATATAGAATAATATTATGCAGCATTAAAAATTATTGTCCTTAGATCCACTCTCCATAGGTAACCGCTGAATCTTGGCATATTTCCTTACAGCGGTGGTTTTCAAAGTCTAGTCTCCAGGCTAACAACATCAGAGAACTTGTTAGAAATGCAAAATTTCTAGCCTCATCCCAGGCTTCTGAGTCAGAAACTTTGCAGGTAGCGCCCAGCAGTGTGTTTAAGGAAGTCCTCCAGGTGTCTCTGATACATGAGTATTTGAGAACCATTTCCTTATAATGTTTTTCTCTTTCTTTCCTTTCTTTCTTAGATGAGATCATGCTGTGCTAACATTTTTACGTTCTACCTTTTCATGTAACAATTTATTGGAAACATTACTATGTCATGACAGTTAATGAGTTAACTTATCCAGACTAAGAAAAATTTGTATGGTATGTAAGTATAGTAATGAAGCTAAATGTGGCCTGTTTTGGCTTTTGCCTTCTCTTGGGATATCTACTTCCCAACTCGACCGCATTTGTGGGCAGCTTCCTTTACTGACTCTCATCACCATTTAGCATGATGGTGCTGGAAATGTGTTTGGGTGGAATGATTCCAGTTGAACTTGGGAAGATTTACAGACAGACCTCGTCTGGTGTAGGTCTGGTGAGTAACAATTTCATCCAGGCAAATGATGCAGAGGACTGACACTTGTCGTTCCCAAATAAGAGTTGGTCTTCTGAAGTCTAGGTGGGCAGACACAGACATGCCAATGACAGAGGACACATCTTGAAGGAAAGGTAGCTAAGTGGCTCTGTTGGGGACACTGTCTGGGTCCTTGGTTATAGTTGAACAATAACCCTCCCTCTTGCCTCATGAGCCAGCCCTACTAAGGAGCACTATGTCCAGTGGGAGACTCCAGACTGGCAGGCCTTATCCTCAGTTGTCCTGAGTATATCCCTCCATATAAAGGCTTTATAGTCATCTTACAAGAAATTATCTTTAAAGAAATGACCTTGAGGACTCAGATTGGGAAAGTAACTTACCCAAGGTCACATAGTTGGGGTGTGTTGGCAATGCTGTGATTCCCATCTAAATCACCTAACTCCAGATTCTGCCTGCTTTCCGCTCTCGGTGCTGCCTTCTAGAGAGTATATGGTCCTTTTCCTATGCCTGGTGGACAGGGCATCAGGAAAGGGGGCAGTGTCAGACTGTTTCAGGGCATTAGGTACCTATATTGACACTTCTGGGGAAAGTGATAGAAGAAAACATGAAAGGCAAAGTGAGTGGGTTTTGGAACTATGTTGATTTGATTTAGAGTCAGAGATAAGGCACTTATGGGTTGTGTGACTGTATCAGTTATCTGTAGCTGAGTAACAAATTATCCCCCAAAATGTGGCATAAGACACACACATTGGGCTTCCCTGGTGGCGCAGTGGTTGAGAGTCCGCCTGCCGATGCAGGGGACACGGGTTCGTGCCCTGGTCTGGGAAGATCCCATATGCCGCGGAGCGGCTGGGCCCGTGAGCCATGGCCGCTGAGCCTGCGCGTCCGGAGCCTGTGCTCCGCAACGGGAGAGGCCACAACAGTGAGAGGCCCGCGCACCACAAAAAAAAAAACAACAAAAAACACACACATTTATTATCTCACAGTTTCTGTGGATCAACAATCCAGGTTTGGTTTCCCTGGGTCCTCTGCTTCAGGAGCTCTCATGAGGCTGCAGTTGAGGTGTCAGTTGGTGCTGAGGTCTCATATGAAGACTCAACTGGGGAAAGGTCTTATATTAATCAACTCGGGCTGCCATAACAAAGTACCACAGACTGGGTTGCTTAAACAGCAGACATTCACAGTTCCAGAGCCTGGAAGTCTGAGGTCAGGGGGCCAGGTGGGCTCTGGTGAGAGCTCTGTTCCTGGCTTGCAGACAGCCACCTTCTTGCTGTGTCCTCACATGGTGGAGGGAGAGAGAGCAAGATCTCTGGTCTCTTATAAGGATACTAGTCCCTTCATGAGGGCCCTACACTCACGAGCTCATCTAAATCTAATTTACCTTCCAAAGGTCCCATCTCCAGACACTAGCACTTTGGGGGTTAGGGCCTCAGCGTATGGATTTTGGGGGAACACAGTTGAGTCCATAGCAGATCCACTCCTAAGCTTGTGTGGTTGTTGGTAGGACTCAGTTCCTTATGGGTTGCTGGACTAAGGGCCTCAGTTCCTTGCTGCCTGTCAGTTAGAGGTCACCCTCTGTTACTTCCACATGGGCCTCTCCAACAAGGCAGATGACTTAACTTCTCTGAATCATCCCCCTTTTTACCCTATGAAATGGGGACGGTTATAGCTCTTCGAGAGTTGCTGTGATAATTCATTGACATAATGTAGAAAATAGCTTTGCACAGAGGCTGGCATCTTGTTGGGGCTTCCTAAATGGTAACTTTTATTACTGTTATTATAATTTTTTGAGCATCTGATACTCTAGAGCCTGGCCATTGTCCAGATTGCATATGAGGATATGTCCCCTGTCTCCTGCTATAACAGAGTCTTCCCCAGGTTAAGGACAGTTTCTAAACCACAGAGAAAATGCAGTTTATTTCCTGAAGCATCTCAGACCACTGGACTGGCAGTTCTCAGAGATGTGCCATGAAGTATACAGTAGTCATACCTTTTTTTGTCCCTCCATGTCAGCCTCTTAGAGCAGGCCCAAGAGTTTCCTTTCACACCCCTAGAGAAACCAGACCCCTTACAGCATCCACTGCCCGTGCATGACATGGATTCTCCAGGAAGTTCAACTTGAGCCACCTTCACGTAGTCCACCTCAGTTTATCCTGTCTCTTAAACCATTGTCTGTTCTCGGTCTCATATTTGGTACTGTCTCAAAGCATAGTGTCTGCTCCTTTCCCATCCAGTCCTGGCACAGTTAACAAGGTGAAGCAGTGCTTTCCAGAGGCCTTGGAAGCCATATCTTTCTCAGTCATCATTTGGGGCTATTACAGGGGGAAGTATGACTTTGTCTTATTGCCGCGGGATCATGTAGATGTCCTAATCCTCACTCTGCAGAAATAAGACCAGACTGAATGTCTGTTCTGAATTATCTTTCTGCCTAAATGGAGCCCAGGAGGGACCCTAACTTGCAAAAAATATATTATTCAGCTGAATGCTGATTTCATTTCCTAAAAGAGATTGGGTCCAAATAAGACTTTAATTGAATTCAGCCTCTTGACCTGACACTGACTTGGTTCTCCCTCCCAGTGCCTTCCAACATTAGACAAGGGAGGAGGAGGAGAAATAGACAAATAAAGAGATTCACATGGATTTATAGGCCGAACCACTTCCACATTCCTTAAAGCCGGAATGGCTGTATAAGAAACAGCTGCAGTATTTACTGGGGCCTCATGAGGCCTCATTACCATCCCACCTCCTCACAGCGGGTGTTCAGCTCCAAATGGAGTGCAGTGGAGGGAGTAATTGACTCTGCTGCTCTGGCACCTGGTGTTTCTGCCAAATGCCTGAGGTCCCTGCAGCAAAGAAACCGCCTGTCCTGAGCTGGGTGGAGGGAAGCCTCAGGGCCTCTAGAGAGAGGTGGAGAGCAGAGCCAAGAGGAGGTCAGAAGGGATTTCATTGTTCACTTGTTCATATCTTTGTCCATTCACTCAAGAATTTTTTATTGAGCACCTACTAAATGTCGGGTACTGTTTAGGCACAGGAGACATAGTGAGACATGGTCCCTGCCTTCTGAGAGCTTATACTCTAGAGCCGCTCTGTCCAATACAGTAACCATGAAATTTAAATATAAACTCATTAAAACAAAATCAAATTGAAAATTCAGTTATTCAGGCACATGTGCACATTTCAAGTGCTCATAGGCTAATGGTCATTGTATCAATCAGTACAGGTAAAGAACATTTCTGCCACTGCAGAAAGGTCCATCAGACCCACTGGAATAGAGTGGGTGGGGTGCAGAGGGTCATTAAGTGAACAATCATATAGGTAAATAAGGTAACGTCAGATGTAGTGACACTATGAAGAAAACAAAACGGGAATGGGCTAGAGTTGCCTTTTGAGTAGGGTGGTTTGGGTGGGCTTCTCTGAGAATTATTGAAGTGTCCACTGAGCCCCTGTATGCCTTGACACACGGGCCAAGGTCCTGGAGGGAGCTGGGTGACCCTGGAGGGAGCTGGGTGAACAGCAAGTCCTTGGAGCATTCCAGAAGTGTAAGAAAGCTGCTGTGGCTTGGAGTAGGGAGCCAGAGGGGGAGCAGTATGGGGTCAGGGGCAAGGCAGAGGCCCAGTTGCATGGGTCATGGGGAAGAGTGTGATGGGAGGCTATTGCAGGGTATTTAGAGGGACGCATCAGGATCTGATTTATATGTTACAAGCTCACTCTGGCTTCTGGGTTGATCATGGATTGTAAGGAGGCTAGACTGGAGGCAGAGGGACCAGGAAGGAGGCTATTAAGGTAGCTAACCCCAGAAGGGTAGCTCTGTAGGAGATAATTCCTCATCTGAAAGTATGGGTACAATAATAGTACCCAGTGTATGCTGTCACTGATGCAAGGATACAGTGAAGCAACATTTGTGAAGGACCCAGTCTTCAGAGCACCGCAGTACGTGGCATTATCTTGTCTAACTCCCTTTATAGCTCGCCTAGATGATGCTAACAGCCTCTCCTCTGCTTTCTAGTTCCTCGTCTTGCCTATTCTAGCCCAGTTTCCTCACTGTCAGTGGAGTCACCTTTTCGGAAAGGCCAATCTGTTGAGGTCAGTTCCCTTCAGAGGCTCCCGACTGAACCTCAGCTAAACTTGAAACTTGTTAACATGGCTTAGGAGGCTCTTCACACTGTGGCCCACGTTCCTCTCCGGGATCATATCCTTCAGGCTCCACCTTGAGCTCAGACTCCACCTACACTGATCATCACCATTTAGCTCATGCCACTCCACATGCCCAAAACACTTTCCCTCTCTGTCTTGGACTTGCTGTCTTCAGCTCTCTCTCTTTCTAGGCTCAGCTTAGAAATTTCCACCTCTGAGAAGTCATCTCTGGCTCTCCAAGTGTAGGTCAGGTGCATTTACCATGAGAGCCCATGGAACTCTGTATTTTTTCCTCATGTTTAGCTATAATTGCTTGTTTACCTGTCTTCTCAATTAAACTAAGATCCCCATGTCAGTTGGGATTATGTCCATCTGGTCTGTGATTGTGTCTAGCTCTTTGTATGCTTAGCTCATATGAAATGTTTAAGATATATTTGTTGAATGAGTAAGTGTATGAGTTAATAAAAATTTTCAATTCATATCCCTTAGTGTAGCTGCTTTCCTTCTCTTTATCCTTCTTTTTCCCATTATTATTATTATTTTGAATCAGCCATTCTTCAGGCTTCCTAACCTGAGTGTCTTAGCTCAGGCTACCGTAACAAAATACCATACTGAGTGGCTTAAACAATAGATATTTATGTTCTCCTAGTTCTGGAGGCTGGAGGGCCAAGGTTAGGTGTGAGCATGGTCTGGTTTTCATTAGGACCTTCTCCTGGCTTGCAGACAGCTACCTTCTTGCTGTGTTTTCACACACAGGAGGGGTTTGGGGGAAGAGAGAGTGAGAGAGACTGAGAGAGAGAGAGTGTTGCCGAGAGAGCTCTCTGGTGTCTCTTCTTGTAAGGCACTAATCCCATCGTGAGGCCCCACCCTCATGACCTCATCTAACCTTAAGTATCTCCCAAAGGCCCCACTTTCAAATACCATCACAGTGGGGGTTAGGGCTTCAACATTTGAATTTGGAGGATGTTACAAACATTCAGTTTATAACTCTAAGACGAGGTGAGGATTTGACACGGGTTCCCTACTTCCTACCCTGGAATCCACTGACAGCTGATGGCCTGCATGATGTATTCAATAGTAGTTAGATGACCTAGGTTTAGAGCCCAGCTCCAGCATTTATGAATTGTAACACCCTGATCAAGTCACATCATCTCTTTCTTCTCCCAGTACTCAATAGAGGGTATTTAAGATGGTCAGGACACACTTGTTAACCACATATACAGGCTCAGTGGGTACTTCAATAATTCCTCACATCAACAGCATAAGACCTCTCATTTATTATCTCATTTAATCCTCTCAAGAACCCTAAGAATTCATATTGTTTTCCCATTGCAGAGATGAGAAGACTGAGTCTCTGGGAGTCCCCAGTAGTCCCTTTGTCCTGATCCTGGAATATTGTCCTTCTGCTTTTGTTTCATGGCCTCCTGTTTCACTCCTCACGCCCTGTCCGATCTTGAGGACTTGTGACCTGGGCAGGCATCTGTTGGTCTGCAGTCTCTGGCCTGAGTCCTTGTAGGTTGGTGCTGTGGTCTGAATGTTTGTGTCTCCCCCAAATTCACATGTTGGAATCCTAACACCAAATGTGATGGCATTAGGAGGTGGGATTTTTGGGAGGTGATTAGGTCATGAGGGTGGAGCCCTAAGAAATGGGATTAGTGCCCTTATATTAGAGACCTGAGAGAGCTCCCTAGTTCCTTCTGCCTACTGAGGATACATGAGAAGTCTGACTTGGAAGAGGGCCCTCAGGCAACCATGCTGGCACCCTCATCTCAAACTTCCAGTCTCCAGAACTGTGAGAAATAAATGTTTGTTGTTTACCAGCCACCCAGTCTGTGGTGTTTTGTTATAGTGCCTGAACAGACTAAGACTTTGTGCTACCTGACCAAGCACCTGTGACTATGCATTGCTGTGATTTTCCCCATAACTTAGAATTAAAAAACTTTAAAAGGTATAAGTTCTCTAGTGTGGACTTTCATAGGGTCAGTATATCAAACCCAATTCTTCCCCTTTCAAGTTTTGAACCAACTGAGAAGTAGATAAAGGAGAAAGGCAGAGGGTTATCTTGTTATTTATGTAACAAGCACATATATGACTTACTAGGTGCCAGCCAGCAACTTGCCCATGGTCACACAGCTAGTAGGTGGTAGAACCAGGCTTCCAACCCAGCTCCAGAAACTTGTTATTCTACTTCTTAAATCGTAAGCTTTGTTCATGATAAAGCTACAGTGGAGGACAGGGATTAGGTGCATGTCCAAAATGGCGAATTAACTCTCTATTCCTGAATTAGACTCTCCCAGCTGGTTGTGGCCCCCATAGGTGTCTCCACTATGGAGGAGCTAGCCCTGCTTCTCCTACTGCAAGTTTGGTACTTCCTATAAGCAGGCAGACCTGAAAAGAGAAGATTAAGGGGGTGAGTTCAGTGTCTCCTTCCAAATTTACCAATCTGCTAAGTCACTTTTCCTCCTCTAGGGAGGAGTAAGTGAGAGATGGGGAGAATGGCCAAAGTGTTCACTGAACTAAGGTCTCTTCAGGTGGAATAAATGTTCCCCCGAACCCCATGGAGGCTGTGGACCAAATGCCTCATCATCCTTGGAAGTGAGCAAACTCTGCTGGCAATGAGTCAAGGGCTCAAGTGTTCTCAAGTCCTTCTTTCTGTTCTTCCAGAATTAGGATTCTGAGGCCTAGCTGTGAATCACTGTTCCTGTGACTGCCTAGCCTTTGGATGGACAAGAGGACAGCTGGGCTGCATATCAGGAACTGCTCTTCTTAAAAAGCCAGAGGACTTCTGTAGCATCACCTAGCAGCCCTCCTCAGGCTTAGTGACAGGTCCTGATTGTTAAGAGACTGATTAAGTCTCCCCTTTTCTTTTTTCTTTTTTTTTTTGTGGTACGCAGGCCTCTCACTGTTGTGGCCCCTCCCGTTGCAGAGCACAGGCTCCGGACGTGCAGGCTCCGCAGCCATGGCTCACGGGCCCAGCCGCTCCGTGGCATGCGGGATCTTCCTGGACCGGGGCATGAACCCGTGTCCCCTGCATCGGCAGGCGGACTCCCAACCACTGCGCCACCAGGGAAGCCCTCCCCTTTTCTTAACAGAGCCAAGTGGGCATGTGCCTGAGGCTTGAGGGTTCCTGTGTGTATCTCAGTGTCTCTCGTAGGGTCTGGTGCCTATATGGGTGGGGAAAGAACATCGGATGTGGGATCAGGTGTCCTGGTTTCTTGCCTGGCTCCCATTTATTAGCCATGGGAGGTTGAGAAAGTCCTTCAGCCTCCCTGTGCCTTCATTTCCTCATCTGTAAAATGGGAGTGATATTACCTATCTCAAAGGGCTGTGTGAGGATCAAGATAATGGATGAGAATGTGCTTTATAAACAACAAAGCTGGATAATTTCAAGCTGCTTTTATCACATTTCCCAAGGATCTTTTCTGTGAATCCCCCTTTCTTCTTTCCCACATCCTTTTCATAGCAGACACAGGTTGATTGCTCATCCAGCATCCATTCTTCCTTCTTCTGGAATAGCACCCTGATTCTTCTTTGGGAATCTCTTGGGCCACGTGGATTGTTTGGATCTGACCCATCCTACAGCTCCTTGGGCAAGCCCATGATCCAGGCCTGACCAAGCAGAATATTCTATCCCTCTGGCCATACTAATTGGTTCAAGCATAGCCATGGGCCCCAGCTTGGCTCAGCTGACCATTCTTGGGGCTTTTGCTGGAATTCCTGGGAAGGACTTTGCCTTCTTTGCCAGAATTGCCAGCTTGAAGAATGTATGCCTGGACTGTTGGGGGCCACCTTTGCCATCTTATGGGGAGAGTCTGCCACTATACAGGAAAGCAGAATGGTGAGTTGGAGAAAGGTGTGTCCTCTTGAAATTGTTAGAGCTCCTGGACCCAGCCATGCCTGATTTATGTTCATTATGAATGAGGTTGATTAGCATTTCATATGTTTTTCTCTTTCTGTGAACTGTTATTCATATTCTTTACTGATTTTTCTACTGGACTGTTGGTGTTTTTCTCGTAGATTTGAAGGAACATTTTTTGGTATTTATTTTATATTGAACTGAAATTCACAGAAGATAAAATTAACCACTTTCGAGTGTACAATTTGGTGGCATTTAGTACATTCACAATGTTGTGCAACCATCACTTCTATCTAGTACCAAAGAATTTTCATCATCACCAAATCGTATCCATTAAGCAGTCACTCCCCATTCTCCACCTCCCTCAGCTCTTGGCAACCACTAACCTACTTTCTATCTCTATGGGTTTATTTTTTCTGGATATTTCATATAAATGGACTCATACAATATGAGACCTTTTGTGTCTGTCTTCTTTCACTTAGCATAATGTGTCAAAGATTCATCCAGATTGTAGCATCATCAGTGTTTCATTCCTCTTTATGGCTGAATGATATTCCATTATACATATAGAACATGCTTTACTTATCCATTTGTCTGTTGATGGACATTTGGATTATTTCCACCTTTTGGCTATGGTGAACAGTGCTGCTAGAACATTCATGTACAAGTATTTGCTTGAACTGTATATTAGGAAAATTAGTCCTTGGCCTGTGATAGGTGTTGCAAACATGCTTTCTCAGTTTGCAGTTTGCCTTTGACTTTGCTTGTGATTTTGGCCAGGCAGAATTTTGAAACAGTTGTTATGTAGTTGAATCTTTCAGGCTTTTATGGCTTGTGGGTTTTGTGACACAGTTAGGAAGGCCATTATTTTTAAATTTAATTTAATTTTTCTTTTAAGCATGCACTGTGTAGCATGCAGGATCTTAGTTCCCCCACCAGGGTTCAAAGCCATACCTCCTGCATTGGAAGTACAGAGTCTTAACCACTGGACTGCCAGGGAAGTCCCAGGAAGGCCATCATTATACTTGAGGTTATAAAATAATTCTTCCATTAAAACTGCAACTTGGGCTTCCCTGGTGGCGCAGTGGTTGAGAGTCCGCCTGCCGATGCAGGGGACACGGGTTCGTGCCCCGGTCTGGGAAGATCCCACATGCCGCAGAGCGGCTGGGCCCGTGAGCCATGGCCGCTGAGCCTGCGCGACTGGAGCCTGTGCTCCGCAACGGCAGAGGCCACAACAGTGAGAGGCCCGTGTACCGCAAAAACAAACAAACAAACAAACAAAACCCTGCAACTTACCTACTCCTATCAAACAGGGATTAAAAACAGCCGCACTTGCCCCCCTCTTCCCCTCACCCCCTCCCCACCCCGAGTTACTGTGAGGACCAAATAAGAGAAACGATATGAAAGGGCTTTATAAAATATAAAGCAGTATATATATACAGAAAAGACATGTTATTATCGTCACTATTAACTGTATCAAATTCTGGCACTAACTAGCTGAGTTCTGCTGTTGCTTTCATTTTGCAGAGCAGAGATTGAAGGGCAGAATTATTTACCAAGCCAGCCAAGGATGCATTAATTGGTAGCATTGGAGAATGTCACAAAAGATATCAACTCTTATTAGTCATCTTGGGAGTGTTTCATATTTGACCAGAAAAATAAAATTGCCTTAAACTAAAAACTATTCTGGTCATTCTTCCTCCAAGTAGAGTCTTTTTTTTTTTTTTTTTCTACCAGGAAAAGAAACCAGTTCAGTGGGTTTTGTGTTATTCAGCTGTAATTGTGATTTAAGCTTCATCAATGGCTGTTTGTGACATGTTTTCCTTATATTTTAAACTCTAAATTCTTTCTTTAATGGCAGACTTCAGGTTGAACACTATATTGATTGAAGAAAAATGTTACTACTTGACAGCAACTATTCCTACGCTGATTGCTCTGGGATAGAATTGGGTACTGGTTGAGTCCTTGGGCTCTGATATGGCCGGATGTGGGCTTGCATGCAATTCAGTTGTGTGATCCTGGGCAAATTGCTTCGCTGCTCTGTCCCCCTGTTTCCCCATCTGTAAAACAAGGATGATTACAGCACCTGACCCAGTGATAAGATCTATGTCAGTGATAAAACCTATATAGAATACTTGGCCCAGTGCCTGTATGGAGTGAGGGCTTGATAAATATTAGCTATTAGTATAATTCAGGAATATCTAAAAGAATCCAGGAAATGAGCCTGAGGGAAGTGAAATATACCCTTCAGGGGCTATTCCCATCCTTGGGGGGTGGGGCTGGCACAGATCAAATCACGTGGCAGAGCCCCTGGCCCTGCCGCCTACCACATTTATTTTTGGAGCAATCTGGTTTCTGTTTCTTCCATGTGAAGGGTAATTATCAGGTATGGCAGTTGGTTCTCATATAGCGAGGAAGAAGTGGCCACATGGAAGAGAATGTCACAGAGGGCAGCTGGGAGATTGGGGTGAGCTGTGGGGAGGAGTGGAAGGAAAAGAGCAGGTCATACCACCTCTTCTTGGGGAAGGAAGATTCTGGATGCTGTGGGTTCACGGTGTGTTATGATGTATTCACAGGGGGCACAACGCTTTTTTTCTTTTTCCGTTTTTCTTTTTCCTCCCTTCCTGCTTCCAACCCAGGCATGTGTGGAGCCCCATCTCTGGTCCTAGACCCAGCATGGTTGAACCCTAAAAAGAAATACTGCATGGGACCTCTGCTATGTGCCAGGCACTTTAAACCCATGATCACACTGGATCCTGTGCAAAGAGTGAGATTCCCACCATTTTACGGACGAGGAAACTGAGACTCAGTGAAGGCACAGAAGCTACCTAAGACCCCCCAACACGCTGGAATGGCAGAGCCAGAATTTAAACCACCACCTGTCTTTTTTTTTGCGGTACGCGGGCCTCTCACTGTTGTGGCCTCTCCCGTTGCGGAGCACAGGCTCCAGACGCGCAGGCCCAGTGGCCATGGCTCACGGGCCCAGCCGCTCCGCGGCATGTGGGATCCTCCCAGACCGGGGCAGGAACCCGTGTTCCCTGCATCAACAGGCAGACTCTCAACCACTGCACCACCAGGGAAGCCCCACCACCTGTCTTATGCCGAAGCCCAGCTGCTTCTGTTGTTCAGCACCTAGCTCTATACCGTACTTCATTTCAGTTTTATATGGCTTTTTGCGACATTTCTCTGGCTCAGGTCCTTACACATGGGTCTCCCAGAAATCTTTGTGGATTTTAAATTTTAGTAATGAAGAGAATAGCTGACATTTGCTAGTTCCTGCCTCAAATAGGCAACAAGCAGTTTAAGTCACTTGCTCTAGTGTTCAGAGCTGGTCAGTGGCAGAGCCAGGCAGGGAATCCAGTTTGTCACATCCCCAAATGCATGATACTAGCTCCCATTTTCCTTTGAGAGTCTAGGCTTGAGGCAGGGATGCTAATCTCTGAGCACATCTTTCTCAGGTGACATGTGTGGCTTTCACTGTTTTAAAATGGTCCAAAGGGTGACTGCAGAGGGCCTGAGTGTGTCTATGGGAAGGGAGAGGCGGGGGGTAATGGTGATGGCTGTGGGCCAGTGGCATCTACCTGTGAACTCTGTGACCTCCTGTCTCTGGGCACAAAGCTATAATAAGCCCTGTGGACTTCTCGCTTGCTTTTTCCAAGCCGATCTCATGCATTCCTAACTGTGGCTTGTACTGTTTGCTCCAGCTCGTACTGAGTGCCCCTCACCTCCCCATGCCGACCTGGGGAGAATGGCTGCAGCTGTCACTTTCTCTAGGAAGCCTCAATGGACTGGCATGGATAACCTATTTACTTCTGAACCCAAATCAAGTCATTCATTATGCACTCAGAAAAAGGCAAATGGAAGATTATTTTGAGAAATTTGTGAAAATACGACATTCGGGGGACAATACATGTTAAGGACCATCTTAATATGTGAAATTCCAGTGGCAGCAACCCTGTAGTGCTTGATTTCATTTTTACAGAACAGATCTTATTCTGCCTTAACTGCATGTGAAATGGGTTTAATCTCCAGTAGAATGCAGGAGACTTTGCACATCTGCACGGGCAGAATCTGGGGTCAGACAGCCTAGGTTTGAATGCTGGTGACTTTGGGTAAGTCACCTCCCATACCTGTGCCTCTGTTCCTTCACATATACTATGCTGTGAGGTTGTTGAGGGATATCATGGTTAATAAGAATTGCTCTCACTTACTTATTACCAGGCTCTGCACTAAGCTCAGCCTCACATTCTTACTTGAGCCTCCAAGAGCTCCCTCATTCCGGAAGGCCCTTACCCTGCAATATTTTTTCCTCACGGCACTTATCATCTTCTACCATATTATATAACTTTCTCATCTTGTTTATCTTTCATCTTCCCCTCCCAGGGCCTCTCGCCTTGCACAACTCCAGGAGGCACCATTCACAATGCATTCTGAGTTCTGCTCGGGGCTGCTTTTCCTGAGAATATTACCATGACTGGTGCTGACTTCCCAGAGTTGGGTGATGTGGACACCCTGGAGCTCCAGGAGGGTGGGGATTTTTTTTCTTTTTTTTTGGCGGGGGCTAGTTTGATCATTGCTGTGTTCCCATACCCAGAACGGTGCCTGACCTGTATTAAGCGTAAAGTAAATATTTGTTGAAAGAAAGAATGAAAAAGCCCCCAAAGAGAACCCATTTTACTGATGAGGAAACTGAGGCTCCATGAGTTATTGATTTGCCCAAAGCCCCACGAGACCCTGAGGTGGCTGGGTTTCCAGCAAGCCTGCTCCCAACAGCTGTGCAAAGCTGTGTGTCTGAGACGCCTGGCATTGTCCCTGCCACCCCATAATGCTCAACAAATATTAATGAGGTTGCCTACATGGGTCAGCCCCTCTCCTCTGCTAGACGATCCGGCAGAGTGACAAACTGTCACATAGCCATTGCTTTGAGAAATTGAATTAAATTGCATGTTGCAAAGAAAAGGTGGACCTTTTGGAGTTTTTGGAGGAAAAATCCCTAACCCAACTGCTAATGGTAGGAGTTTGCAGGGGCCTCTCAGGCCTCCCCAGCCCAGTTCTTTTTCCTGCCTCCTTCCCTTTTGTGAATGTTTCTTCCCCTTTTTGCTTGCAGTGAGTTCTGCTCTCCTGTAGGCTACAATGTGTCAGTTGTTATAAAATCCGGGAGGTGGAGCTTGGTGACGAGAGCAGTGGGGGGAGTGCTTGGCCAGCCCCGCAGAGCAAGCAGTCCGGCCCCCTGTTCACCCCGAGCTTAAGCCTTGCAGCAGGAGAACTTCCACCTCGCTCTCCTGGCTTTGAGCCTCACTGTACATCGGACCAAAGGCGCAGAAGGGAGGGAGGATGCGAGATGACCGGTTCTTTGGCAACCTGACCATCTCCTTAGCAGAGAGCCTTCGAAAGCCAGCCGGAGGCTGACTGCAGGACCAAGGAGGTGCCGCGCCTCTCGTGGATGTGTGTGTGTGTGTGTGTGTGTGTGTGTGTGAGCGGGTAAGCGGGTGTGAGGGTGTGTGTGTGCTTCACAACTGTGTGTGTGCATGTCCGGATGAGTGTGTGAGTACACCCATAAGTGTGTGTGTGTGTGTGTGTGTGTGTGTGTGTGTGAGTGGGGTGAGTGAGCGCTCTCGGTTATATTATTTTTTTGGAAGAAAAATCTTGAAAATATCAGGCAGGTTACCGTGCTCCTAGGGTGGTGGTTCTTCTTCTGGTCAAGAGGACTTGGCCAGACCAAGCTACTACAGACATTTTTCAGCGAGTAAAGAGAATTTTCCTCTGAGAACAAGAGGGATTTTTTTCCCCTGGCTCTGCAGCCAGTGAAAGAGATTTGTCCCTACACCTGTGAAATCGACCAGAGCCGTGTGATTACCAGGGCTGGAGCGAGGACTCGGGAAGAAAAGGAGCAATAAATCCAACAGCCTGTCAGTGCCTTTGGCCACATTGGAAGATGTCATCTCAAACTAAGTTCAAGAAAGACAAAGAGATCATTGCCGAATATGAAGCCCAAATAAAAGGTGAGATTTGGGCTGGGGAGTCATGCCTCCCCTCCCCTTTCCTTCTTCTCTTGCTTTGGCTTTTTTCCCTTTTCCTCCCTGCCATCATGAAATGCTGTTATGCATCAATAATCTTATTGTGAGGAGGAACAGTGGCAGCCGCACAAGTCCGGACTGGTTTCAACTGCAGAGAGCACTGGCGCTGGGAGTATGGATTGTAGAACGGGCGGCGATCACTGCATTGCAGGTGTGTGAGGAGGATCCTACGCCCTGCTTTAGGAGTGTCGCGGATACTCCATCATCTTGGCCATGACATGTCACTCTAAGGCCATTTTGACAGTCACTGCCTCCTCCCCCCGCCATGCAAAAAACCCCTTAATTTGATTTATTTTTTTAATGATCTGGGTTTTTTTCTCTCTCCTTTCTGGTTTTTGTCATTGCTTTGCCTCTGTCCCTTTCTCTGGGCTGGAATTCACATGCATGTGCTAAGGGAAGCAGCATCCCTGGGCTGCACTTCTTTGTCGGTGACTCTCAGCTGGACTGGGTTGCCATGGATTAACTGTTATGGAGCATATTGATCCAAACTAATGCAGGCATTTAGGCATAAAGAGCGAGCTCAGTGCAGAAAATGTATTGTCTCGCAGTGTGCAGCCCCGATCACCGTCTGTGCACTAGCGTTTAGGGTCATCAGCCTTCACTGAAAGCCAACAGCTCAGTGTGCTGGCTGGTAGGCGCTGCCTGGCTTCCGTAGTGTCAGGGAAAGCTTGCCAGGAGGATGAGGTGACCTCTGACTGCTTGTTCCAGCTTTAGTGCTACTCACTGGGTGCACACTCCTGTAAATCCACACTAGCAAGGGGAGAGAGGAAACCGGACACAATCGTATAGACAGATTCAGGCAGAATCCTTATTTAGGCCAGACTGGAGCTTCTCCCACCCTCATGAGTTCTAGGCTCAGCCTTGGCAAGGAAAACCTGAAAGCACCATCCACCATGCTCACCCTTTCTCTTGGGATGTACTCTAAGAGAAGCCTGGGCCTGGCCTCTTGGCATATGTTTTCTTTCTGGTCACAGTTCTCCTTGCTGCAACACAGGGTGTGTTGTGGTCTCCTGAAGAAAGAGTAAAGACAAAATACATCTTCGGGGCTGTTGATGCCTGCCCCTGAGGTTATAGGTGGACTGTTGAGCAAGTTGGTTATTTGGGGCTCCGGCAACCTGAGGTTCCACACCTGCTTCTAGGTGCTGCTGCAGCTCAAGGCTCAGTGACCCAGGAAGTGGGGTGGCCTCCACAGGAGCGGTGGGAGGCTGCGCATCACAGCTGCTGTACACGCTTCAGATGCTTGGGAAACTTTGGGAGGGGAGCAGCCATCGGGGGAGAGCTTTGTTTTTTTCCAGTCTCGCCAACCGTCTTGTGCCTTTCAGTTCTGCTCAAACCTGGCGTGCTGATCACCTCTCAGTAGACCCCAGGAAGAAATGAGCAGAAAACCCTGCTCTTCCCTGGGCTCCTCCTCTTTAGTTTTCAGTTCAGCGTAGAAGACAGTGATTTACAATGTTTCGGCGTTCCTGAAAATTTAGATACCCGCCCTTTATTGGTCAGAGATCTGAATTCTCTCGAGTGTTCAATACAAAGCCTGGTTTCAGCCTTTGCCTGCACACTTTTTAGGAAGTTTATGTTTTGTAAGACTGGCTGATTATTACTGTTTTTTAAAACTGAGTTTCCCTTGAAAAATGCCATAAGAGAGAAGGGTATGGTGAGTTTGGGACAGTCTGGAGTTTTTATAAGCATCGTCTTGGTAGAAAATGTGCTCATCTCATTTTTGAAGGATTGCCACCACTGGGCCCCTGAACTTTGCTTGAGGATCAATTAAGCATTTATAGCTCTGGCTGATTCTTTTACTTTTTAGTTTTTGCCTTTATTTTAACAACTAATTAGCACGGACAAGGTAATGCATTTCAGCAGGAAATTTGTCCAAATGATCTTGTCTCTTCCAGACTCTAAATGTCTCTGCATTCTAGTTAAAAGAGTTTGATTTTATTCCTTCAGGGTTGACACCCACACAATTTAGGTCAGGATGCTATTGCGCCCGAAATTGTCCGGAATCTTTTCTGTCAAAATTCTCTTTGTTCATCATCATCATCATAACTATTGATGTGTGTTCAGGGCTCAACTGTTTCCATGGCTCACTCCCAGACCTCACCACTCTTGGCCTACACAAAATACAGACAGGGTCTGTAGGAGCTCAGTTTTAGAGATGAGGAAACTGAGGCCTTGTAGTGTTAAATGACTTGCCCAAGGTCACAAGGTGGGAAATGTGAAGGCAGCTGGTTTTCTTCCAGGCCCAGTGTCCCCGATACATTGTTTGCCTGAAGCTGCCCCTTGAAGGATTGATGTCAGTAGCAGATGGCAGTTTTGTGGTGGGGACCGGCTGCCTCTCGATCACGGCCCATTGTTTACCCTCTTACTTTCCTCCCTTGCCTTTGTTGCTGGCCTCTGAAGAGCGTTTGACCAAACACCAAAAATAATGCCTGATGCCAATTACCTTCGGTATCATCTGGCCAGTTTGCCACAAACACTCCACCTAGTTTGACAGATTTTGTCCTCTGTGCATTTTGTGAGGGGAACTTTTGATTTTTAAAAATGATACTGAGTTCTTTGTTGGCTTAGTCCCTTTTTTCTCTTTTTGAAGCATTTACTGACCTAACAAAGGGGAATTTTTTTTTTTCTTTAAAGGGGAATGTTTTAAAACAGCTTTTTTTTTTCCTATTGTGAAAAATTTCAGACTCATGCCTTCTCTTGCCTAATCAGATACTTGAATCCCTTTGATTATATACCTGCAACACAGTAGTACACCACATGCTTGCACATTTCCAGTGATAGAGAACTCACCACTTCCCAAGCCCACAGATTCTATTTTTGGACCACTCTGGCTGTTGTAAGCGGTTTTTATGTTGGGTTAAGTATGTCTCTAATCCACCTTTTGGTTCTATACCTTGGGACTTCATAGAACAAGACAGATACTTCTTTCCCATGACTGCCCATTGGGTGTTTGGAGACTCCGATCATAACCCAGGGACTATGATTATCTCCCATTTGTTCATATAAGATGGTTCACTGCTGCTTTATCATCTTCACTCACCTTGGGAGCTACTGCATCCCGGGTTGCAAACTCCAGTGCCTTTGAGTACTTGGCAGGTAGAATAAGTGAGTGAAGCTGGCTAAGTAAGATGAGTTGTGGCAGCTGGCCCACTGCCTCAACCAGGGCAACATAAGAAGAGGTGGTAGTTATGGTCAGCCCGAGAGCACATGTCCTGTCCAAATGGGCAGTCTCTACTTGGGTTCAACCAGTTGTTACCACTTAGAATGTAGGCCCAGCCAGATCTTTCAATTTTTCAACAGTTACCAGTAATCTGGATTAGAGCTTTATGCTTTTGAAGAGATTTTGCCAAATAGACCTCCAAAAGATTGTACTGTCAAAAGCCTTCTTTAAGAGTGATACTAAGTTCTAAATGCGACTCTTTAAATGTGGTTGGAGAAAGAAAACCACTATCACTTCCTTTATGGTGTATGTAATGCTTCTATTAATACAGCCCAAGGGTTGAATTAGCCCTTTTCACTGCCCACCTCATCATTGCACTGTATATATTTTATCTGCTATATTTCTCTCATCCACTAGGCTAGGAGCCTTGTCAGAGAGAAGAAAATGAAGTGAATTTAATATGACTTGTTCTTGGTGACCCTGTGCTGGCTCCAAAGCGATGTTGCTTTCTGTCCGAGGTGTTCACAAGTGTCCCTTTATGAATCTGTTCAGGAACCATGCCTGAGAGTGACACCATATTCTCAGTCTGGAACTGGCAAGCTCGAACTTCTTTCCCCTCTTGAAAATCAGAACATTTGCCCATCTCCAGCTTTATGGCGCCTATCCTATTTTTCACAATTTCCTCAAAGATCCCTGATAGTGTTTGGTAATCTTATTTGCAGGTGCTCTCCACTGTCCTGGGCTCTAATTCGTCTTGCTGTTAGACATAATGGTCTGTTCTGCATTTATTCAGAATTCCCATTTCCATTTCATCTTAATAGAAAATGAAAATAGAAATGTAGTGATTGATTTTCGTGTTTTATTTTTTTATTACACATCCATATTCATTTTAGGCCATCTTCTTAATGGCGTAAGTCTAGAATTGGGGGGAAGAAGACAAGGTATTGAAGAAGATCACAGAGAAGTATTTATTTACTCATTCATTTATAGGTTCATTCAGTGAACATTGAGCATCGGCTTTGTTCTTAGTCTTGTGCTGGGTGTTGTGAGAGACGCAAAATATAGGATACATTCTTGGCTAAGAGTTTTCTTGGAATATGGCAATAAAATCAGTGAAGGAAAAGAAATTTAAAAAACCCCAAACATAAAAAACTTCCAACTCAGCACCAGAATGAATTTAGTCTTAAAGAGATTATGCGATAGAGTGATTGGACAATGACCTTAGGAGGCCTCACCACCTTCAGTGGCTTCAGTGAGGAAAGTAGGCTGGGTTGGGGAACAGTGGTGAGTAGTGAGGACTGTGGCTGATTAGAGAGCTCACTTAGAGGAGGCAGGCCCTGCTCAGCTCTCGCCTGTCATTACCATGAAGGGATGTGAGCCCAGAGTGGTTAGTTCTTTCAGTGTTTCCAGGGCATCTGGATTTTAAACCAAAGTCTCCTGATTATCATTTTAAATATTTAAAAATTTAACTTTTAAAACGTTTAAAAAATTGGGTTGTCTTTTTCATTATTGAGCTATAAGAGTTCTTTCTACATTCTGGATACAAGTTCCTTATCAGATATATGATTTGCAAATATTTTATTCCATTCTGTTGGTTATCTTTTCCCTTTTTTGATGGTGTCCTTTGAATCACAAAAGTTTTAAAATTTTTATGAAGTTCTGATTATCTATTTCTTTCTTTCTTTTCCCATGCTTTTGGTGTCATATCTAAGAATCTTTTGCCAAATCCAAGGCCATGATGAAAATCTCCTGATTTTTAAGTGGTAGCTCAAGTTTTTAAGAAACTCTTTGCTACATGAGCAAACCTGTCGGTAGGAGAGCTTCAGCCTGTGCCCACCAGTCTGCAACTTGTGGCCTACAAGTTGACATCCATAAAGGGTCTTGGTGATGGGGCCTCAGCCAATTTACCTGTTTCATCTTCAGTTGTTTTCTCTATTATAGGCCTGTGCTCTCATATCCACTTTAGACCAATTCCTTGTCTCTGCATCCTCCATACACTTTTTCACCTCCAAATATTTCCCCATTTGTGCCTTTATTCTGCTTAAAATGACTCCTTCTTCCCCTCTTTTTTTTTTCTTTTTTTCTTGTCTGGGCAACTCCTGACCATACTTCAATGCCTGCTCAAAGGATCCCTCTTCCATGACGCCTTCCTAATAACTCTTCTGGGCAGAATGAGTGATTCCTCACATCTGCCTCTCTATTTTTAGCCTTATTATCCTTCATTCCTATTTTATGTTTAGTCCTTCAGCCATGAACTCTTGAGGGCAGAAATGCTTATGGTCATTTTCATTTCCCCCATGTGATTGGTGTACAATCAGTTGAGTGAGTGACTGATAAGTTACTAATAAGAAGTTTTACTCTTATAACTCACAGCTCAAGCTCAAGCTCGAGTTATATTTTCTTTGACACTTGTCTTAGCTTGGGCTGCTATAACAATATACCATGGGTGGCTGGGTGGCTTAAACAACAGACATTTACTTCTCGTAATTCTGGAGGCTGGGAAGCCTAAGATCAAGGTGCCCACAGATTTGGTTCCTGGTGAGAGCGCGCTTCCTGGCTTGTAGACAGTTGCCTTCTCGCTGTGCTCACATGGTCTTTCCTCTGTGTGTGGAGAGAGAGCTCTCTATCCTCCTCTTCTTAGAAGGGGACTAATCCCATTATGAGGGCACCACTCTCATGATCTCATGTGAGCCTAATCACCTCCCAGTGGCCCTACCCATCTCCAAACACCATCACATTGGAGGTTAGGGCTTCAACATGTGAATCTGGGGAGGAACACCAAACATTCAACCCCTAACAATGTCATACTTTCTGTTCCATTGAAAGTGGAGCTTTTATTTGTTAAGGAAATATTTTTCATGGCTTGATGAGTTTCCTTGTTTGTGCCTGATAGGGGAGATGTTTGTCTATGGAGACTGGGTGAAGGCTGATGTGTTGAAAGCTTAGGTGATGTTTGGTGGGGTGATGTCTGTCACAGTCGTGGTGGGATGTGGTTGGGGCACATGGCACACCAGGCACCTCCCAGTCTGAGGAAATCAGTGGATCTGGGGGTCTATATTGGCCATTTCTGGAGTTCTCACCACCAGAGTTTATATGCTAGGGACGACCTTTCCTTTCCAGAAACCTCTATCATTTGTTCATTCATTCACTCACTCACTCACTCATTCGGTGACTGTTTCAAGCCATGCTTCATTTCAGGCTATACAGCTTTGCTTATCAGTGGGAGGTAATTTATTTATCTCTACGTCTCAGTCATGCATATGGCATCTCATTTTGTGATCCCCCAAATTCTGTGAAATAGTCATTATTATTCCTATTTTACAGATTAAAACGTAAAATTCAGAGACATAAATTGTATCAGATTGCAGAGTGAACAGTGGCAGAGCCGAGGTTTAAACTGGAGGCTTTCTGACTTCCAGTTGTACAGGGAGGCAAGATGTATGCCAGGGCAATTTGGCCCTGAAACCCAGGGGTTCCTTCACTGGGGGGCCAGTCTGGGGTGGGTTTTAGTCTTTGACTTCCTACCCTTCCTAACCCTTCCACACTCCTTCTAATCCAATCTCTGCTATCCCCTACTTAGCCACCTAGCTGTGTCAGATCCCTCACTCCCACTTTGAAAAAGGGCCCACTGGAGACTTGACGGAGGCTCCACCAGCCTGGAAATACAGAACCAGCAATCTTAGGTGTCTTCTGGTCCAACGCTCCCACTTTTTTTTTTCCCCTCCAGATGTGGAAGCTGATGTTCAGAGAAGACTTCTGGCTCGCAGGCACTTCTAGACCATATTTCTGTGAACACAAAAGCTCTATTCGCTTGGCTTGTTGCTGTAGCCTCATTGCTGTAGCCTTGTGCCTGCACCTCGTTGGTGATCAATAACCGCATGGAGTTGAATTGCTTTGGTGGGTGGGGCAAGCCAGGTGGGGACGGTTGCCTGGGAGGCAGAGCAGAGGTGCCTTGGAAAATAGGATGAGGCGGGGGTATAACATGGAAAGGAGGAGAGGAGGTGAGGCTGGTTCAGAAACTCGGTCCTGTCCTTGTAGCTGCCAGGAAGGGGACAGGGGTTGACGTCTTAAAGGTGCTGAGTTTCAGTTCAGAACTCTGGCCTAATACAGGCTGCAGCAAGCTGTATCCTGGGCTTGATTTCACTTGTAAATGATTTCTTCCTGATGGCTTGTTGGTGTTTATAAAATATCTTGGCTGCCCAGGAGTGGGGTTTTGGCTCTGTTCTCTTAATTTGTTTAATCATTAGGCCAATTTATGTTTGGAGTAGTGTTCCCTGAGGTGTATTCCATGAAATTGGATGTAAAGAGGCATTGGGTGGAAAAAAATAGCTCTGTGGTCAAATAGGTTTTGGAAGTTCTAGCATAAAGTGAGTTAAATAGGTTTGTTTCCCACAGGACTTGAATGTGTTAAGTGTGAACCGCCAAGAAGCGGGCCACAGACTTTCCTCAAACTTACTCAGCCTTGTAAACCTTTTTCATAGAATATCCCACAAGACTGTTCCAGAGATTACATTTTGGACAATGTCAGGCTACACAGTTTGTGGGTTACCCAGATTCTTTCTCTTTTTGCCTTTTGCCCAGTTCCCTAACTTTTACAGTTTCCTAAGAAGACAGTTTGAAGAGGGGAAGAGGTAAAACAAATACGTATCCAGCTCAGATAAGTGATATCAATGTGGTGTTTCGAGGTCACTTAGAAAATGTGGCTTTTGACATTTCCATTTACTGAGCGCTCAACCATTGATTTAAATGGTAATTTGGTGACAGTTCTTTCCTGATCAATATGCGTGGTGTGTGCGCGCGTGCCCGCCTGTGTGTGACAGTAAGGAGGTGCACTCAGCTGCAGGCAGTGTGCAAGGGACCTTGAATGGACCTTGGTGCCACCGCTGGGATCGCACAGTTGATGCCAGCTAATAACAATGCAGATGGACACGCAGAAGCCCGTGGCCTGTGGCGCCTCAGGGTGAGCAGATCTCAGCCACAAATCCAGGTGCAATAAAAATATGGTTTTCTTTATTTTTCTGTAACTCGATTTACATTTCACATCCCTATTCTGCTGCGAGTGGCAGAAATAAATCTAAGTGAATTGGGGGTTTTCCTCTTGTTTTCTCCAGTGTTGTGTCCCAAGGTGCAGGGGGACTGGGGCAATGCCAAGGGGACATCTGTTGTGGTTTATTATCAATCTACTTTGGCAACTACCAAGATATCCTCCTTCCTGTTGGGTCTGCAGTGGTCGGTCCAGCCAGTGGTCCTTCTCTGTTCCAAACCTGAGGCCATTTTGCCTGTTCCCCTCCTCACCTCCTTCTATGAGATTTGCAGGCACTGGGGGTCATCCTGGGACTCACACACCGTGCTGGGTCGTGAGAGACTCTGGGCATTAGTCTCAGGCCCATCTTGCTGTGTCCAGCACTCACTTCTCCTCCAGGACCTCCCTAGGGTGCTGCCTGGGGAAGTGGCCCAGTTCCTCGGGTCTCAGATTGTGCAAATATATGTGGACATTCCCTCATCACCCTCCTTCCCTGGGCTTGTCTGTGGTGAGGCAGGATGTGGGTTATTTTCTTACAGATCCATAAAATCTACACACACCTTGCTTTATAGTCTCCCAGAATCTTTATCCCTGTGTGGGGGAGGGAAGGAGAGGGGGATTAATAGGGGTGGTAGCCTGGCTCTTTGTCATCATTCTCTCAAAGCTATTGTCCATAACCCACATTCTTTCTCTTCTCCCTGAGGGCTGCGATTTTGAAAGTCAAAAGCCAAGAATTGACTCTTTCCCTGTATTATCCCTGAGACAGTGAACACAGAATGCCCTCCCTGCCTGAATAAGGTCCAGGAGGTCTAAGGAAATATGGGAGGAAAACCTTCAATATTTCAAAATATTAAATGCAGTGAATTTCCTTCCTTTTACATCTGCACCATCCTGGCCCAGGCCACCATCACCTCTTCTTGGGACCACGGCAACATCCCCCTAACTTAGGGTTTCTCCACCTCCGCACTACTGATATTTGGGGCTGTGTCTTTTTTTTTTTTTTTTTTTTTGGCGGTACGCGGGCCTCTCACTGTTGTGGCCTCTCCCGTTGCGGAGCACAGGCTCCAGACGCACAGGCTCAGCGGCCATGGCTCACGGGCCCAGCCGCTCAGCGGCATGTGGGATCTTCCCAGACCGGGGCACGAACCCGTGTCCCCTGCATCGGCAGGCGGACTCTCAAACACTGCACCACCAGGGAAGCCTGGGGCTGCGTCATTTTTTGTTGTGAGGGGCTGTCCTGCACCATGTGGGATGTTGAGCAGCATCCCTGACCTCTACCCACTAGGTAGAGGTGTCAGCAGCCACCTCCCCGCCCCCAAAGTTGTGACAACCAAAAATGTCTAGGCCTGCGTTAAAGCCGCTCTCCTAACTGGTCTCTCTGCTTCTTCTCTTGTCTTTATAGTCTGTCTCCCTGCAGCAGCCAGCAGTAATCCTCACACAATTTAATCTAATCATGTCACTTCCTAGTTTCAAACCCTCTGGTAGTATCTCATTGCTCAAGAATTGAATCCAAGCTGCTAGCTGGGCTTACGAAGCCCTACTCTGCCCATCTCAGCCAGCTCATCTCTCCACTCTCCTGGTGCCTTGAATTCTCTAAAATTGTACCCCCTTTGGAACTTTGCACTTAGCTTTTCCTTCTTTCTGGAATCCTCTTCCCCTGGATTGTCACATGGCTGGCCTCTTCTAGGTATTCAACTCTTGGCTTGCATGTCACTTCCTGACCACCCGATCTTAAGTATCTATGGAGTAACTATTGGATTAGCTGACTTGAAGTCTCAGGAGAGCACTTCAAGCTGTATGATGTTTTCCCTATACGATATTTTCCCTTCTTTTTTCTTTTTACCGGAATTGAAAGTCTTTAAGAACAAGAGTTTTGTTTCTCATGTCCATTTGTGTTTTGTTAGTACCTAGAATAACATTTGGTATATAATAGGTGACCGTGGGATTCGGTGAGTGAACGGTGAGTGTAGATGTCCTTGTGCTGGCCTTTTTTTTTAATATTTATTTATTTTATTTTATTATTTTAATTTATTTTTTTGGCTGCGTCAGGTCTTAGTTGCGGCACATGGGATCTTTGGCGAGGCATGCGGGATCTTTTTTCCTTGCGGCGCGTGTGCTCTTTGTCGCGGCGTGCAGGTTTTCTCTCTCTTGTTGAGGTGAGCGGTCTCAGTAGTTGCGGCACCTGGGCTTAGTTGCCCCACACGTGTGGGATCTTAGTTCCCCGACCAGGGATCGAACCTGCATCCCCTGCATTGGAAGGCGGATTCTTTACCACTGGGTCCCCGGACTTTGCACCTAAGCACACATGTATATTCTGCTTTGGGGTGCATGGGCTTGTACCAGGAATTGTAGTTTAGAGGCACATAATGGAGCAGATCCAGGCTTTCTGAAACCCTGACTGAGAGGTAATTCAAGAAGATGAAGAATCCAAAGAAGGGACAATTGTATCTATGCAGAGCCGTCCAACCTTTGGCTTAGAGGGGAATGAGATAGAGAGACCAGGGGCCACTTGCAGGGATACTGCAGGGAATTTAATGTTTTCTGTTGAGTTCCTATTATATAGCTGAAATGGGGACACAGAAATGGATAAAATATGATCCCTGTCCCTGTCTTCGATGGACTCATAGTTTTCCAGGAAAGATAGTTACAAAAATAGATTAATCAATTATAGTACAGTGTGGTAAGTACTGGGACAGCACTGGAATCACACACTGTGGAAACTCAGAGTGAAAGTGACAGCTTTGCTGGGGAGAGATGGAGAAGTTCTTCTAGAAGAAAGGACTTTTGGGTAGGGTTTTGAAGGATAAGTAGAAGCTCTCCAAGTGGTAAAAGGCATTTCATGAAGAGAGAACAGCAAGCGCAAAAGCATGGGTGTCATGAAAGGGCCTGGGTACTTGGACAATGGTGAGAAGTCTGATGTGGCTAAAATCCAGAGTAGGTAGCATGGAGTAGGGGTGGGAGATAAGACCAGAAGTGAGAGGATTTTGAAGTTCCTTTCTAACCACTGGCTCCTGTGAGTCTTTGACCTTGGAGACAGTGGATGAAACTCTTATTTTTTGATAATACTTTTTCCTGATTTTTGGGTATAATGCATGCTCATTCTTTTAAAAGTTTTGAAAATACAGGAAAAATAGAAGAATCTAGAAGTCACTACCTGAGATAATCACTGTAAAAATTCAGTGTATTACCTTTCAGACTTCAGATCTCTTTTATATCTATATATAACAAAAAATAGGATCCTAGGTCTTTAATGAAAAATTATAAAAATGAAGCTGATAGGCAAAACATCATAGGCCTATAGGCCTACGGCTTGAAATAGAGTATGACCTTACAATAAAGAGACTTTGCTAAGTAAGAACATCAGTCAATATGCATGACCTCCCACGTGTTTTGATGGTCCATGAGGGCTGGGGATTTGTTTGTCGGAAACCATTTTCTTGTGGTGATAGGTTTGTGTGTGGCCATTTCTGTCCCACCAGATTTATGTAAAACTCATCAAGAACTTCCCCATCTCCACATCTGTCCCAGCTACTTTCAGCTAAAAAATCTCCCCTTCCTGGTCCTGCATAGTCTCACTTCCCTGTTGGTACCCAGGCAGCTGTTCCTGCCTTTGGCAGGAAGTATTAAAAGGAGAGACCTGTCAAAGGCAAAGAATTTAGCCTCCACAGCAGGTTCCCCCTCCCTGGTGGTACCTTTCCTCATTGTTGGCCCTCTGCCCGCATCCCTGGTCATCAATGGTACTTTTGGGGTTCCTGTTTGCCGGTCTGCTCCTAGCAGTGGTAACCTGCTATCCCTTTTCTTCTGATGGCTGGTGAGGGTATTTCCTGGGTATGGTTTACTATAGATCAGTAAGTTTTCCAACTCTTTGTCAGACAGAAAGGCCTGGATTCCTGTAGGCAGGTAGAGTTCCTATGGAGGAATTGGAGCTTGGTGGGAGGGGACAACTCCAAAGGGGGACCATCCATAGCTTAGAGTGCCTTATAAGGAATTAGAGAGACATGCCATGAGAGGACCCTTACCAGTGAAACACCTTAGCCACCTTCAGGGACAGAAAAGAGTGGGTGTCTCTTCTCTGATTTCATTTGTACTAAAGAATGCAAACTGGCTGAGCAATGTGACTGCTCCCCAGCTGTTGTCTCAGCAGGATATTTCAAGCAGAGTTGCCAGCACGTTACTTTTTAGTTTACAGCATCTGTATTTTGATCAGTGGCCTCTCCAGACAGTATGTTTTGGATCTCCTGAAGACATATCATCTTGGGGAAACTGAGGCAGAACAACAGCCACTCTCTCACTTCTGACACCTGGTAACTGATTACTCCTGGACCTCCAACCCCAGTCATTTGGACTCCGGAGCTTTTGCCTGGTTTTGGTCTTTTGAGTTTACTTGTCCCTTGACAAAGCTAATGTAGGGCTTTGGCCTGATCAGTTCTGGCCCGACCCTCCTGTCTCAGGTCTTATCCTGAGTGTCTCTGTCTTGCTGGATCTCATACTTGGCATAATAGTGCCATCGAAACTCTGCGCCCAAAACAGCAGGGGGTCCTATTGTCTCCTGCCAGAAACACAGAATTTTTAGACCATTGGGAATAGTGGGAAAGAAATGTTGAGAATGTGGTGGGTCAGTCCACTTTGATTTAGTTTAACAAGTATTTATTGAGTTCCTTCTATATTCCCTGCCCTCATAGACTTTATAATGCTGTGAGGGAGACACATTTTAACTTGTAATTACAAAAAGATTGAGTATTATGTAAGGGTGGTTCAGAGTTCTTCAGGGAACCTGTAGCAAATGGATCTAAATTGCTGAAAATGTTGTGATTTCTGATATTGGTCTGTAAAACTGAATCATATTGGCTAAGCTTACCTCACCACCATTATTTCCTGAGTTATTTAAGATCTAGACCGAACCATCTTTCCATTTAGAGAAGGGTCAGAAGCTATCAAAATACTTAAGGGGTCAGGAAGATGGGTTCTTCTAAGAGAAACACACAATTCTTTGTGTAGAAGATAAAAGTAGTTCCAAAAAAGGAATTTTCTAATAGTTATACTCAAGTTGGTAAATATAATCATAGGATAAGTGCTTTTAAGGTGAAATTAAAGCCAGGGATCAACTGAAGAGGATTGAAAATCATCTTGGTTGGATAGAGTTATGCTAAAGTCACAGAAATTGGGTGAGACAAGAATATGGATTGTGGAAAGAGGCAGCTGTGTTATGGGGGGGACCGTGCTCTGGATGGAATTGCACAGACCTGGGTTTGTGTCTTGGCTTATGGCTCATCAGCTGAGTGATGTCTTTTTTTTAATCCAAGAAAGAAGAAAAATAGATATAATACCTCATCAGTTTCCGTATATGAAAAATGGGGATAGTCATACCTACTTGTGTGTGTGTGTATGTGTGTGTGTGAGAATTAGTTGAAATAACACACATCAGAATTTCCAGCATGCTGCTTGGCACACAGGAGCATTCACTGAACGATGGAAATGTTAGCTCAACCACTCAGAAGGTCACCAACATTGAGTCTTTGGACAGTGAACCTGAGCCTACAGGTGACGCCCTCAGTGAGTGTACCAATTAGTAGGGAGAGGAAAATGCAACAGTACTGGAAAACCATCAGTAGAGGTGGCGTTACCTGTATGGGCAGCTGGGAGAGGAAGGTTCCAGTAACTCTTAGACAGGCATGATGCTTTCTTTGCCTATTGCAGTGTTTTTACCCGGTGTGGCTCCTGGGCTACCTGCATTAGAATCTCTGGGGGTGGGACCTGGGAACCTGCGTTTTACAAGTGTCCCAGTTTTCATGAACTTGAAATATTTGGACCTGGACTGTGGTGAACTCACCAACTTGACTGTCTGTGTATCTTTTTTTGAAGGCAAAAGAACATTTAGTTGCCATGTCGACTACTGATGAATGAGAAAAAAAACAAACCTGAACCCCCAGTGTGTGTGTGTGTGTGTGTGTGTGTGTGTGTGTGTGTGTGTGTGTGTGTGTGTATGTTACAATCCTGTGTTTTTTTTTAATAAAAAATGTTTGTCTTTATTTATTTAGGTGTGCCTAAAAAGAGTCTGATAGTTCTTACTGACTGGTAATGATGTTTATTCTTGGGAACTAGGAATGGAGTGGAAGTCAGGGATGGGGCAGGATGGTAGTGACAGGGAACAGCAGAAAGGAGACCTTTTCTCCTTATATTGTTCAATATTGATTCAATTCTAAAATAATGAGCATGATTACTTTTCTAATTAAAAAGCCACCAAGATGACAATAAGTAAGGAATTTGACAAATTTTCCTGCTGTGGAGGATGTTCAGACATCAACTGAACTATAAAAGAAAAGAAAAGAAAGAAATGTAGAAAGAAAGAAAGACATCTGCAAGAGATACTTAAGTTATGCTTAACTTCTTGTGGTGCTCGTTATATACAGTAAGAATGATTGCTGAAATGCAATGTATTATTTTACTGGATTATTCCTCCATGTAGCGAGGAAGATTTTTTTCCCTGCTCTTCCACAATTCTAAGAGATGGTCCTAGAGGGGGAATAGTCAAGCCCAACCATTTAGTTTATTGGGTTTAAATCAGAAGCCATTGTGGTGCTGTGTCCAGAGTCTGGGATTCAGAGGCACAGACCTGATTTTCATCTCTGATCTATCTTTTGAGCAAGGCACATCTCCATTCTGCATCCTTGCTTCCTCATCCGTAAAATGAGGGTGTTATCTACCTTAAGGGCTAGTTGCTGCGAGGATCAAATGAGGTGCTGTGTGAGAAAGTAAACTCTAGAGTGCTGCAGAAATGTTAATTATTTCTATTTTTGCCTAGCTCCCCCCGCGGACATGCTGCTATTACCGCCGCGTTGTTTATGTGTCTGTCTCCCTGTGAGCTCATTGAGTGCAGGGGCCTTGTTTTATTCATTCCCTGAATTCTTATGCCTAGTGCCTGCAACACAAGAGGCATTCAAAGCAAGTTCTGGAATAGCTATCAAGGATAGAAAAATACGTGCACAGTTAGGTTTTGGCTTATGAAAATATTAAGATGCTTTTCCAGGAAATGCTGTCTTCTACTTCTATTTAAAGGAATTAAAAAAAATTCATCCAAGTCGACAACAGAAATGATACTGCCAGGAGAAGGTAAAGAACTTTATTAAGGAAAATTTAATTGCCCAGTTTCTAAAGAGACAGCCACATCTCTCCATCCTCATTACTGTCAAGTGCGGGATGGCTGTTTCCAGGGAGGGCAAGATGAATGAAAAAAGATTGTGAAAAGGCAAATCCTGATACCCCTGGAGAAAACTCTCCCAAGAAACAGGAATGCCCCCTGGATCACCAGTTTCCTTTATTGTTTGTCAGAGCCCTAGAATAAGCCTTCTCTGGACTCCTCAGACAATGGCCCTCTTTGGCCTCTACCCCAGACCTTGGCTGGTGAACCACAAAGTCCCTTACTTCCCCTGGAAAATAAGTTGCTTGACAAAACTGGAAGGATTATCTGAGGCCCAATTTAGGGGCTCCGCTACCTCTAAGACCCAGATAATTATCATCTGAATGGGCAGAGGGGTGGACTGGGGCCAAGACTGGAAACAGAGCCCTGGTGTAGATCTGCAGTTAGAGCAGAGGGGACCAATCTCAGCTTTGGCAGTCTGGACCCTTCTCCAGCACTGCCACGAATCTGCACTGTCTTCTGCCTTTCCCGTACCAGTTGCCTAAGCACAGGACAGCTGGAGAACACCATTACATAGGTTCATAATTGTCCAAACAAGTGCTGATTGCTGCATGGACCGTTGTCAGCCTAGATGAAGTCTCTAGTGGCCTGCCAAAAGGCTCTGCCCTGTTCATTGTTTTAATTGAGTATTTGGATGAGGACATGAGCATGTCTATCCAGTTTGAGAATGTCAGGAAACCAAGGAGTGCAGGCTTGGTGGTAAGGACATGTTTTTTTAAAAAAATATTTATTTATTTATTTATTTGGTTGTTCTGGGTCTCAGTTGTGGCAGGCTCATTAGTTATGGCTCAGAGGCTCCTTAGTTGTGGCATGTGAACTCTTAGTTGCAGCATGCATGTGGGATCTAGTTCCCTGACCAGGGATCGAACCCAGCCCTCCTGCATTGGGAGCATGGAGTTTTAACCACTGCACCACCAGGGAAGTCCCAGGACCTGGTTGTTGGTATAGAACTGCCCGAGTTTTGCAGCCCAGCTTCTCTACTTTCTAGCTGTGTGACTTTGGGCAAGCCTTTTCATCTCATTGAGCCTCAGTTTCCCCATATGTAAATTGGAGATAATTATCCAACCTCAAAGAGTTATCTAGGGGGTTAAGTTAGATAATGAATGTAAAGCCCTCCGCACAGTGCCTGGCACATAGTAAAGACTCAGTGTTGGTTATTATTATTAATAATCACAAGTATAAGAGTAATATGGTAGGCTTGGGAGTCCAGTAGATCTGGGCTCAGATTTCAGCTGTGCTGCTTATTAGTGTGGACAAATTGTTTAACTTCTCTGAGGCTCAGCTCTCTGTACCACTGTAAAATAGGAACAATAATACCTATGTTGGGCCTTTCTGCAAAGCACTCAGGCCAGAACAGACACACAGTGGATGCCCCATAAACAGTGGTTATCATTAAGAGAAACAGCACATCGTGTGGCAGACAGAACCAGGAAGCAGAGAAATCTTAAGAGAATGGGATGAGGTACTGACTCTAAAAATGTGAGTTTAATAGTATCTTTAAGAGAATACTACCAACTCTTCAAGAGAAAGATATTGAACTCTGAAAGGAATTTCTCCTTTGAATAGATAGAAACATGAATGGGGCAATAACAAATTGGCCTTTGGTTAGGATGCCAGACCTTGGACCCTGGCCCCAGCCTGGTCCCTTGTCCAGGTGGCTTTTGCCCCTCCCACCCCCACCCCCCCGGGAGGTTCCAGAGGGAAATAGATGATAGAGGCCACGGACTGGGAAATGAACACCTGGCTTGAAGCTGTGGCTCAACACCCTAATGCAGAAGTCTGGTTCTCTACATGAACTCCTTTGGCCCAGGCGGCTTGGGCATGCAGGCCTCCCCTCCAAGCCCATACTTGAATCTTGGTTCTGTTGCTCCAGGGTAACCAAAGCTGGTCTGGAGCTTGAACCTCTGCCCCGTCCCTGTAGGGACCAGCCTGGACAACTGCCCTGACTTTTCTCTGAGATGCCAACAGGCCTAACCAGACACAAAGGAGAAGAGAGAGTCAGAAGCCTGGACTCACCTAGACTTGACCTTTGACCTCCTTGGAAGTACAACCTCTTGGAATTTTGGTCTGCAAAGGTGCCTAGAACCTGGCAAGTGTATAATATTGTATCACTCCAATGGATGGATTCCCATGCTCTTCATTGTGACCCTGACTTGGAAGAAGTGAATTGAGTTGGCCTTTAGCTCACTAGAGGTCAAAATCCCCCTCCCTCCCCATCCTTGTTGACCTTTCTTCTAACACCACCAGGAGCTTAACAGCCAAGCCTATGGTCAACTCAGGGTGTGGCTATCTCCCTTTGTGGAAGAAGTCAATGGAGAATCAATGACTCCCAGACTGCATCCTCAGAAGTCTGGATTTAAGAATGACTCCTTGATATCCTTCTCTTTCTCCAGATGTTTAAAGCAGCTCAAAACTAAAAAAAAAAAAAAAAAATTCAACTTATTTTCTTCCAGACCAGCACTGATCACCAAGCAAGATGTATTTTATTGAGATGCACAACAAAGTGAGCAACTTCATAGAAAAATCTGTATTTTTGACTCTTATGAGACAAACCAGACGATCTGGTGTGCTGGGCCCCTGTTCCCTCACAGCAGCCAGTCAGCCAGAGCTGAGTGGCAGCCGCCGTTCTTAGATGAGGCCTGCACTCTTAAGTCTCCACTATTTCCTGGGCCAGGAGCTTCTCCTGGGTCCCTACACCCCCTTATCTCACACCCACTGCTTCATTCATTTCCCTAAGCTCCCTGGTTTCTATGGGCAGTTGGGTTTGCCATTTCTTAATAAGGCCAAGAAGTTACATTCTATCTTGTCTTTCAAATTATGCTCATCAGATAGGATTGCACAATGAGAATCACATGACAGCATAGCAAATGGTGCAATATCTATGAAACAAAAATGCCTGACTTGCCACCATCCTTTCAAATTTCAGAATAGAGACTCCCTTTCATTACTTTAAGTAAAGCCTTTACTTTTCCTCAAGGATGAGTTTGAGGTTGGAGTCCAGGGCAAGACACTCTCCCCCAAGGAGAAGCACTGTGGGGGCTGCCTCTGACCCGTCCCTGAGGGGAACTGGGGGGAGGTGGGCTGGAGGGCCCTTCAGCTGCTGGAGGCCATTGAGGACCTGGTGATGTGGTGGGTGGCGGCCTTAGTCATCCCCCTGTAGTAGTCACAACACATTTTTAGTAGTTAAAAAATCCCCCAGTGTAAGTTGATAGTTTGCACACTGAAGCACAGTTCACTAAAAGCAATTCTGCTCAAACAGTGTGGTCCAGGAACTGTGCATTGAACTCTGAAGTCAGACCCAGAATGGAATTTCAGCTTCACTACTTACTGATTGCTTGACCTTGGGCAAGTCATCTCACATCTCTACGCCTCAGCTTCCACCTCCTTAAAATGGGCACCTCGCTGGACTCTTTTTTTTTTTTAATTAATTAATTAATTTTTGGCTGTGTTGGGTCTTTGTTGCTGTGTGCACGGGCTTTCCCTAGTTGCGGCGAGTGGGGGCTACTCTTCGTGCAGTGCGCGGGCTTCTCATTGCTGTGGCTTCTCTTGTTGCGGAGCACGGGCTCTAGGCGCGCGGGCTCAGTAGTTGTGGCTCGTGGGCTTAGTTGCTCCACGGCATGTGGGATCTTCCCGGACCAGGGCTCGAACCCATGTCCCCTGCATTGGCAGGCGATTCTTAACTGCTGCGCCACCAGGGAAGTTCTCTCTGGGACTCTTGTGAGGATTAAATGACATAATTCACACTCAGTATTTAGCTTAGTGTCTGGAACGTGGGTCACACTCTGTTACGCTTCCCCAGATGTGAAGGGCTTGATCTGATCCAAGAGTGAGATTAGAACATCTAGAGCAGAACCGGCGGCTTGCAGGCAAACTTAGACTCACTAGTGTGTTTTGTTTGGCCTTTGGAACATTTACAAAGGTGAATTAATTCCCAACATTAAAAAATTAGAAAGTCTTTAAAAAATCAGGAGACTTTACATAAAAATCCAGATTTCTGGCATTTCTTATGAAATGGGAAGATCTAGAAACACTGGGCGCCTGTTTTCAGACAGAGGCAAGAATTGGCTGCCCCCTCCAACTGGGGCACAGGCTCCACTTTTTCTAGGGCCCACCTAGTTCACTTCACTCATTTTTGTTACCTGCTTGGGCGTTTGAGTTTTTTGATCTGGAGGAAGGGACCAACCTTCATTCAATCCTCCATAAATATTTCCAGCAACCAGGCTTTGGAGAAGGAGACAGCAGGTCGTATTTACTGGCAAATGCCCCAGTGCCTTCTGTGTTATTGATTGCACGCAGGGCCCTCAGCTCCAGAAATCTGTGGAGCAGAGGTAGTGCCAAGGTCCTCTTAAAAGAATCTGGGACACTAACAAAGATTTGTACCTGTTAATGGATGGCTGCCTTATCACAACCTGTAGGTGGGCTGAAATTTAAGAAGGAAGAAAGTGTAAAGCTTGCCCTTCTGTCTAAGAACCCAGCTGGCCAAGCACAGACTGGGGAGAGGTGTGCTCAGCAGAGCGCTGGTGAAAAAGACTCAAGGTTCTCGTTGACATTAAGTTTGGTGTGAGTCATGGGGAGGCAGCTGCCAAAAAACGTAATCTGATTTGGGGCTGGGTTTATGGAAGTTTAGTGTCTGGAAGACCTTTCTAACAATTAGAGCTGTCTTGAAAGGACAGGCAGACAGCCTCAGGAAGCCTCAAGCTCCCTGGTGTAGGAGTTTCAAGCTGGGTGACATGCCCCTGGAAAAGATTGTCAGAGTGGGGATTTAGGCATCAGAGGGAGGTTTGTTCTAAGTGACATATAAGGTCTCTGCCAACCCTGTGATTCTGCTTCCTGCAGCCCAGTGGAAGAAGATAATTTCCTTAACAAAAGTAAAAATCTTGCTTTCTGATAGAGAAAAGCAGAACACGCTGAAGAGGCAGCCATTTTGCTCGGACTCTGTCAAAGTGGAAATGTAAACTTGCAGCTCTCACCTAGAGATTTGGACAGCACACGTCACTGGCCCTGCTTCATTCCTGAACCTCATCTCACCTGCAACGCCGTCCCTAACGCCCCCCTCATTTCTCAGAGATGGAGGGGGTGATGGGGAAGGATCTGTTTTGCACATTCTGGTAATTTGTTTAAGCTGAACTTTTATGCAGAGCTTGCAAACTGAAGGCACACAGGCCAGATCCAGCCCTTAGTCGTGTTTGATTTGGCCTGGACTGTGTCTTTGAAAAATGTGAATTAGATGCCAACAAGTAAAAATGAGGAGATTTCACATAAAATCTGGACTTCCAGCACCTTTTTAAAAAGTCAGAAGGTCTGGCAGCGCTGGGCCTGCATTCCCATGTGGCAGCACGCGATGGGGCTGAGCGCCAGAGCCCTTCCTGGATAGGATTCGAGCTCTCACTTGGCCACTGTCCTCATCCCCCTAACCTCGCCTGCTCTGCTAGTTCACCTGAGCCCCCGAGGCCCCTATAGTTACTGGAGTTAGTGACACCTGGTGTAGTGTTGTGGTGGTTGTTTATTTTAATCAAAATCTCATTGAACTTTTATTTTCATTATATAAAAGTCACAGATTTTCTCCAACTTTGGAGGGAATATCATGTTTGGGATGGTCTGACTTAAAATACGGCCTTTGTGGTTTGCCTGTATTTCACTTTCTAGGAGGCGGGTTGAGTGGGGCACCTCAAAGAGGAATTAGACATCTTCAGAGCAGCAGGAAGCAAGATAAAATCTGTATCTCAGGAAAGACTTGCTATAGGTGCCAAGACAGTGTGGACCAAGAATGCAAACAGCACCAGTGTCAATGTCAAATTGAAATTTTCCTCCAGGACTAACTATACAGAGGATGCCTTACTCTCTGAGGAGCAGAAGAGGTTTGTTTATTTAAGCATGACCAGTACATTGGGCAGCAGTTTGTTTGCAAGGCTATATCAAAATGCCCTGCATGGTCAGAGACATCTTTAAGGTGCAGTCCTGGATGCCTCTTGGTCATCTCCCCAACAGTGTGGCAGGCAGCTGGGGGCTACAGGGGAGGGTTGGGAGTAGGGTGGGGGGGAGCAGAGATGCTTTTGCAGCTGCTCCTAATGAATAACGTTGGCTTGCATACCATCAGCCCCCGTTTCTTGCATCTCAGCAGACACCCCTGCCTCTTCTTTTGAACTGCTCCAAGGCTTCTGATGGTTTTCCTTATATTGATCCAAATCTTCACCCTTGTAACTTCCACACCATGGGCCTGTTCTGGAGCCATGCAGAACAATGGCTTCCCCTTGCACAGCACAGCCCTGCAGATGTCTGCCTAGTGGTTTCCTCTGTTTTGCGAGCTGGCTGACCTTCCCCGCTTGGAGGGGATGGGGTGTGGGCGGGGTCGCGGAGAGACCAGGTGGAGGTGGCTGAGACAGTGTTGCTCACAGGTGGCTCCCAAGCTGGCTGCTTCTGCTTGGAAGCCTGAGTTTCGTATGAAGCACCTTCCTCTCCAGAGGCTCCTGGTGCCAGCCTCAGAACCTCTCTGCCAGCTGCTGGGGTCTGAATCTTCTTAGGAAACTTTGGTATTTGGTGGTAGAAATTGCAAGAACTTCACCAGAAGCGAGGATGGTCAAGGGCTGTTAGCTCAGTGTCTGATGGCTGCTAGGAGTCAGGGGAGTGAGGCCCACTGTGGGCTTATTGGTTGGCTGCCCCACTCCGAGACAGAATCTGCTAGACCCTCATCCTGCTTGAGTCTGTCTCTTTGCTCTTAGGTTCTCAGACTGAAATTGTCCAACCCAGACCTTCAAAATCCTTAGGAACTCCCTCCAACACCACTTCCTTGTAGAACGAGCCCCTCCCTGCATGGGACCTTGGGCTTATCACTTAGGAAATGCCCTTCTGGTCTGAGTATTTCTAGTGTAGACAAAGGGTCTTGTCTGGCTCTCCACAGTCACGTGGCGGCGATTTTCTGTTTTTACTGTAGTTGCCTCAGTGTATCCTTTTATTGAGTCATCCTTTGCCTGTTATTTTCCTTTCACCTTTCCCTAATCGTTGTTTGAAGACTTGCCTTTCTTGGGACCTTTCTTCCACAGATAGACGTGGTATTTGTGAATTGTGGTTATTCTAGGAAGACTTATCTCTTGGGAGTGCCAGGGACTGTCTGTGACTACTTGGCATCTGGAAGATGCTGGATCTTTATGGTAGGGGAGAAGATGGGCAGGTGCCATCTGAACTGCCTGGAGAGGGTTAGAGTTGCAGGATGGTGGGTGGGTGGATGGTGTTTCCATATATCCATCTCCCTTCCCACTTTCTTCCTTCTGTCCCCTTCCCCACAATCCCCACTTCTTGTTTTGGAAAAGGAAATGGCAACATCCACTTCTAAGTAGCGTGACATCTCAGTATAACATCATTGTTGTTTGCTAATCTGGGGCCCTGGCCATTCCCTACCTGACCTGCTTCGCCTTCCCTGCGCACTTCCTTGCATCTGAGTCAGAAGTAGGGAGATCTTGGACTTCCGTGGTGGCGCAGTGGTTAAGAATCTGCCTGCCGGGGCTTCCCTGGTGGCGCAATGGTTGAGAGTCCGCCTGCTGATGCAGGGGACGCGGGTTCGTGCCCCGGTCCGGGAGGATCCCACATGCTGCGGAGCGGCTGGGCCTGTGAGCCATGGCTGCTGGGCCTGCGCGTCCGGAGCCTGTGCTCCGCAACGGGAGAGGCCACGGCAGTGAGAGGCCCGTGTACCAAAAAAAAAAAAAAAAGAAAAAAGAAACAAAAAAAGAATCTGCCTGCCAATGCAGGGGACACGGGTTCGATTCCTGCGCTGGAAAGATCCCACATGCCATGGAGCAACTAAGCCCGTGCGCCACAACTACTGAGCCTGCACCCTAGAGCCTGCGAGACACAACTGCTGAGCCTGCGTGCCACAGCTACTGAAGCCCACGTGCCTAGAGCCTGTGCTCCACAGCAAGAGAAGCCACCGCAATGAGAAGACTGCGCACCGCAACAAAGAGTAGCCCCTGCTCACTGCAGCTAGAGAAAGCCCCGTGCACAGCAACGAAGATCCAATGCAGCCAAAAAAATAATTGGAAAAAAAAAAAAAAGAAGTAGAGAGGTCTTTTGTCTCAAAGAGTTGTTCCATTAACTGGTGTTACCCAAAGTATTACCTTTGGGTAATACTTGGTGACAAAATCCAGTTGGTGCTGTAGGTGATACATGGAAAAGCTAGGGGCATGGAGCATGTATGCGTGGAGTATGAGCAAGGGTCTTTTCTTGGGGGGGAGATCAAATGTTCCTTCTGCAGGAGGATCTGTCCCTATCAGAACCCCATGGCTTGTGGAATGGCTTTGCGTGAAGAAACAGCCTATCTGGAGCCCATGTCATTCCTGTAGTGCGGGGAGCTAGTCAAACCTTCAAGAGGAGAGGTGCCTATCTTCCATCCAGAGTCAAGATTAATTGATGTTCTTTAATGGAAACAAATTGAATCTCTCAGCAACCCTTCCCATTAGGCTTCCAGTAGTGCACTATTCTATGGAGGCCAGGTGAGTTCTTTAGAATCAACAGGTTCTTGGAAACAGTTGACTCCTTGAAGCTCTTCATGTCTTTCCTCAGAATGGCTGGTGGGAAATGGAGAGAAAATACCTTTAAGTTACTGGGCTGAAGGTGTGATTCTCATTTGCCTGTGGTTTGCTCGACCCACTCACATTGTTGTCGCATTTGATCTTCCACAGCCTGTGGGGCAGGTAGAGCTGGGTTATTATCATCTGTATTTTATAGGTGAGGAACTCTCTAGACTCTGGAACACCAGTCCCTCAAGATGTCTGCTCTAAAAAGGGCTGTGTGTTCAAATAGGCATGAGAAGCATTCTAGTGTGTTCCCTCCTTAGAGAGTCATAGAGCACAGCTGCATATTAAAGGCTCTGATAAGTCCTATAAAAACAAAGAAAATATTTAACCCATTGTTTCCTGAACTCATTAACTGAGGTCCTTTTTTTTTTTGACACCTATTGGCATCTTCTAGATGTTCAAACTTTTTCTGTAAATGGCCAGATAGTAAACATTTCAGGCTTTGTGGGCCATATGGTCTCTGTCTCAACTACTCAGCTTTGCTCTTGAGTGCCAAAGCATCCATGGACAATAGAGAAATGAGTGGGCGTGCCTGTGCTCCAACAAAACTTTATTTACAAAAATAGGCTGTGGGCTAGATTTGACTCATGGACTGTAGCGTGCTAATCCTTGTTCTAGAACAAGCATCCTTGGAGAGATGCTGCTTTAAGTGTCCAGAGTCCTACATAGGGACTGCACTCCCAGCTCCCAGAACAGGTGGCATGGTGGCAATGTCTCATTGAATGTGGCTCAGAGGTTGGATGCTTTGCTCAGGGTGTATGACTGCTAAGTGCCATCAGAGATGTCACCCAGGCTGTTGACTATAAATTCTGTTTTTCATTGTTTTCTGCTTTTCTGGAGTGAAAGACCCAGGAAGGGGGCAAAATGCACTGAGTACCTGCCTGTGCATTCAAAGTGATATACACGTAGGTGCATGTGGGTGTTTGCGTGCAAGTTGGTCTGAATATGACCATGGCATTTGTGTTGTTAAGCGTGAATGTGGCCAGTGGAAAAGTTATCCAGTTAGAGGTCTTTGTTTCAAAGCATCTAATGGGAGGTGCTAAAGAGATTCACTAGTGCCGTTTAAATTGGGGTCTGCAGGGAGAAATCAGGAATGTATTCAATCAATGTACAAGAATTGACTAAACACCTAACATGTGCCCTCACTTTAATTAGAACTTTTGGTTGCAACAACAAAAACCAGATGAAGCTGATGGTAGTGAAAATGGAGTTTATTATAAAGATGCAGGGTGTTATCTGGAACCCAGGTGGGGAAATGAAGTTGGCCTCGGACTGGTTTGGGATCAGGAACGGGGTGCTAGGGAGCCCTGGTTTGTTCTCGATGTTAATTGGTGTACTTTCTCTCACTGTGGCTTCTCTCTGTACATCGGCTTCACTCTTCCTTCTTAGCAAACTGGCTATTTCTGATACGTGTACGTCACGGGTGTACATGGTTGCCCACAGCTCCGAAGTTCATGTTTTAGCTGGAGTGAATGCGTGGAAAGATTGTCTCTCTTACTCCTTCCCTCTGTCTCTCTCTCATTTGTCTTCTTTTCCTCCTCCCTCACTTCAGTATTACTGGGGAAGACACTCTGATTGGCCCAGCTTAGGTGGTCCCTGAACCAGTCACTGTGGACAGGAATGTGGGGTTAACGACACAACTCTGCCAGCCAGGATGCTACCGGTGGGGCAGGCACTTTCCAACGAAGGAGGTCTATACAGCCCTGCCCTGACTAGGCATTAAGCAGGTGCAAGATGAAACAGAATATTTTTGTCCGTTGACATTTATAAACTAGCTGGAAGGTAAAACAAATACTTAGTGGCAATGAGGATGTCAGATGTGCTAAATTGTTTCATTAGGCAGTGAAGAAGATAATAGTATAAATAAGGGACTGATTTTGCTGTATAGACATTGAGTGCAAAAAGAGAGACAGGAAAGGGCTGTGGGCTGGCATCACCAGGAAGAGTTTTAGGCAGCAAATATATGTTCTCTGAGGGCAGATGAGAAACAAAAAATTAGACTAGGGAAATGGGCATGGGTAAAGACATAGAATTACAGACATGAGTGTGGTCTGGTTCCTTAACAAGATCGGGGAAGTAACTTTAGAGCAGTGGGAAGTGCACTCAGGGAAGAGGGAAACATGGCTGGAGGCACGGTCCACGGTGGTCTGGTTCACTGTAGCAGAAGGGGACAGGTGGGGCTGTAACAGGAGGGCCGGGAAGCTAGAAGTCCAGCCCCTGGGGGAGGGGCCTCCAGCTCCACAGAGGCAAGAGGAGTGCAAGCAGGTGCGGGTCTATCCAGGTGGGAGTGCTGGGTGTCTGGGATGGGGGTTCTGCATGGTGCCAGCAAGACAGAGCAAAAAGCAGGGCCTGGCCAAGGGGTTGGGTAATTCAGAGACAGGACCCAGGCACTGAGGAATAAGGTAGATACTGTTGCCGGAGTGTGGGACAAGGCGGGACTTGAGAGAGCGGGGATTGGGGTACAAGACGGAATCCCAGGGCATCTGAATGGGGCCGTGACGTCGCAGCAGGACCAGCAATGAGAACGGAGTTCAAACTCTCCTCTTCCCTTTCCCTCACTGAAACTTTCCTGTTCTCTCTCCCATTGCTCAGGACCTCATAGCTGACGATTAGCTACTCATCTGGGGAGTCAGTGATCGATGCAGATGTCACCCTTTTTAGGGACTTCTGCATTGGAACAGAAGCCACAAGTGCCTTAAACCAAGAGAAAGAAAGTGCATGGGATTTTAGGATGGAGATACTAAGTGTGACATCAAAGATTCCATTGGTGCCCCTTCGTTTGGGGATAGGATTAGCAGAAAAGATGCCAGCTGTCCAGCAGTGAGGGAGCTTTGGCCCTGGACCTGAACACTTTTAGAGCAGAGATGTGAGGCCATCACATAACAGCTAGGCAACATCTTTAGGGAGGAAAAAGCAGCCAGCATAGGTACTATCTGAGGACTAGTTGGCTTCAGAGGAGGCCTTGTCTTGGTGTTCATTTGCAGCTAAAAGAGGCAGGGGGCAGAAAGGCAGGGGCATGCAGGATTTGGAGTTGGGAGAGAGTGATTTGGGTTCTTGACCCACCACTCCCTCACTGGGTGAAGTTACTCAGTCCCCCTGAGCCTCAGTGCTCTCCTCTGTAAATGGGGTCACAGTATCCACCATGATAGCCTGTGTGCCCATCCCTGCCACACATTAGATGCTCAGTATATACGTGTTATATCTAAACCTCGACTCCTACTTAGAATCACAGAATTTGCCCAAATGCCCACCCTAGGCAGGAATCTCTGATAGCTGTGAAGCTTCTGATTGGAACTTCCCATAGCAAGGCATTGACCACCTCATAAATAAGACCATCCCATTATTGGAAAGATTTGCTAGAAAGGTCTTCCTTGAATAGAACTGCAAGTCACTTCCTTTGGAACAACCAGAATAAGTCTAAGCTTATTCCCATGGTAACGTCTCCATGCTGTGAGGACCGCTTTCATGTATTCCTAAGTCAGTGATGGGGAATAGTTCATATCTAATGTGCCATCTGTGCCCCTTTATGGAGAGAACTCTCGTTTGGGGATAGAACGATCCCCAACCAAGTGCCAACTGTGGTGGATTGCTGGTGGCTGCTGGAGAGCTGTGTTGAGAAGGATTCTGAGGCTGTGTTCCAGGGTCAGTAGGAAAAGATTATATCTACCATGGGCTTGGGTGTGAGCAGTGGTGGTATATGTGCTAGGTATTTGTTTTCTCTGCTAGGCATTCTCATGTTAGGTTCTTCCTTTGTGCTTAAGGTGACTTGTTCCCTCACCTTCTGTTGTCTTTTTCCTGCCACACTTCAACTTATCAACGTTTTAAAAGCCATCTGGCTGCCAGATCTTCTACCTCATCCGTTTCTAGGGTGGATTTAACCAATCTGGCTGGCCGGACTGGGGTTTTTCCTAGAGCAGTATTTTTCCCAAATAGAGGAGGACCATTTTTGAGTTTGCAGCCCACTGATAAACTTTCCAAATTATTAATATCCCTTAAAATATGGAGCCCAAGCTAAGCACTGTCTTTTGGAAGTACTTGGAACAATATGGAGGCCAGCGAGACTCATAACACATCCCTTGATCCTGGTAATGCAGCTGAAAGTTCGCATTAGCTTTTTCCCTGTGTTTATAAAGCTGAAGCTCAGAGACTCTGCTCCTGAGTCTGAGGGTGGTGGTGGGGGAGGTGGGAGGGAGGAGGGGTAGGAGAGCCAGACCCAGTCCGGCAACATCTCCTCCTGCCCCTGCCGTGCCTGCCCCTTCTGCTCTCCTCCCTTGTCTTGTGGGTAGGGACCACTGGCGCATGGCTCCTTTGGGTGGAAGAGCTTCCGCTGAGGCTGCGGGAGCGCCCTGCTTCCTCTTTCTGCCCTCACAGTTCTCTGCTGCCTCTGTGAATCTCTTTGTAGTTTGGCTTCAACAAGACTAGGGCCTGCAGCCAGTACAGCGAGGTCCAAAGGGCCCAGGTCTCCTTGTCACAATAAGGTGGGCTGCCCGAAAGGTCCCTGGACCGCTCTCTATCCTTGAAGTGTCTCCCATTCTGCAGCACTACAGAAAACCTAAGGGTGATGCAGGGATTTCCTCATAAAGCTCACTGTGTATAATTAATGTCCTGCTCTTTATCCTTTATTTTAAATTACGTTCTTCCTTTCTGGTGTGTGTGTGTGTGTGTGTGTGTGTGTGTGAAATTATCCTTTCTTAAACAGTTGGGGTAGTTTTTTCTCCTTAATACCCTTTGCAATGTTGGCCACCCTTTGTAGACACCCCCCCCCCCATTTTTTTGGAGGGGGCGTGGAGTTTACTGAACCGTGAGATCTGGTCTGAAAACTAGAAGCTTGTCTGAAGTGAGGCCCATCAGGACTCGATATGCCTTCTGGAGGGTCTGGAAGATGCAATCTGTCATCCCAGTGAGGCCACTGAGGCACGGGATTGGGCAATGGGTGACTTTTATTAGTAGTTTAAATTTCCCACAGCCCAGGTTATTTTAAAGTTGGTGGTGTTTGGAATTGTGGATTTGGGAGACTCCGTTGATGAGTGCCAGCCTTGTCGATTTTTAGCGTGGCTCTGGCAACTGACTTAGCCCCTTAGTACCTCAGTTTCTTTGTCTGAGTCAGAACAGCTGTGCCCTTTTCCTAGGGTTGTAAGAGTGATTGTCAGCGACACTGTTTAGCTGCAAGATCCATCAAATGCTGCCCATTATTGTAGTTATTTTTGATAGCATTCAGCTAGCATTTATCATGGCTTCCACAACCCTGTGGACATGCAGCTTTTGAAGGGTGGGGGAGGGTTCAGAGACTGATGCAGAGATGACAGGGTGGGGGTACCCCATGAGGCACTTTGGGGGACAGTTCTCTGCATGGGCTGTCCCCTGCATCGCAGATGTCCCCTGGCCCCTGCCCACTAAGTGCTGGTAGTGCCCGCCAGTTTTGTGACGTTGCCCACAAATTTTGCATTCCCCTTGGAGGGATGGTCCTGCCTCCAGGGGAGAGCCACCGACTGAGTGCTTTGGAATGGTCGGAGGCAGAAGTAGATGCAGTATGGAAAAGAGGGGTCTTTAGAGAATGGCCTGGTGGATGATAGTCTTAAACTGCGCATATTAGCAGTTGCATATTAGTCTGTTCTGGGTATTGAACAGAGAGGGAGCCTGGGTGTCACAGAAGGAGCATAGGGGGTCTGCCCCCTGGGAGGCAGGGGGTCTGCACTAAACCTCCCATTTGTTGCTAACTAGTTGGGGGACCTTGAGAAAATCTCTTCTCTTCTCTGTAAAAGAGGGTATGGAGAAGATGGTCCTTTTCAGCTCTGTGGCTCCAGGATTTGAAGGGGAAATGGCTTAGATTTGAGTGAGACCAAAGGAAGAACTTCCTACATGTCATGCTATGAAGAGGGAAGAATAGGCCTGACTTCTCACCTTTGTTTGGGTTGAAAAAGATGAAATCTGTTAGGAAGGCCAGATTGGAAGAGCTGACCTGCTGAAATTGCTTCCTGGACCCTCTCATTCTCTTCATTTTAATTGTTCGTTTAAATTTAGTTCATTTTTGAATATGTAATATAGACACATATAAAGCAAAGTAAATATAGTGGAAAGTATTCCCATCCACCAAGCTCCCCTTCCCCAAAGGCCACTTCAGTTTATCCTCCCAGAGATGTTTACTCTCATTCTTTTAGAGCTGGGACTGCGAAGATAGTTTTAAACATGCTTTGGTTGTTATGCCTTTAACTTTCTGGTCTGAGGGGTGAGAAATTTGATCCTCCTATAGCATGTGGTTAGTTTCCTACAGTGAATTTTCCCTATTAGTCATAGTTTCTTTTTGCCACTCTTGGGTAGAGATACAGCCCTATTCTTCTCTTGCCACATTCCCCCACTCCCAAGTTCCCCATCCTCCATTTGAATCAAGGAATTTCATAAGCACAGATCAAACTTAAGATATGACATCTGGATGCCTCGCAGCTTCTCCCTCCGTGGATTTCAGAGGGGGCTCATTTTACATAATTGTCTATTTTGATTATTTCCAAAATGGTTTCATAGCCTTATGTTCTCTTTTGTCTTGGAGCTTAACTCGATCCTGCAAGGAACTGCTTTGTTCCTCGTCGGGTGTTGTAAAGTTTTTGCTTACTGGGTGGGAAGCCCTGTTGGATGTTAAATATATTGAGGGAAGAACTCTGGACTTGGAGGGAGAAAATCTGGGTTTGAGTGCAAAATAACCTTCTTTCTTGCTGTGTGATCTTTGGCAAGCTGCTTGGCCTCTCTGAACCTCTGTTTCCTCATCTATAAAATGAGTGCTACCTGCCCTATAGGGCTGCTTTTAAGCTTAAATAAAGCAATGAATGTGAGTATATTTGCAAACTGTTAAGAGGCTTACAGTTATAATTATTGTCATGCTTTTAAAAAGTATTTATTAAACTTCTGGATACCAGAGATAGAGTGGGAAATAAGCTTAGATTCTTGTGTGTATTGGTGGAGGTGGTGTAGGGAGATAAGGGAAGGCAGGGAACTGGCAATAAAAAGGTTAACTAGTAAACAAGATAAATTTAGATAATAGTAACCATTAAAAAAATAAAATAGTAATAGAGAATGAAGGGGGGTTGTTGGAACTTCTGATAAAAGATCAGGAAAAGCCTCTCTAAGTTGACACCTGCATGTCATGTGAAAAGCTGGAGAAGAGAATCCAGGCCTGGGAAGCAGGAGGTGCAAAAGCCCTGGGGCAGGAACAACAAGCTTCGAGAATTAAAAAAAAGAAAAATGGGGAAGGAACTGTAACAAAGCAGGCACAGAAAGAATAAGGCGAACAAGATAGAGAAGGATACAAGAACTGGGAGAGATTGGCCAGAACAGGGTCATAGAGGGCCTCATGGACCATGTTAAGAGCTTATATTTTATTCTACATGCAATTAGAGATTTTAAGCAGGGAGATGACATGATCAGTTTTCTCCTTTAGAAGGATTCTTCCTCCTAGAACGTGGAGAATAGACTGTGGGTAGGTGAGCAGAAGCAGTGGGACCAGTTAGGGGCATGTGCCATCATCTCGGCAAGAGAGGATGCCTGCACAGCAGAAGATGCACAGATGAAGTCTTCCTGGAGCTGTTTGAGTATGAAGCTCATGCAACTGTTTCCACAGGAAAAGGACAGTCTCTGGTGCGAAGTAGGATGTTCTCTTTTCCTTTTCCCATCTGCTTTGTTCTTGTAGGAGTGTGGAGGGAGTTGAAGTGGGCACAGGGAAATTTCTGCATATCCTTTTCAGATGATGCAGGGTTTGGGACTACATGTTCCTATTAATGAATCAACAAGCATTTATTGACTAAAGGAAGGTTTTTCTAGGTCTTTGGTTTTCACTTCAGGTCAGAGTTTCCTGTGGACAAACTGGGCATCTGCCTAGAAGCCTGACAAGGAATGGTCTACATGATTTGTGTTTTCAATGGGCACAAGAAGCAGTAGAGATACCAACTCAGGGCCACCCATATGACAGTGCAGGTTGTCCCCTGCACAAGGGCACTTGGCTAAGAGGTGGGGCCTGAAAGCCAGTTCAAACTCTGCTCACCAAGCATTTGCCCTGGAGTGGAGGTGTATCAGCAGGGAGAAGGGGCTGCCCTTTTATAATTGGCACCAAGGCTCATCTGCGTTAGCAGTAGCACTTTCCAGCCCTTGGGGTTTCTGCTTTGTGGCCCGGTTTCCAAGGTCTGTCTTCACCTTTTCTATTCCAGTCAATTAGCATTTGTTTTAAGAAGTATTTATTGAATACCTACTGTGTACCAGGCACTGGGTTTATACAGATGAACACACAGATACACTTCTTGCCCTCCCAGAGTTTATAGTCTAGTGGAGGTCATTCCATCTTTCTTCATAGCAACTGGAGAGCTTTCTTTTGGGGAAGCCTGAGCTGATCTCAGCCCCTGTTCTCTGAGACATGAAATGTTAACATCTGACTTGGAAGCACCTCTGGGGGTTGGGAAACAATGACCACCACCCACAATACACATGCACCTGAGTCCAGACTTCCAGGGAGATGGGTCCAGCGTGGCTATGGACTGTTATTAGCTCAGCTACTTCATTGACCTCTTATTAGGAGAAGCCAAAGGAAAAAACAAAAGTCATTAGAAAAGGGTAAGATTTATCCTTGAGCCTTGGAGTCTTCATAAAAATTCTGCTTAAAATATGTACACTTTTCTGTATGTTTATGACACTTCAATAAAAAGTTATGAAAAAGCTACTTAAGTTTGTTGAGTTGTCAGGGTCTGGGCTTTGAGAATTCAAGACAGGGAGATAGGTCAGCCATATAAGTCAGGCCTCCCAGGGGTCTCTGTGTCTTGAGAGAGTCCTCAGGCCCTTGATTCCATTCTTTAGCTTAATGAATAATCAGATTATTTTATCTGCGTTTGAGGAATCCATTTTTTTGCCAGCCAAACTCACAAAAGATTGTTTCATAAGCCCTAGTATCCATAGATGGATGAACACTGGGAGATCCACCTCTCCTGGGCATTTGTTCTCCCCAGCTTCAAGGTAGCTGGGAAACAGAATTAGTCACAGTTTGTTTGGGAAGCCTGGAATGAGAGAAAGAGAGCTGGGTGGTTTTCAGATTTTTTTTTTCCAGGCTGTGGTGGAGCCAGGAGAATGAGAAATTCCATACATCTTGTGACCAGATGTGGCATCTTTAACTAGGACTCAGCTGTATCAGCAAAACAGAGTCCATTTTAAACAATGCTCCTTTATTTACCTGTTTATTTTAATATTTACATTGTGTTTTTTAAGATTATAAAAGTAATGCCCACTTGCCCCTCAATGGTTTATTGAGAAAATGTTCAAACATATAGCAAAAATACCTAATTAAAAAAATCATATATCAGAAGTGTCCCATAAAGAGAGTAAAACGTTCTCATCATCCTGCCTCCTGGAGAGAAAATGCCTATTACCTGTTTCGTATATATTCCTCCAGACTTTTTTCTATATGTGTATGAAGGTATTTTATTATGATTGCCTGAACAATCATATAATATAATTCATACTATTTTCCTTCTTTTAAAAAAAATTAACAATATATCTCAGACATCTTTGCATGTGAGAATTTATTGATCTATTTCATTCTTTTTTTATATAAATTTATTCATTTATTTATGGCTGCATTGGGCCTTTGTTGCTGCGAGGGCTTTCTTTAGTTGTGGTGAGTGGGCTCTAGGGTGCAGGCTCAGTAGTTATGGTGCACAGGCTTAGCTGCTCTGCAGCATGTGGGATCTTCCTGGACCAGGGCTCGAACCTGTGTCCCCTGCATTAGCAGGCAGATTCTCAGCCACTGCACCACCAGGGAAGTCCCTATTTCATTGTGTTTGTAAAGTAGCTTTACTGAGGTATAAGTTATATGCCATCAAATTTACCTGTTTTAAGTGTACAAGTCATTAAATTGTTAGTAAAATTTCAGAATTGTGCAACTAACTACACAGTCCAATTTTATTTATTTATTTTTAAATTTTTATAAGTTTGTTTATTTATTTATTGGCTGTGTTGGGCCTTCGTTGCTGCGTGCGGGCTTTCTCTGGTTGCGGCGAGCGGGGGCTACTCTTCGTTGTGGTGCGTGGGCTTCTCATTGCGGTGGCTTCTCTTTGTTGCAGAGTACGGACTCTAGGCACCCAGGCTTCAGTAGTTGTGGCACGCGAGCTCAGTAGTTGTGTCTCGTGGGCTCTAGAGCGCAGGCTCAGTAGTTGTGGCGCGTGGGCTTTGTTGCTCCGTGGCATGTGGGATCTTCTCGGACCGGGGCTCGAACCTGTGTCCCCTGCATTGGCAGGCGGATTCTTAACCACTGCACTACCAGGGAAGTCCACAGTCCAATTTTAGAACTTTTCCATTACCCCTAAAAGATTCCTCGTGTCTGTTCGCAGTCACCCCCATCCTCATCTCTGTTACCAGGCAATCTATTTTCTGCCTCTGTAGATTTGCCTTTTATGGGCTTGCATATAAATGGAATTATAAACACAGTATATGTATTTCGTGTGTGTCTAGCTTCTTTTAGGGAGCACAGTGTTTTTGAGATTCTGTCCAGTTGTAGCATGTAACAGACCTTGGTTGCTTCTCAATACTACTCCATTTTAGGATATACCACATTTTGTTTGTTTACCAGTTGGTGGATATTTAGGTTGTTTCCAATTTTGGGCTATTATGAATAATGCTTCTACAAACATTTGTGTACAAATCTCTGTGTGGATACATTTCGTTCTTTTTGAGTGCATGTATAGAGTTCCATTTTATGGCTGTCCATTAATGTATTTAGCCAAACCCCACTGATGGCCATTTACTTGGATTTTGATTTTTTTGATGAATAATGTGTATTGGACATCCTTATATATATATATATATATATATATATATATATATATATATATATATATATAAAATCTTTGGTGAATGTTTTGGAAGGATATATATTTACAAGGGGAAGTTCTGAGTCAACAGATGTAAACATTTGACAGTTCAATAGCTGGTGTCAAGTTGTCTTCCAAGAGAAGCTGCACCAATTTATACCTCCCACCCCCGGCAGCACAGGAGAGTAGCTGTTTTCCCATGTACTTGTCGTGTGCAAGAATGAATATTTTATTGTATATTAACACATATATGTGGAATCTAGAAAAACGGTACAGATGAACCAATTTGCAAGGCGGAAGTAGAGACACAGATGTAGAGAACAAACGTATGGAGACCAAGGGGGGAAAGGGAGGGTGGGATGAATTGGGAGATGAGGATTGACATATATACACTAATATGTATAAAATAAGTAACTAATGACAACCTGCTGTATAGCACAGGGAACTCCACTTTGCTGTACAGTAGAAACTAACATGACATTGTAAAACAACTGTACCCCAATTAAAAAAAAGAATGAATATTTTCATTTTTTAAAATCTCATAAATGAAAAATGTCTCATTGTCATTTTAATTGTTATTTCTTTTATTATTGGAGAAGTTGTTGACCATTTATATGTCAGTTTCTTAATATTTTACTGGTTTATCTTTTCCTATGACTTTGAAATAATTCTTTGTATTTTAGGAAGTTGGCTCTTTGCTTATAAAATGAACTGCAAATTTTTCATTCCTCAGCTTATCCTTTTTTTTTTTCCCATCAGAAACTCTGTTCATGGTAGTGTGCTATACAGATATTTTACATTTTTGAGTACTCATATCTGTTAGGGAAAAAGGGATCTGTGAACATTTTACAAGTATCACTTAGATATTTATAATATCCCCAGAAGGAGGTGAGGAAGGTAAAATATTGATAGGGGAGAAAGCTGAGGAGTGCAATATGTGCTTCATCTACCAAACAGCTGAATGGGTGAGATTTTTTTCAACTCTTTATAGTTGTTTTGGTGTCACATAAGCACAGCTTCCAGGTATTAGTGCAAAACCTGAGAACTGAATCTGGATATTTTTTACTTCCCAGCCCCTTGCTTGTAATAATTATGACAGCTGACGTTAACAGAATCCACACTGTAGGCCATTTGTTCCCACTCCTCCTTGCAGTCACTCTATGAGATAGGTAGTTATTTCCTCATGGAAAAAGGCCCAGGGATCTTCGGATAACTTGCTTAGTCATACAGATGGCAGATGCTGGGGCTGGGATTCAGGCTCATGTTTGCCTGACACCAGAGCCTGTGCTTAACCAGGAATCTCTCATCCTCGCTTCTGAAGCATTCAATGAGTTCACCTAGGTCTGACCAGTAAGGAGATATTTGAGGAGGCCTTTATAAAGGGACACAGATCCTCAGGAAGGTGGAATGTACAGTGAGAAGGCCACTGATTTGGGCTGCAGAATCTGTGGGTTCTAGTCTTAACTCCCCAAGACTCTTTTCTTGTAATGAGAGAAGGCATGTGTTTGCAGCAGAGTCCGGGGAGGCGCGGGCAGGAAGAGTGGACCCTAAGACCCTTCTGGGTTTTCTGTTTGCTCCATGGTAGGAATGAGCTGGCTGTTGGCAATTAGATCTAGGCCCAATGGAGGGAGATTGGGGTAGTGGGAGAAGAGAGGTGCTTTAAACTCCGAAGTCAAATGGTGTCTAGGTGAGTATGGCTCTGCCTGGGATATTTGACCCTAGGTGATACTGTTGCCTAACCTGGATAGGCAATGAGGATATTGAAGACCTAGAAAGGATATGATTAAAATCCCGAAAAATCATGGGGATCCAGGAAAGGGTAGATATACTCTTGCTCATGTATTAGCTACCTAGGAAGCCTAAGGTTCTGAGGGCAACTGTGGGAGGGGACACAAAGATGAGTCAGTGTGGCCTGTTCTCAGGGGACTCACCATCTGGGTAGGGAAATGGGATCTATTCAGACATTACTCGAACTCAGGCAGAAGTGGTGACAGGAGAGTTTCAGATAAAGAGCTTGGGAGGCAGAAAGAAGGAGCACCGGCTTCGAAGTGAGATAGACCTGGCCTTGAGTTATGTCCTATGATAATGACAACAACATCATTTGTTGAGCATGTACCATGTATGTTGCATGGAGTGGCAGACAAGGAGGTCCCCTTCAGAACTGAAGGACTTATCCCCAGGTCCTGGAGAGACTGTTGGCTGTCAGCCCTCTTTGAGAACGGCCCCTGCTGAAGGGAGCTGCATAGTCCCAGATTATGCCCCCTTCCCAGCCCTAGGTATCCCCTCCCCCAAACCTGGACAACTTGAAGGGCCCACTCAGCTTCAGTGCCTCCACTGAGACTGCATTGTGGCTTGGCTCCTCACTCTGTCCAGTCCTGCTTCCTTCCCCTTCCTATCACAGGTTTTGAAAAGAACATACCCTAAAACACTCCTGTATGATGATCTCCATCTCAGAGTTTGCTTCCCAGGGAGCCCAATCCATGACACATAGATGATCTATTCTCATGAGAGACCACTGAGCTGGATTACTTATTCTGTTTTAAAGATGAAGTAATTCAGACGTAGGGAGCTTGGATGGCTCGCCCAGGGACAGTATGTGGCACATCTTGAGTTCAAACTAAGTCTGTGCTCAAAGTACAGTCTTTCTATATTGCCACCCTGTAGGTGTGGGACTTTAAGCAGTGGAAACCATGGGGTTATAAAATCAGGTTGCTGGAAGGGAACTCAAAGTTCATTTGGTTAGAGCTCTCATTTCTTAACCTCTGGATCTAAGTTGCTGAGATCCAGGGCTGAAAGTCTCATGTCCTGGGAACTCCTTTACTCCCTCATGGACCAGGGTGGTGGGGCACCCCATGTGAGGATTGACTGAGCACTCAGTGAATCCATCCATTCAGTCATTCATTCAACAGATGTTCATTGAGCATCTGCTATGTGCCAGGGACCACTTCAGGGACCAGGGGTACAGCAGTAAACAGAGCAAAGCTCTTGCCCTCTTGGAGTTGCCTTTCAGCGGGGATGGGGCAGACAGCAATGAAACAGACAAATAAGTACACACTATAATGTCAAGCAATGGTAGGGACTATGAAGGAAAATGAAGAGAATGCGGGGGATGGAGGGTGCTGGGCTGAGGGCGAGGAAGTGTCCTAGTTTAGAGTCAGGGGATAAAGAAGCTTTCTGGGATGAGGGGACCTTTGGCTAAGGACCTGAATGAAGAGAGGAACTGGCTATACAGAGGCCAGTGGAAGTGCCTTCCAGGAGGGAGGAACAGTGCATGCCAAGGCCCTGGGCATTGGCAGGTTTAAGAAAGATGAAAGAGGTGTGTGGCAGGCGCATGATGAGCGAAGGGGGAGAGGGGATTGGAGAGGAATCAAGGGGCCATAATCCTGCAGGACCTGGGGGCTAGGAATAAAGAACTTGGGTTTTATTGCAAGTTGTTTTGGAGAAAGTGAGTGGCATGATCAAGTTTATGTTTCAAAGGGGGTTTTGTGACTGTTATGCTGAGAATAGATTGTAACTAATGTCATTTCCATTTCTTTCCTGGATTATTTATATTTGTTTCTATTTGGGGACAGTCAGAGAGAACGTTGTGGAGAACATCATACTTAAAACCACGGGCTTGGGAATCAGACTCCCTGAGTTCAAATCCTGGTTCCACCACTCCCTGGCAATGGGACCTTGAACTGTTTGCTTAATGTATTTAAGCCTTGACTTCCCCATCAGTAAAATGGAGATAATAACCCACCTAATTTATGAACTGAGTTTGTTATGAGGATAAGATGTGAAAATGCTCATAGAGTTCAGCACAGCACTTGCATTTCTTTTTACAAATGATTTTTAAAATTGTGGTTAAAATATAACAGAAAATGGACCATTTAAACTTTTTTTTTTTTTGAGCACATGGCTTGCGGGATCTGAGTTCCCTGGTCAGGGATTGAACCCAGGCGCTCGGCAGCGTAAGCGCAGAGTCCTAATCACTGGACTGCCAGGGAATTTCCCATTTAAACTATATATATATTTTTTTCGGCACGCGGGCCTCTCACTGTTGTGGCCTCTCCCGTTGCGCGGAGCACAGGCTCCGGATGCGCAGGCCCAGCTGCTCCGCCGGCATGTGGGATCCTCCTGGACCGGGGCACAAACCCGTGTCCCCTGCATTAGCAGGTGGACTCCCAACCACTGCGCCACCGGGGAAGCCCCATTTAAACTATTTTTAAGTGTACAGTTTGGTGGCATTAAGTACATTCACATTGTTGTGCAACCATCATCACCATCCACTTCCAGAGACTTTTTTCACCTTCCCATCTGGTTGCATTAAAACAGTAACTCCCATGATCCTCCCCTAGACTCTGGCAACCACCATTCTACTTTCTATCTCTGCGTCTGACTGCTCTAGGGACCTCATATAAGTAGAATCATACAGTGCTTGTCTTTTTGTGACTGGCTTATTCTACTTCACATAATGTCCTCAAGGTTCATCCTTATTGCAGCATGTGTCAGAATTTCCTTCCTTTTTAAGGCTGAATAGTATTCCATTGTATGCATATACCATGTTTTGTTTATCCATCCATCCATTGATGGGCATTTGGGTTGCTTCCACTTCTGGCTGTTGTGAATCCTGCACCTGCATTGTATAAGCACTGGATTTATCTTTGCCATAATTTTTATCCTGCTTTGTGTAAGTGCAGGGAAATGATAGGTGCTTAGGACCAGGAGGCAGGAGATGTAGCTTCTAGATTTGTGTGAGGTCAACTCTTTTATTCTGTCTGAACCTCAGCTCTCTCATCTATGAAATGGTGACGCTAATGCCTACTTCAGGGGGCTTGTTGTAAAGATCAAGTTAGATATATTCTGCAGACTTTAGAGCTAGGCTGTCCAATATGGTAGCCACCAGCCACATGTGACTGCTGAGCTTTGAAATGTGGTTAGTCCAAATTGTGACATGCTGTGAATGCAAAATGCATACGTATTTTGAAAACTTTAGTACAGAATAAGGAGAATGTGAAATATCTCAAGTAATAACCTTTTATATTGATTATATATTGACATAATATTTCAGATATATTGCCTCCTCCTGCCTCCTGGTTAAACAAAATATATTATTAAAAGTAATTTTACCTCTATTTTTATTTTATTGTTTTTTATTTTTAAAATTTTGTGTATTTTTAAAGTTATTTATTTTATTTTTTATTTTATTTTTTGGGCTGTTTCGGGTCTTAGTTGAGGTATGCGGGATCTTTGTTGCAGCATGCGGGATCTTTTGTTGCAGCATGTGGGATCTTTTGTTGCAGCGCAGGCTTCTCTCTAGTTGTGGCGCGCAGGCTCCAGGGCACGTGGGCTCTGTAGTTTGCAGCACACAGGCTCTCTAGTTGAGGTGCGCTGGCTCAGTAGTTGTGGCGCACGGGCTTAGTTTCTTTGCGGCATGTGGGATCTTGGTTCCCCCACCAGGGATCGAACCCGCGGTCCCCTGCATTGGAAGGCGGACTCTTTACCAGTGGACCACTGGTAAGTGGTCCCTATTATTTTTTAAATTAAAGTGTAGTTGAGTTACAATATTATATTAATTTCAGGTATATAACATGGTAATTCAGTATTTTTATAGATAAAGTTATCCTTATAAACTTATAAAATATTGGCTATATTCCCTGTGCTGTACATTACATCCTTGTAACTTATTTATTTTATACCTAGTAGTTTGTACCTCTTAATGCCCTCACCTATCTTGCCCCCACCCCCACCTCTTTTTATTTTTTAATGTGGCCACCAGAAAACTTAAAATGACACTGTGGCTTGCTTCAGATTTTGATTGGATAGCTCTGGTCTAGAGTTCATCACTCATTTTCAGATCTAGATCAGTAATTCTCTGGGTGTTCCTCCCATGGTTAGTTGGGGTCTGAAAGGAGATTCTCTCCCAGAGCTCCAGGCAGACAAGTGATTTATATCACAAAGGTGGTGCACTTTAAATGGTGATCAATGTTTATGGCCCATGGAAGCTTAAACAAGCTGAGAGAATAGGCCCCAGCGTTGCTGCCAATAACGTCCAGCCATTAACGTGCAGCCTCCCGGTTCCCTCCACAAAGGGTGGTTTCAGCATCGCCACTCTGCTGGGGTTGGTGATTCAGCTCCGTGTTCCCCAGCGACAATAGATTTCTTCTTTTCAAAGCCTGACTCCTACGGAGGCCAGGGTTGGGAAGTGGGGAGGGCAGGCGATTTCCCAGCTAAAGCCTCTGTGTATCGCTAATTGTATTATCACAGTTTCTTTAGGGAAAAATCATGCATTTATTTAGGACTTAAAAAATAAGAAGACCCTAGGGAGAGTTAAGATCCATTTGGTACTGTGTTTGGGTGTAGCATTTTTTCCCCCTGTGGAGTAGAGAAGAAAAGAATTTCTATTTTGCAGCTGGAAGAGAGCTTTTGTGTGCACGCCCCTCCCTCTTTCCTCATTTTATCTCCCCACTGATAGGATATTGAGGGAGCTGAGACAACGAGTGTTCCACACAGAAACAGAGATAAGTTTGGAGGCGAAGCCAGTGGGAGAAAAGGCACAGCTAGCTCAGGCCTGGGGGAGGGGGGAACAGGGTGGGAGGGCCGCCCCACCCCCCTGCTCTCTGTATCCCCAGGGCACTTCCCACACTAATGCTCTGCCCAGAGTTGAGAGGCCAGGCTTCCACTCCTGCGGCGTGTTAGGCAGGCAGGCACTCTGCCTTCGCCAGCTTTCCTGAGTGTCACATGGACTTCTGTCACATGTGCTGTTCTGCCATGGGGTCTAAGTAGTTTCCAAGACAGGTCCCAGATGCCTCACGGCTTCTCCATTCACTCTTAGGACGGCGGTCTACAGATGAGGGCAATCACACATCCCACGCACCAGTGGGCTGGGGATGGAGGCAAGCGCTTCCTAGCGTGTGAACCAGTACTAGTGAGGCCTGCCTCCACCTCGCTGTGCTTTGGTGGGGCAGGGGGATGGAAGGGAGCTGCCTGCTGAGCAGTCAGGAGACCAGGCTCCAGCAGGGTGTAAGTCAGTTTGACACATATTGGCCTCTGTTTCATCTACAGAAATGGGAATACTGTTCCAGTCCTGCCTACCCCGCAAGGTTGTTATGAAGACCAAATGAGACCTGGGTGTGAAAGCAATTTGCACGTTGTAAAGGGCCTTGTGAATGCAGGATGTTGTCTTTGCTTTTCCTGAAACACCTAGCTTAATGACTTAATTAGTTTATACATATTTTTACAGTCTTACCATGGGCCAGACCCTGAACTAGGCATGGAGTATATAAACGCCTTTCCTGCCCTCATGGACCTCATGGTCCAATGGAGGAAAAGACATAAAGCAGGTAATTGCAATTCAGGGGGTAAGAGCCACAGGAAGGGTAAGATCAGGGGCTGCAGGAGCACAGAAGAACTGTATATCCCAGCTTTGGAGCTTGAGAGGGCTTCCTGGAGGAAGTGACATTTAAGTTGGGATCTGAGGGATGAAAACATGTGGTCAGTTCTCAATATGTGTTTGTTGAATGAATAAGATAATTGAAAATGCTATGAGCTGCAAGGATAACTGCCCCTCATTTATCAGTTTATAGATAGGAAACTGACCAGAGAGGTTAAATAATTCCCTAAGGGGCCCGGCAAGTATATGGTAGAGTTAGGAATAGAATCCAGGTTCAGTGCCCCAGATTTTGCTGAGCTCAGGAGAGTGGGTGAGTGTTCCAATATAGGGACAGGCTGCAGCTGCAGGGACAAGCTGGGAGGGGCATGGGATATGGTGCCCTCTAGTTTAAAGAGGACAAAACTGTCTTTATGAGGCTGGGTTCTCTGGGAAACAGACTTTGAGTTGGAGACTTCTGTGCAGTAAGGTTGTTGAGGATTGCTCTTAGGATCAACGTCTGTGCAGGAGGGAAGGAAGCAGGATTGGGCAGAGAGAGAAGCTGACCTGCTGTGCAGTCATATCGAAAGGCTCAGCTGATCTCACAGGGAGCACTGAAGTGGAATGGCCTACAGAGTTGTCATGAACTGGGGAGGAGGCTGAACTTACACCCTCACAGCAACCTGTCACTGGGGTTGGTTTCCCCCCAAAAGGCCCTGTGACCTTTGGAGAGGCCTAGAGCACATTTAGAGATGGGCTCAGCTGAGGGCTGTGGGGTGCCAACCCCGCGGGCAGCTGGGGGATGTTACCACCATCCTGGTGCGGGGGAATGGATGCAGGAAAAACAATAGAGGTCTAGGTGGCGAAGGCAAAGTCCAAGGCCTGCAGGCTCAGTGGAGAATCAGGCCGAATGTCAGTTTGGCGGTTCTCACAAAGAGAAAGAAGGGTTCCTAGGGTCTGGACAGAGCTGGGGCAGGAATCTAGGAGGGGGCTCAAGGTGAGGCAGGAAGGCAGTTTCTACCTGGAGGTCTGAGTAGGGGCGGTAAAAGCCTCTGCTCTAGACAAGAGTTCAAGGGTGAGGCCCAGGTCTTTGCTAGCGCAGGTCAGGCTAGCACAATCCAGAGTGGCAGCTTGTCCTTGGGCCTCCCTGGGAGGGTTTTCAGCCCCCTGGAACTGGGGGCTCAGAGGTAATTAAGGTTTGGCTTCATAAAAGGCCTGGTATCTGGATTGGCTGGTGTCTTGGGAGGAGACTGTGCCTTCCGGTGGTCCAGCTGTGGGGACAGGCAAGGCAGAGCCTGGGAGATGAAGTGGGAGCTGACACCACTGTCTCTCTGCATCAACGAAGTCTCCAGAGTCCCCACCCAACTGCCTCAAGGGTGAACTAATTTGGCCTCTGTTCCTACCATAGCTGTTTCCATGGATACATTTCAAGCCTCAGTCTGGTCATCTTCAAAAGCATCAAAGGCAGCAAACCTCATCCATGCATAATCTTTTGTTATAGCCCTTCCCCCACCCCTCCCACCCATCCTCTGAACCGAAGAGACTAGCTTAACTGTGGCACAGTCATCTAGCGAAAGAAGTATTAAACTTTTCCTGGAAGTTTAGGAGACGTGAGTTTGAATCCCAGTCTTGTCATTTATAAAATGCAAATAACAACACCTAGGGCATAGAGTTGTTGTAAGGATTAAATAAGATAAATGTATCTGGAAATGCCTAGCACGTTGCCTGGCCCATGGTGGGTCCTCATTAAATGTTAGTTTCTTTCCTCTCTCTGTATTGATCAGATGCACCACTTAGAAGTCCCATTTCTCCAGGAGCACCCACAGTCTTTGTACAGTGTCTCCTTGAGTGTCACCAGGCACCTGATAGTGACTAAGCTCTCCTTGATGTCAGTTTACTTTCCCTGATGGCAAGCATCACATCCTGTGACAGTGGCCTCATGGGGTATCTCTTCACCATTCTCTTTGCTGGCCCCCAAGTTTGGAAGGAATAGAATGGACCAGTGTCCTTCTCTCTCTTCTTAAGGCCAGGCCTTTGCTGGGAGCAAGCTGAGGCACACAGAGGTGGGGGAGGCTCCTTGCCTCCAGAGAGTCTATTCTAGCAGATGGCTCTGCTGCAGCTCTGCTTAGGAGGTTAATGAACACCAGATGTCTTGGCAGGCAAGCTTTCATTTTCTCCTGGAACCACTTAATTTGGCTGAACATCTGCCTTGGCTTCTGGGCTTTTCCATCACCTGAGCTTCAACACTGGTTCAACCACCAATGGATGTCAGGGGAGCTCCCTCTCCCCTTGCCTCACTGGGGGTCTTGGGGTCTACCAGTCTGATTTGTGAGACTTAGAGGTGGTGGTCGAGAGAGCACAGAGTGGGATATGGTTGGCTCCTGCCACTGTCCTTCATGTCTGGTCCGTTGTTACTGAGCCTTCCTGTTGGAAAACTGATCTTAAGCTAACAAAATGGTGTCTGCCTGTTTAAGGAGTATATCCATCTGGACCAGCCTTGGCTGGCTGTCAAGGGGCTGGCGGGGGGGGTGGTGTCGAGTCTTTGGAAGTGGCTTGAAGGAGGTGCCTGTATGTTCACCCCTCTCCTGCTCCATGGCCTCTGTTGGTGCATTTCCAGACCACTGACAGCTGATTACCTCAGGGGGCAGTTGTGACTTGATTTGTGCTTGGAAAGTACCATTGTGTTGTTGGTACCACTGGTTTTTAAAGGTTGGTATGTGTCAGAGTGACTGGAGGAGTTTAGTAAGGTGCAAACTGCTGGACTCTACCATGGGATTCAGTAGTGTGTGGTGAAGCCCAGGAATCTGCTGCATTTGAAACAAGCACACCAGGTAATGCTGATGCAGGTAACTTGAGACTACTCAGAGCAAGATGACCTGGAACCCTGTCTTTTTGGGATCTGGAATTGCTTTTGCTTTCTATTCCAGGGGTGTGCACACGTATCCATGATCCTTCTTCTTTGCCAGGGAAGCTGCCCATCCATTAAGATCCAGATCAAAAGTGGCTTCAACTGTGAGAACTTTTCTGAACACCCCTTTATTGGGTAGAATTACTTGCTTCGTCCTTTTGCTTCTATAGCACTTTGCAGGTACTCTTATTGGATGGTACACCTCACTTTTTGTGTGTGTGTGCTCCTTGAGGACAGGGAGCTCATCTTCTTCATCTTTCTCTTAGAGTATAGCAGACTAGCGTGTCATAGACACCAATAAATATTTAGTGACTGAACAAAAGAATCTTGTCCAACCCCCTAATACCATACTCTTACGATATAGAGGGTCTTCATAAAGTATATTCAAATAAGACAATTTTAGTTTTGATAACATAGCTCATTTATCTTAAAAAGTATCAATGATATTTAAAGGATGAATACATTTTCTTTTCATGGCTCATGGCTCTAATCTCCATAGGACACAGTTTACTATCTTCCAGGCTGTAGTTATTTCCCCCCACCCCCCAAGCACACAAATGATGCCTTGCATATAAATGTCACATTATTAGCCTCTACTTTAAACAGTTTGCTTTTAAATGCCATCTTTATGGTTACTAGTCAACCTACAACCTATATGAATTTTGTAATTCCTAAGGCCTTTTTGAAGATTGATTTTTTTTCTCTCACATTTATACTTCAAAGTCTAGAGGTTAGTCTCCCACTTCTTCTCTGTCATAATTCCTCTGTTTAATAGCTCAAATTGCTGTCTGTCTCAATGGCAAGTTTCCAATGGACAGGGACCACGTGTTTGCAATTCTTTTTGGACAGGGCTTCGCACCTCCAGTCATAGTGAAATTTGTAGAGCGCCATATAGTTTATATGGCGCTTTCCCATGATCAATGCTTTGAATCAGGAAAAACTACTATTTCCCCTCTAGGGTCTCACCAGCTAGTAAGGGACATAGCTAATGTTTGAATGCAGTTCTACTCCCTCTAAATCCCTTTCAAATATGATATTACAGTACTAGTTATAATAACAAACAAACAAAAGCACAACCTATATAATGTCCATTGGGAGGAGAATAGTTAAGCGTTGGATGGTGTCTTAACTTGGGCTGCTGTGATAAAATACCACAGACTGGGTGACTTAGAAACCAGATATTTATTTCTCACAGTTTTAGAGGTTGGGAAGTCCAAAATAAAGATGCCAGCATGGTCAAATTCTTGGTGAGGGCTCTCTTCCTGGTTTACAAATGGCTACCTTCTTGCATATCCTCAAGTGGCATAGAAAGAGAGAACAATAGAGAGCTCAAGAACTCTGGTCTCTTCCTCTTCGTATAAGGACACTAATCCCATCATAGGAGCCCCACCCTCATGACCTCATCTAAATTTCATTACCTCCCAAAGGCCCCACCTCCAAATAACATCATATTGGGGGCTAAAGGCTTCAATAAATGAATTTGGGTGGACACTCACATTGAGTCCATAACAGATGGTCACAGCCATTTGATGGAATGTTACTCAGCCTTTAGACAAGAGGCCTCGGCAGGCGATTTAGCAACATGTAAAAGATTTTACTGTTATGGCAATGATATAGAATGAATAAGGAAGGAAACTTGGGAAAATGAACACCATTCAACTGGTGGTTGGGGTGAAATGACATGAACGTTTATATTTTGTGTTTTTTTTATTGTTGTTGTTTTGTTTTGTTTTAATTTCAGTGACTGTTGCTAGAACATCAGTGTTACCGAGAAACAAAAACACGAAACTGAACCCCTCCTCGTTCCCTGCCTTTGCCACTGCACATTTGCACTTTATTAATGCTTCTGAGGTGCTGATGAAGTGAGAACAACTTTCAGCTCCCAGAGAGCGAGTGTGTGTGCATGAGTCACGGGAGTGTGGTCTGATGCAGATCATTAAGCCTGTGGCAAATGCAGAATTAAGTAACTCTGATAACAGAGCTCTGGAGCATCCTTCTTGGAGATTAAACCTTTCAGGCTTTTAGCAGCTGAGAGGTGCTGGGGATCGGAGATAGCTGGCTTAGAAAGGAAAGGAAGCAGGGCAGATATTGGATGGGGACAGGAAGGAAAATGCATCACGTTCAGGTTAGTGCTCTTTTCTGATATTGTCTGTCGCCTGGAAAAGCATTGGAAAATGTCCCATTATCTGCGGAGAGGACAGTGTGTCTGCCTGCTTCCTGTCTTTTGCTTACTTGCTTTCCTACAGGCTGGGTTTTAATTTCATGTTCTGGCCTATTCCTCCAGCTTGTCTGTGGGTGCGTTTTCATTCTCACTCAATGACTGATCCTGTTTTACATGTGAATGCCCTTCAGAATTCAAGGGGGGTCCTACACCTTGTTGGGAAGAAGGACCAGGCCTCTCCTCTCTGCAGCCCTTTCCTTGCACCTGTTCATTCAATACATACATAGGTTGCCCTTTTATTGTGCTGGGCACAATGCTAGGTGCTGAGAGTAGACAGATATGGTCTTTCCCTTCACGGAGCTTACAGTTAAACACTGGTTGTTCAGGATGGGCTGCATAATTTGTAGGGCCTCGTAGAAGACGAAAGTGTGGGGCCCTTTATTCAAAAATTATTAAGAATTTATTGCTTCCTTATTACTCCAATCCTCTTATCCCTGTGTGTGAGATTTGAGCAGCCTCAGAAGAGGAGGATGTCTTCCTTGACTCAGTGGGCCTACAGAGAGACAATTGAATACACATAAAAGGCAAGATAAATATTAAGTAAATATTGGTTGCTTGAGACATGCAGCTAGGCCACACAAACATGCACAGAATGCTCAACTTCTCTGAAAAGTATCTGGTCGTAATCAAATATGATGATGGAAAGCTTTGTCATTCAAAGTTTTGCCTTGTGAAGCAAATGGATAGGCTGTGATCGGTCTAATTATTATAGGCCTGAAAGACAGGCTTTATAGAAAGGTCCGTTTTCTGTAGTTAACATGGAGTAGAGAGTTTAGCAGTTTTCGTAAGGCAACAGATAACCTAACTGAAAGTAATGATAGAACTAAGAGTAACTACAATAGGATAGTGTCACATTTCACAAAGTGTCCTCTAGAATGTTAATTTTTAGAGAGAGAGAAATTTGACAAAATTGGTAATTTGACAAATCAGTTTTAGAAATGCTTCATACTTCGTTCCCTCTTGGAGATTTACAATTCATATGAAAGTCCCATGGCAGCAAAGAAGCCCTCAACACTTTTAGTACAATGTTATTTATGGTAGCTCTTTTAAAAAGTAATAACTAGCGACTCTATCTATCAATATCAATCAACAGAGATTCTGAAAAATATGCTTTGGGAAACGTTGTTGATATACTTCCAAACTTTTTAAATGGGTGGTCTAGGGACACAGGATCTGGATTTGAGACCCACTTACAACCATGAACAAGTTACATGGCCTCTTTCGGACACTGTCTCCCCATCCGTTAAGTAATAAAATCCACATCAACACAATTATACAGATTAAATGAGACACTAGGTCTGAGGAAACCTCACGTAAACTGTTAAGCTGTCCTGCAAAACATTTAGTGGCTATTGAAACAATATTGAAATAAACAAGAATTATTTTCTCTATTTAAGAGTGGGTAAACTGAGTCTTGGAGAGGTTGAGGAGGGAGCCTGAAGTTCCAGAGGCGTTTAATGGCAAAGACAGTCAGTTTCCTGCTTCACAATTCTCATGAAGATGCGTTTTAAACCAACTCTGCTTGTACATTTTAGTTTAGAAAACAAATAGGCTACCTCTTTGACAGTCACGCCCCATGGAACAGCTGGAGGCAGACGCTGGCATCAAAATGCCAACTTTCCTTTGCAGCTTTGACATCCGATGTTAGCAGAATGATGAATTCAGAAGTGACAGATTTCAAGAGGATTTGTGTCCTTTCCAGGCCAGCACACCCTGTTATCTGTGAGCCCCCTCTCTACTCAGAAAACCACCAGTGAGGTTGATTGAAAAGGGAAGGTGGCTTTTTTCTGTCATGAATGAGAAAGGACCTGGTGGGTTTTCTGTTATATACCTTTTGGAGGGAGGACAGAATCTTTGGGAAGGTGTTTTCTAGAAGAAAACACATTGTTTTTCTTCCTTCTTTGAAAGAAAAGCAGTGCAGAGTGAAAAACATGGAAGCAGGAATTACGAGATCTGGTTCTTGTCCTGTTTCTTCAACTAACTAGTCGTGTGATCCTTAGCAGTTCCATCACCCTTTCTGGGTGCAAGTTTCCTATCTTAAAGTGAGAGTTTTGGACTAGTTTGCAAAATTTATGGGTTTTGTGTTCTGCCTTTGTGAATTTTCCATATCTGTATCACCTTTTTATTATTTTTCTGAGTATTTTTCTTTAAACAGCTCCATTCTGTACAAATTATTTTAAAGGGAAACATTACATATTTCTGCAAATGAAAAGTGAACATTGCTGCTAGATATTGAAGGTGACTAAAAACAAAAGCAAAGCATGGGGACTTCCCTGGTGGCACAGTGGTTAAGAATCCGCCTACAAATGCAGGGGACGTGGGTTTAAGCCCTGGTCCGGGAAGATCCCACATGCCGTGGAGCAGCCAGTACTCACAGCAGCAGAGGGATAGTGCATGGCCTGGATAAGATGATCGAGACCGGGCACTAACAGTGTCCTCTACTACAGCAAGTCATCTAATGTTTTATCCATGACCTGACCTGTGGCATCCTCTCCTTTGTTTATATGGTTCCATGGAGAATAAAGCAATGGAACAGAAATCTGGAGCCCTGGGTTCTGGTCTTGGCTTTGCTACTACCCTGTTGTATGACCTTGGAAAAGCTATTCAACATCTCTTGTTTCCTCACCCATGAAAGGAGGAATCATATGATCACTCAGGAGACTTCCAGCTCTGTACAACCTCAAACTATGTGATCCTCTTACCCATCTGGCCTGTGTTGGAAGCATTACAGGAACCATGTCTCACTGTAGTACTGTAGGACCTAACTCAAAAGTTTCCTCTCTGATCGCCAGGCTTAGAGAGCCAACAGTAAAAATATATAACATTTATTGAGCACTTACTATATACGAGGCATTTTAGGCCTTAACTCATCTAATCCACGTATCAACCCTGTGACATAGGGTTTGTTTGTTCTTTCTATTTCACAGATGAGAAAACGGAGGCTCAGAAATATTAAGTAACTTGCCCAGTTACATAGCTAGTAAATGGCCACTTTGGGATTCCAGGCCCAGTCTACTGGATTCCAGAGCCTGTGCTTTCTTTTCTCTTTCTTTCTTTTTTTTTTTTTTAAATGTTTATTTATTTATTTTATTTGGGCTGTGCTGGGTCTTAGTTGCGGCACATGAGATCTTCACTGCGACGTGCAGGCTCTTAGTTGTGGCATGTGGGATCTTTTAGTTGTGGCATGCATGTGGGATCTAGTTCCCTGATCAGGTATCAAACCCGGGCCCCCTGCATTGGGAGCATGGAGTCGTAGCCATTGTACCATGGGAAGTCCCCAGAGCCTGTGCTTTCAACCATTTTCCATATTCCCTTATTGGGGTAGTATTTATGTGAGGCTCTTGCTGCATCTTGGTCCCCATTTGGGACCTAGAGACTGGTTGGTTCCACCCCTCTCCACTTACTCTCTGCCTTTCTCTCTCTGGGCCCTCTTCTGGGTAGAATGGGCTGTAAGCCCTTTGCAACTCAGGCCTTTGTAACTGTTGAATAAGCAAATGAAGGAGGAAGGCCAGGAGGCCAGAAGCCAGCTGTGCACTCAGCCGTTTGTCTGGGACGCACAGTGATGGGCGGAGGAGCAAAGAAGGCTGGTTTTGAGCATTTCCCGGTGATGCCTCCCCGGGGGCGCTGCAGGCTCTGTGCTGCTATGGGGGCTGCTGGGTCTGCAGAGCACAGCCAGGAGATGTGGGATTCACCCTTGACTTAGTGATGGCTTGGATCACCTGCACCCAGAAGCAGCCCGGCCGCTCTGTGATGTCTGGTCCTGGGGCCAAGCGTGGAGGGACCACAACTCACATTGACTCCTTGCCACCTGGAAACCCATAAAGTGCAGCTTAGCACCAGGCGAGGGGAGACTTTCTGTGCAGACCAAAGAGCTTTTCTTTCTCACCAGCTTTTCTTTCTCACTGTTTCCCTCGGCCCCACACCCCCACTCCATGTAACAGGGATCTGAGTCTCACCTCCCTGATATCTGGCCCAAGACCCCATCTAGGTGTTTGAAATCTCCTCACATGTCCCTTGTTTTCTTAGGCGTCTGCCACCCATCCCGGGCGTTTCCTCTGTCCGGCTCCCCATTTCACAGCAGGCGCTAATGCCTTTCTTGTGATTCTGCCAGCAGAGAAATCAAGGTCAGGGAGATCTGCCAAGTATACCTTTTGGTGGTTTTTAAGGAGGAGCAATCTGTAAGTGATCACTGAAGGCAAAGGGCTGAAGGGATGGCTTCAGGGGGAGAAAAAAGGATGGACAAAGCAGTCTGTCTACCCTGGATGGTAGAAATGAATAATAGTGAGAGAAGCCACATTGGCAGTCGGGACACCCCCAAACTTTTTCCTGCAGGATCCTCCATTTCAGCGGCTGATACCATCATTCATCCAGTTGCCCAGGCCAGAAACCTGGGAGTCAGCCTTGACTTTTCTCCCTCACTCCAGAGTCTAGTTGTGGCTTCTGTTTTCTGAATCTCCCTTGATTTCAGTCCTTCTGCATGGCCACTGCCCACTACCAAGGGCTCGCCAGCTCTTGCCTGGACTGGTTTAGCAGTCTCCTCCCTGGTCTTGGTCTTCCTGCTTCCAGCCCTGTCCCCTCCTCCCATCGATCCCCACCTGTAGTGCGAAGTGTCTTCCAGAATGTCCTTTTGACCTTGTCATGCCAGCCCCAAGTTAGAACCCTTCAGTTTCATAATGACTGCCTCCAGGATGAAGTTCAAACTCATTAGCCTGCCAGGCACAGCTCTTCTTGCTCTGCTCCTGCTTGACCCTCTGTGGTGGGGGTCTCCAAGACCATCCTTATGTTAGGTGATTTTCTAGAAGGGTTCCCAGCACTCAGAAAAGCTGTTATACTCATAGGTTATGGTTTATTACAGCAAAAGGATACAGATTGAAATCAGGAAATGAAAAAGTGTGTCGGGGGGTGAGTCCAGGGGACACTAGGCATAAGCTTCCAGTTATCCTCTCCCGGTGGAGTCCTGTGGACAGCGCTTCATTCTCCCAGCAATGATGTGTGACCACACTTATGAAGTGTTGCCAGCAGGGATGCTCACCTGAGTCTCGGTGTTTAGAGTCTTTATTGGGGGTCAATCACATAGGCATGGATTACCCATGTGACTGACCTTAGGAAACAAACCCAGGCCTTCATCATAAATCACGTTGTTAGCATAGACAATCTGGTGTGGCCCAAAGCCCCAGGTATACAAAGACAGTATCAGGCAGGATATTCCAGGAACTCAGAAGTTATCTCCTAGGAGCTGGTCAAGAATCAGTCCTTTCTTTGGAATATGCAGGGTTGGAGCACCCCAGGCCTCCTGAGTTAACCCTTTATTGCACATCCTCCAAACTCAGGTCTACCACTCTCTCCCATGCACCCAGCACTCCAGCTGTATCATTTAGCCTGCACTCTCATGCCTCTGTGCCTTTGCATGCACTGTTCCTTATGCCTGGAATTCCCTTCCACCTCTCCTGCCCTAGTCTACCTGGTGGGCTCTCACTCATCCTAAGTCTCCAGGGAAGCATTCCCTCCTGTGAGAAGCCTTCCCTGATGCCCGCAGGCAAGCTGAGCTTCTCCCTCCCTGTGCGCCCAAAGCGCTCTGTAAATGTCTCCTCTCATCATAGGTCATTCAGCATCTACTTCCCACACAATAGGAAACACTGTAAGTTCTTTTAAGATAGGGAACATGTAGGCCCTTAAAAATAATGTTTACTTTATGTTTTTGCAGTGCTAAAAGTAATACTTGCTCATGGTAGAAAAACTGGGGCAGTGTATTGCTTCTCAACTTTTTCTCTCCAGTGCTTTCCACCTAATAATCCTGGTGACCAGAGGGCCTGGACCTGCCTCTGCCTCCAAGTTCCTGCCTGATGTTGATTCAATCTGTTTGAATAAGGGTGGTTCACAGCTGTGCTCTCTTCCCTCCTCCTTTCCCCCTTCATCCAGAAACATGTGGAATGGGCTGGGAGTTGAGGAAAACGCAGGCCCTGTCCTGAGGAGCTCAGTGTGGTCGGGGAGACAGGCCCTGGACAGCTCACCATGGTGTGATGAAGTTGCTGGCAACACAGAGGAGGAAGAGGAGGAGGAGGAGGGGGAGGGGAGAAGGAAGAGGGGGGGAGGGGGAGAAGGAGGAAGGGGAGGAGGGAGTTTTTTTTGCAGGAAGTAGAAATAGGGTAGGAATGGAATAAGAGAAAACTTCCCAAGAAGTTGACATTTGGGCTAGGCCTTGAAGGAACTGGAGGATTTTCCTTAGGAAGGGGAGGAAAGGGATTTCCAGGCCAAGGTCATGGAACAAAGGGGTGACCGGCTGTGCATGGCCTGGACTGGCTGGGCTCAAGGCTGAGGGGCCCCCCTTCCCCCAGACTCCCCAGCCCTCAGATGTGACACACCACGTGACTTTCCTTTGATCCCAGGCAGGGGTTATTCCCAGGGGGTTGCCCTTGCTGAGCTGCTGGCCCCAAGTTCTGTTTTGGTCATGGGGTTTCTTTATTTTTTTTATGTCATTTGGCTCTGAATATGTGTGAAATTGTAATTCAGGCTCAAAATAACTAGCTGATTAAAACCTAGTGAAACAAAAAAATGGGGGGAAATGTGCACTGAGACAGATGTCGAGCAGCCCCAGGTAGCTTAACTGCAGGCCAGGTTTAAGCCTATAAATATATTGATGGGCACGTCTTTCTGTTCTGAAACAGCAGCCATGGGGATCGAGTCAGCCGGTGCTATTCCATGTACCACGTTTTTCATTTCAAGGGGTCTTTTCAGCAAAATGAGACTTTTTGGGGCCAGCCTGTCATGCTTGAGATCGTAGTGAGGCCGGTGTGTTCATGCCAGGAGCTCAGTGTCCTACCTGAGTCCTGCTGTCTCCTGTCTTCTCAGTCACTCACTGCTGCTCCCTGCCACTGCAAGAGGACTTTGTACTCCTTATTCTGCAGCCTTTAGGTGCTTTGAAAAGATCACAAAGGCTTCCTGGGATATTTTTCCAATGTTAGTTGACTTCACATGTGTTAGTGAAATTACCTGCCTCGTCCATGGGTTATATGAGGATATTTCTGAATCCAGTTCTGTTCTTTTCTGAGTTTTTCCTTCCCTTTGTGTTTAAATCCCTTCTTTGCCACTTAGTGGTCCTGGAGTCTTGGGCAGGTTACTAACCTCTCTTGTGCCTTAATTTCATCTATGAAGCGGGGATGATTATAGCATCTTTCTCACTGTTCTGGCAGGATTGAATGATATTATATGTGAAAAGCACTCAGAACAGTATTTGGCACACAGTGCTAATAAGTGATTAGGAGTATTTTGATTACCCGTAGCTCAAAATTACACTCTCAGGTCCATCTCCTGTTTTAAACCTTGGAATACTAGGAAAATGGAACATGCAGGGAGACCTGGGTTTGAGTCCTTATTTTTCCACCAGCTTATTCTGTGATGTTGGGTAAGTCAGCTCTTCCTCTTGGGACTTAATATGGTCATAGTCAAATGATGAGGGTGGACTAGATCAGGAATGACAGATGGAGGAAGGGCATAGAACTTCTGGATTTTCTCTCTCATTTCCTACCAGTCTCAGATATGATCTCAAACTCTTCTGAATACAGCTCTCCAGGCAGCCATTGTGAATTGATTAGGTGGCACCTGATTTCACATCTGTTTTCTGTCCCTGGATTAGATGATGTTCTAACTCTGATAGTCTATAATCTTAAATAAAGCGGTGCAGGGAGCCCCAATTTCAAGCTCCACAGATAGTCCATCCCCTTGCCATATACCTCTGCCTATTAAGTATGACTCGAGATAAAAACTAACTTCCAGAAGGGACTCATATCCCATTTAGCTGGGGATGAGCAGGGGCTTGCCTTTTACTGGCTGCAACATTTCCTAATCCTCTGTTTCCTCTGCATAATGTTCAAGACAGTCCAACTGAAGGTCTGAACACCTTTTATTTCCATCTTTGAATTTGACTTTTAAGTCAGCTTTATAAGTATTTGCATCTGTATGTCCTCTTTTAGGCAGACGTGGACAGGGCTTGGCCTCTGCCCTCAAGGAGTTTATAACTTTATAGGGGAGGTAGGATTGAGGCACACACAGCAGTGAAAAACAGTACAAAGTTGTATACAATCAGTTGCTAAGTTAAGTACTAAAACATACATTATACGTCAGAGATAGGAAAACACAGCATGGCAGACATAACTAATCAGTCACTACAGTCTTTCCGTAGTAAGCTCAGATGCTGCCTAGTAATCCTTCTCAACGTGGAGTTCCAGGCAGCCACTACCATAGGTCAGAGTTGGCATGTGTAGTAAAATCTATATGCCATCCTGTGTTAGTTAAAATATGTAAAGCTAGCTGCTGTAATAGATAAATCTCAAAATCTCAGTGGCTCAGCACAATAAAAGTTTATTTCACACTCATTTTGAATTGGTAGGGAAATCTGCTCCACACAGTCATTCAGAGACCCAGGCTTCTTCCATCTTGTGACTCCGGCCCTCCTCAAGGCCTGTGGAGTCCTTCCCAGTCAGCCATAGATGGGGAAAGAGAGAGTGAGGACCATGCCTGAGAATTCTGTATAGGTTAGGCCTGGAAAAGGCAGGCACTACTGTGCTCACATTTTATTGGCCAGAACCCAGGCACATGACCACACCTGACTGCAAGGAAGGCTGGAAAGTTAGTCTAGCTGTGTGCCTGAGAAGGAGGGAAGAAATGCAGATACTGGTGGGCACTAGCAGTTTCTGCCATGTACCCTGGAATCACAGGAACTTCCAAAAAGGGTGGAGTTGTCAGAGAAGGCTTTAAGAAGGGCTCTGAAAGATGTATAAGATGTGAATTTGTCAAAGGCAGTAAGGAGGGCATTTGAGACAGGGATAAAAGCAGGAATAAAGTTTACGGATGGGAACCATTTGGCCTTAGGCTAAGACAGAAAGGAGACGACATAGGCTGCGCTAAAGGTTTGTGGAAGGAAATCCTGCATGGATGGGATTAAGTGATGGTGGATCCTTGACTGTGATGATATTTCCTCTCTAAATGGCAGAAATTTGGACAAGTGTTTTGTCTCCAGCAAAAGCTACTAAAAAGGCAAAGATCTGGTAGCAATCAGTTGTCTGATTCTTTCAGCTTCTGTTTTGTCCTCCAGCTATCCTTCAGTGAACCCAGTGGCCTATTTAGAAATACCACCCTTTCTCAAGTTTCCTCAAAACCCTTTCCTTAATGGTGTGAAGAGAATTCCCAATGAGAAGAGAGCGAGGGGGGCAGGGAGGTGGGAGCCCTCTTCTTAGCCCAACTTTGCATCTTTCCCTATTTGCATTTATTATCATGCACTGATTATTCACAGAGAGCCTTGCCCTTTGTGGGTTCGCATTAATTTAGATTGCTTTTGAAAAGCAATCAAGGAGGGAATTAAGTGATCATACATCAAGGGGAAAAAAAGACATGGCACCAAAGAGATGGGATGCGCTTTGCTGTAACTGGTCGGGTCAGGCTGCTGTGAGCTTTCCTCTAAGCCCAGGAGATATTGGCAGGTGCACCTCAGCTCTCCTGGGACCTTTGTGGGCCTGTTCATCACACTTTTGATCAGTATCCCCATGGATCAGAATACAGAAGAGGCATAAGTGGCAAGTAGATGATCACTGGCCTGAGACAAGACAGTTTCCCTTTCTGAGCCTCAGTTTCCTCATCTGTAAAACGAAAAGGGGGATTAGGTGATCTTTCAGGCCCCTCCTTGTAGGTCTACAACTCTCTGCCAAAGTCTTTTTGAAGACTAAACAATTGTGTAACATTACAAATGGACACACCAACTACCTGCTCCTAATCCACAAAGTTTTCCTTGCTCAGTCTTCCCATGGGCATTAATAGGAAAAGGAAAGTGAACTAACATTTCTCTCTCTCTCTCCTGCGTCAGTTATCCAGTGCTCTTGATCTAGGCTGTGGATTTCTCAACTGTTTGTTTTTTGTTTTATTTGGGAGGTCTTTGAAAAGCTGTGTTTGTAAAGTGGAATATGCATACAGGTAAGCACACATTTGATAGGTATACAGCTCGACCCTTGCTTTTTTTTTTTTTTAATCTTTATTGGAGTATAATTGCTTCACAATACCATGTTAGTTTCTGTTGCACAACAAATCGAATCAGCATACGCATACATATGTCCCCACATCCCCTCCCTCTTGAGCCTCCCTCCCATCCTCCCTATCCCACCCTTCTAGGTCATCGCAAAGCGCCGAGCCAATCTCCCTGTGCTATGCTGCTGCTTCCCACCAGTCAACTATTTTACATTTGGTAGTGTATATATGTCGATGCTACTTTCACTTCGTCCCAGCTTCACCCTCCCATCCCATGTCATCAAGTCCATTCTCTATGTCTGCCTCTTTATTCCTGGCCTGCAACTAGGTTCATCAGTACCACTTTTTTTTTTTTTTTTAAGATTCCATACATATGCGTTAGCATATGGTATTTGTTTTTCTCTTTTTGACTTACTTCACTCTGTATGACAAACTCTAGGTCCATCCACCTCACTACAAAGAACTCAATTTTGTTTCTTTTTATGACTGAGTAATATTCCATTGTATATATGTGCCACATCTTCTTTATCCAGTTATCTGTCAGTGGACATTTAGGTTGCTTCCATGTCCTGGCTGTTGTAAATAGTGCTGCAATGAACATTGGGGTGCATGTCTCTTTTTGAATTATGGTTTTCTCAGGGTATATGCCCAGTGGTGGGATTGCTGGGTCATATGGTAGTTCTATTTTTTAGCCTTTTAAGGAACCTCCATATTGTTTTCCATAGTGGTTGTATCGATTTACATTCCCACCAACAGTGTAGGAGGGTTCCCTTTTCACCACACCCTTTCCAGCATTTATTATTTCTAGCTTTTTTGATAATGGCCATTCTGACTGGCATGAGGTGATACCTCATTGTAGTTTTGATTTGCATTTCTCTAACAATTAGTGATGTTGAGCATCTTTTCATGTGCCTCCTGGCCATCTGTATGTCTTCCTTGGTGAAATGTCTATTTAGATCTTCCACCCATTTTTTAACTGGATTGTTTATTTTTTCGTTATTGAGCTCCATGAGCTATTTGTATATTTTGGAGATTAATCCTTTGTCTGTTGTTTCATTTGCAAATATTTTCTCCCATTCTGAGGGCTGTCTTTTTGTCTTGTTTATGGTTTCCTTTACTGTACAAAGGATTTTAGGTTTAATTAAGTCCCATTTGTTTATTTTTGTTTTTATTTCTGTTACTCAAGGGGGTGAGTCAAAAAAGATCTTGCTGTGATTTATGTCAAAGAGTGTTTTTCCTGTGTTTTCCTCTAAAAGTTTTATAGTGTCTGGTCTTACATTTAAGTCTTTAATCCATTCGGAGTTTATTTTTGTGTATGGTATTAGGTAGTGTTCTAATTCTTTTTACATTCTTTTACGTGTAGCTGTCCAGTTTTCCCAGCACCACTTATTGAAAAGGCTGTCTTTTCTCCATTGTATGTTCTTGCCTCCTTTGTCGTAAATTAGGTGCCCATTTGTGCGTGGGTTTATCTTTGGGCATTCTATCCTGTACCATTGGTCTATATTTCTGTTTTTGTGCCAGTACCATACTGTCTTGATTACTGTAGCTTTGTGGTATAGTTTGAAGTTGGGGAGCCTGATTCCTCCAACTCCGTTTTTCTTTCTCAAGATTGCTTTGGCTATTCGAGATCTTTTGTGTTTCCATACGAATTGTAAGATTTTTTGTTCTAATTCTGTGAAGAATGTCATTGGTAGTTTGATAGGGATTGCATTGAATCTGTAGGTTACTTTGTGTAGTATAGTCATTTTCACAATATTGATTCTTCTAATCCAAGAACATGGTATATATCTCCATCTGTCTATGTCAACTTTGATTTCTTTCATCAGTGTTTTATAGTTTTCTGAGTACAAGTCTTTCACCTCCTTAGGTAGGTTTATTCCTAGGTATTTTATTCTTTTTGTTGCAGTGGTAAATGGGAGTGTTTCCTTAATTTCTCTTTCTGATTTTTCGTTGTTGGTGTATACCAATGCCAGAGATTTCTGTGCATTAATTTTGTATCCTGCAACCTTACCAAATTCATTGACTAGTTCTAGTAGTTTTCTGCTGGCATCTTTAGGATTTTCTATGTATAGTATCATGTCATTGGCAAATAGTGACAGTTTTACTTCTTCTTTTCCAATTTGTATTTCCTTTATTTCTTTTTCTTCTCTGATTGCTGTGGCTAGGACTTCCAGAACAAAGTTGAGTAAGAGTGGCGAGAGTGGACATCCTTGTCTCATTCCTGATCCTAGTGGAAATGCTTTCAGTTTTTCACCATTGGGTATGATGCTTGCTGTGGGTTTGTCATATATGGACTTTATTATGTTGAGGTGGGTTCCCTCTATGCCCATTTTCTGGAGAGTTTTTTTTCTTAAATGGGTGTTGAATTTTGTCAAAAGCTTTTTCTGCATCTATTGAGATGATCATGTGGTTGTTATTCGTTAATTTGTTAATGTGGTGTATCACATGGATTGATTTGCGTATATTGAAGAATCCTTGCATCCCTGGGATAAATCCCACTTGATCATGGTGTATGATCCTTTTAATGTGCTGTTGTATTCTTTTTGCTAGTATTTTGTTGAGGATTTTTGCATCTATGTTCATCAGTGATATTGGTCTATAATTTTCTTTTTTGGTAACGTCTTATTCTGGTTTTGGGATCAGGGTGATGGTGGCTTCGTAGAATGAATTTGGGAGTGTTTCTCCCTCTGCAGTTTTTTGGAAGAGTTTGAGAAGGATTGGTGTTAGCTCTTCTCTAAATGATAGAATTCGCCTGTGAAGCCATCTGGTCCTGGACTTTTGTTTGTTGTTAGATTTTTGATTACGGTTTCAATGTCATTACTTGTGATAGGTCTGTTTATATTTTCTAATTCTTCCTGGTTCAGTCTTAGAAATTGTACCTTTCCAAGAATTTGTCCATTTCTTCGTGGTTGTCCATTTTATTGGCATATAGTTGTTGGTAGCAGTCTTATAATCCTTTGTATTTCTGCGGTTCGACCCTTGCTTTTATGATCATTTTATTGTATTCTCTTTCCCCTCCCTCCACCGTCTTCTAATTTGGGATGGACACTGAAAGGGATTGGGACAAGAGTCCCAAATCGATTGCTTCCATAGGCCTCTGGCAGGGGGTTGTTTGCTAATCACCATTATGGTTACTGCAAAGATTTGCAAGTGTTCTGAGGGTGTCACTGATTGGTATAAGCCGCATCTCACACAGGCTTGGATGAGATCCCCAGGGAGCAGACATCCGGTGAAATGAGACGGAGCCGAGGCCCTGATTGAAGAGGTTGGCAAAGGAAAAGGAGATAGGAGGAGGAGAGTGAGGTGGAACGGAGCACATGCTGTCAGAAGGAGCAACAAAGGGAAAGAAGCAGCAGAGCCTAGATTCATGTAAGCCCAGGGGGGTGGAGACGGGGGTGCGGGGTGGGGTGGCAAGTTCTGGCAAGGAAGAGAGAGGATGAGGAGGACCAGGACTGAGACAGGCCCCTGGCTTTGTGATTACGAGGGTGGGGAAGATGGTGCTTCTTTGAAGAGGTGAAAGGGTGATGACGCGTGGAGAGATAATGGCTGTGCAGCACTTAGCATGGCGTTTGTGTGTGTGCTGGTGTGGTTCTCCCCCTAATTACCTCTCATCTGCCCTCAATTACTGGATGACAGTGATTAAATCCCGTCCAGCCCCTTCCTCAGTTAATCCACCGACTGGGCCACCTCGCTTCCACGTTTTACCTGGGAGGCACATTGCATTTTAGAGAAATCGCCATTATAGCTCTTTTTGTTGAGGAAAAAGTAAGATACAGGGAGAATTTAGTACCCACTGGCTGTAGAAAGGTCTAATTAACCTTGTTCTGGGGCTAGCCACATGACAAGCTGCTCCTCTGTAGAATAACAGATGCCCCTGATGTTTATTCAAGAGCAGATTATCGACTGGACTGACTTAAACTGAGTAGATTTCAGTAACCAGAAATAAATATCTGCTTCGGGCTACCTAAGGACACAGCACACGTTTAGCTGAGGTTCCTGCTTTTCCACACTTAGCTGAGGTTCTCCAAAGGATAGCTTCCTTATCTGAAAGATGGGGTAAGTGATACTTAGCTTGCAGAGTTATAGGAGGGTTAAATGAGATTTTCTATCTCACATACTTAGTGTCATCTCTGGCATGTAGCAGGCATTCGATAAAAAGTGGTATTGATGATGCTACAAGCAAGCATTTATTGAGCGTCCCAGGTGCTGTTACAGAATGAATAATACAGGACTCCTGTTCTTAAGGGGCTGGCAATGCAGCAATAAAGAGAGACTCATAATACTCAGGAAGTAATCACAAGGCACTGTGGTAAACATGGTAATAGAGGGGCACTCTGAGTTCTGCGAGAACAGAGGAGAGGACAGTGGATCCTCTCTGGGAGCGACAGACAAGGCTGCCCTGGAGGAGGAGTCTCTCAAGTTAGACCTTGAAGGCAGAGTGGAGAAGAGACATTCCTGGCAAAGGAGACTACACGTCCAAAGGCAGTGAGGTTGGAGACAGCTTGGTGCTCTTTGAGGAAGCATCCACTGGTGGTGGCATGAGAGAAATGGACTTGGTGACTCTTTCCACCAGCCCCAGCATTTGAGGGTGACGGGGTTGGAGAACGCAGAGCTGTCTGGTGTGGATGGAAAGTGGAGTGCTTCCAGTACTCTGCCTCGCTGAACCCTGTGTGCCAGCCCACTCCCTGCTCCTCCATCTAATCTTCTAAGTAGCCTATTGGGAAGGAGGGATCAAGCTTGGCATCCAGGGCTCATTACAGTCTGTTTCTAAGCCTTTTTTCACTCTATTACAAGTGGGGTGCCCCTGGGATGCCCTCCCCTCCTGCAGTCAGCCCAGGTCACAGGTGGCTCCTTCTTCCACTGAGCCTCTCTCTCTGGCCACGCCAGCCACGACCTTCTCTGCCTTCTCTTGGAGCACAGGGTAGCTAGCAAGAGGGGCTGGAATCTGGCCGAGACTAGGCATGGGGGGGGGGCGGGGGTTAGAGAGGCACACATGGTGGAAAGGGGGGGGCAGTGTGTCCACGGGCACCCAGTATGTCAATGGGAGGTGGGATTCCAGGTAGAGAAGGGGGCTCGCACTGTTTCTGAAACCACAGATGGCCCAGTGGGTGGCTGGAGTGCTGCGAAGGGGAGTCTGGGCCTGGGACCTTTGGGAATCTAGGGCAGAGCCTCCTAGGGGGAAGAGCCTGTCTGGGGAGGGAAGATGGTAAGAGCAAGGTACACCAGGCAGGTGACTGGTATAGCACGCACACCAGGGCTTGGGAACAAGGTGGGCTCCTGGCGGTCATACTGGTATTTGTGTTGCCTGGGAGTCGGGTGGTGTGGGTACAGCTGATTCATACCTTCTGTCTGGCAGGGATCTTTCTGGAGCTAGGTAAAGGCTCTTAGGAGGAGAGGTGCAAAGGTAAGGAACCAGGCTGTACTGGATAACCTCCCTCTTCTAATCTCTCCTATAAAGCAACTAACTAGCTCTTTACTATTTGTGTGACCTTTAGTTTCTGAATGCCGTTTACAGTACTGTAGCCAAGTCCTCATCGAACTTTCAAGGGGCTCTGCCTAACTCCCACTTAGACCTCCAAGGCAAAATCTGTGTCTGCTTTTGTAATAATAAGAAGAATGTCAACAACAGGGTCCATTTATTGAGCCCTTCTTCTAGGTACTGGGAGATTTACATGTATGGCTGATTCGATCCTCATGTTAAGACCTTGAGGCAAGCTTATTCCCACTTGACACATGAAGAAACTGAGGCTCAAAGAATTTAAAATCCAGTGTTGAAGGTCACACAGCTAGTAACTGTTGCAGTTCAGATTCAAATGAAGTCTCAGGCAGAGTCTGTACTTTTAATCCCTGTGCTATGCTGTGAAATAAAATCATTCCAATTTATTGAAACTGGTCTTTGTTAAAAGCCGTGACACTGCAGTGCATTATCATGCTCCTTCCTTACCTTGGGCTCCAGCATCACTTTGCTTATAATCTCTGTATGTGAATTAATTGATTGATTGAACTGGGGGAGGGGGTGGAGATTGAGGGGGTGCACAACCTGGGGCACCTGGAGTAGTGTCCTTTCCTTCCTTGAGCCCCTTGGAGAGAGACCTGGGGGTGGATGGAAACGTCTGCAGAGAATGTTTTTCAAACAGCCTCCGAAAGCACTTTGCCGAGCAACAAAGAGCCTTTCAGAGCACAGCTCCTGAGGTGGTGAGGGGCTCAAAGGGGTGGGGGACTTGCAAGCTGAGAGCAGAGTGGGAGGGCCTGGAGTCGCCACTGCCTACAGCCTCTGGCTCCACCAAAAAGCCAAGCTGAAGAGGATTGAGTTTCATCTTGGGGTACCGCTGTGGGGCTGAGGGGCCGGGGCTGAGGGTCCAGGGTTGGGACTGGGGTGAAGGCGCATGAGAGGGAGAAGGTCTTTAGGGAATACTACAGGGTGTGTGTGTGTGTGTGTGTGTGTGTGTGTGTGTGTGAGAGTGTGTGAGAGAGCGAGAGAGAGAGAACAAATCCGTTTCAGTTCTAGAACACAACTCTGTGGGTGTGGAAGGACATTCAAAACTAGTTTCCTAGGGACATACGTGTTTTTAATTAAGAATAGTTTTAACTTATAAAAGTAATACATACTTGCTGTAAAAATTCAACTATCAAGGTTTATAAACCTCTAAATAAAACTTTGAAAGCTCTTGCCACCCATCATAAGTTATCACTGTTAACATTGTGGATATATTCTCCCAGACTCTGTGTGTGTGTGTGTGTATACTGTGTTTTAGATACATAATTAAACATCTGTGTACTAGATATGTAACTATAGTGGCTAAGTTCTATCAAACGCTTACTATGTGCCAGCCTTTATAGTAAGTAGGAGGTGTTCTTTATTTTCATGACCTCATTTCAGTCTTACATCTCTGTGAAGTTAGGTATTAATGATCCCCATTCACAGGTTGGGGGAAGTGAGACTTAGTGAGGTGCAGGGGGTAGAAATGTGGCTGCAAGATGCGGACGCTTCCTGCTGGTCTAGTTCACCTTGTTTATAACAAAGTGGGATCACATGTGCCCTCTCTGCAGCCGGGCTTCTGCTCTGGCCCGTTTTCTTGGCCCCTTCACCACCTCCTCCTTCTTTCCCAGTTCCCAGTCATGGCCTTCCCCTTTGGATGCAGTTTGCTCAGTGAGTCTGATAGGAAGGCATGCTAAAGCGTAAGGATTGTGATCATCACTAGGTGAGTTTGGTAGGCAGAATAATGCCTCGCCCCCCGCAAAGAGCCCTGCATCCTGATTCCCTGGGAGCCTGTGAATGTTACTTCACACAGCAACGGGACTTTGCAGATGTCATTAAGGTTGTTGTTAGTTTCCCAGAGCTACCCCAACAAAGCACCAAAAAAATTGGTTGGCTTAAAACAACAGAAGTTTATTGTCTCACAATTCTGGAGGCTAGAAGTCTGAAATCAAGGTGTCAGCAGGGCCGTGCTCTCTCTGCCGACTCTAGGGGAGGATCCTTCCTCGCCTCTTCCGGCTTCTGGTGTTTGCTGGCAATCCTTGCCGTTCCTTGGCTTGTAGGTGCATCACTCCAGTCACATGGCTGTCTTCTCCCTGTGTGTCTTCACGTTGTCTTCCCTCTGTGTATGTCTGTCCCTGTGTCCAAATTTCCCCTTTTTATAAGGACACCAGTCACCTTGGATCAGGGTCCACCCAAGTGACCTCCTTTTAACTTGATTACTTTTGTAAGACCCTATTTCCAATTAAGGTCGCATTCTGAGATATTTGGGGCTTAGGACTTCAACATATCTTTTTTGGAGGGGGGCACAATTCAACCCATAACAACCTTAAAATATGGAGATTATCGTGGATTATCAGGGGGGCCCAGTCTAATCACATGGGCCCTGAAAAGCTGAGCACTATCTCTGGCTGGAGACAGAGGAGAGGTGCCCAGAGGGGAAGTTAGAAGGATATGACCCATTGCGCCACCCCTGGCTCTGAGACATGGGGACCTGTCCAAGGGCAAAGACTGGAGAGAAGCCTCTAGGAGCTGAGGGTGCCCCCCAGCTGACAGCCAGCCAGGATATGGTGACCTCAGTCCTACAACTGCAAGGAACTAGATTCTGCCACAACCACAATCCAGGAGGAAGTGGATTCTTCCCTGAATCTTCCCATAAGAGCCCGGCCAGCCAATACCTTGATTTCATCCCTGTAAGGCCCTAGACCGAAAACCAGCTGAGTCAACCTGGACTTCTGAGCCTCAGAACTGTGAGATAATAAATTTGTGCTTAAATTGCTGAGTTGGTAGAAGTTTGTTCTGGCAGTAATAGAAAAGGAATACAGTTACCTTCCCATTTCACCGGACCTTCAGTGCCTTAAGCCAAAGACATGGCCAATGATAGGAATTCTCGGGGCCTCACGTTTACTTTCTTGGATCTTTGAATAATACCACCATCCTGTACAGAATGTGATGTTTCCCAGTGCATTTCTTGCAAAATTTCACTTGCTTCTCCCAGGAGCCCTGTGAGCTCTAGGTATATTATTCTCCCCATTTTACAAGGCAGGAAACCATGTGATTTAATGAAGGAAGTGATTTGCTCAGGTCCTCACAGAAGTGGGATTGCAAGCCAGGTTTCCTGTTTCCAAATCACAGACACGTTTTGCCACAGCTCATGGCTGCCTCTATTTCCCAAAGCACCTGTTGTCTGAACACAGTTACAGCTGTCTGAAGGCTTGGGCCCCTTGTGAGGGTGTGAGCTTCCTTTTGCAGAGAAATGGTCAAGCAGGAGCCAGTGGACAATTTGCCTGGGATGCTGAGGAAGGGATTCCTGCCATCCGTGGGAGGACGTTGGCAGGTGCCTCCTGATGCCCTTTTCAATTCAGGATCTACAGTGGGAGGTGGGATAAGCTTTTGGTACCACAATTCAGACAAGAGAAAGCCCACTGGGTCTTGCCTGGAGAAGATGCACAGAGGAGGTGAGCAGGACTTGGAGGGGATGGCTGCGTTTGGATTTCTGGCGTGATTGCAGGGCATGCCTCTTGCCCACGCCTTCCAGCAAAAGTTGCTTTGGTGAAACTTGCAGGAGGGTGTGGGTCAAACCTGAAGTGAGTGGACCCCATGGCCTCTGGCCTGCCCTCCTCTCTCTCAACGCCCCCTCAAGTCCATGGTGCTGGCTGAGGGCACACCATGTGGTTGTAGCCAAAAGAACAGTGGTGGGAGAGCAAAGGGGTAAGGGAAATACAGGCGGAGAATAACTTCCTGCCCAGCCTGGCTTCCCGTGGCTTCCCCGCTAACCCACTCGAACTCTGATTAACTCTCTTTGTCTCTCTATGGGTGGGAAGCAAACAGCCTGTCTTCTGAGGGCAGCTGCCCTCCTATTAAAGGTTCCTTAGCAATTTTCCACTTGTCCTTGAGCCTGGGGCGTCCCCTCCTCAGTCTTGTCGCCTGCATGGCTGAGGTGACTTAGACTGTATCTTCCCCATGCCTGAACTCCCTGGGGAGCTACCTCGCTTCCGCCCTTCCTCCCGCCTGTCTTGGAGTGCCCTTCAGTTCAGGAGCTCTTTCTAGCCCCCAGACCATACGCCGTGGGGGTGGCTGGAAATGATGGCCTCGCGGGCTTCAGGCTGGGAAGTAGCACAGCATGGTGGACAGAACTGGATATTTACTAAACACTTCCTGTGTGCCTGGCCCTGTGCTAGGACTCAAGGACACAGCACTGAACAAGACAGAAGAGGACCATGTGCCAGCCTTGGTTCCATCCCTGCTGGTGGCGTGACCCTGAGCTCATCACCTCACCTCTGTGTTACAATCATGTCGAACAATGACTGAAGCGGCGCTTTGCAAGCATGCTGTAAACTGTAAACTCTATGGAGGAGGTATTGTTAGTTTGTATCCCCTCACTCGATCCTCTCAATTATCTCATGAGGTAGGCATGGCAGCAGTTCTTATACCCATCTTACAGTTGAGAAAGTAAAGCCTCGGGCGGCTGAAGAGCAGGAGCGGGAGCAGGAGCTAAGTGTTCAGCTACTTAGCTGTGAGCTGATTCTATTTTACTGCATACTGTGCCCCAGGAGTTCACTGGTGACAGTGTTTAATGACATTTTCAACAACCACAGCATTCATAAACTCACATTCATCAACTGCTTACTATTTACCAAGGACTGGGTTAAATCCTTTATATGCCTATTATTATTCCCACTTTCCAGATGAGAAAATTGAGGCTCGGCAAGGATAAGTCATTTGTCCAAGGTCACTTTTCTATGCAGAGGCAGAGTCAGGGTTCACATTCAGGTGTGTCTGACCCCAGAGCCTAGAGTTGTAACCTCTGTGCTATTGCTTATCCAGCTGAGCATCTCAAACTGATGTGCCCAAAATAACCAGAAAGCATACAAGAGAGTAGGAAGGGGGTAGACTAGCAGTAATCACAACCCAACACACACACCCCACCTAGAAGTGTGCCTCAGGCAGTGGGGGCTGTGGGCATCAAGAGGGATGGCTTCCTGCAGCCGAGCTTTATCGGGAAAGTGGATCTTGAACAATGGGCAGGATTGGAAACTCAGAAGGGCAGAGGCGGGTATGAACAGGGGACCTGGAGAAGAAAGGGAGATGAGGAGGGGATCAGGCTGGTGGGTGCATGTGGGGGAGCAGTGGAGATCACATGGGCTTTACCTGAAGGAAAGGAACTGAAGTTTGTTCCAGCAGCCATTGCAGCTGTGGCTTACTATGTGCTAGGTACCTTACTAGGTCCTTCACACGTATTTTCACAAGTAATCTCATAATAGCCTTATGCAGTAGATGCCATCATCACCCCATGTTACAGAAGACAAATGAATGCTTGCATGGATTAAGAATCTCAAGTTATCGTCTAGAAAGTGGTAGATATGGAACTCAAATCCTGGCGATCTGATAGGTGTCCAGTCTCCTTACTCAACTGAAGATATGAGAAATCCTATAGTGGAAACACTTTACCTTTGTGTAACGTGTGTTTGTTGATAATGGAATCCCTTTTCTCTCCAAACACTTAGAAGATCTCAAGGATCGCACCTAATTTGGGACATGCTGGTGAAGTCTTAATTCATGTTGAGTAGGACTGAGACCAGAAGAATGTACCTGGCACAGACTCAATGCCACAAATATTTCTGGAGCACCCCTTGTGCCAGGTGTGGTGCTAGTGGGCACAAAGCCACATTCTCATTGCCCAGGGGCACCCATAGCAGACCGGAGCCTGCTCCTGGGCTGCCCCACCGAGAGCCTGCCTGTCTCTGGGTCTTCCTCGGACCATTCAGCTGTGTCTTCCCTTGGTGGGGTACTGCCCTGAGTCATGTCTATGAGTTAGTTCACAGCTAAACACACGTTCATTCTGTAAATGTTTAGTGAGGACCTTCTGTGCTCCAGGACCTGTGCTAGGGATTGGGGATCCAGAGGCAAATAAAATACTCTCTCTTTTCCCAGGACATCCATTGTCTAGGTCAGTGCATAGGACATCCAATGTACAAGATAGACTGAGAAGTGCTGTGTGAATTTCGAGATACAAGCAATTACTTTTTTTTTTCGATTAACCAAATTAATTTTAGTTTGGGATTTAAGCTCATGCCTAAATGATGTTGGAACATGTGGACGTTGGGCAAGTCCAGATGTTTGGCTGATAGCAGTAAGCAGCTGTGTGTTCCGAAGCATCCTGGGGAATTCCTGCCCACCTGCCGCACAGGGCGGGGAGGGACGTGGGAATGAGGTGCTGGCTCAACAAGAGTCCTCAGACTGTGCCTCCAGCCACGCCTGGGCAGCGAGCGTCTGCGTGCATAGAATGCCATCGCCCACTGCCCCTGCCCACTGTCTCCCCAGCCCACGGAAGGACGCCTTTCTGGTGTCCAGTGTTGCCAGGTCACTCACATTTCTCCAGATTACTCACCTGAGCCCCGAGGGACAAGCATAGGCTTTTCATTTCAGTGACCTCGGGTTCCTCATCCATCAAATGGGAGTAAAGATTCCTCCTCAGGAAGTGGCCTGAAGGGTGGGGAGGTGGGGAGGTGGGGATGGGGTCGGCAGGGCAGGTCCAGGGAGAAGGAGCAGCATGTGTGAAGCTGCCGAAGTGCGACAGAGGTGGCAAGTTGGAGGAGTTGGAACAAGTTTAGTCCTTAGAATGTCACTTGGCTGTGCCCTCCTCTGGGGAGCATCCTGCCAACCCCCAGGCCCACTTTATTTCTTCTCCCCCGTCACTTTCTCCACCCTGGCACTATTCCAATCCACTCAAACTCCCCCTTGGCTCAGCTGTTTCTCCCTTTAGCCAGTAAGATGCCTGATGCACAGCTATTATCTTTACTTTATTATCTACTACTTTATTATCTTGGATATCTTGGTAGGTGTCAGTGACTCTCAAACAGATACTCCTCTGAAGGGGTCAGCTGTTTCACTGGCAATGCCCCCAGGCCATGTAAACAGGGAGGCTCCCGCCATCTGGGGCCTGCCAGGGCTGGACAGGGGACAAGCGTGAGGACGTCTGACTCAGCGTGGAAGCTCTTCCTCCGTGCTCTTGCTCCTGACGTGCCACGCACTTGCCAGCTTCAGTGTGCAGGGCTGCCTGTGTTGGCCGGCTGAAGCTTTTCTGCTCTGTGGCCCCCTAAGCAGGGAGTGTGGGAAGCATCCTACCAGGGCTTGGCCAGATGTGGCCAAACTTCTGCAGCGGCGTTTGCCCCAGTCTGCAGATGTCCAGCCTCACTGCGCCAGCCTGGCCGACTCGGCCGGGCCACAGTGTACAGCGCTCGGGGGTTGGTGGCCGTGAGCCATGCCTCACCACCTCTCCTGTTGGCCTTGGTAATTCCCAACTTCCTCTCACATGACTTCTGTCTCTGTTTACTTCTCTCTCTGGCCTCCCTGCCTGCGGCGTCCCCGTGCCACCTCCAGTCTAATCTGCTGCACTAAACCCAGCCCCTGCGCTGGCCCCTTCCTGGTGGCCTCATTCCAGAGTGTGTGCTGTCTTTGGCTCACCCTCCCAGCTCGCGCACCGCCCTCCCACGCCAACTCTCTCTACCACTGCGAAGGAGGATCGGTGCACTTTTTCATGTGAAACCTATGATGTTGTATCTGGGGCTCCTCCATCAAGTGCCCAGGAGGGGACCAGCTCCTGGGGGGGCAGAAATGGGCTGCTCTTAAGTCATGGGATGAACATTCCATAGCAGCCTAGCTCAGAGCTTGACTGAAAACAAATGAGTGGGTAGACACATGGGGAGGCAGACATGGGCTCTGGGGATCCAGGCTCTGAGCGCCCCAGAGAGTTGGGGGAAGGTATCTATTATGGGTTGAATCGTGTCCTTCCCAAAGATGCTGAAGTTCTGAGCCCTCAGGAGCTGCAAATGCGACTTGATTTGGAAATAGGGTCTTTGCAGAGATCAAATTAAGATGAGGTCGTTAGGGTGGGCCCTCATCCAGTATGACTAGTGTCTAAGGGGAAATTTGGACACAGACACACACACACAGGGAGGGTGCCATGTGAAGATGAGGGCAGAGAGGGGGTGATGCATGTACAAACCAAGGAATGCCAAAGGTCGCCAGCAAATCTCCGCGAGCTGTGGGGCCTCCCTTACAGCCCTCAGAAGGAACCAACCCTGCTGACACCTTGATCTCAGACTTTTAGCCTCCAGAACAGAGGCAATACATTTCTATTGTTTAAGCCAGGCAGTTTGTGGTCCTTTCTTATGGCAGCCCCAGGAAATGAATACAGTATTTGAATACCTTCAGAGCCTCTCACTTCGGATTATGGGTCAGTGTGCTCTAGCTATCAAGTTTATTTGCGTCTTATTTAGTTTGGACATACAGGCTCTCTATTTTGAGGTATCTGGGCAGAGATTTTGATAATAATAATAAAAACTTTTAATAAGACTCTAATGAGAGTATTAATAAGATTCTAATAAGGAACTTTTTAATATCCTTCTGACTGGTGTAGAGCTGGGCAAGGGATAAAACAACCCATTATCCCATATATACTTTTACAGGGCTTTCCAGTCTACAAAAAGCTTTCTTATTTATTATCCCATTTGGCGCTCAGGGTGACCCTGTGAGGTTAGTACTGTGAGCATTCCCATTTTGCAGAGGAAAGAACTGAGGCTCACAGATGTCCCATAATTGTCTTAAGTGGCAGAGCTGGGACTTAAATGTCGGCCTTCTGACTTGAGTCTCATGTTCTTTCCATGCCCTCACAGCTGCCTCCGAACTTGGAGCAGATGGGACAGTTCAAGGGCAGCTGAGCCCTTGCCTGGTGGCCTGAGGAGTAACACAGTCTTTTGATCCTCTTTCAGGAGCAAGGAAGAGGGGACATCATCCTGCCGGGACCTTGCCAGGTTCTCGTAGGACTTTGTGGTGGCCACAGGGGCCTCCAGGGTTCTTGGGCCCCTGCTAGAGCAAGGTCCTACTGTGAGAGTGGGCCCTGGTGGGTCATTTACAGCACACAGCAGTTGAGGAGAGGCTCCAGCGGGGAGCTGGCTGCCCAGGGGTGGGATTGCCACTCATCACACAGTGAACTGTCCGCACGTCTCACGGCCACGACCCTTAGCAAGCTGGAGCACAATGACGCTTTGCAGTCCAGGGCCACTTTGTAGCCCTCCTCGGGACTTTGAAAGTGCCCACTACCTACTAATAAGTGAAGAGCTTGGGGGAGAGGAATGGCCAGAAGGTGTGGAGTCTGAGGTCTGAGTTCAGGCCTCTGCAGAGTGTGACCCTGGGCAAGTTTCCTTTGACTTCGTTGCGCCTCAGGGCCCACACCTGTGAAATGGCTGGAGGACAGCGTCCAGCTTGCTGGGCAGAGGTGAGGAGGAAAGGACAGGTGGGAGCTCTTTCTAATGTTGACCTCGATGTTATTCACAACAATAATAACAGTGAATGTCCCTGAGTCTTTGGGGGCAAAGACCATAAATCCTTCTTCATGTGAGGAGCCATAAAGAACCGTTGGCCGCTTCCTAAAGAGCAGTACTAACCTGCTCCCTTTGCCTCTCATTTGTTGTGCCTGGGTGTGACTCACATTCTTTTGCAGTTTTTTGGCCTCTTTAGAAAACTCTTCTGGTTTCTATCACCAGAGAGTTTCTTTCCACTCTGTCCCTCCTCACCCACTCCTGCCACCACCACCATGGCTCTGAGGTTTTCATGTGAGTGTTTTCCACGTAAAAAATCTGGAAAACCCATTCAAGCCAAACAGAAGGACCATCTTACTGAATCTGAAGTTGACTGAATTGGTCGCACTGCCCTGGCGCGGGGCTTCTGCGGGCTTCAGAACTCTCCAAGGGTGCGAGACTGAGGACCTGTTTGTTCTGAAACCTTCGCTGACACATCCCACATGCCGCCACTGTCTCAGTGCAGCAATAAACCCTGTGTCCTTTCTTGTGTCAGTGCTTCCTGTGGGTCTGTCACTGCGTGGGGCGCTTTACATGCATTAAATCCTCATTTTATCCTCTGAAACGCCAAACACAGGTCTGTCCAACTTTAAAGTCCAGGTTCTAAGCAGTTCTGGTGTAACTGTCTGAAGGAACTCTCGCCCAGTCCCTTCATCCTGCAGGTGAGGAAACTGAGGCTCAGGAAGGGGGATGGCGACTTCCTAGAAGGAGGAACCGGACCCCAGATGTCCTAACTTCTAGGGCTTTTTCTGCTGCCCCTTCCTCCCCCTCAGAGACGCGCCAAACTGCTGCTGGGAGCTGCCCAGTGAGTACCAGCGGGAGCCCTCACTCAGCTATGCTCTTGCTGTTACATCCCAGGTCTCGGTTAAACCTGACGAAGGTGGTATTGGTTAATTCAAGCCGTTGTCTACTTCAAAGAGTTGTACTCAAAGTCAAGTGTCTGGACTCATAAGTTTGGCACCCAGAGGGAGTTATTTGCTCTGATACCAGGCACCTGAACTCAGCAAAAATTCATAATTAGTAGTTAATAGTGCGGAAATGTCTCACCATTCCCGGAACATGCAATGACATGTAATGCCTCGTTTCCTTTGTACATACTGTTCTCAAAGCCCTGAGTGTTCTCCCTCCTGATCCCACCCTCCTCTTATTCTCTGCCTGGTGAACTCTTACTCATCCTTCAAGAACAGTTTCTTGATTCATGTCCAACCACTCTTCTCCCCAACCCTATTGTAAGTAGTTATAATATTACTACAATCTGCTTCTCCCACTAGACTGTAAGCTCTACAAGGGCCTGAACAATGTCTTATACACAATAATAGTATTTAAATAATAGTACTTAAAAAGTTCTTCCTTGTAGCCAGGCTCTGTGGTAACACTTTCTGCGCATTATCTCATTTCATCCTTCATGACGTTATCAGGTAGACATCATTACTTGTCCTAATTCCTAGATGAAAATGCAGATTCACAGAGAAGTTTGGAAACTTGCCCGAGGTTACACCATAGGTGGCAGAGTCAGGGTTGAGGTCAGTGCTGCCATGTACAGTTGTGCTGGCTGCATACTTCCCAAGGGCATCTGGGGTGCCCTCACCGTGGTGCAGAGCTGTGAGTGTTGGGAGGAAGGGGCACACAGGCACCATGAGGTCTGGCTCCAGAGTTCAGGCTCTTAACCACTGTGACATTCTGGGAATATAAATATGCACAGTCATATTGTCGGTGTCTGGCACAGAGTAGGAGCCCAAATGTAGATGAAAGGGATTATGAACCAGTAGGCTTTCCCATTTTCTTCCTTCCCTTTTTACTGCAGAAACAGGTCATCACTTAACAGGTTACTTGGTTTAAGAAGCACATCTTTTAGTTGACTTGCCTTGTAGCAGGTACAAAGAAATGGCTGAAAACCCAGAAAAAAGTCTCCATCTGGAGCTCTAAGTGTTACACAGTTGTCTTTTATTCTAAGTAAATCCATTCTCCCAATTTGGACCTTTGACAGTTGTTAGGCTGGTGTTAAAAAGCCACAGGTGAACCGAAACAAAGGCTGGTTTTGAAACCAGCTGCCGGAACTGCACATCTGCTGTTGCATGAATGCTGGTCCTGGTTCTAGCCCTGGTGCACGAGTACTACGTTCTCCGGCGGGGCCTCAGAATGTCCTGAATGGGGTGGCCTGGCTGCTGCCCAGCCCGCTGACTTTCTGAGTGTACTTGGAGCAGCTGGTAGCAGCAGAGCTGGTGGTTGGGCCTCTGTGACAGGCAAAAACCGGGGCTTTAGGTTGAAATGTCTATAGAAATGTCTGAGTTGGTGCAGACAAAGCAAGGGACGGGAGAGGCCTGGGGACAAAGTTCTGTCTGATGGACTTTTGGGCTGAGAATTCAAGCTGTGCATTCTGGTCCTGCCTTGTGGCTTTGTAACACCTCCTGTTGACATAGAGGCCTGCCGCTTGCTTGTTGCATCCCCGGACAGGTCTCTTAACCTCTCTGGGCTTCCGTTTACTCCCGAGCAGAGGGGGAGAATGTCACCTCCTGCAGAGGATTGTGATGGGGAGTCAATGAGCTAATGTTTATGAAAAAAACACTTTGTGTATTGGAAAGGGCTGTGCAGATGCTCTAACTACCATTATTTGTCATTAGGTAGCTTTTCTTGCCAGTCCCTGGGGCAGTTTGCTCCCAGCTGCATCTGCTGAGTGTGCTCCGAGGTGGTGTTGATGGAGGAGTAGGGTGGGAAGAAAACAGCAAGGCAGGCAGAAGACAGGGAGACTTAGCCTGGGGCTTTTGTTTACAAGTGGAGAGAACGGGTTTGGCTTTTTTTCAGTCTGAAGTGGGAAAGTTGATGGTCTTCAGCAGATGAGAGTTTGGAAGCTGGATTCTCCTTCTTATTTTGCATCCCGGATGTCCAGGGACATTCCTTAAAATTAGCACATCTGAAGGCTGAAGGCAGCCCAAAGCCAGGGACTTGGCAAAGGAATGCAGATCCCAACTTCACTCTCCTTCTAGGCTGGTCTCTTTGCTGTAGGCCTGTTACTTCATGCCCACAGCCACCTCCACACTCTCGCTCTGATGTTCCCTCCATCCAGCACATCCTTCCTACGCCTGTCCAAATAAAATCCGTGCTGCAGGACTAGTCACACTTCCATTCATTCCACAGATATGTGTCGAGTGTCATTCCTCAAGACAGGGAACACGGGAGAAGGCTCACATTTAGGGGAACAGCAGAGGATGCTAAGTTTTGCTCAGACACGTTGAGGGTGAGGAGCATCTGGTAGCCCGGTCCTGGAGGCAGGGAATTCAGCCCCTGGAACTCAGGAGCAAGGTCAGAGGATGGGGCATGGACGTGGGAGTCGTCAGCACGTGTGTGAAGTAGAGGCACAGGCACGGGCAAGGTCGCTTAAGGAGAACCTGAGTTGTAAGTTGAGAAGAGCAATGGAAATGATGCCTGGCAACCAAGTGTCGAGTTCAGAAGGGAACCAGCGGTGGAGAATGAGAGGGAGAGTAAAGAGGTAGTAGACGGAAAGCCAGCAAGATGAGCAGTGGCCTCTTGCGGTTTGAATGGTGGGAGAGCCTAGCAAGGGCAGCAGGGAGGGCAGGCAGATGGACGGTGGAAACAGCCCACCGGAGGAGCATTCGCAGCCCCACAAGGACCGATGGCCCCCTTTCTCTGTCTGTGGGAATCGCTGCCGTAGGTGAGCTGTCGCTGGTAGTGAGAGCGTGTCATATCTCTCAAAGGCTACCGGTTCACAAAAGGATGGAGAACCCAGGACTAGAGGTTTTCAGGAGGCTGGAGAACAGGCATGGTTGGGAGTCAGGTAGTAGCAGAAATAAAGGAATGAGTTGCAGCTAGAAAGAGGCATTATCCAGTTCAGGATTTCAGAGGTAGGGCAGTTCCTGGGAGCTGACAATGTCAGGGTGGGGCCCCATGAGTGGGTTCTGAGGAGGGGTGGAGCAGAAGACTATTAGATTAGTGAGGACAGAGAACTGAAGCCAGAGTGGTAATTGGTCATCAGTGTGGATGTTCAACTGGCCTCAGGCAAGGGCAACAGTGCATGTCATGAGGAAGCTGTGTACCAACAGCCAAGTCCACATTTGCTTCTGTGGGTGTGGCTTGGAGGTCTGGAAATGACTACGTGCTAGTTAGGGTGGAGACACCCAAAGATACTAGGCTTAAATACATTGATTTCTGTCTCATGTACCAGCACTGCTGGCTTCGACTGTCAGCAAGGCACTGCTCCATGAAGTCGTTCGGGACTTCCGTACTATGGCTCTGCCATTTTCTAGGATGTTGAACTTACTTACAGGCTGTTGCTGGGTCCCATGAGGACCACTCACATTGCATTGGGAAACACTTAGTCACAGGTCACCCTTAGCTGCAAGGGAGGCTGGGAAATTCCCATCTGGGGCAGACATGAGCTCAGTTAGTACACTATCCCTATGGACAAAGGAGGGAACAAAATTTGTGGGACCATCTAGCAATCTGGCACAGATGGTTTTTTTTTTATCCTTTGACGTGAATATTTATTTTCATGTTATCCTGTATCACACAAAGAATAGCAAATGAAGGACAGTCAGTAAATACTGCTGAGAGATAAAAACTCTGTCCTAAAAAGATTTGATGGATATACAAAACATGGCTGATTCATATTTCAGTAGCGTGGTTCTTTTCTAATACTAAATCAGTCAACTGGAAGATAAGAGAAGTTCCTCCATAACGCAGGCTAGAAAAGTCTATTCAATTTTATTTAAAATCTGTATGCTGTAAAAGTACATGCCATGGAATTTACTAGGATGACAACTAGATAGATATGAAATTCATGACATATTGATTCAACATATTGAACTGGTTTTTAAAACCAATTTATATAAATGATTATAATAGTCTATATTATGTTTAGCTCTTGAGGCATATGGTAGTAAATTTGAATTTAATTTTAAATAAATTTACATAAATATAAAAAGTTCAGTAATTTTTATCCACCCTGCATAAATTAAAAACAAATTAAAAAACAAAAGTATTGTACTTTATAAATGCACTTGAGGCCAAAGTTCAAACCAGAAATCTAAGTTTATTTCTTACAAAGAAATCAAAGAATGACTGACTTTCATAGAAAGTCATCAGTGGAGAAGGTTCTACTGAATATTAGGCAGTAAATATATAAATATGTATGTAAATATATATTTAGCAGTAAATATGACTTACATTTACTATATATTCTTTAAAAATTAATGTAACTGAAAAAACTTCACACTGATGGCACAGATGGTTTTAAGGATGGACAGTCATTCGTTCAACAAATACTTATTCAGTGCCTCTTATGGGCTGGGTCCTGGAGTCACAGAGAGGGAGACAGACACGATGCCTGCCCTGATGGAGCGCACAGCCTAGTGGGTGGTGTGGTCTTCAGAGGAGGAAAAGGCAGCTGATGAGTGGAAGCTGTAGACGAACCAAGTGAGAGCCGAGAGATGGGCGGCTTTTACAGGAGAGGGCTGTGAGGGAAGAGTGGTGTCAAGGAAGGCTAGACTGGGGCTTAGGCAGTAGGTAGAGGGCGATTCGTTCATTCATTCATTCATTCATTGTTTACTCAACAAGCATTTGGTGATAGGGATGCAGTGATAAGTGAAAACAGTTATAGTGCCCAGTCTTACTGGGTTTTCTTCCTAATAGGGTTTCTTCCTCACTTATCAGGTAATCACATGTATGGGATGAATAATTACACCTGAGGTAAGACTTTGAAGGAGCAGAATTTAGATCTGTGAGAGCATTTTACAAGGGGGTATTAGACAGAGGGTTCGGGGAGGGAGGAATGACGATTTGAAAGATGAATGGGTGTTAACCAGGTAAGGAGCAGCCAGACCAAGGGAACAGCATGTACAAAGGCCCTGGGGATGGAGGACTGAAAAATGGCCCATGTGGCTGAGGCAGGGTGGAGGTGGCGGGGAGGAGGGGCAGTGGAAAGGTAACCTGGGGGAAGCACACACGGGACCTGAAGGTTCTTAAGGATTTTGGCCTTTATCCTAAGAGCCAAGGGAAGCCACAGATGAGTCTGAAACGCGAGGAGTGACATGGTCAGAACCCTGGGAAGAGCTAAGCCCATAAAGTTGTGACTTTGCAGCAGAATAGACAGAAGGTATAGGACAAGGATCAGAAAGGGGTCAGAAAAGCTAGAGAATAGGAAGGGCAGAGGGCCGCCTTGGGCAGGGTTTGTGGCTCACAGGGACACTGGAGGCAGGGATTTGAGGAGCAGATGGAGGGACAGGGAAGGGGCTCATTAACTTCAGGCTTCCATCTGGAACTGTGGGTGAAGCTGTGTGTCTCCATCTGGGTTATTTAGCAATCCTGGGACTTTAGCTGTTTTCCTATCTGTAAAAGAAGAGCTTCTATGAGGATCAAAGGGAAGATCAGCTAACAGCAGGATGCAGTATGAATATCATGGATATTGAGAATAATGATATAGACGATATGGAGTACGGAGTGGCTGTGACATCCACCTGAAATGCCTACACTGTGTGGGAAGAAAGAGGATAGGGTTCAAGGGGCAAGGAGAGGCTTAGCAGTGGCCACACCTGATGTCTCCGTTAGGGAGATTTTTCAGAATAACTGTGTGTGTGTGTAGGGGTGCGTGTAAATTGGTCTGGTTGTCAGGGGATTTGAGGTCCGAGTTCAGCACCAGTGGTCCTTGCTGGGAGGTTTGAGCAATTCGGTTCCCCAATTTATATGGTAGATTCTGATGTTTAAAGGCATGAGCCCCTGAAAAAGATCAGCCAAGCTGTTTACCAGCTATAGGCTTATAATAATATAGAAATAATAGTTGTTGCTGGGAATTAAAGGGGATGCTGCACCTAAGGTGCTTCATACAGTCCTGGAATAGTGGATGCACATTCAGTGGAAACAGTGGTCCCCAACTTCCTCATCTGTGAAGAGCTGAGATGAATCTGTCCCAGTGGTGACAATGACAAGGGTTTCCACTGGGAGTGTCAGGGTTTCCTGTGAGTGTTTCCCACGGGTGGGATCCTGGGGTCTCTGATTCACCCAGCGCCGCTTGTGCACAGGCCCCAGGTCCACAACCTGCCCCAGGCACGGCTTGCTGGAGGCCTGGAGCCGAGGTCCTTGCCATGGTTCAGGCCAGGCCTATGGCCAGGATCCTAGAAGCGCCCAGAAGCCCTTGGGTGGAGTCTGCCTCCTCCTTTTTCCTGTGCACCCCCTGCCCCCCACCTCCCCTCCCCTCTTTGCTGTGAAAGCAGCAGCCTTCCCGCTGGGCCCAAGCAGCAGAGTGGCCTAAATTTAGCCTTCTGGCTTCAGCGGTGAGCCACAGGTGAAGACCAAGGGGAAAGCACAAAGGCGGCCACATTTTCAAAATACCTTTGGTCAAGACCATAAATGGCAAATCTGAGGCCCTTGGTCCACGGCACGCCCTCTGCTTGTTTTTGAGGGAAGACTGGAGAACAATCTTGTTTCCTTCTCGGCTGCTTCCCCAGTTGACCCTCCCTTGAAACCCCGCCCCCGCCCCCACTTTGCCCAGCTTGGAGCCATTCTCTCTCCCAGGAGTGCGGCCCTGGGCTACAGAGCAGGCCCCCATGGCCTGTGTTTGGTTTGGGCAGTATAATCTGGTTTGGCTCAGACAGACCAGCGTCATTATGCAGGCTCCATCCCCCTCAGTTCAGCCAGGGCTGCCGCCTTAGGAGGCCTGGTCAGACAGGCCTGGTGAGATGCTTCACGTCTATGCTATGGACCAGGCATCCTCCTAACAATCTTACCTCAATCAGCCCATGTAATCTTCCTAATAACCTAAGAAGTGGGTACGATGATCACCCTCTTTTATAGATGAGGAAAGTGAAGCACAGACAGGGTAACTCTCTCAAAATCATACAGCTGGTAAGTGGCAGAGGCCACCTCCAAAGCCCACCCCTTGACTGCCACAGGACACCACCCCCATCATATAGCATCACCCTTTCTGAATCACTTACTGTGCCAGGCACTTTTATGTACATTATCTCAGTTAATCCTCAACACATCCTATGAGGCAGCTACTGCTATTACTGTTCCCTTTTTATAAAAGTGGAAACTGAGGCTCTGAGAAGTTGATCGAATCGCCCAGGGTCGGGATGGGAAGCCGTGGAGTAATGAGTGCAGCTGTGCCACCAGGCTGTTAAGCTCCTGTCCCCTCGCCTGCCCACCCTCAAGTGCTTCACCCAAAGCCAGCTTCCCTGGGAGTGCTCCTGCCTGCCGGATCATCCTGGAGCCTTTGTCCCTGTGTTGGGAGGCTTGTCCTCACTGTGGTTTAACTCGTGGGCTTCATCACAGCAGCCAGCAAGTTCAACAGAGGGAGCAGGGGCTGCTCAGGATTGAAATTGTAGGCAGCAAGCTCCATGGGCAGACCTTGCTCCCAGAACCCCAAATATTAGGATTGAAATAGTCCATGTGCTCCTCAGGAGTAGGGATTCTTTGCAGTCACTGGAGGGGGCGGGGTGGGGTGGGGTTAAGGGAGCATCTTAATACTCCATTCTTTATTTTTGCTTCATCTAGTGTGTACACTAAGGTATTTATTTATTTAATTGTGGCAAAATATACATAACAAAATTCACCACTTTAATCGTTTTCAAGCATACAGGTCAGTGGCATTGAGTATATTCATATTATTGTGCAGCCATCGTCACCATCCATCTTTAGAACCTTTTTGTCTCCCAAACTGAAACTCTGTATCCTTTAAATACTAACTCCTCACTCCCCCTACCCCCACCCCCACCCCTGCAAACATCATTCTACTTTGTGCCTCTAGGGACCTCATATAAGTGGAATCATACAATATTTGTTTGGCTTATTTCACTTAGTATAATGTTTTTGATGTTCATCCATGTTATATGTCAGAATTTCCTTCCCTTTTAAGGCTGAATAATATTCCATTGTATGTATAGAGCACATTTTGTTTATTCCTTCATCCAGCCATCGACATTTGTGTTGCTTCCCCCTTTTGGCTATTGCAAATAACACTGCTATGATATATTGAGGTTTTATGGGAAAGTTTGCTTGAAAGAAAATCCAGTTGCTAAAAGAAATTTGGAAACCACCGCAATGGACCAAAGTTGGGGGAGATGGAGACCCAGTAAGCATGAGTAAGTTACCTGTACGTAATGGGCAGAGCCAAAACTATAGCCTTCAGACTCTGAGTCCAGCACTTTCTCTCCCTCTGATTGCTGGCTCTGATATTTAGAAGGAGGAAGGAAGGAGAATGCGGCTCTGTCCTGGGGGCAACTGCTCTGTGTCCATAAACCTCCTGGAGCTGCAGAGAGGACTGGATTCAATTTTTATTGAGTGCCCACGGGAGCCAGTCCAACGTGGAGATAGAGTTTGTGTCTCTTTCTGCATCTCACTGCTTGTGTGACCTTGGGTCCTCTTCTTGCTTCTCAGAGCCTAGGGTCATTGTGAAGATCAGATGAGATGAGATGTGTCCAGTGCATCTGGGGCAGCGTCTGGCACACAGTGCCCAGAGAGCAGGAGCTGCCACTCTACGAGGCACTGCTGGGGACAAAGAGATAAACAAGACAGGCTCTGGCCCTTGGGAGTTCTTCTCAGTGCATCATATCAAGAGGCACATGATGTTGATTTGTCCCATTATTGGTGATATTGACATTTATCAGTTGATTAAGATGGTGTCTGCCAGGTTTCTCCATTGCAAAGTTGATTAACAAGTGTTTTGTACTCATTAATAAATTACTATTTAATAAGTATTTTGTGGGAACTACTTTGAGACAGTGTACAGATTCTATTCCTCATCAAACTTTGACCCTGCAGTTTTAGCATCATGTTTTGCCAAATGATGATTCTATAATTCCTTCTACATTTATTATTTGCAATTCTACTACAAGGTAGAGGCTTTACACCTTTATTTATTTGTTTGTCCATTCATTCATTTGTATCAGCACAAACTCATGAATTTCTATTTTATTCAATGGGCTATAATCCACAACAGTCATTATTTATTTTGATGCTCAAATTGTTTTTCTGTAAATTTAAAAATATCTGGTAGGCTTGGCGAATAATACATAAACTACTGTGATTTTGTAACGTAAAATTATAATAATATTGAGCCCTTTCCATGTGCCAGGCACTGTTCTAAGTTTCTTTATTAACTCTTTATATATATAAATTCTTCACATATATAATAGTTATTTATTGCTGTGAAACAAGTTATCCCAAAACATAGCAGTTTAGAAACAACAAACATTTTCTGGCTCACACAGCTTCTGTGGATCAGGAATCAGGAGTGTTTGCTGGGTGGTTCTGGCTCAGGCTCTCTCAAGAGCTTGCAGTGGAGATCCCAGGGCTGCAGTCATCTAAGGGCTTAACTGGGGCTAGAGGATTCACTTTGAAGATATGCAACTCACCTGGCTGTTGGCTGGAGGCCTCAGTTCCTCTCCGCAGGGACTCCTCCACAGGGCTGTTGGAGTGTCCTCACAACGTGGCAGCTGGCTTCCACAGAGAGTGATCCCACAGGGAGAGTAAGGAGGAAACCACAGCGCCTTGTATGACCTCGTCTTAGAAGTCATACACCATCACTTCTGCCACAGTCCATTCATTAGAAGCGAGTCACTGACTACATCCCACACTTAAGGGGAGATGAAGGATGTTCCTAGGCCCTTTTGAAGAGAGCGGGTCAAAGGATTTGTGATCGTATTGAAAAGCCACCACAAAATACATAAACTCCTGTGAATTCTTTCATCCATACTATATAACCCTAAAAGGTAGGCATTACTCTCTGACCAGTTAAGTGCCTTGGCCAAGGTCACACAAGCAGACAGTGGTAAAGCTGGGATTTGAACCCAGGCAGCCTGGCTCCAGGGCCCACATTCTCAGCCACTACCTGATTTGGCAGGGCCTTGAGGCAAGGAAATGGAGAATTCCTCAAGGTATTTGAGGGGAAAGAGGCATGATCCATCCACCCTAGCCGTGGAAGGCAGCATGCAGCAAGGTACAGGGTGATGGGTAGCCCCACTGCCTTCTCCAGTAGGGCTTGCCCGCAGATCCCCTTTCTAGCTCTGTACCTAGGAGGCCTGTCTTCCCACCTGTTGCTTTCCATTTGCTTATTTTGCAGGTAGACAGTTAGAGAAAAGCAGTGTAAATCATAATTTTTTAAAACGGGCAGAATGGTGGTGCTGGCCTCTCTGGCGTGGCAAAGCGTTAGGGGAAGGCTTGGGGGTGGAGCACCTTTAAAAATGGAACAATATGAGACATGGTCTTTACCCTCAGGAGCACAGAGTCCATTTGGAAGACAATAACATAAACATGAAGTTATTTAAAACCTGGGTTACATGTAATTACCTTTTAAATGGTAGGGCCAAGGCTTGTGTCTTGGTTGCCCTTATATTCCACCACAGTGCCTAGTAGGGCGCCTGGCTTTGCTTACTGATTGCTAAGTGAATGAATGTTGCTATCCTACCATGGCATGGGTGGCAGAGACAAGAAGGAGGTGGCTGGTGAGGTGAGGCAAGCCGGCCAGGGGAAGTGCCTATCGTGAAGTGTCTGGCCTCGGAAGGCAGCATTAGGTAGGGGAACTAGCAGAGGTTAACAGCCAAGCAGGTGTCATCAGGGATCTACAAAGACTGACAAGCATCGAGAGATGGGCTGAGAACTCAAGGACAGGCAGATACCGGAGGTCAGGAGGGGTCTGGCAAAGGGAATCTGGGCGGCAGGTATGAGAACCTGGAATCTACGTGGGCAGGCAAAGAGAGTTATAGCTCCAGCACCAGAGCATGGAATATGACTGGACGCTGAGGCAGACACACTTTACCCTTTGGTGCCTTTTGACCTCATTTGGGCCTGAACTGGTGTCTGAGGGTCTCACTCTTAGGAATGTGAACAGGAAGGGACTGGAGTGAATTTAGGCTGCCAAGGGGCTAGGGTTTCACTTGGGCAAGCCCCCTTCAGTGTCTCCTGCAGGTTTCTTTCTTTCTTTTTTTTTTTTTTAATATTTATGTATTTATGTATTTGGTTGCACCGGGCGGGTCTTAGTTGCAGCCGGCCGGGTCCTTAGTTGTAGCATGTGGACTCTTAGTTGCGGCATGCATGTGGCACCTAGTTCCTAAACAGGGATCGAACCCTGGCGTCCTGCAGTGGGAGCTTGGAGTCTTATCCACTGCGCCACCAGGGAAGTCCGTCTCCTGCAGGTTTCTGAGGCTTTCACTTGCCCAAATTGTGGTTTATGGTGCAGATTGGAGTGAGGGTGAACCTGCTCTCCAGGGGTTTTTAGTGTTGAATTCCTTAGGAGACACCCAGTCCTACACTGCGGATGAGACCCAGGGAACCCTACTGCCATGGAAGCCTGTCTGCAATTCTTTACTTTTCTTTCTGTGCAAAAAGAGGGAATAGCTTCTTAAATTTCCCTACAGAGAAGATTTAAGTTTGTGATTTGAGCCCCAGCTTTGCCACTTCTTTCTTGTGGGACTTTCGGCAGGTGATATGGGATAATTCCTCATCTGGGACATGGGGGTAATTAATACCCACCTCCCTGGGTTTTGGGGAGAATCAATTCAATCAGACACGTGAATATAATTGTTCAAACAGCAAGTGCTGTGTGAACCTAAGGGAATATTACTGTGAAAGAAACTCCAGCCAGTGAGAGCTGAAAGATCTTAATATTGTCACTGGGCCCCTCTTTACATAGAGACCCGGATGTCCCAGGGGACCTACAGACTTGATGTACTGCTCTTGGCTCATGGAGCAAAAACTCAAGATGATCCTGGTTGATAAAACCTCCAATTTGACTAGAATCCCTCCCCACCCCCTACTCTTTGTAAAGGACTGATGTTTTCTGTGAGAGTGCCCTACGGAACGCTCCCAGGTTTGAGCGGACAGGAGACTCAGATAGAATCCTGGCTGGGCCGCATGGTTTCACCCCAGCTAGGAAGGGGCTTTGTTCTCGCATTGCCTTGGCGGGTCCAGCCAGGCTCGCTCCTTCTAGGTAATACCTGAAAGAGTTATTTTCGCTGGACTTTCAGAGATTAGGACTTTCACATAAGTATTAGGTGAAAATAACAATGGCTCTTATTCATTAAATGGTATGTGAGCAACTTCTGAGTATGAGTTTCCCCTTGAAGAATCTTCCCTTGAGCCTAAAAATGCTCCTCTGGATTACTTCCTGTGTTAGTTTCCAAGAAACAGGAAGTTGTCCCTCCTGCCTATAGCAGTTTGTGTTTTAATTGTTTGGTGTCTATATATATGTGTGGGTTAGAGATGTATAAGTTGTCCTCAACCCTTTGGTTTAGATTTCATTTTCTTCTTTGGGTCCTCTTACTTCAGTTCCTGGTGTCCCCCAGTGTAAACTAGAGAAGGCCGGTCATGTAATGGCCAAGAATGGGAGCTCTGGGGACATTTTGGGTACATCTCAAGCTTCCCTTTCCCCTTTCATATATAAGGAGTACAGCAGCATCTGCCTCACAGGGTTGTTTTGAGGCTGAAAGTTGCTAATATGTGTAAATTTACTTAGATAGTACCTAGTGCATAGTGAACACTCAATAAATGTCAGGGTTTTTTTTTCAGGTAGCACATATGGTATTCGTTACCCTCAAGAAAAATATGTGCCCCAGAAATATAAACAGGTTGAAAAGTTCAGATAAATCTGTGGATCCATGCTTGGAATATTAAAGAAAATAGGGTACTTGGGGGTACAGAGTACAGTCTTAATAAGTATTTTTCTTTATTTGGAAATGAAGGGTACAGGGGATGCCCCTTTGAGGTACTAGGCTCTGCTCTGTTTGCCTGGCTGCATCTTGTCTGTTGAAATACGTACCTGGGCTTTTTTCTGCTGCCCTCACTTTTCCAGAGCTAGGGGAAGTCCCTTGGGAAATACGTTAATAGATCTTGCTCCTCTGGCCAGTATAGTTCTTCCCCACTCCTGGGCTGGAGCCTCAATGCTTTAGTGATAAGACCAAGTGGCAACTTCCCCTGGAATACATTTTGGAGAGGAAATGGGGAATTCAAAGTGCCCGATGAGAGGCAGGGTTCCAGAGCCAGGTTTATTGCTTGAAATCTGGAGCTGAAGTGGGGTTCCCTCACTTGGAAAAGAAGATTGGAAAAAAGCTCCTCTTAACTGCTGCCTACGGCTATGACAAATAGAAAGTGAGATGCTAATATATCCTTGCAGACAGTACCCAGCAAGTCAAGTCCCCCAGCACTCAGTGGTAAGCTTGAGCGTTCCCAGTATCACCATGGGATTTAAGCCCTGAGCTGCCACTGGGGTGTGGTCTGCACGGGGGACTCTAGTGGTCCAGGAAAAGCCTAGTGCAAAATGCCAGATAGATAGATGTATAGGTAGAGAATGCAATAGGCACAAGACAAACCTCCCACTCAAGATAAGCCTACGGTTCCAGATTCCAAAACACGTGGGAGGAAAACTATTGCTAAGAAAAAAAGAGAAAGAAAGAAAGGAATATAGCCAGCACAATCAACAATAGGGAAATGAATTCACTTCAGACTACAAGAAATAAGAGTGAAAGCTAATGATGTCTTCAAACTATGTGTGAGGAGGATCCTCAAAGGGCTGAAGAAAGGAATATCATCTATAAAAAAGAATAAGAGTAAATGAAATAAATGTAAGCAGAAACTAAACAAGAACACAGAATATAAACAGAACCAATTAGAAATCAGGAAATATATAGTTTTGAATCTCTTAATAAAACCTCAATAGAGGGCATAGACGCAATACTGGACATAACTGAAGAAAGGGCTGGTGAATTAGAAGTCGGTACTGAGGAGTTCATCAGGGACTCAACCCAGGATAAGAAAGTAAAAATATGAAAGAGCAGTTAAGAGACACAGAGAATAGATCAAAAGACTCTAATATATGTCAGAGTTTCAGAAGAAGAGAATAGAGGAGATGAATGAGAGGCAATATTTGATTAGACAGTGAATGCACATTTTCTCATAACCAAAGAAAGATGTGAGTTCTAGGGTTGAAAAAAGCAACATAAGTGACAGATAAAAATAAATTCACATCTAGACATGTTGTAGCGCAACTTCAGAATCGTAAGAACACAGACAAACTCTTAAAAGCTCCACGGAGAAAAGGCAAATTACCTGCAAAGGAGTAACAACTAGCCTGACAGCAAACTTCTCATCAGCAACAGCAGCTGCCAGAGGACAGTGAGGGAGCACCTTGAAAAGCTGAGCAAGTACGACTGTCAGCCCAGAAGCCTCCGCTCAGCTAAACCAGCACTCGAGAGTGAGGATGATAGGCGTTTTCAGATATACAAAAAGAAGAAAGTTCAGTACACACTGATGCTTGCTGAAAGAAATACTAAAAGATGAACCTTATCAAGAAGAAAAGTGAGATGAAATATTGAGGTTAAAAAATGTCATGCAGAAAAAACCCTGAGCCTAGAAATTGGTGAAATAGTTTGATTGCAGATTTATGTAACCATTGATTATGTTTTTAAAAAGCACAAAACCAAAACTTTTGTGCAAAAAAAAAGTACAGAGGGGGCAGTTTCTACTCCCTTTCATCTGATTGTTGCCATGTAGGAAATAAGCCCAGTGTTTCCAGATCGCTGGTCTTTCAAGGCAAACCACAAAGCCAGAACTTTTATGTGAAATCTCCTGAGTTTTAAGGGTTCGCAACAAGTTCAGTGATTTTTAACACACCAAGCTCTTCAACACTTTGAAGAGTCAAGAAAACTACAGCCATATATAGTATATAACACTGTACAGCCATTCAGCCTGCAGTTGGTGACCTCGGGCACAGGCAATGTTTAAATGTCCCTTTGGCCCTCTGGTCTCTATCACATGAGCAGGGATGCCTTCTCCGGGGGCTGGTACTTGGACTGGGAATTGAAGGATGGATGGGATTTAATTAAGTGGAGAGGAGCAGGAAGGGCACTTGAGACCTTGAGGTGGGAGTGCATCTGTAGTGGCTCAAGAAATAATTTGGTGGGGGTGGGGTTTGAGAGGAGGAGGTTGGTTGGGGCCAGAGATGTTTAAATATTGTCCTGAATCCTTGTGTCCTCCTTAAGATCTGGAAGCTGGTCTATTTTGAGTCACATAGTTTAGTGTCTTACATCATTCCCCAGGGACGGCCATGGTGAGTAAATGAGCACTACTTGGTGATGAGGGTGAGAACGCCAATGAAAAAGGCAAGAAGGAGAAATCCAGGCACATCTGGGAGATTATGTGGTGTGATGGGATGCTTCCCAAGGAGCTACGTAATGTGTCAGCTGGTCCTTTAATTAGAAACAGTGATCTGGAAAGCATGGCTGCAGTGTGGTAATTCACGTGGATTTCTCAGTAGCTTGAGTCTCTGGCTCTGAGCTTTTCTAAATGGCAGTGTTGCAACGCTCTGAACCAGTTGGTTTCTTTGAAATAAAACCAGGTAAACAAATAGAGGGGACGTGGGTGGGAGTGGTGGAGGGAAGCTGGATCATGAGTCAGGAGACCCCGCTTCTGTCTGGTTCTTGCCATCAGCTCCTTCAGAGACAGAGCCTGTCTTACAGGGGTTTAGATCCCAAAGTCAGCATGTTGGGTCATGTCAGTCCCTGAAATTGCCCTTAAAATAGAATGTACGTGGTTTAGTGTGTGTAACACTATATAGTAAGGTGTGTATATGTATAATGTATAAAGTGCCATGAGTAGAGTCGATATAACGATCATTTATTATGGAGAAAATTACATTATTTAAACTATCTTTTTATCACTCTCTTTTTTGCCACGTGTATTTTGACTTTGTATTAGTTAAATGCTCATATATTACAACTGGATTGTATAAACTTGAGCATAAAAAAATCATTGCTTTGGGCCTCAGTAAAATAAAATGAGTGGCCCAGATAATTTACAGGCCCCCGTTCAGCTCAAAATCATTGACTCTTTTTTTTTGACATTGTAATTGAGTGTCCTTGATGCAGGCGGCAGGGTCGAATGTGGTTAAGGACACAGGTTCTGTGTCTGGCAGGCTGTGTTCTCGTTTTGACTTTATTCCTGCTTAATTGGGTGGCTCTGGGAAAGTATGCCTCAGGTTTGTTCTTTTAAAATCTGTAAAATAGGGATAATAGTATCTGCCTCATAGGGATGCTGCGAAGCTTAAATGATCCTTGTATATACTTAGAGTAATGCCTGGCATAGTATTTGCTCAATAAATCCCTCTTCTTCTTCTTGCTATTATTTGCAAAACACCATGGTAAGTGCTCTTAGGAATACAAAAACTGGTACCCTCAGTCTAATCAAGATTTACTCGTGGGGCTTCCCTGGTGGCGCAGTGGTTAAGAATCCGCCTGCCAGCGCAGGGGACACAGGTTTGAGCCCTGGTCCGGGAAGATCCCACATGCCACAGAGCAACTAAGTCTGTGCACCACAACTACTGAGCCTGCGCTCTAGAGCCCGTGAGCCATAACTACTGAAGCCTGCGTGCCTTGAGCCCATGCTTCGCAACAAGAGAAGCCATCGCAATGAGAAATCTGTGCACCACAATGAAGAGTAGCCCCCGCTCGCCGCAAGTAGAGAAAGCCCGCGCGCAGCAACGAAGACCCAACACAGCCAAAAAAAAAAAAAAAAAAAAAAATCTATAAAAAAAAAAAAGATTTACTTGTGCTGGCTAGTATACAAAGAGTTTATTATAAGGATATAATAGGCAATATTAGGGCTGTTGAGGGTGAGGTTCCCTGGGAAACAGGTGCTGAGATGGAGATTAGCATGCAGGGCATTTATTGGGGTGTCTGATTGGCATCAATCCTTCTGAAGGTGATTGGCCAGAGGGAGGAGTTGAGCTCTGATGCAGTCCCAGTGAAGGCCTCAGCCCATTCTATGTGACATTCTGGTACTTGGAGAGGCCCTTCAGACTTGTCCCAGGTTGGAGCAAGGGGCCCAGGCCTTTACATGGGATGTTGATCAGTCACGGACGTGGGTTGCTGCTGGAAGGAGCGTGACCATGGGTGAGGCAGCGTTCTTCAGTCTCCAGAGGGGCTGGCAGCCGCGGGTAGTCTTCCGGAAGCATTCCCAGCAGCAGGGAGGATGCAGCCTTCCTTCCTGAAGGAAAATCTGGTGGCTGATTCTGTGTCCCCCAGTGCCCAGGGGCTGAGAGCAGAGTTAAGCCAGTACTTCCAAGGTTGGAGCTGGGAGGTTAGGAATGGAGGCCACTCTGCTCATTTCTCAGGGGTCGTGTGTCTCTGCTTCTCTCTGCCTCTTTCTCCTGCCTCTCTCTGACCACAGGCTTTCTCACCTACTCACTTTGCTCACGGCCCACGATGGCCACCGGCCCAGAGCCTGCATGGCTTTAAGGCTCCTGTTCCCATCACAACTGCCCTCAATCCTTGTGTCTTAGTTCAAATGTCTGAGAGAGACTAGCTGGTTCGAGCAGCCTGTGAGTGGACACCCTCTCCCCACACCCAGCTTGGATCACTGTCCACTCCTATCCCAGTCACTGGAGTGCGGTCTGGCATGTTGTACCTCTCCTTTCCAGGGGTCGTGGCCAGGTCAGTCACCGTCAAACATGTCTATGGGACACTTAGGAGCTCTTCTGATGTGCAGGCAGTATTCAAGGTACAGGGGATGCTGCAGAAAATCTAACCGACAACAGTCCCTCATGGAGGGCACGTTCTATTGCGGCGAGACTGACTGTGAAGAAATAAATAAGATCCGACCCAGGCAAGGCTTGGGACCTAGAACAGCATTTCCCTGGGGCACAGGCAATGATGTGGGAGGAGCAGGACGAGCTCCTGGTTTGTTCTTCTCTTCTCTCTCCCTTGCGGCTTCAGTCATTTCTTTCTGACTGGCTCCCTGTTGCTTCCATCTCCTCATTTCCAAACCTGGCCTGTCTTTCAGTAGCAGCAGCAGCAGCAGCAGTACCTTTGCTCTCCCCTGAGCTCCTTGCCGGCCGCCCCTCTGGCAGTCCAACCCCACTATGTCTGACAGCCTCAGCCCACAAACCGGCAGCCCTCCAGTCTTCCCTACTGCAGTGGAGTTCACAGTCATCCTCACAGACGGAAACCTTGGGATGACCCTCGGCTCTGCTCTTTCCATCCAGCCAGTTGTCCAGTCATTTGGAGTCTGTTTCTCACATCTGTCTTCTCTTCTCCAGCTGGTTCTGGCGGGATCTTCTTAATTGCTCTTCTTGGCTTCAGTCTCTCCTTCCCAACCCATTAGTTGGTCAGATGAATATTCCCGAAATGCACCCCTGATGTCACATTCTTTGACTCAATTATCTTCTGGATAAAGTTCAACCTCCATCTCTTGGTATCTCAGAACCTCCTTCATTGGGCTCCAGCTTGCCTGTCCAGCTGACCTTCTACTTTTTCCCTATTGTTGATGGCTGTGCTCCAAGCACCCAGAATGAGTGCCCAGGTTGGTTCCAGCCTTCCCTACCTCCGCACTTTTGGATGTTTCCTTCCCCCTCTAGACCTTTTCCTCATTCTCCTCAATCTTTGACTCATCTTTCTTTCTAGAAGCCCTGCCTGATTCACTCAGCCAGTAATGGCCCATCTTGCCCTCTTCCAAACTCTTCAAATTCCATCTGAATCTCACTGCCACCCCTTCCCATTTGATAACTGTATTGCAGGCTGTTCCACACATATTTGATCTCCCCTACGTAATGGCTGAGCCAAAGGGTGACTTCAACCTCTTCTCCCCAAGGCACCCCACATAAATATATAATCTAAGTAAAAATGCACTCTCCTTATTCTCAACCAGCTTCAAAGCTATTTCCCAAGTGTCCACATCCAGCAGATTGCTGCCTCTAGGCTCTGTCTATACAGAAAGTCTGGTGTTGACCCAGTTTTTTCTGGACTGGAGGTCTTTGCAGACAGGATTGAGGGCCAGTCATCTTCAGTCCTCCTCGGGGCTGGCACAGTGTGTCCACTTAGGGCGGACTTGGCTGAAAGAATGAATGGATGGATGAATGAATGCCACAACATACAGCCTCCCCTGGCATTTTTTCCCCCATTTTTCTCCATAGAGATGAGCATACTTCTGTCTCCCTCTGATTGGCTGCTTTAGAGGAGTGTTCCAGATTCCATCGGTAAACTTTCATTTCCTCACTCTGTCCCGTGCGAGAACCAGCAAAGAACCTACAGCTTTAGGCAGGTAGCAAATGTCCCTTACAGTAAAAATGCAAGAACTTCTGCTGCTGCCCTTAGAAGGCTGTCCTCAGGCCCTGCTCCCTGAGTGTGCAATGGAACTGCCCTGTGGCCTCTGCGTTTGTTTCTCTATCTGTGCGTGGCCTTGAACATAAATACGGAAAAAGTGTCTGGGATGATGGCTGGGTCCCTCTGATGCTGGCCCCTCTGGAGTCCCCTTTCCTCCCCCACCTTCTTACTTCCAGGCTTCAGTGCCAGATACCTCATCAGGCCTCTGCCAGGCTGAGTCTTCACTGGGAACATTCTCCCTGACACCTCTCCTAGCCCCACGGCTCCTCTCCAGCCCTTAGATTTCTGCTGAGATGTCACTCCTTCCAGGAACCCCTCCTAGCCTCCCTGCCCACCCTCCTCTCCGTGAATTGTAATTGCTTATCAGTCCTCCTCCCTGGTCTGCGCACTCCACAAAGGCAGGGCAGGGTCTGCCTTGCTCACCACTGTGTCCCCAGTGCTGAGCACGGTGCTGGGCATGTAGTAGGCACTCAGCAAATACATGCTGAGTGAATCGATGGAGGCATAGGAGGATGGGTGGATGGAACAGGCGCTGTGTACCTGTTAGCTACTGCCATAGAATCGTGCACGACAACCAGCTACACAGCTTAGTGGCATGGGTCACAAGTGTTCATTGCTCGTGTGTCTGGAGGTCAGCTAGGCAGCTCTGTTGATCTTGGCTGGGTTCACTCACATGTATGAGGTTAGCTGTTTTGGGCCAGGGTGACTGGGGCAACCAGAGCAACCAGGGCAACCAGGGCAACGCAGCTCCATTCCCGTGTCTCCTGTCCTCCCACAGGCTAGTCTGGGCGTGTGCTCCTGGCAATGGCAGGGGTGTAAGAGCAGGTGGGCACAGGCGATGAAGTGGGGAGGAGCGGCACAGACTCCTGGTTTGTTGTTACACGCAAGGCCTCTGGGGCCCAGGTATACAACATTCTCTCAGCCAAAGCAAGTCATAGGCCAGCCCAGATCCAAGGGGTGGGGAAACAGATTCTACCTCTTTAGTGAGAGAGGAACTATAGAGTCACATGGCAAAGATAGTGAGTACAGGGAGGAGCTGAAGAAGTTTGGGGCATCTAATGAAACCTGGCACGCTGGGCATCACAAATCCTGGGTCATTGTTCACCCCTAGCTGGGGCCTCAGGGAGCTCACATGTGTCTGGCGGGCCTAGGGCTTCTGTTTCCTCACCTGGAAAATGGGAATGATGGTATCCGCCCTGCCCGCCTATAATTACAAAGAGTTCATTCATTCATTCTTTCTTCGGCCCACGCTCAGAGTTTGGGAAGTGGTTTCTGATCTGAACAGTACTGTGCAGCAGGATCGCTCTCCCATGGGCACTTGCCCAACAGAACTGGGGAGGAAGTGGGACAGTGGAGAGGTGATGGCGAGACCAGGAACCTGCCTGCCAGCCCCACGTCGTAGGTTTCCCACATCTCAAGTTCTCCACTGTGAACTGGAGGCCATGTGGGGTCTAATAAATAATGGATGCAGATGGGTTTTGAAAAGCATCAAGCATTATGTGGTTGTAAGGTACTGTTAGACACAGGCCACTTTGCCGAAGTAGCTATTTCACGAGTCTGGCTTTACCCCGTGGCACTTCCTCTGTGTCCCCAGGAGACGAGATGGTCAGGAGCGAATTGTTCTGTAAAGATGTTTTCATAGCCCAATAAAAATGACAAGCGACACTTGCTAGGTATCCTTTTTCTGCATGAACACCATGCAGCTCTGCCTGCAGAATTGCTGGTGACCGTACCCCAGGTTCCCCAGCCTGCCGACCGCCCAGGGTAGAGAAATGCTAGAGTTTGTGCTTTTCCCCGGGCGTTTTCTTTTTTCAGTCCTATGTGGTCATCCCCTCAAATAAAAGTCCGTGTTTCTGGAGGAGAAGCAGGCCTCTCCTTCATCTCTCCCTGCACCCTCCCTTGAGTTTATGGTTCTTGGTGATTAGCCACGTCTCTGAAATGCTAATGGGAGGTACACTTGGGCACTTGAGCTAAACTGGATCCGTGGGCATTTCTCCCACTGGCTTGGGAGGAAAAGCCCCATCAAAACAACAGCCCCTCTCTAGTTCTGGAGACAGCCCCGGGGGTGGGAGGTGGGGCTTGGGGCCTTTCATTCCTGAACTTGGAAAGGGGGCTTTTGAAAGATGGGCCTTGCAGAGTGGGACAGGGAGGCCAGAGAATGGTAATGAATTCGCAGGGTCTGGGTGCCCATCTGAGCCCATGCCGAGTCCGGCTTGCACCCTGGCATCTGTTTTTGTGGTTTCAGTGCAGGCTGCATTCCTTTCTGAGGCTTCACATCTCTCCAGAGGCCGTCGCTCTGGCTGGCTGCATGGAAACACCTGGCTCAGAGCACGTCCAAGTCCCACAGAAGTGCAAAAGGAAGCGTTTGAACACTTCTTGCTGACAGCACGGTGTTTTTTTTCTCTTCCCTCTCTCATGAATCATTGTGCCTGGAATCTTTCCTGGAGGGGTTCATCTGGCTCATGGTTCTGTCCCCAGAATCGGGGACCCTGGTGCTCTGGTGAGTGGGAAGCCGAAGCGCTGAGACTTGGGGGGCGAGCCTTCCTGGGCTCACATGTCCTGGGCTTAGGTTCTGGCTGCAGCACATGGCGGCCCAGTGGCCTTGGGGAGCTTGCCAAATGAGCCCCAGTTTGCTCATTCACAAGCTCCTCCAGGTGCGCGGTCACACTAAGGGAGATCAGGTATGTGAACCTGCCTCGAGCAGATGGGTTTTGAATCTGATTTGAGATTGATCAACCTTGGATCCCTTACCTCGCTTCTCTGGTGGCTGCCATGATCCCATGTTCATGTTCTCTATGGAAGGGGAAATCTGGGCAGGGGCCTGGCAGTGCCACATGTCCAAAGGGTATCTCACATGTGCCGTGAACAAGTATACTCATGTTATAGTTGACATCTGCTTCCTGCCAGGAACCTAGAGTGAAGCATCACCCCCTTGCCCCAGCTACGGTGCCCTTGTGGGACTACCACTTCCGTTCCAGGGCCTGGGCCTGGTGCTCTCTGAGCTGCATCCCCTTAGGTGCCTCTGTGATCCTGCTGGTCTGTGTTGCCCCAGAGCCATCCCTGCTCTAAGCCAAAGGGTGGAAGAAGCCCTTTTCTCCTACTCTGCTAAGCTTTATCATGAAATCTCATGGTGTCTCCCATGGGACATCTGAATTGGGCCTTGAGGTATGATTAGGAGTTCACAAAATGAAGGGTAAATGTAATACCCATATTTTACCTAGAAGCTACCTCTTCTCCCAGACTGTCTTCCTTTTCACGGGTTTATGAACTCAGTTACACACATAGATGCTGGGGTTGTCTGCCTGACACCTCTGATCTCAGTTTGGGCTCCGAACTGCCTGCATGTGGCAGTGGCAGCACATCACGTCACGGCCTTCATCACCACCAGCCAAGGTGGAGGGAACTCTGAGCTGGACGCTGTAAAGGAAAGGCTGCATGTGGAGGCTACTGCGAGAAACTCAGCATTTGAAAGTGGTCCGGTGGCACTGCATGCCTGGGGCTCTTGTAAAAGTTAAGGAAGCAGGATTTGTCAGTCATCACATGCAATACCTACTTTGTGGAAGGAACTTAATCTCTCAGCTGAGCCTCCCCATCCCTGACTGTAGGATCACAGTAGCCTCCTGAGCGGTCTCCTTTTCTCCCATCTCCTCTCACCTGTCTCCCATGCTGCCACCACGTTTTTCCATCAGATTGACTGTGGGGTAAAGTTTGAGTCCCCGAATGTGGCCTTCAAGGTCATCCACAGTCTGGCTCCAAAGAACCCTTCCCACCTGAGCTTCTGCATCCTGCCAAACTCCTTAACTTGTGGGCTCAGCAAGCCCTTTGCCAGTCCCTGAACACATCATGCACTTCCAGACCTTGGGGCCTCGTCCACTGACTTACTCCTGCTGCTTTCTCTGCTGTTGCCTCAGCTGGTGAACACCATCCACCCTCCAAGGCCAGGCCCAGATGCCAAGTGAAGCCTCTGATCGCTTTGGCCATTACTGTCTTCCCTGCAGAGTCCCTGCTTCCTCCTTAGTGGGCTCCTAGGCTCTTTTGTGCATACCTCCATCCCAGCTCATGGTTGTAGTTTTTGTATTTGTTGGTCTCTGCTGAATTTCTCAAGGGCAGGTCCTGTGTCATCTCCATTGTTGTATCCTCCTGTCCTTGCACAGGGCCTGGTAGGTGCTAACCAATCTTGACTGAACGTGTAAATGAATGATTGAATGTAGTAATAGAAAGTTAGATATGAATTGGGTCATCCACATCTTAGGAGGAAGGGAGGATTTTGAGTATTTGAGTAAAACATAAAGTTTATATAAAACGGAGAGAAAAGAAAGTATCCAAGAGGTTTCCAGGTCTAGGTAGAAACAAGAAACTTTTTATCTCCCTTCTGAGCATTCTGAAAAGACTTGCTAGAGTTGAAGATAAAGCAATTAACTTAGAGAAGAAAGAAAGGAAGAATACATGGGCATGAATAAGAATGAATTTTCAGATTTAAACATGGATAGTGCATATGTAACATTTATTGGATACTCAGGCCAAGCACTTTACATGCATAATCTCATTTAATGATCTTAGCGACACCATAAAGGAGTTATTCCATTTCTCCAAACCTGTCGACAAATAGGAGTTAGGATAAGAGAAAAGCAGAGAGAAGAAGAAAAGGTCATTGCAGGCAGAAGAATAGCAAGTGCGAAGGTTCTGAGGCAGGAAGGAACTTGGTATGTTCAAGCAGCAGAGAGAAGGCCTGGGGGGCTGGAAGATAGTGAGCAAGGGACAGAGGGAACCAGGTGAGGCCGTGCTGGGGTGGAGAGAACACATCATAGAGAGTCTTGTAGGCCCCATTAGGGGTTGGTCTGTTATCCTAAAAGGGATGATAATCCATTGAAGGATTTTAGGCTGGAGGTGAAGAATGGGGAGGAGAGAGACTTGCTGGTGGTGACATGAATGAGAGTTCTACTTTCCAAAGAAGAACTGATTTAAAAACATTGGAAAGGGGACAAATGTGATGTGGACACTGGTTTAGGAGGCTGCTGTGGTTGTCTAGGTCGGAGATGATGGCGGCTTTCACTAGGGTTGTGGTGGAGATGGAGAGAAATGGTTGAATTTAGAAGTCTTGGGGCACTAGAATGGATTGGGATGGAGGCTTGGGTGTATGGGAGAGGTAAGGTGATGGCCAGTTTCTAACTCGAGCAAGTAGGGGAATCAAAGTGCCATTTCCTTACCTAGGGGATATGGGGTGAGATAAGTTTCAGGGTGGGAATGCGGGGCATCTCATGGCAAAGGGGTCTGGGGAACTCCCTGGGAGGAAATGCTGGCTTTGACGATCACTAAGGTCCCTAGAATTTCAGAAAGTAGGACTCAGGCCAGACCACCGCCCTCCCTATCAGGTGCTTGTAGATCCGTTATGTCCCTTCTTATGGGACGTGGTGGACCCAGAGCCTTGTAAAGACTGTGGTTTTGCCCAGCACTCCTCAACCTCTCGAAGACAGACACTGCAAAGGAATCAGCACCACTGGCATTTGTGTTTCTGCTATATAGGAAATACATTTCATATATTTCCTACCATGAAGTACGTTCAGGATCCAAAAGGTTTGGTCCTGGAAACTGGAACGCAATATTAGATGGCATTTTATCTGTTCAGTTCCCCCATAAGCTGACCCACAGCAGCTGCCCTCACTCAGGAGGGAGAATGTAAGAGTTGAACAGGAGGAAACAGGCAGTGCTTCGAAAGTTAGAATCTGCTATTGTTGTGTTCTTGCCAGCAATTCACCTCAGTGTTGGGAGAAATTACTAGAGGCCAAGGGAAGAGGAAGGGGAAGGCCGAGGGGCTGGAGTTCATCTGCACGCGATGGGTGCGGGAGGTGGGCACCTTGGCTGGGAGGTGACTCCTGTGGAACTATAGAGCACGTAACCTGAATTATGCCCAAGCGGGGCACAGAGGGGTGTTAGACTAAGAAATTGTCCACTTGGTTAACATCCGATAAGCTCTTAACGCTGAAATAGACCTTAGTCCAACAACCCAGATTTGTATGGAATTTGAAGCCCAGAGCTTGGTCCGTAGTAGGACCACAAAAGCAATCCATTGACCGACTGACCGAGAAGAGTGAGGCTATCTGGCTAACGTCTCATGAAGAGTTATGGCCCCGGCAGGGAGCAGAAAGAACCCATTACATTTCCGCTGCCAAGTGGCAAGCGAATAAACATGAGGTATTTTTCCTCTTTGGTAATAGGACCCAAGACATGAAATACGTGCTTGGCAGAGAGTTCCATATTGCATTAGCAGCACACATAGATTTATACCGGGGTAGTGAGTGCTCTCTCTGAGCCCAAGTGTGAGTGATGGGATTCCAGCCTGACTGTTGAAGTTTGCTGTAACGCTGGGAGATGCGTCTGCTAAGGACGCTGTAACCACTTCTTTTGTGGTTGAGCTTGTGTCGCTATTGCAGTTGGTGGTTGTACAGCCACATTTTGCTCTAATTTGCAGGTAATGGACTCTTATAAAGTAATAATAATCATACGACGAAGAAGAATCACAGCTGTTAAACTTTTTACTGTTTATAGAACTCTTTCATGTGTGTATATATATACTAATTTGATTTTTACCACAATTATTAAGTAGGTCTCATTAATCCCAGTTTATGGATGAGGTTAATACCTTAAGGCAGAAAGGGAACTAGCCCAGACCCTATTTTTTCAAGTCCATGTTTGAGTATGAAATAGCGTTACCAGACCACAGCATGTTCATGTGCTAACATTATCTGTGCTCAGGCTTGTAAGCCATTATTAAGCCATTAGGCAACCATAATAATTCTGTATTTTTTTCTGAGCCTTTTCCTAAAATTTGTCTGGACTCAGAATTTGAGAAGGTACATATCTAGATTCCTTTTGTTATGTCTCGCTGCACTCCATCTATCCTCTGAGGCATGGAAGGTCTCCTGAAGAGTTTCCCTGAAGGTTCCTGATTGACAACAAGAATTTAGAGCAGTGATTGTAAAGACTTGCTTGATGTGCACTACAAAAATAAAACTCCCTCAAATAAACAGGCCCCGCTCACTGACCTCCTTGAAAATTTAACCTCTGCCCCTGTTGTCGAATGGATAAAGATTCCCTTTGAAAACCTTTGCAGAGTTTTACACACACAGACACACAGACACAGACACACACACACACACACAGAGGAGCAACCCACCTTGTTTCTCATTCTCTTCTTTCCAAAAATCAATTGGCAAGAATTTGCAAAGTTGCCAGAACGAGGTAATGGGCAATAATTCACGTAGCTTTCAGAAACATAAATCACTCAGCCTGATGTAGTGCCTTTCCATCCCGTGGCAAGACTTCGTGAGCAGTAGCTGCAATGTGCATAAAATATTTGGGCTTCACTGAGGCCTTGGATATTCTTCCATGTGGCATTCTCATCAGAAGGTCAAGGAAATTCATCCTGCATCCTATTACTGTCAGGTGAATGCACACATGGCCGGAGGCACCTTCTCAATGAAGATTAGCAGCTCTGGCCCCGGCTGGTCATTTCAACATGAGTTAATGGGGTCAAGGTGGGGACAGCTATGGCACAGTGGGGTCTGTCATGCTCTGGGTTTGAATCAGGGCTGGCACTAGCTAAAGTGACATTTGCTGGAGTCATAAACTAGAGGTTTATAGATCACTTTTGTTTAGCAGATACAGCATTAACATTAAAGAGTGAATTTGAATATATTTGGTGAAATCTGTGCTCTCTGTATTGTTTTATGCAAGGTCTCTAATCACATTTTTGTTACCTGCCTAACCCCTGGAGATATTTGAGGTTGCTACCCTACTAGACCCAACCATGGCCTTTCCAGGGCCAATTGATAGTAAGCTGTTTTTTGTTTTTAAGAAACTCTTTTTTTAATCCTTTTTTTTTTTTGGCTGCGCTGCTCAACTTGTGGGATTTTAGTTCCCGAACCCGGGCCCTTGGCAGTGAGAGCCTGGAATCCTAACCACTGGACTCCCAGGGAATTCCCGATAGTGAGTGTTTTTTAAAATGTACTGCCCCTCCCCATATTAGAGGTGTAATGTCTATTATGTAGAGGATTTGAAAAATATAGAAATAGAAAAGCACAGGGATTAGTGCAGGTGTTGGCAACCTTGGTCCAATGGGTCAAATGTGGCCCATTGCCTGTTCTTATAAATAAAGTTTTATTGAAACACAGCCATGTGTATTCATTGCCATACTGTCTGTGGCTACTCTTGTGCTACAAGAGTAGGATTGGGTAGTTGCAATAGAGACTGTATGGCCTGCAAAACCTAAAATATTTACTATCTAGCCCCTTAGGAAAAATTTGCCAAGCCATGGCTTAGCACCTAGGTGCTCAGGAAATATTTATCCAAGAAATAAATCAATCTGTAATCCCACCACGTAGAGGTAACCACAATTAACACTTCGCTGTATATTCTGTAGTTTTGCTCTGTGTATAAATAGCTATAGTTATATTTTGGGAAGACTAAATTATACCTCCTATTTTTGTAACCCACTTTTGTTATTTAACTATATATTATGGGCATTTTCCAATTAACTTTAACTTTCCAATTAATTACATATTAACTACTGTAACTATTAACTACTATATTAACTATAATAACTATTATATCATTATATCACTAACTATTATACAGCACTGATTTTTAAACTGCAGAGAAGTTTATCGCATGGATGTATGAGGATATTTAACCAATCCCCTGTTGTTGGATTATGTTGTGTTGTGTCCAAGTTTTTACTTTTATAAATAACGTTGTGATAAAAATTCCTGCACATTTTTGGGTGTATTCCTCTGATCCTAGAAAGGGAATTATTCCAATTCATATTGCTAATTTTTTTTTCACCTAGGTATGCCTTATCCTCCCAGTACACTGGTACTTCCTTGAGGGCAGGGATCCTGTTGTACATGTTATTTCTATCTCAGATCCTCCTGTCCTTTAACACAGACATAGTAGGCAGTCAGGAAATGCTTGTGGGTTTGTATAATATAATGCCCAGCTCCTTCTCTCTGCTTCTCTGGATCCTACAAATCCCGCCTCAGCTCTCCTCCTTCATGAGGTCTCAGCTAGCTCTCCAGCACCCCAAGGTCCCTCCCTCTTCTGGTCATCTGAATTTCTATATCATGCACTGCTTAGACCATATTCTGTAATTCTTTAGAGTTTTCAAAGTGGTAATAATGTACACTGTATAAGTTTCCCATGGCTGCTGTAACAAATTACCACTAATCTGGTGACTTAAAACAACACACATTAATTCTCTCACAGTTGTAGAAGCTAGAAGTCTGAAGTCAGTTTCACCAGGCCAAAATAAGGATGTTGTCAGGGGACCCCACTTACTCCTTCCAGAGATGCTGGGGGAGAATCCATTCCTTGTCTCTTCCAGCTTCTGGTGGCTGCCAGCGTTCCCTGGCTTGTGGCTGCATCACTCCAATCTCTGCCTCTGTAGTCTCATCACCTCTTCCTCTTCTGTCTGTGCCAATCTCTTTCTTTCTCTTTCCTATAAGGACACTCGTGATTCCATTTAGGGTCTACCTGGGTAATTCAGGATAATCTGCTCATCTCAAGATCCTTAATTTAATCATATCTGCACCGTCCTTTTCTGCCATTTAAGGTAATATTCACAGGTTCTAGGGATTAGGAGATGAATATCCTTGCGGGAGTGTCATTATTCAACCTTCCACAATGCACTGTTTCTTCTGACTGGCTAATATATTCATTTAAAAATATTTGTGAGGAACCAATTTGGTGGTAGACACTGACATTGTACTAGCTGCCTGTTGTCACAACAGAGCAGAAAGGACTTGTATATGAAGAACTGTAGTCAAAAGAGCTGAGCAGTGGCTAAGAAGCTGGGAGACCCAGGTTCTGGTACCACATTGGGGTAAGGCTCTCTGTTCCTCAGTTTCCCTTTTGTGAATTAAGGAACTAGACCAATTGCTGTTTCCTGAAGTGAGGGATGAGCACCACTGATGGTGTATATATAGGGTAATTTTAGGTGGTTCACAGGGACAGAACTAAATAGTGTTGACTCACAGAAACAGATAACTTATTTCCTTTGTTAATTCTCCTTCAACCCCTCTTAAGGAGAAAATTGCTGTTAGGTGCTAGTGTGTCTTCAACACTTCCTTCAATACTTACCAGACTCCTTTTATCAAAAAGAAAGCTGGATGGGCTTCCCTGGTGGCGCAGTGGTTAAGAATCCGCCTGCCAATCAGGGGACACGGGTTTGAACCCTGATCCAGGGAGATTCCACATGCCGCAGAGCAACTAAGCCCATGCGCCACAACTACTGAGCCTGTGCTCTAGAGCTCACGAGCCACAACTACTGAGCCCGCGTGCCACAACTACTGAAGCCTGCGTGCCTAGAGCTCATGCTCCGCAACAAGAGAAGCCACCGCAATGAGAAGCCCGCGCACCGCCACGAAGAGTAGCCCCTGCTCGCCACAACCAGAGATAGCTTATGCGCAGCAATGAAGACCCAATGCAGCCAAAAATAAAATAAATTAATTAAAAAAAACAAAAAAGAAAGAAATCTGGTCTCAGGCTACAGAATCTAGGCAGAATTGAATAACATTATTTTCTGATCATTGTATTTATTTTTACAGTTACCTTCCATCAATGGAGAGTGACTCAGGTTTTTCCATTTATGTCAATACTGTAAAGTATCCCCTGTAAAAAGTGAGGTGATTTAAAAATATATATTAAATAAATATAGGATAGATGGTTTTTAGAGAGGACACATTGTGAAAATGGCTCTGAAGTTTAGGAAACAGATGTTTCCAGGGGTCCCCAGTTCTCTGACTTCTGAGTTCTGGGAGCAGGGTAGGATTGGAAACACAAAGAAAAGCGTCTTTGGTCAGAGGATGCAGCTGGAAATTCAGCATTAATGATTCCTGACCTTTTCCCATTTAAATACATCTGATCCTTCAAGAACCATTGAGCAACAAAGTCGTGAATATTAATGTCCTGTTGAAACTGATCATGTCCAATTTTAACTGACAGCTTCTGGTAGGAGGAGGCGTGGCCTTATTCTGACCATTCTTTGCTTTTCACTGAACATCTGGAAGGTGGGGAGGCAACTTCCGTCTGACTTCTTCATGAGAAGGAATGGCTGTTATTTGGACACAGCCCAGATGCTGTAGGGAAACCCTCTCTCCCACCCACTCCGCTTTGAACTCTCCTCAAGGGACCTGGCTTCGCAATCCAGGTAGGGATGCCCACAGGGCCGCAGAGCTGGATCTGTGCTATTGGACCACAGTGGGAAGTGGGAATCTCGTCTCCCATCTTTTCAACTATGAATGTATATCCAGTGCTAATTCCCTAGTTTCTTTGGAACCATATAATTTCCTCTTAGAGGAAGATTTTCCTGGCTGACAGCATTATCATCATCATCATTAAATAGTTCTTATTTTTTCAGAACACTAGCTTATATACTCTGTTTCCTTTGTGGGGGAGGCACATGGTCTTCCCCATGTTCATCAACAGAAGCAGAGGGGGAAATGCCAGTCACTTCACCCAGCTGCTTTCCAACATATGTGTTCCCCCACTCCCCAGAAAGCTGGAAGCGGATATAATTTTGTTTCAGAGAGGCCTCAGGGGTTGATGTGCTTTGATTATCTGTTCTAAGCCTGGCCTTTGCTACCCCGAGTAATTGTGGGATGGCTAAAGACAGAGTGTAAAAACTTGGCTGACTTGGTATAGTACATACGGTAAACGCGCAGGAAACACCTCTGGCAAGTGATACATGATTTGGAGCCAAAAGCCTCCTTAATGTTTAGATGAAATTAGGCAAATCACTTCACCTCTCTGTGCCTCAGTCTATCCAATGGTATAACAGTAGTAGCGACCTCTTCCTAAGGCTGTAGCATAATATTCACTGCTTTGCTTGAAGAAGGAGACAGTTAGTGGGAAGCACGAAGTGCCATAATTGTCTGCTGTTATTCGTTCCATTTTGCAGATGGGAAAGCCACGGCCCAGAGAGGCTGATTTGCTGAAGTTCACACAGCTAGCGAACTTCAAGGCCAGGCTCTGAACTCAGCAACTCTGATCCCAGACCCAGCTCTTGGCACCGCATCATGCAGTGGCCCATTTATCAGGGCTGAGGCCGTGCTAAGATTTGAGAAACAATCTCATTCTGGGTCTGATTCCCTCAGATGGGTGGGGAGCAGAGCTAGACCAGGGCAGCACCTGGCAGGGTCAGGCCAGCCGGAATTGAATCCTGTGATTCCCACAGGTCCTTTACCTTCTCTTGGGCCCCAATTTCCTCATCCTTCCCTGCCGCCCTCTTCTGTGGTCAGAAGCGATGTGGGATGTGAAGGGGCTTCGTCAAGGTTAATTAAGGACGGACTTAAGTCTTTAGTAGAGGTCCTGGGCAAAATGAGAGAGATAATGCAAGGTGCTGTGAGCCGGTTGGAGTCTGCCGAGAGAAGCTTGCTTCCAGGGGGGAGGCTGGCTCCACTGGTCGGGCGGGGCAGAGCTGGTCGCATGGCGGCGGTGGTTGCAGGGAAACGGCTGTGCGCGAATTCTGCCCTGACAGCAGCCCGGAGCTGGGTGCCCTCCGGGGCGTGGGGCCCCACGACGAGCTGCATCTTTACGTTCACGAGGCTGGGTGAAGTGGCTGGGGTGCAGAGCCCGTGCTGGGGTCGTGGAGACTTTTGTGCAGGACCCAGAGAAGGAAAGTAAAGTGGGCCCAGGCTGGCACAGAGGCAGGGAAGGAAGAGGGAACGTAGCGCCGACAGGCCGCAGGATGATACACCAGGGTGTCCCGGGGTGATACATGGTCCTTGTGGGGTGGTGGACAGAGGGCGTGACTTGAGGCTGGGAATCAGCTAGCTCAGTGCCCAGCGTGCCCCAGGCTCACTCTACGTGGCTGCAGCGATAGTGAGGTCTCATTCCTGCCATTTATTTATTTACTTATTTAATATATATTTATTTATTTATGTTTGGCTGCGTTGGGTCTTCGTTGCGTCACGCGGGCTTTCTCGAGTTGCGGCGAGCGGGGGCTACTCTTTGTTGCGGTGCGTGGGCTTCTCACTGCGGTGGCTTCTCTTGTTGCGGAGCACGGGCTCTAGGCGCTCGGGCTTCAGTAGTTGTGGCACGTGGGCTCAGTAGTTGTGGCTCACGGGCTCTAGAGCGCAGGCTCAGTAGTTGTGGCGCACAGGTGTTGTTGCTCCACAGCATGTGGGATCTTCCCGCATCAGGGCTCGAACCCATGCCGCCTGCATTGGCAGGCGGATTCTTAACCACTGCGCCACCAGGGAAGTCCTCCTGCCATTTATTGCCTACCTGCTATGTACCAGGCACCAAGCCAGGGGCTTTATATGCACACCACCTCTCTCCCTTTTGACAAACCCACCAGGAAGGTATTATTATTCTCCATTTTATAGACTAGAAAAGAGACTCAGAGAGCCAAGGCGACTTCTGCAAAGTGGAGAAAACCAGGTTTGGAGTCCAGGCTGGCTCTCCCCAAAGCCTGGGAGCTGTGCCCTTCCTGCTGTGTCATGCCACCTCTCGGTGGTGGCTGTTTGCCGAGGGTCTTCTAGGTGCCTGGCACATTCTACACATTATTTTTGATCTTTGCAGCAATGCTGCAGGATAAGCACAGTTACCTGCCTTTTACAGATGGGAAAACAGTTCAGAGAAAATGACTCGTTGGCCCAAGACCTCATGATGGCCTCTGGCAGAGACAACAGTCCAACTCATGAGAGCAGTTGGAGTCCAGACTCTGCTGCGTCCATCCACTCTGCCACACTGCTTCTCCTAAGGCTAGAGGCGGATGGCTGTGGACCCCTCAGGATCCTGGGCGTTGGGCTGGCGGCAATGAGAGTGGGTCTCCATCACACTGTTGTGAGGGCCTCGCGGGCCCCATTACACTGCTCTTGTTGGAAGCACTGAGCGCAAATTCTGAGTAATAAAACATGGGTGTCACACCTGCCTTAGGACTTTATTCCATCTGAGGATATGAGAAATGGCCACAGAAAGCAATAACAATAAATGAGAATCATAGCTAACCATTACTGAGCCTCTCATACAGTGCTATCCAATAGAAGTTTCTTCAGTGATGGAAATATTCTGTGCTGTCCAATACAGTAGCCACTAGCCACACGTGCTTTTGAGCGCTGGAAAAGTGGCACGTGCAACTGAGGAATGAATGTTTTATTTTGATCAAATTTAAATAGCCACGTGTGGCTAGTGGCCACTGTGTGCAGTGCTGATATAGATGAAGCAGTGTACCAAGAGCTTTCTCCATGGTCACTTATCAACCCTTAACAACAATATGAGGTAGATTACTATCATCCCCATTTTACAGGGGGAACTGAGTCCCTGGGAAATGAGGAAATGTTCCCGAGTTCACCTGCTGAATATGTGGCAGGGCCAGGCTTTGAACTGATGTCTTCTTCTATCACAGGAGGGCCTGAGGTCAAGGTCAGGTTGCACTGGGGGACACGATGACAGCCAGAACCAGTGAGAATGGCACAGAGATGACAGATGGAGTGAGGGGTGGAGACAGGAGGTGGAGTGGGACATGATCCCTGCAAGAGGGGGTGTTGGGACAACCCCCAGGGAAAGCACCCTGACCTGGAGACTGGGTCATCTTGGCTCCTGTCTGCCCCTTACTCTGGATTTGAGCCCTGGCTCTGCCACTTTCTGGGTGACCATAGGCACTCACACCCCCTCCTTGCGTCTCAATTGCTTCATCTATAAAGTAGGAATGAGAATAGTGCCAGCCTCAGGCAGGATTGTGCGTAGTTGTGTAACATACCATCCTCCTTGTTAGCTCCTGAAACTTTATCCTGGGGAGGGTACACCAGCCGCCTCTGGGGAGCAGAGCGGAAAACACTTGATCTTGATTTTCAGGACGGACACAGACTGTGAAAGTGGGGCCTCACCGTCCCAGGGAGTGTCAGAAAAGTTACCACATTCGCAGGACAGGGTCTAAGGATGAGAATTGAGTGGGGCCTGCTCTGAGGGTCGTGCTCTGGCCCCTCCTTCTAGCCCAGGAGAGCCCTCTGCAGGATAGGGGCAGAGGCCTCTAGGGACAAGTTATTGGCATTCTTAATTTCTAACTGGTCAGACCTGTTAACCAGAGCTGCAGGCTCTGTATCATATTTCTGGCCTTGCCTGACTTTCTTTGTTCTCCTTTTTATTACGGAAAGTTTCAAACATTACAAAATTAGAGAGAATAGTATAAGAAGCCTCTTCCCCATGTTCATCACTACAGCTAAACTTCACCAATCAACTCAAGGCCAATCATGTTTTTTACCTATATTGCTACCACTCCCTGGTCCCCTACCCAAGGTTATTTTGAAGTAAATCCCAGCGTGTCAGGTTTCTAATAGTCCCTGTGACCCTCTCATAAATTTCTGCTGGGAGTACAAGTTGGTGAAATTTCAGGGAAGGGCACTTTTGCAATCTCAAAATGCTAACATCAGTGCCTTTTGATCTGCACTTCTCTGTGAAGAATTCATCACACAGGTGACATCCCTGCAGGTGTGCAAAATGAGGCTTGTATATGGCTGTTTATTCCAGCACTTTTTATGGTGGTAAACAATTACAAACAACCTAAAGGTCCAGGAAAGGGGACTGGCTAAAAAAATTGTACATCTGGAATATAGAATATAGAATATGGAATTCTATAGTGCTGTAAAAAGGAATGTGGAAGTCCTTTATAAAATGACACGGATTGAGTTCCCCAGTGTATTTTGTGTGTGTGTGTTTTGTTTTGTTTTGTTTTTGGCTGCAGCATGCAGCATGCGGGATCTTAGTTCCCCAACCAGGGATTGAATCTGTGCTCCCTGCATTGGAGCGAAGTCCCTTACAATGTATTCTTAAAAGAAGAAAGTACAGAACACTGTGAATGTCATGCTATATAATATGTATAAAAACAGGAGAAATAATGTTTTTGAAATATGCAGTTATTTCTAGAAACATGAACTTGGAAACTTGGTTACCTTGCTAGAGAGGGACTAGGTGGCTGGTGAACAAGGGTGGAAGAGAGAACTTCGTCTTTATACACTTTCTACTTTTTGAATTTTGTACTAATTTTTAAAACTCCTGTGTTTTAAAACTAGAATTCCCTCTTTTTCCTGTAAACCTAAAACTGCTCTTAAATTTAGTCTATTACTTAACAAAAAGGTATTTATCCAGATGGGGTGATGACTTATGTTTACACAAAAGCTTGCACAAAATATTCATAATTGTCAAAAAGGTGAGTGGATACAGAAACCATAAATATTATTACAAATAATGGAATATTATGCAGCAATAAAAAGAAATGTGCTATCAAGCCATGAAAAGACATGAAAGAACCGTAAGTGCATATTACTAAGTAAAAGAAGCCAGTTTTAAAGCCTACATAATGTATGATTCCAACTATACGACCTTTAGAAAAAGGCAAAACTACAGAGATAGTAAAAAGATGAGTAGTTGCTGGGGGTTAGGACGAGGAGGGAGGAAAGGATGACTAGATGGAGCACAGGGGATTTTTAGGGCAGTGAAAATACTCTGTATAATACTGTAGTGATGCCTACATGACATTATGCATTTTTTAAAACCATAGATGTAAAACACAAGAGTGACCCTAATGCAATCTATGGACTTTAGTTAATAATAATATATCAGTATTGTCCATCAATTGTAATAAATGTACCACACCAATGCAAGAGGCTAATAATAGGTGGATCTGTTCAGGAGAGTGAGGGAGGTTATATGAGAACTCTGTACTTTCTGGTTAATTTTTCTTTAAACCTAAAACTGCTCTAAAAATAGTCTATTAATTAAAAAAAAGAAAAAAATAGAGGGCTTCCCTGGTGGCGCAGTGGTTAAGAATCCGCCTGCCTGGGCTTCCCTGGTGGTGCAGTGGTTGAGAGTCCGCCTGCCGATGTGGGGGACACGGGTTCGTGCCCTGGTCCGGGAAGATCCCACATGCCCACATGCCGGCTGGGCCTGTGAGCCATGGCCGCTGAGCCTGCGCGTCCAGAGCCTGTGCTCCGCAACGGGAGAGGCCACAGCAGTGAGAGGCCCGCGTACCGCAAAAGAAAAAAAAAAAAAGAATTCACCTGCCAATGCAGGGGGCACGGGTTCAGACCCTGGTCCTGGAAGATCCCACATGCCGTGGAGCAACTAAGCCCGTGCGCCACAACTACTGAGCCTGTGCTCTAGAGCCCGTGAGCCACAACTACTGAGCCCATGTGCTACAACTACTGAAGCCTGTGCACCTAGAGCCCGTGCTCCACAACAAGAGAAGCCACCGCAATGAGAAGCCCGTGCACCACAACAAAGACCCAATGCAGCCAAAAATAAATAAATAAAATTTAAAAAAAGAGATGGAAAAGAATCAAAATAAAATTAAATTAAAAAAAAAAGAATTCTTAATTACCTTGGATCTGAAGAATCTCCCTGCTCCCTCTGCTTGTGAGGTTGTGGTTGTGAGTGGGGTGAAGAGTGAGGAAACTTGTCCTCCTGGAACGTGGGTCACCTGAGTATTGCCATGGGTGGTAGCATTGGTGCAGGCGCCATGGTCTTGGGTGAGACTGTTGCTTGCACAATAAGCGGGAGTGTTAAGGGGGATGGTTAGGCAGGCTGTCGACTCTTGGACTCTGAACGTCGGAGGCTTTTGGCCTCTATCCTGTAAGCAATAGGGAGTCATCTTTCTAAGTCCAAGCTCGTCCTGCTCGCGGCACAACAGGCCAGTAATTTGAGAGACGGGTTGTTGTGGCAGGGAATAGTGACTTTATTTGGAAAGCCAGGAGACTGAGAAGATGATGGACTAGTGTCCCAAAGGACTATCTTCCCGGAGTCAGGATTCAGGCTTCTTTCTTACTAAAAGGGGAGGGGGTGTGGTTGGTGGTTGCAAACTTCTTGGCGCAGGAATCCTTTGAATCCTTTGTTCCTGCATCTGTTTACGCAGGCCTGGTCACAGTGTTCGTGTAAACCTCCAGCAGGACAAATGTTATTCTCTGTTCTGCAACTTTTTTATCTCTATATGAATGGAAGAGTGTTATTCCTTTAAAGGCCGGAGACTTGAGAAGGGCTATCCTGTATATTTCAGGCCATAGGCAACATTCTTTTCATGGTTAACTTGTAGCAAAAGCAATAGAATACAAAGGTTAAAGTAAAAGAAGCACATCAAATATGGAGTAGGATTTGTTCTCCCCTATTACTCCGTGGAGAGTTTTATCAGGAGAGCAACACAGGGAGAGCTGTGCTTCAGGAGACCTTCTCTGGGCTTCACGCCTCTGTCTGTAAAACCAGAGGCTGCGCCAGGAGTCATGCAGGTCCCCTGCAGCTCTAAGGTTCTGATATCAAAGCCTTTTCTGACTTTCCAAGCCCCTTCTCCTCCCTGCCCAACCCCCTTTGATTTTTCTGCCACTCAGTGCTGTGCTGAGCCTGGAACCACTCCCAGGGGACAGTCTTCTGAATGAAGTCTGTGCCTTGTGAGCAATTATTTTATTTATTTATTTATTTCCCCCTCCTTTTGAAATCTTCCAGGAGAAAAACCAAATCTGTGCTGGCTCCAAGGAAGAGCAAGTCGGAAGGGACTTAGAGATAAGGAGATGGGTAGTCAAATCCCTGCTGGGTTCTACAGCACCAGCAGGCTGCAGTCCGGCTCCTGCCAGGGCATTTCCTGCTAGAAAGACTTGACTCTGAGCCGTCCAAGCTGCTAGAGCCTCCAGCTGCTTGTGTGAACTGGGGGAGGTTTCTCTGCTCCTTCCAAATCATCTCCTGTCAGCACAGTGTGATTTATGAGATTTTCCTCTAAAATATGAGAACATTGGCTCCTGATCATGCCCTATAATGGAGGAAGGCAGTGGCTGCAGCATTTTTGATAAATAATATCTCTTTAGCCCACTGTCTTGTTACAAAAAGGATACAAGAAGTTGAATACACAAGAAGTTAGATTCAAGTCTTTTCAAGCAAGTAGTATGGCCTCAGTTAAGTGAGGAGTTGGGAGGGTCATTGCTCCCATCTGAAGGAGCTGGGCTTGATTTTTAGCTTAATTGCCACACATCAGCTGTTATGACCAGAGACTGCTTACCTCTGAGCCTCCACTTCCTCATCTATGGGGAAAAAGTGGGGGAATACTAGTAGCACCCACCTTAGAGGGGGTGCTATACAGATTCTGTGAGATAAATATCCAAAGAACTCAGCATCAGGCGTGGAACACATGATGTGCTCTGTAAGTGCTCACAATAATTATTAAGGTTATTATGAGTCCTAAATAGTGGATGGTCTACAAATAATTTTAAAAATATTTAGGGACTTCTCTGGTGGTCCAGTGGTTAAGACTTCACCTTCCAATGCAGTGGGTGCGGGTTCGATCCCTGGTTGGGGAGCTAAGATCCCACATGCCTCCGGGCCAAAAAACCAAAACATAAAAACAGAAGCAATATTGTAACAAATTCAGTAAAGACTTTAAAAATGGTTCCCATCAAAAAAAAATATTTAGAAAGCATTTTTGTAACTATGTGTTGATATGGCGGGGTTTGCACGTGTGGAGTGAAGGCATCTCAATCCAATTTAACAAGTAGGCTGTGTCAAGGAGTGCCTGCGTAGATTGTTACAGTTCACAGAACAAAATGTGACCTTGGACAAGTTCCTGATTGGTTCACACAGAAGCCTTGGTTTCTTCATCTGTAAAAATGGATAATAATAATATCCATGTCTGGTGTGGGAATAGTGTATGTGTGGTGTGTGTGAATGTGTGTGGTGTATGTGTGTGAGTGTGCATGTGGACATGTGTGGTGTGTGTGTGGTATGTGGTGTGTTTGTAGTGTGTGTGTGGTGGTTGTGGTGTATGTGTGGTATGTGAGTTTTTGTGGTATATGTATGTGGTTTGTGTATGGTGTGTGTATCTGTGGTGGGTTGTGTGTGGTGTGTGTAAATGCGTGCATGGTGAGTGTGTGCGTTTTGTGTGAGTGTGTGGCATGTGTTGTATGTGTGTCTGGTGTATGTGTGGTGTGTGTATGGTGCTTGTGTGGTGTGTGTGTGTGTGTGTGTGTGTGTGTTGGGTGAGATTCCCATAATCACAGCAATTGATGTCCTTGGGTAAATGCACTTGGTAAAGGCAAATAGTAATTTGCTATACAGATACTGACATACCATGTGTGCTGGGAGAATCCACTGTTAGAACTTAAATTTCATTCGGGGAGCTAAGGCGATATGACGCGCATACATGAAGAATTAAAAAAATAGTACGAGGCGGTCTGAGACTAATTGCAAGTACCAAGGGAGTTCATAGGAGGGTCATGAGGGCTGAGCTGTCCAGGACTTCCTGGGAGGAGCAGAGCTTGGGCTCTAAAGCACTGGTTTTAAAACTTTTTTGCTTGCCTACCCTCTAAATGAACTTTGGGGGAAAAAATCTCTTTTGCCCCACACATTTTAACTTGACATCTGAAACGTTTCATTAGAAGTTTAAATAGTTACAAAGGATATCATTTCTGCCGTGTTGTAAATATTGACCTCTTAGAGCAAAATTACCCTACTCTCTTAAATGTATCAAATGGAAACTAAATAACAGCAATTTTTAGTTTGCCTTTTTATTGAAGTATCACTTATAAACAGTAGAATGCCCAGATCTTAAGTGTGCAGCTCAGTTCATTTTTACCAGTGTGCCTACCACCCAGATCAAGGTGTAACCTTGATAGTCTATCTCCAGCATTCCAGAATGTACCCTCACATCCCCTCTCAGTCAGTATCCCCCAAAGGTGATCATTTCTCTGACCTCTATCACCATAAACTATTTTTGCATGATCTCATTTTTTCTTCCTTCTTTCCATCAACATAAGGAGAGTTAAGCAGGTAGCAAGCAGTAGTTCATTTTTTCCTTATCGTATAGTATTCCATTGAATGAATATCTCACATTTAAAAAATCTTACCTACTCTTTGCATAAATTTACTTTACTATTTTAAGAGTGACAAGCATTTTTAAATAAATTGCCCTACTGAAAAAAAAATCTTATCTACTCTTAATGGACATTTTGGGTTGTTTCTAATATTTAGCTATAAATCTTCTATGAGTATTTTTCCATATTTTTTTGTAGACATAAACACTGATTTCTTTGGGGTATGATCCATGAGTGGAATTACCAGGTGATAAGATAAATACCACAATATATTGGTATCCACCACCACTCATCAAAAATGACCTATACAAGGCAGAAATTTTACATTTACATTGTTCCTGTCTTTACCTTCTTGAGCTCATAATTTCCTTCTACTTCCTTCACAGAATTTTATTGTAATATATTTTTATGCTTGAACTTTTTTATTTTTTTACTTATTATTTATTTATTTTATTTCTTTTTTGGCTGTGTCAGGTCTTAGTTGCGGCACGTGGGCTCTCTCTTTGAGGCACACAAGCTCAGTAGTTGTGGCGCACGGGCTTAGTTGCCCTGTGACATGTGGGATCTTAATTCCCTGACCAGGGATCGAACCCGCGTCCCCTGCATTGTAAGGCAGATTCTTTACCACTGGACCACCAGGGAAGTCCCTGAACTTTTTTATTGATTGCTCTATTCTTTTTGCCCAAAATATGTATTTAAATTGAAATGGACCTTTAAAAAAAATTCCTTTGGCCATAAAACCCTAAGTATCTTTATTTCAGATTGATTTATCATACAATTCATCAAAATAATATCAATGTTTTATAATTTGATAAATACTAAAAATAAAAAGTAAGACAGTATGGGAAATACTTCTCATAATGATGTGGATGAATGGTTGATGGCTTTAAGGTGCATAAGGACCATCCAGGGATCTTGTTAAAATGCAGATTGTGATTCAGGAGGTCTGGGTTGGGACCTGAGGTTCTGTGTTTCTAATAAGTCTATGGGTGATGCTAATGCTACTGGTCCATGGACCACACTTTGAGGAGCGAGGATTTATGAACTAGGTTAAAGAAGATTTGCGAGCACCAACATTCTAAATCGTCCTCAAAGTCTGTCTTGACACTTTGGGGCACTGCACCATAGCCAGATTCTGGACGACGGAGAAGTTAGTCTTTCTTCTGCAAAGAGAGAGGACGGTTGTAAAGAGTGAGGTGGGAAAGGAGAGATGCTGAGGCACATTCTCAGGCAGAGGAGGAAAGAGTGGGAATGGAAACAGGATCTCAAACCGATTCCTTTGTAACACTTCCTGCCTGTGCACCCCTTGGGAAGGCTTCGAGTGCCCCAGAGTAGGGCTGCCCCCTTTGAAGACCATTTCTCCAAAGGATGCTAAGATGGTGCTGGCCACCTTTTCAGACAGGAGGCCCATTTCTGCAGGAGGAATTGGACATCTCAGGGACTGGTTTGGATTGCTTGGAGAGTCCACTGGGGGTAAATCCAGAGAAATGAAGTTTGGGGCCAGGTGATGGGTGGCCTTGAATTCTGTGCTAATGAGTTGGACGTAATACTCAGCCAGAGCGGGGGCGCCTTGGGCAGTTTTGAGCAGGGAGTTGGTGTGAGCACAGTGTGGGGAGACTGATCTCTTGAGCAGCTCGTGGGATGGCAGGGAAGGGGTTAATGCATGGAGATGGCAGCAGTGGCAGAACCACTGGGATCTGGCTGTGATTTTTATCTCTAGCCCCTGCTTATGAACTTTTGCCCTGGTTGCACAGACCTGATTTGCTCTGTCAGGATTTCCTGAAGTCTGGGCTACATACCTGAGATGTTGATGCACTGGAATTCAAGGTGATTCAGAGTAGAACACAGGCATGGCCTTAAATAACCCTGAAACCTAAGAGTGAATAACACTGAAACGCTTAGCCCTCGCTCAGTCCTGACTATACCTGGAGAAAGTCTGTCTTTAACTCCTCTCATGCTCCTGTATTCCTCTTGTTGATGGAGATCGAGCAGTTTAGGCTTAGGGCGTTTGATAGCAGTAGTCTTTAGAGAGAATTTTACAAAGTTTCTGTTTTTGTTGAATAAATTTTCTGTGTATCAGGGTGGCAAGTCATTCTAGTTTTACACTTGTCATAATGACATAAAACTGTAAGTTCTTTCCAGTAAGAAAAATGAGCAAATTTACTAGATCATACAGAAGAAATAATAATGCTGGTCGTGTGTGGATATGGCAAAAATCGTGGTGGTGACGTGCAATGATTCAACTTTGGAAAACACTGGGTTACACCATGGCCAAAACTGGCATTTGCCAAATCGTCCTGCCAATGTCTGGAGAGGCTCTGGGTGGCAGATGGTATTGCAGTGCCTGGGCCACTGGCATTGGGTCGACTGGGTGGGTCCCTCTGCTCTCCCCACCATCGCCTAACAGCCTGCTCCTGCCTCTGTCCGCAGAGATCCGCACGCAGCTGGTGGAGCAGTTCAAGTGCTTGGAGCAGCAGTCTGAGTCGAGGCTGCAGCTGCTCCAGGACCTCCAGGAGTTTTTCCGCCGGAAAGCCGAGATCGAGCTTGAGTACTCCCGCAGCCTGGAGAAACTGGCTGAGCGCTTCTCCTCCAAGATCCGCAGCTCCCGGGAGCACCAGTTCAAGTGAGAAGGGGCCAGGGGTCTGGGGCGGTGGGAGGCAGTGCTGGGGCTGAAGCAGAAATGAGGCAAGGACTCACTGGGGGCAAATGGTGTGCGTCTAGGGCCCGGGGTCTGCAGGTGACTTCCAACTCCAAGCCTCAGTCTTCCTCAGCGTAAAGTGAAGCTAGAAATAGTTGCTACCCATAAAGATGCTGAAGGGAATACACAAGGGACCCAAGAGAAGTGCTTGTCACAGAGAGTTAAGTGCTCAATAAATTGTTCTGTTGTGATTATCCCACCAAGCACCAGGCTCTGCGCTGTCTTCCATTTGGGCCAAGGTGACAGCCTACCTCCTTTCAGGACATCCTGACTCTCCCCAGTTCTCTTTTATCTGGGGGTGAGCCAGCCCATGTCTGCATTCCTTCAGCACAATGGCCTCAGAATTTCTTCCCTGTGAAACAGATGCTCAAAGCATTCCCCTTCCTTCCTCCCCTGGAGGACGGTGCCAGGCTTAGTTGCTGCCTTAGTTGCTTATTTACCTACACATACCCTCCAGGGCCTAATTTCTCATACCCCAAGCTCTGATTTCGAGGAGGGAGGGAGGCTTGGTCCTCTTGGGCACGTCCCTGGCTGAGTTCTCCAGCTGCAAATGCCCCTAGCTCAGAACCCGCGGTGCCAGCCGCCAAGTGTGGGCAGGAGCCACGACCTCACCGGGATGCGTCCTCCTACACCTGTCTCCCCCTCCGCCGTACTCCCTGGAGGTCCCCCTCCCCTGTGGGTCATCTCTCCAGTGAATGGCCCTCAACCCCAGGAGACCAGAGACTTGTTTCATCCTGCCTGCCCCGTTCTTCTTTCCCCTGGGTTCGATCTCTTTTTTTCTCTCTACGTAGCTTTAAATTGTGGTAAAATACACATAACATAAAGTTTACCATCTTAAATATATATATATATATTTTTGCTGTACGCGGGCCTCTCACTGCTGTGGCCTCTCCCGTTGCGGAGCACAGGCTCCGGACGCGCAGGCTCAGCGGCCATGGCTCACGGGCCCAGCCGCTCCGCGGCATGTGGGAAATTCCCGGACCGGGGCACGAACCCGTGTCCCCTGCATCGGCAGGCAGACTCCCAACCACTGCGCCACCAGGGAAGCCCTTAAATATTTTAAAATGTACAGGAGTGTGGCATTAAGTACATTCACACTGTTGTGCAACCATCACCCCCATCCTTCCCCAGAACCCTTGCTTCATCTTACAAGTGTGAAACTCTGCACCCTGTAAATAATACCCCATTTGCCTCTCCCCCCGCCCTGGCACCCACCATTCTACTGTCTATCTCTATGAGTCTGACTGCTCTATGGACCTCATATTAGTGGAATCATACAGTATTTGTCCTTTTGTGACTGGCTGATTCCACTTCGCCTAATGTCTGCAAGGTATACCCATGTTGTCACATGTGTCAGAATGTCCTTCCTTTTTAAGGCTGAATGATACTCCATTGTGTGTATAGACCACCCTTTGTTTAGTTGCGTCCACCTTGCTCTCTCTGTCTTTTGCGTTCTGCTCCGGCCAGGGAGTGCTGTTCCTTTAAGCTCCCCTCAACATCTCCCTAAATCGGTGCCTCAGCATTTGAACACTCACTATTGTGCCTTCTTCCCTTGACATTTGGGGAGAAGAAATTGCTTTATTAAAGGGCAAAAATGTATTATACTTTTGCAAATACCATGCATGTTTTTCCACCCAATCTCATCTATTCAAACTTTCATTGCAGGAGGATGCTTCTGTTAATAACTCCCTCCCAGGCACTATCTGGGCCCTTTCATACATAATCTTGTTTTTCTGATATATTTTTTGGAGAAAGTGTGTGCTTTTTTAAATGATAAAAGTAAAATACTCATTGTATACCATTTAGAAAATGTAGAAAAGTAGAAGAAAAAAAAAATCACTCGCAGTCCCACCACTCAGAAGCTCACATTTTGTGCCTTTTCTTGCCTGCCTTTTGATAATAAAAACAACAGCGATGATTTATTGAGCACATTAACTGAGTACTTACTCTGAGCTGGATGGGTATTACTACCCCATCTTAGAGATGAGGACAGCGAAGCTCTGACTGAGTGGCTTGTACAAACATGTCTGTGGGCCAATTATTGGAAAGTGACAGATTTGAACCTTTGCTCTCATTCTGCCTCCTTGGCCTGAGATAAGAAAGGGCCTGCGTGTGGTCTGAGAATAGCCATGGACTCTGAACACTCCCCTAAAACCACAGACACACTGCAGAAACCCATGTCTCTGGCTGTGCTGTCATGGGAGCCATCCAGGCTGTGTGATCCGGCTGGAGCTCAGCTCCTGCCCCTCTCCTTCCTCTTGGTTTGAAATCAGCTCTCTTCCCGTTCTCGGTGTGAACATGGTGGAGAGGAGGGAGGCGGGGCACTGGGGGAACATGGGCGGGCATCCCCTCTTCCCTTGCATTGCCTGTAATGAGCTCAGTCAGCCCCTCATGGCTTCATTAACCGAGGCCACCAGACAGAACAGGAGCCCCAGCTGGCAGTCCGGCCAAGCAGGCCGCTGGACACACTCTGAAAATGTCTAATTAGGGTGTGGCCCTGGCCAGTGCAGCTGCTGCAGGCCCTCTGCATGAGGCTAATGCTTTGGCATTGCCCCCGATGGCTTTTGGAAGCAGGAGTCTCCAGGGGATGCCTGGACTTGCCCTTTGACCCCAGGGCCAACCAGCCTGACCTCTGGCTGCCTCTTCTTTGGAGCTCAGTGCACAGGGTCTGTGCTGTGCTCTGTCCTGGCTGTCCAGAGAAGCCTTTTCCTGCTGTCTTGTAGATCCTTTATTAAGAGGGTCTACCTATCTGCCAGGTACCCTCTCAGGGTATGGGTCTGGTCATTTTATTCCTACTACACTGGGCCCCCTCGGGGCAGAGGTGGGGCCTTTGTGAGTGAGCAGGAGGAAGGGAGGAAGAAAGGGAGGGAGGGGATTTACTTGGTCTATGAAGTTCACTATGGCTGAGAGATTTGGTTCAGAGAGGGAATTAATTTGCCCGAGATCTCACAGCAAATTAGTGGCAAAACTGGGATGGGCACTGCCTTAGTCCACTTGGGCTTCTATAACAAAGTACCACGGACCGGTGGCTTGTAAACAGACATGTTTTTCCTCACACTTCTGGAGGCTGGAAGCCTGAGATCAGGGTGCCGACATGGTGAGGTTCCGGTGAACGCCCTCCTGTGGCTTGCGGACACCTGATTCTCCTTGTGTCCTCCCACAGTGAGAGGAACAGAGAGAGGAAGCAAGCTCTAGAGACTCTTACAAGGGCACTAATCCCATCATGAGGGCTCCCTTCCTCTCGCCCTTATCTAATCCTAATTTCCTGCCAAAGGCCCCATGTCCCAACACCACCACATTGGGAGTAGGGTGTCAACATATGACTTCTGGGGCAACACAAACATTCAGTCCATAACAGGAGCTCACATCTCTTGACTCCAAGTCCATTGCTCCTCCTTTTGCTCCATGGGCTCCGTCTCTCTACGGCTCCAGCTGCTCCCTGTCCACCTGGGCAGCTGAAAAATTTACAGCTGCCCAGGAGGTACCCAGGAGGAGTCTGGGCTAGACTAACCCAGACTGAGTTCCATGTGGCACCTGATTCAAAGAAAGGCTCAGCTGGTGGCCCTGACAGTTTACCTGGGGCAGGTTGAACATTCAGAGAAAAACATCATCACATGTGTCTTTTCTACCATCACATATTTCTATTCTAACACTTTTTTCAAAGCACTCTGACGTCTTTGCTCTCTTACAATCCTGAAGATAACCCAGGGATGCAGAGAGGGAGCCAGTGGTTTTATCTCAAGCCAACTGAGTGCCAGGCAAGCTGAGTGGGATTTTACAAAGGACACATCGTGAGCTGTTGAGTGAGAAAACCCAGGGCTCCTGGCTTCCAGCTCAGGCATCTCTCTCCGAAAAGCCATGTGGGCCATCATATTTGAAATGTGTATATTGAGGACCTCTTATTTTCTTAGACCGTGCTTCATGATGAAGACACAGGTTAATGAGACACTGCCCCTCCTCTCCCTCTCTCTCTCTCTCTCTCTCTCTCTCTCTCTCTCTCTCTCTCTCGAGCACGTGGCGTGGGGGATGTCCATAGGTGGTGTGCTTGGGGCAGGCACCCAGTCCCTGAGGCCCTGTTCTTTGAACCCTGCCACCTGCTTGTTCTTTAGGCCTCAGCGTTTAGATGTCACTTCCTCTGCAAAGCTTCCTTGAGTCTGACCTGGTGCCTTCCTGTGTGTGCCCACAATATTCTGCACTTGTTGATTCGCTTATTCAGTAGGTATTTATCGAGCACCTACCACGTGCCTGGCCCTGGCTTACAGTGGCAAACAAGACAGACTTGGTTCCTGCTGTGGTGGAATTTACCACCTAGTGGAGGAGAGAGATGCAAATCAAACATAGAAAACAAATAAACGAATCCAATGATTGCTGGGATGGAACAATTGCTAGGGTCTGGGTTGGAGGGTCTAAGACAGCTTCCCCCACGTTCCCTGGCACTTTGGTGAAGACAGCTGTAAGGCTGGGCTCAGCTGGGCTGCCTCCCTCTCCACATGGGGCCAGGGCCTCACTTCAGTCGTGGGAGCTCAGGGCACCGAGGTGGCAGGAGGGCAATCCACAGTCTTCTTGGACCCCACCTCCAGCCCCTGCCGAGATTCTCTTGATCAGAGTGGTCTCAGCTCTAGCTCAAGGGAGGGAAAATAAAGCCTTCCTCTCACTGGAGGACTGTCAAAGGATTCGCAGCCCTCTTGAATCCTCCGCACTGAGCTAAAACGGCAGCCAGGGAAGGCTTCTGGAGGAAGTGGCATTTAAGCAGAGACCCGAGGGGTGAGAAGGAGCAGCCGTGGGGACAGTGTGAAGGGAAGAGAGACCAATGGGGCTGGAACTGGTGGTGAGGAGAGCCATAGCCATCCTCAGTAGGAGTAGCATGATCTGATTTCCATTTTTGAAAGATCACCCTGGATTGGAGGGGACAAGAGTGGAGCTGAGCAGACTAGCAGGGTGATGGGAGTATAGCTCTCCAGGCAGGGGTGATGAGGGCCTGGGTGATAGCAGAGCTGACAGAGAGTGGACAGATGCTGGGAAATCTGTCAGAGGCAGAATTGAGGAAAAGAGAAGAATCTGTTATGGACTTGAGATGAAGGGACTTGAGAAGGGCCTAAGGCAAAAGCTGCCACCCTGTGTTGTAGTCAACTTTTTTCCTTGTCTGTCCCTCTTTTGACGACTGGGCTGCCAGCTCTGAGATGGAAGAGGGGGTGGCTGTTGACTTGGGGTCCCTAGCACCTGGCACCAGGTTTGGCATATGGTTGGTCCTCACTGAATGTTTGTTGAATGAATGAATGAAGGTCAGGTGGTAATTAATGTGACTCTGGGCTGGGGGTGGTTGGGGGCAGGGAAGGGGACATTTGTGGCTGCAGTAGGAGCTTGGGGAGGCCATCTGGGTGAAGGCAAAGGTACCACCAGTTGTGGTACCTGGCACGGGCACAGGGTTGCTGAGAGGACAGTCCTTCATTGGGGAGTCGGGAACACAGAAGTTGAGCTCTAGTTTAGAGTGTGGTCTTGACCAGCAGCTTCAGCGTCCCCATCCCGGGGGAACTTGTCAGAAGAGCAAAGGCTCTGGCCTCCCCTCAGACCCACTGAATGAGAAACTCTGGGGGGTGGGGGTGGGCAGCAATTTGTATTTTAACAAGCCCTCCAGGGGATTCTGATGGCCATTCACTGCTGAAGAGTTGCCCAGGATGATGACTTTCTAGGTGATAAATTGTTTACAATTCACTTTCAGGTTGTGCTGGCTTTCCAGACCCCTCCTCTCCCCCAGCATAAAATTCATGATCCACTGCCCTTTTGCAGCCGGGCCAGATGCGCTGGCCTTTTCCTTTTTGAGGCTGGGAGCCTGTCCTGAGCAGGAATGTGCTGGGGAGGGCGGCACACGGGGACCTTAAGACCTGCCTCTGGGGGTAGAGGGGTGTCCTGCGAACAAATTTGGTAGGTCTAGGCAGCCAGAGGTTTCCTGGAACTAAGATTTCTTCTTCCTCCAGAGAAGTGTTTTCTGAAACTCCAACACCTTGAGCTGTCCAGCTGTGGAGGCTGGTGGTGGGGCGTGCGGGAGGAGGCAAAGAGAGCGAGAATGAGTGGAGGTGGGAAAGACTGCCACTCTGTGCCTCCCCTTAGAGATTCCCCATGAGAGGCTCTGAGAGGTTTTACAATAAATAAGCCTGTTGACTTCTTTCTGAAGGCTGTTTGACCACAGGATTCTCCCTCTCTCAGGATGTTTATTAATTTTTTACCAAACAAGTGCTCCTTGGGACCCAGTTTAAAAAGCTCTGTTGAGACAAACTCTGGATTCCCCTCTGGAATGTTCACGCTACATGCAAATAGTGTGGGAGGTGACACAGCCCCCTTCTTAGAATTCTGACTCCCTCCGTTTTTGACACCCCTGACCTTCCGGGGATATACCTGCTAAAAATGCTCCCTCCAGAAGTCTAAGTGTTGGTTGCTGCTATTTGGACAGCTGTGAAAAAAAAACAACAGGGAATTCTATTCAAATATGTTTAAACTGTGGAAAGTCAGAGTGTGGAAGGAGCTGGGAGGTGCTTGGCCAGTCAGTGAATAATGCTTAATATTCTCTGCACAGGAGGTTTGGAGCATCTCTTAGCTTCACGGAGCAGTTGAGAGGGAGGATTCAGTGAGCAGCTAAGTTGATTGCCAAGAAAATGCTTCTTTGGGGGGATAAAACATCACAGACTTTTTGTTTCCACAGATGTAGCATTTCCCTAAAAAGATGCTATAATTTAGACTTAGCCTTCCAGGTGAATCCTAAGGATAGAAGCACTTTTCTAGTGAGTAAAATGTGCAAAGGATTCATAATGAAAAGGTTTGCTCAGACCGAGGTGGGGATAATGGGGGAGGTCCTCCAGGTGGCGAATCGCATTTCCATTCATAGCTGCTGCTGTTACTATGGCTACCATCGCACCAGTGATGGCTTTCCAGTAATGCTGTCCAGAGCTGGTATTCTCCTAGGACAGGTTGCCAGCCGACTCTTTCCTGGTGGCTCTGTGTCTGTGCTGTGTAGGTTGTTTAATCTTTCAAATTCCCCCCATATCCATATTACCATACGCCCGGTGCCCTATAGATGTTTGACATGGATCGTGTCATTTAACCTTCATGGTAAACGTTGTGACCTTTGAGGCAGGTACTATCTCTGTCTTTCTAGTTGAAAACATTGAGGTTTTGTGAAATTAAGTAATTTGTCCAGAGGGACACAGCTAGAACAGGTAACTGGCAGAACTAGGATTTTTTTTAATATTTTAATTTTATTGGAGTATAGTTGATTTACAATGTTGTGTTAATTTCAGGTGTACAGCAAAGTGATTCAGTTATACATATACATATATTCATTCTTTTTTAGATTATTTTCTCATATAGGTTGTCACAGAATGTTGGGTAGAGTTCCCTGTGCTATACAGTAGGTCCTTGTTGGTTCTCTATCTTATATATAGTAGTGTGTGTGCGTTCATCCCAAGCTCCTGATGCAACTAACCCTCCCCCCGACGTTTCCCCTTTGGTAACCATAAGTTTGTTTTCGATGTCTGTAAGTCTGCTTCTGTTTTGTAAAAGAGTTCATTTGTATCTTTTTTTAAAAAATTAGATTCCACATATGGGTGATGTCATATGATGTTTGTCTTTCTCTGTCTGACTTACTTCACTTACTGTGATAATCTAGGATTCTAATCTTGGTTTAACTGGCTCCAAAGTGCAAAATTTCTTCTAGCTGCATGCCTCTCGGTGTGTCCCCTCACCTCTCTGGGCTGGTTTCGTGTTCCCGGAGAGTCAGCCATCAGACCACATCCTCCTCGTGTGGGCGTCAGAGGGCTCCTTCTGCTGGTCAGCTCATGCTCATCTCCCCAGGGCCAGCTCAGGGCTCACCTCCTCTGCGAAGTCCCTGCTGCAGGTCCCAGGTTCGCAGTCACTGCTCCTCCCCTGGCCTGCCATGGTGATCTGTATGTCACTCTCCTGGGGCTCGGGTCAGATTATCAAGGAATGATCCAGTTCATACGTCTCGTTCTCCCACCTCAGTCTGCCAGCTGCTTGACGGCAAGGGGCCATTTCTAGTCCCTCTCTCTCTCTGACATACAATAGAAGCTCTATCAAAGTTTTTTGAATGAATAACTGAAAAGACCAAGATACTACTGAATACTTTCTTCAAATACTTGAAGGAAATAGACTTGTGGGGATGCTGAAGGAGAGAAGTGAGGTCCAAGGATAGCATTTTCAGAAAAGCAGACTTTAACTTAACCTTGAGAACGTTCCAGTAGCCAGAGCTGTCCAGCAAGAAAAGGGCTGCCTTGGCAGGTGTGAGTGCCCAATCCATGGAGGTGTGTACACAACACAGTTGGGTGTTTTAGGGGCACATTGTGAAGGCTTGTCAGACCGGATCAGTGTTCCTCAGAATGAGGGAGGGATCATCGATAGCATGTGTGCCATAAATAGTGACTGATCTTTTCAGTTCTCTTTCAGTCTTTGTGGTTATAGTTTGGTTCTAGTGTGTTGCTAACACCTCTCTAACCCTCCATTTAACAAACAGACAGCAGATCTTGGGTATCAGCATCTGCCTAGGATTCAGTGATACTGTTTGGAACTTACTTTTTTCCAGTAACCTTCTATTTAGGGCAAGTAAAGCTGGTTTTTAAATTTTTATTTTAACTAAGACTAGGGAGAGTCCTTTTTGTAAATAAATCCATTTAAGTAAAAAGAGACACTCGACAGGGAGGTATGAAGTATGGTGGTGTGCAGGATGGCAGAAATCCTGAAGCCAACATGAGATACCCCAAGGGCCCCTGCCAGCTCCTCCTGGAAAGTGAACATCTTTCATCTCCACCCTCTTCATCCCCCACCTTTGTTTTCATTGCTGGGAGGGATTTTAAGGCAGGAGGGTCAGCCCCTTGAGTGGTCTTTGCAATGGCTACAGCCCCTTATCCTCCTTCCAGTTTTTCCTTCTGGGGCCTCTCCAGATCCTACACCCAGTTTCCTGGAATCCTCAGAGACTGTAATCAGCAACTTCCAAAGTATTAATATTAACCAGGACGTGATTTATTTATATTTGGATATGCTTGATACACATAGATATGTGTATATCATTTGAATTTTATTCTAAAAATGAAAATAGAAGTTGTAATAAAGATAAAATAGATGTTGTTATAATTAGCAAGCAGTGATATGCAGGGGTTTAGTTTTGACTCAGTTCCATTAGGCAAAGAGGACAATAATGATCTTCCAAGATTATACAGCACCTTACACTTTGCAGAGTGCCTTCCTAGCCTTTAGCTGCTTAAATCCTCCCAAGAGTCCTGGTGGGCTGAGGGAGTCAGGGAAGGTGTCATCATCCCCATCTGACAGGCAGAGGACCTGAAGGCCAGACAGGGTGGGCCTGGCTTAGGATCCCCGCTGGCTGGTGAAAGAACTGACCGGAGGAACTGTGGGTCAGCGCCCTTCCTCTGCTGGGTGCTGCACGTACCACGTGATGCACCCATTTTGCAGGTGGATAAACCAAGGCAAAAGTTCTCACAGGGAAAGAGAAGATGAGGTTGGCCAGACGTTGCCTAATGAGGCAGGAATTTTTGTTCCAGTACCAAGAATACATTCAGCGAGTCAAAAGGGAGCTCAGGAGTGCTGCTGAACCAGATCCAGTGTGCCAGCACTTTGAGGTGTGAGGAGTGATCCTCAGGGTGGAGGGGGCATCTCCGGACCATTGGCACTGGGCCTTGAAGTACACATAAGGGTTTACTGGGAGAGAAGGTAGTAATGGGAGGAGGAAAACCAACATTTATAGCAAACCTACCATGGGCTGTATGGTCACATACATCAGTCAGTGGATTTTCCCAATTGCCAAGTGAGGTGCTGGTGGCAATAATAGTGATGCCAGTAATAATGATTATTACTATTATCAGGCACTGGGTTTGATGCTGAGAGTGTCTTATGAATTACCTCATTTAATCCTTAAAGCACCACTGTGAGGTAGGCGTTATCAACCCTGTTTTACAGATAAAGAAAGAAAAGGTTTGACTAGCTTCCCAGTTCACCCAGCTGGTGAGGAGCAGAACTGGTATTTGAACCCCAGCCTGTGACTCCACAGCACCCAGCATGGGTAAGCAGAACCTGCTTCGGGCAGGTGACCCAGTGGATGTAGTTCTTCCCTTATGGAATGACTGTCTCAGGGCTGGTGTCAGCCAACAGCAGCTTCTAAGTCAGCAGATCTCAGCTTCATGAAGGGGCTGCCCTGCCCTGAAGCCTCACATCCACTGTTTGCCACCCGGTGACTCCCAGGCAAAGCCCCAAATTCTCCCCCCTCACCTGGACAGCTGCTCTGCCTCCCACCTGGCCTTCCCGCCCAGCGATCATATCACTGGACCATTCAAAACCTTCATTCAGCCTTGACCTTCGAAGTCCTTCGTGGTCTGGCTCCTCCCTTCCTGCCACCTTTTCACCATGCCCTGCATCACTGCTGCCCGAGCCCAAAAGAACTTCTTTCAGCCCCGGAACATCCATGTCTTGTCTGACCTCACAGCTTCACACTCAGCCTTCCGTCTGCCTGCAGGATATGTCTGTCTTTGTGTTTCCCATCCAGCAAACTCCTACGTGTGCTTCAAGCCCACTGCAAATGTTTCTGTGATACCCCATCCACCCTGAGGCAGAATGAGCCGCTCCCTCCCCCACTCCTCTGAGATCCCCTTCCTCACACAGCATAATATAGGAAACGTCTGTTACTCTCCCCTGCTCAGCATCCCTCCCTTCTTCTTTTGATAACAAGACCTAGATTTTCTTCTGGGGAATCATCCCTGAACAATGGTGAGCCTGTGACCAGCATTGTATCCTCTTGGCCACAGAGCTTTAATCTAGCGACCTGCAATCCAGGATTTTTGGTGGAACAGGTCGGGAAAAGCCCTCTTTTTACTGGGATTATTAGCAGTCAGGGTACTTTTGGTTTGAAGAGGGCCTGCCTGAGAGTGAAGCCAGTACAGAGAGAGGAAAGCAGAGCCAAATGATAGAGACCAGGTCCCGCTGACATCCTTTGAGCCCCTGGATGCAACCATGCCTGAGGGCAACAACCTCCTATTCCTTTACATTTTTTTAATTAAAATTTTTGATCCTGAAAATTTTTCTTCCTCCCATTACTACCATTTTTGTTTAAGCCAGTCTGAAGTAAGTTTTTCCTTCACTTCAACTAAAGGTGTTCTGACCAATGGCCATAAGACTTCTTGGTTTGCCTTAAGTTCAACTACTAGATCGTGAGCCTTCTCAAGGCTCATCCAGTCATCTTTTTAATCCCCTGGGACTGGACGGTGCCTATTAGCACATGGCAGATACTCAAAGGATATTAGAAGAGTGAGTGAATGAGTGAATGAATTAGAGTCTGCCAAGGGCTCTGGAGGGATACAGGGAAATATGAGAGGTGGTTCCTGCCTTCAAGGGGCTTATAGAATAAGTGATGACACAAGCCCACATGTGTGGAGGGCAACTGACGAGTGAGTTAAGCGAGAAGATAAAAAATGTCATCTGGAAGTAACTATACGAGAAGATTGAAATGAGTGGTTCAGACAGAACATTCTGTGGATCTCAGGTGATCCCTGGAGGAAAGGCCTTTGAAGTAGATTTTGCTGCGTGGAGTGAAGAGGGGAAGGCATTCCGAGCGAGTGAATGCACAGATGCGAGGTGGAGATGCATGTGACCCAGGAAGAGTCCTTCCCAGGTTTCAGCAGCCTCACTTTCTTGTCTTTGAAGCTAGATACATAAAAGTGTAGAAAATAGCCATTCACTGTTTCCATTTTTGTGCTTCTTGTTAGGCTTTTCAAATAAATAAGTTGGGGAATTGGGAAAAAAATCCTTTGTCAGGTCACATGTTTACATTTGGTTTTGAAATATATGGTTGCTCTTGTCACAGAGGTCTGAAAGGCCCTCACTGGCCACTCCGTCCCTCACGCATCCATTTGATGGCTGAGGCAGTAAAGCCTCAGACAGGTCGAGCCGCAAGCCCAAGAACACACAGCCAATTAGCAGCAGAGCCATGCTCCCCAACTCCCAGCACAATAGACTCAGAAGCCTTGGGGGGCAAAAGATAGGTAAATGAAGAAACCCATTCCTGGCGCAGAGCTTCACCCACTGCCTGGAGCAGAAAGGGGGATGAGGGAGAGGGCTGGGCAGGCAGCAGATTGGGCCTTAAATGGGCTTTAAATGCTGGCGGAGGAGGTTAGACTTTATCCTCTGTGTCGTAGGTCCATTTGCTCCTCTGATGGACCACAGGAAAGATGCCCAAGCGACCATGTAAACTCTCCTCAGACTCCTGATCCACTTGGGGTAGTAGCCTACTAGGGGTTGAATTTTGTCCTCCAAAAATTCACATGTTGAAATCCTAAACCCCCAGTACCTCAGAGTGTGACCTTGTTTGGAAATAGGGTCTTTACAGAGGTAATCAAGTAAAGATGAGGTCATTAGAGTGGGCCCTAATCCAACATGACTGGTGTCCCTATAATATAAAAAAAGGGGAATTTGGACATAGACACACATCCAGGGAAAACATCACGTGAACATGAAGGCAGAGATTGGGGTGATGTGTCTACATGCCACGGATCACCAAAGATGGCTGGAATACCAAAGATGGCCAGCATACCGCCAGAAGCTGAGGGGGGGACACGGAACAGAGTCTCTCTCACAGCCCTTAGAAGGAACCAACCCTGCTGACACCATGGTCTCAGACTTCCAGCCTCCAAAACTGAGAGGCAATACATTTCTGCTCTTGAAGTGACCCATCTGTGGTGCTCTGTTACTGAAGACTGGTGTCCAGCAGTACACAGCCCAGATGCTCATTCTGTCCCTCAAGGCCCTGGTCTATGCTGCCTCTGTGGCCTTGTCTCCACCCCTTGGACATCCGCTCTGCCCTCGGGAAGGCGCCCATGCACGCAGAGCCTTCATGTCGACTGCTGGGGATGCTCTCCCTTATCCCTAGGCCACTGTACAACCTATGCATTTTTTTGGTCCCACCTCATCCTTCTGGGCACTTTTCACCTATCAGCTGACTGTGTGCCCAGACCTACCTGACACCAGAGAAACAGTGGTGAAGAGGACAGATGTAAGCTGGAAAGGGGTCAAAGACAGAAACAAAAAGTAAATGAACAGGACGGATGTCAGGCGTGGTAGTGCTGTAATAACGATAAAATGGGGTGGTGTACTAGAGATCCAGGAGCCGCTGGGGGGCAGGGAAGGCCTCAATCAGGAGAAACATCTCAGCTAACGTCTCAGTGACAAGAAGGACCACCTCCATCTTCCCTGGGTGAGGTAAACTCCCCCCCCCCGCTCCCCTCCGTTATAGGCTCAGGAGGCACCATGCATTTCTCTCTCACAGCTCTTATCACCGACGCCATTTCCTATCTACTTACGTGCTTATTTGATTGTCACCTGAGGCCCCTACTGGACCGTAAGCTCCATGAATCAGGGAGCATGACTCACTTTGCTTAGCACTGTCTGGCACAAAACATGGCACCCAGTTAATATTTTCAGAATTAATGATTCATGCTCCCAGCAAGGACAAGGAATTCCAAATCCTGATTGGGGCAACTTAGGTAGCAAGAGGTTAACCATACTTTTTGGGCCCCGGAACTAATTGAGGGAGTGCTTTTCTGAGCTTTGCTGGCAGCTGCCCAAGCAAGCGTAGTGCAAGACCCTGGAATGTCTTGGAAGCGAGTGGGAAGCCAGAGGCAGGGACTCCGCGTCTTGGGGACAGGGTCAGCTGCAGGAGCTCCCCTCCCTCCCGGAGGGACCACCATCCCCAGGCAGTGGATTTGCATTCATCTGCATTTGGATGGGACTCAACAGGCCTGGAAATGGGTTCTGTTTGCTAAGTGGAATTTTCCGGTGCCCAGCCAGAAGAAGAAGGGAGAAGCTGGCTCACTGCTGATTTCATTTTCCCAACTCACCAGCTTGGCGAGGCCTCGCTCCTCTAGCTGCAGTTGCTTGGATCCTCGTACCCAGCTCCCCTAGCCAAGGAAAGAAAGCTGTGACTCACCAGAAATTTTCGTTGCTGTTTTCTGGCTGTAAAAAGTAAAATACATACACATCTATGTGAAAGTTCTCAATTATACCTTAGCTCAGCAGCTTCCACCTGCTCTGTGGACACAGGGATGCAAGACTGGAAAAGGAGAAAAGCCCTCCAGATGTGCCTTAGAGGACAGAACGCCTGCCCAGGTTCATTTTGGCATCTTCCAGAAGTGTGGCTGCAGCAGGCAAAATGGCTGCTAGCATGGAGAGCTGGATCTCAGGTCAAAGGGGTCCTGTTTTCAAAAGGGACAAGTAACCTCCTGAAAAGAGAAGGCCGGTGTCCAGCTCTGCCATACGTGGCCTGGATGCTTCTTCCTGCGGTCCCGGTACAATCCAGATGGCCCATGGGATGGTGATCAGTGCGCTGGCCGGAGCCCTCGGGACCCCGCACCTGCCCCTCTTCTGCCTTGCTCCCTGGGCTCTAGCCACACTGGCCTTCATTCGGTGCCTTAAATGCACCGAGCTCCCTGCCCCGCAGTGAGCCTTTGCCCATTCTGTTCCCTCTGCCTGGAATCGTTACCCACAAGCCCACTCTCCTGGCCCCTTTACCTGCCTCCCCCATCTCTTCCTTTAGAGCCTAGCTGAAAGGCCCCTTCCTTAGGGACACTTTAGAGACCCCCGAAATACGGCCAGGTCCCCTCGATATGAGTCCTCATGCACGATGCTCTCCTTTCTGGCACTTTCTGTGGCTGTGACTCCATCCACACGTGCTGAACTCTCTGAGGGTTATGTGTCTCCCCCACTGGACTGTAAGCTCCGTGGAGGCAGGAGCTGTGTCTGTTGCGCTCCATGTCATGTCCCAGGGGACTGGTCCATGTGAAATATGCAATAAGAATGTATCGAGTGGGGGAACTGCTGAATGACCCTGGAGCTTTTTTCTGGTGTTTAACACCAAGGTTGACAATATGGTCTAAGTAGGCAGGCCACAGGGGTTAAGAGACCTGCATATAGTCACACAGGCAGTATGGACTTAGGGGTACCCCTCCCCCCCCAAGTCCAGGTGTCTTTCTGTTTCATCGTGTCTTTCTGTCTCACCATGCTGGGCCCCATCTGTGGCCTTCCCTCTTCTTTCTGATGTGGTGAGAGCCAGGTACCATTGTGGCCAAGGCCACAGATGGCAGCTCTCCACAGAGCGGTCAACTCCACCCTGACCCTGGCTGTGGACAGCCCTGTTCACCTCGGTCTTTTAGTTTACAAGTGAGCTGCCCCACACGAGGGGAGCCAGGGCTGGGAGAAGATGGGGAGAGCAGAAGCAGCCTCCCGTGCTGGAGTGGACCCAGAGGATGGACGCTGCTGGTTGCACGGCAGGCCTGGGACAGTGTCTGCAGAGGATGGGCTGGCACATCATCCCCATTGTAGGCCTCTTCCAGCTCACCAGGGCAGGAGGAGCGCAGCCCTGCCCCATCCCTCCAGCTGCAGCCTCGACAGGCCTCCTGAGAATTTGCCTTTTCTGCCACGTGGTGGTCACGTGCATTTGTAAAGAGTTCCAGGTCATTCCATGGTTTCAAATATCATCCAAGTGCTTGTTGCCGGCGTCCACATTTATCTCTCTAGCCCAGATATCGCCTTCTGAGTGTTCCACAAGCCCTTTAGACTCGCCGTCTTCAAATAAAACTCATCGCCTTCCTTCCCTACCCTGCCCCTGTAAATGTTCCTCATCTCCGTAAATGCTACCCCTGCTCTCAGGCACCCAGCCTGAAAGACTTGGAGTCATTCTGAGCATCTTCTTTTCCCTCCCAACCAGTTAGTCTCAGGGTCCAGTCAGTTTACCACCTAAATGTTTCTTGAATCCCTCAACTTCCCTCTTGGCCCCCTCAAGCCCATCCAGAGTGAGTAGCCAGAGTGAGAGTTTGAAAGTGGAATTTTATCCTTTCACTCCCCTGCTCTAAACCCCTCAGTGGCTCCCCGCCAACCTCAGGATGAAGCTCAAACTCTCTACTGGGACTTAAGGCCCTTAACTATGTGGCCTCTTCCTAATTCTCCAACCTTGTTTTTCACTCTCCCCCCATCACTCCAGGACATGATGCTTGAGTCCCCTTGACTATGTTTGACTCACCAACCTGCTCTTTCTAGGCCTTTGTTCATCATATTTCTCCACCTAGAAAGCTCTCCACTGTCAAACTCCATTCCAGCCTTTAGTTCTCAGTCTAGAAAGTGCTTCCTCCAGGAAGCCATCCATGCTCACCCCTCCACCAGATCTGGGCGAGGGGGCCTCCTCTGCCCCATAGTCTCCTTCCCATCACTACATTTATGAGGCTGTATCATCATCTTCTGCTTCCTTGTGTGTCTCCCTTACCCGAATGCAGCCTTGTGGAGCAGGGTCTTGCCTGCTGTGGTTACTGCTGCATCCCCAGCCCCTCGCCTGCCTGGCACGTACACACGGAGACAGACAATGAATGAATGAAAACCTGAATGAACCAAGGCCTCATCTCCTCAGCAGCCACTCACTTTAGCTTGACAAGTCCTTGGTTGCTTTCGGGTAACTCTCCCCTCCTTGCCTCTGCTCCTTCTGCCGCCCCTGTAATCCCGTCTGCGTCTGTGTTGCCTCCTGCCCACAGCTGCTGACAAGGAAAGCGCCTCCTTTCCACTCTTTCTCCTAACCAGTCTCTCCCTGGCCAGGTGACCTAATTAATGGTCCCCAAGCTGTCCCAGCACTTTTGCACCCTTTCAAGACCTTTTTCCTTTCCCCTGAAACTTACCTTCTGGCTGTGACTTCCATAAATTTTGCACATTTAATTCCCTGATGCTGTTCAATTCTTGCATCCCAGGCTGAGCTCAGCCCCTGAAGTAATTTAGGTAACAGCTCAATTATCTCATCTCTCCTTTCATCTTTGCATTTCCATCGCCACCTAGGAAGCTGTGGAAATGGGATGTAAAGTATTTTCTGCCCAAACCCACTTCTCCCCTTGCAGTTCTTATCTTGGTTCATGTCATCAGCATCCAACCAGTCGCCTGAGATCCAAATCTCAGAATCACCATCCACTTCCCCCTCCCCCACCCCCTCTCTATTTCCAGGAAGTCTCCAAGATTCTCTGCTCTCTTGGTGAGGAGTCTCTTAAATTCACCCTTCTCTGGCCACCACCCAGGCCCTCATCATCTTTCTTTTCCTGGACTAGGGTCACCTCCTGACTGGTCCTCCTGCCTCCAGCCCCACACCTCTGCCCACACCCATCCAGCCCTCCACTCATCCACCTGTTTATCCATCCACCCGTCTATCCACCCAACAAGCCACCCACCCACCAACCCATCCACCTACCCACTCATCTGTCCATCACACTCCAGTCTGCCCGCAATGATCTTCCTAAGACACACATTGGTTAGATCATACCTCTGCTTAAATAACTTCCATGACTCTCCACTGCCTACAGCAGGCATTCTTAACCCTGGATGCACATTAGAATCTTATAGAGAATGTTTTAAAAATACCAAGGTTCTACCCCCAGAGATTCTGACTTAATTGGTCTTGGGTGGGGCCTGGGTCTTGGTGTTTTTTTAAAAGCTTCCCAGGTGATTTTAGTGTGCAACCTGGGTTGAGAACCATATGGCCTAGATGATAAAATCCCAACTCATCAGGCTGGTGTTCGAATCCCCACAATCAAACCTTTCACCTGTCTCCCCATCCTTATGTCCTCCCCTAACACGCTCACAATTCTAGCTCTGCCGAGCTGCTTCTCTATCTTTGTATCCACAGGTCCCTCTGCCTACAATTCCATCTCTCTGCCCCTCTATTTGGAAAACTCGTACCTATTCTTCAAGACCCAGCACAAATGTGACCTTTTCTGTTGGGTTTCTCTTCTACAGCACCTACTACATGTCAGGCACATTGCTGGGCACTGGATATGGTGACTAAGACAGAAACAGTTCCTGCTTTCACAGAACTTCGAGTAGGGTGATGGGTGGGGAGTGGAAACTCCTTAAGGCAGGAATTCTCAAACCTGAGAGTGCGTGGCAATCCTCTGGAGGGCTGGTCAAAACACAGGTGCTGGTCCCACCTCCAGGATTTCTTATTAAGTGGTCTGGAGTGGCCCCGACAATTTACATTTCCAACAAATTTCAAAGTGAAGCTGATGCATCTGGGCTGGGGACCACCTCTGAGAACCGCTGCCCTAGAGCGAGGTCCTCCGAGGCACACTCTCCCGGGAGTATCATTTAAGCCAAGACTCAGAGGAAGAGAGAAGAGCAGGGGCTCACACATTCCAGATGGCACAGCGCGCGTGAAGACCCCAGGCGGGAAGAAGCTGGCAGGAAAGCAAAGGGGCCTGTGTGACGGGGACGTGGAGTGGGCTCCGCGTTTTCTCCAGCTTCTCGCGCAGAACGGGTGCTCTGCATGTTTCTATCCCAGTGCTTCAGCACCTTCCACTGTAATCCTTCTGCCTCAGCCACCTCATTAGGAGCCCCTCCGAGGCAGGTCTGTGTCCACGCTCACCCAGAGCCCACCTGAGACCTGACACGGAATAAATGCTGAGGGATTTGGGCTGGGCTGTTGGATTTCAGTGTTCTGGCCTTTTCTCTAGGCTATAAACAAAGGAGAAACTGCTTCGTTTCTCTTACAGCATAATGTCTCCTCCATTTTCCTTAGAGGTCTCTAACATATCCATCCTCTCTCTCAACCAAATTCCTTTCTCCCAAATTCCGACTACCTGGGCAGATTTTTAAGCCCGTTTGGTGACAGAAAGAAAAGTCAACTGGCCTCTCCTCACCTATCCTTCCCAAGCCCAGGGTTTGGGTGCAGTGAGGGGTGTACGTGCTGTGGCTGCCCAGAGGCCCTCAGGGCTACGCTTCCACTTGGCTTTGGGAGGATGATGTGGTCAAAGCGGAAGTCAGCAGAATTCCCTTCCTCAGAAACACTGATCGTGGGAGGCCGCATTTCCTCAGAGAACCATGGCCAGCCCCCTGGGGGAGCCAGGCAGGCCTGGGGGACTGGACCTTGAGCCAGTCACCCTAGGTGGTGGATGGCCCTCTGCCCCAACATCACCTTCCTGCCTTGGAAAGTGGAGGAAGGGTCTTAGGTCAAGTACACATGCCAGATGCCCCATGTGGCAACGTGGGATTATTGGTTTGATTTTGGTTTCTGATTGTCCTTTACTGTCTTCCTGGACACTATATACACTTTATTGAGACTAACAGAGGGGTCTTTGGTAAAGCACAGAGAAGAGAAATATCCCCCATTTCATTTTTGGAAATATCCCATTTCCCAAGTTTTGGGAAACACTGGTGCATAGATCTGTGGTTCTCAGACTTGCGTGGGAATCAGCAGCTTGGAGGGCTTGTTAAAACCCAGATCACCGGGTCACCTCCAGAGGTTCTGATTCAGCAGGGCTGGAGTGAGGCTCAAGAGCCTGCATTTCTTATAGACCCCAGGCGATGCTGCTGCTGGTCTGGGGACCCCGACACTTTGAGAACCCCTCTTTTAGCATAATGCCCAGCTAGAGGACACTAAGAATGTGTCAGTCCTTGAAGGACAAAGATTTGTCTTGTGTGTACTTCACTCAAAAGCAGATTTCCTTAGGCTCTCTTCCCAAGTATAGAACCTGAAATCCTCCAGGCCCTCAGCTCCATTGAGGGGCAAAGGAATGTGTTTCCAAGAGGCCAAGAGACCAGGACTGACCCTGGAGGAGGACAAAAAGGTTAAGAGCCTGAGGGACCCCCAGGGGTTGGGGGAGGCAAGGAGGGGAAGGAAAGGGTCCACTTTTTGTTCTTTCCCCTGGATATTTCTAGAACTCATACAAGAATTTCAAGCACAACTGGTTTAGTATTTCTTAACTCCAGGGAAGACAGCTTCCTCTCAGAAGGGAGAGATACATGTAGCAAGTGCTACATCCAGTGGGAGAGTAGGACGGGATAGGACTTCTAGTCAAAGACCTGGGTTTTGGCCCCAGCACTGCTCTGTGACCTTGGGAGGGTTGCTTCCTCATGGTCTCTGTTGCCCCAGCTGTTAAATATGTTATAATTAAACGAGTTTGAAAGGGCCCCATGAGGGTCAAAAGAGCCACGGTGGGTGACAACGTAGAACACTGTGTGGCTGGCAGTTTCAGTGGAGCCAACTTGAGCTGTCTTGGTTTCCACAGGAAGGACCAATATCTCCTTTCGCCCGTGAACTGTTGGTATCTAGTCCTGCATCAGACCAGGCGGGAGAGCCGAGACCATGCCACCCTCAACGACATCTTCATGAACAATGTCATCGTTCGCCTCTCCCAAATCAGCGAGGATGTCATCAGACTCTTCAAAAAGGTGGGTACTTGGGCCACCCGAGTTTCTGCCCCAGGCTGGCCTTGGCAAGACAGCCAGCCACGGTGGGGTGTGGTCTGGGGACATGGGACCAGGGGTCAGGCATGTTGAAGGGTGCGGGGTGCTGAGGCCTGGACTTGGCACCGCAGACCCTGAGTTTGAGTCCTGGATGTGGCTGGGGGGCTCAGCCACTTCAGCGACCACCATCACCACAAAAATAAAAACCTTTGCATGGTTAGGTAAGTAGTACACTCATTGTAGGAGATTTGGAAACAGAGATGAGCTCACACTTATATAAAAAATAAAATTCAAAAACAAACAAACACTTAGAAATTAACGTCACCTGAAATGCTGTCACTCAGCCATAATCACTTTGGTTGTCATAGGAACTTCTTTATATGTACATATGTAAATACATTTTCTATGAGTGCTGATTTTATACACTTTCTAGAATATGTATGTACTTTTCCCAAATGAGATCAGACCGCATATACGATTTTACTCTCTGCTTATGTCACCTAACAAATTATATAACACTGGATTACAAAATTTTCCCATATCAATAAATATAATTCCACAACATTTTGAAAGATTGCATAGTATTTCATCATACAGTTGTACCCTAGTTTATTTAACCAATCCCTTATTGTTGAACACTTCAGTGATTTCCATATTATTATAAATACTGCTGCTGTGAGCTTCTTTTATATACACCTTTGTCACATTCACTGCTATTTTTTTAATTGAAGTATAGTTTATTTACAATATTCTATTAGTTGTAGGTGTATAGCATAGTGATTCAGTATTTTTGTAGATTGTACTCCATTAAAAGTTATAAGATAATGGCTATATTTCCCTGTGCTACACAATATATCCTTGTTGCTTATTTATTTCATTTATTGTAGTTTGTGTCTCTTAATCCCATACCACTAATTTGCCCCTCTCCCTTTTGGTAACCAGTAGTTTGTTTTCTATATCTGTGTGTCTGTTTCTGTTTTGCATATACATTCATTTGTATTGTTTTTTAGATTCCACGTATAAATGATGTAATATAGTATTTGTCTTTGTCTGACTTACTTCACTAAGCATAATATTCTCTAAGTCCATCCACATTGCTGCAAATAGCAGACTTTCATTCTTTTTTTATGGCTGAATAATATTCCACTGTATATGTATATATAGATATACCACATGTACTTTATCCATTCATCTGTTGATGGGCCACTGCTACTTTCTTTTTTTCTTTAACATCTTTATTGGGGTATAATTGCTTTACAGTGGTGTGTTAGTTTCTTCTGTATAACAAAGTGAATCAGCTATACGTATACATATATCCCCATATCTCCTCCCTCTTGCGTCTCCCTCCCATCCTCCCTATCCCACCCCTCTAGGTGGACACAAAGCACCGAGCTGATCTCCCTGCGCAATGCAGCTGCTTCCCACTAGCTATCTGTTTTACACTTGGTAGTGTATATATGTCCATGCCATTCTCTCACTTCATCCCCGCTTACCCTTCGCCCTCCCCGTGTCCTCAAGTCCATTCTCTATGTCTGTGTTTTTATTCCTGTCCTGCCCCTAGGTTCTTCAGAACCTTTTTTTTTTTAGATTCCACATATATGTGTTAGCATATAGTATTTGTTTTTCCCTTTCTGACTTACTTCACTCTGTATGACAGTCTCTAGGTCCATTCACCTCATTACAAATAACTCAATTTTGTTTCTTTTTATGGCTGAGTAATATTCCATTGTATATATGTGCCACATCTTCTTTATCCATTCATCTGTTGATGGACATTTAGGTTGCTTCCATGTCCTTCCTATTGTAAATAGTGCTGCAATGAACACTGTGGTACATGACTCTTTTTGAATTATCGTTTTCTCAGGGTATATGCCCAGTAGTGGGATTGCTGAGTCATAAGGTACTTCTATTTTTAGTTTTTTTAAGGAACCTCCATATTGTTCTCCATAGTGGCTGTATCAATTTACTTTCCCACCAACAGCTCAACAGGTTCCCTTTTCTCCACTCTCTAGCATTTATTGTTTGTAGATTTTTTGATGATGGCCATTCTGACCAGTGTGAGGTGATACCTCATTGTAGTTTTGATTTGCATTTCTCTAATGATTAGTGATGTTGAGCATCCTTTCACGTGTTTGTTGGCAATCTGTATATCTTCTTTGGAGAAATGTCTATTTAGGTCTTCTGCCCATGTTTGGATTGGGTTGTTTGTTTTTTTGATGTTGAGCTGCATGAGCTACTTGTATATTTTGGTGATAAATCCTTTGTCAGTTGCTTCATTTGCAAATATTTTCTCCCATTCTGAGGGTTGTCTTTTGGTCTTGTTTATGGTTTCCTTTGCTGTGCAAAAGCTTTTAAGTTTCATTAGGTCCCATTTGTTTATTTTTGTTTTTATTTCCATTTCTCTAGGAGGTGGGTCAAAAAGGATCTTGCTGTGATTTATGTCATGGAGTGTTCGACCTGTGTTTTCCTCTAAGAGTTTTATAGTGTCTGGCCTTACATTTAGGTCTTTAATCCATTTTGAGTTTATTTTTGTGTATGGTGTTACCGAGTGTTCTAATTTCATTCTTTTACGTGTAGCTGTCCAGTTTTCCCAGCACCACTTATTGAAGAGGTTGTCTTTTCTCCATTGTATACTCTTGCCTCCTTTATCAAAGATAAGGTGACCATATGTGCATGGGTTTACCTCTGGGCTTTCTATCCTGTTCCATTGATCTATATTCCTGTTTTTGTGCCAGTACCATACTGTCTTGATTACTATAGCTTTGTAGTATACTCTGAAGTCCAGGAGCCTGATTCCTCCTGCTCCATTTTTCTTTCTCAAGATTGCTTTGGCTCTTTGGGGTCTTTTGTGTTTCCTTATGAATTGTAAAATTTTTTGTTCTAGTTCTGTGAAAAATGCCATTGGTAGTTTGATAGGGATTACATTGAATCTGTAGATTGCTTTGGGTAGTATAGTCATTTTCACAACGTTGATTCTTCCAATCCAAGAACATGGTATATCTCTCCATCTGTTTGTGTCATCTTTGATTCCTTTCATCAGTGTCTTATAGTTTTCTGAGTACAGGTCTTTTACCTCCTTAGGTAGGTTTATTCCTAGGTATTTTATTCTTTTTGTTGCAGTGGTAAATGGGAGTGTTTCCTTAATTTCTCTTTCAGATTTTTCATCATTGGTGTATAGGAATGCAAGAGATTTCTGTGCATTAATTTTGTATCCTGCTACTTTACCAAATTCATTGATTAGCTCTAGTAGTTTTCTGGTGGCACCTTTAGGATTCTCTATGTATAGTATCATGTCATCTGCAAACAGTGACAGCTTTACTTCTTCTTTTCCGATTTGGATTCTTTTTATTTCTTTTTCTTCTCTGATTGCTGTGACTAAAACTTCCAAAACTATGTTGAATAATAGTGGTGAGAGTGGGCAACCTTGTCTTGTTCCTGATCTTAGTGGAAATGGTTTCAGTTTTTCACCATTGAGAACGATGTTGGCTGGGCCACTGCTATTTTCTTAAGATCTGTTTCTGTAACAGGAATTTTAGGGTCAAATTTTGCTCATTTGTTTGTCTATCTAATGAGGTTAAGATCATCTGCTTCCCAGGGGCAGTATGAGGGTTAAATGAAATGGTGCAAGTGAAGGAGGTGGGTATTATTGAGAAGTGTTTCAGGATATGGTCTTTGGGTCCACAAGTCTTCAATTTCTGGCTTCATAATCCTGGTCCAATTGTTTATTAGCTGTGTGTCTTTGGGTTTGTTACTGAAACTCTCTGAGCCTGTTTCCTTATTTGTGAAATGGGGATAGAAATACCCACAGGGTAGTTGCTTGGGTTAAGAGGGTTATTAATCCCAGGTAAAGCATGGAAAGCAGCACCTGTCACTAAGTGCTCAGGAAAGCTGGCTATTATAATACGAGTGTAAGAGACTATTACTACTAAAATGATCCAGCTCATCTGTTCTTGCCAGGCACCAGTTTTAGGGAAGAGGTGACCTGGGATTGCTAGTCACACAGAGGAAGAAGACAAGTTGGTTTGAAATATAGTCATCTCTCCCTGGTCTGTATGTGGATTGTCCACTTTGAGGATGACTTCTATTGCAAAATTGTTACTGCAGGCTAATTCCCCGCCCCCCCCCGCCTGCCCCCCGCCACACAATCTGCTCTGGTCTCCTCCTGGGGCTGTGTTTATGAAGTGTAGTCTAAGTTTAATATTTGTGTAAGCAAACATAATTAGAAAGGTAAATACAGTGCAATAAAAAAAAAATTCACATAGTGCTTTGCAAAGCCAGACTGAAGGGATTCAGATTGCTTGGTCCCATCGCAAGCCCCCGCCTGCTGCTGCCACTGTCACATCTTTTTTTCTGGGTGGGAGGGACTCACAGAGAAAGGGTCATCTGGGCCTTTAGGAAATGAAGGATCTTTTCCTGAGCTGAGCCCTGGGACAAGTGAGATAAATCTTTTCAGCTCTCATTTAGGCTGACAGCAGCCTCACTTGTGATGGAGGTTAACAGGGTGGAAAATAATGAAAAAAGGTCTACAGCTGAGCTCCTGGCTGCCTTGTTACCAGCTCTGTGCCTGTGGAACAAAGGAAACGACCCGGCCCCTCTGGGCCAAGAGAGAGCTGGGGGACGGGGCCTGACTGGCTGATTTAGCACAGCGTGGCCCCCTTGTGTCACATCAGTTATAGATGATCTCAGCCCTGAGCCCTGCATCCTTACATAATAATAGTTCTGCAGACCTCAAACGACTGCAGGGGCTGGTCTCTGGTCAGACTGGGGAACAAGATCATCACTCAGCCCATTTTACAGATGAGAAGGTAAAGCCTGAGAATGGCCAGTTGTCATCACTTCCAGGAGGCAGCACGGCTGGGCTTTTGGAGTCTGTCTCAGAGCCACCTGTCACTGACATTGTGACCCTGCGTAAGTCTCTCTGAGCCTCAGTTTTCTCATCTGGGAAGAGGAGATGGTGACAGTGCCACACTTGGAGTGGGAGTCCTTCGCCATCTGACAAGTGACATTCTGTCACTGCCTCTGCAGGAGGTGGGAGTGGCTTCCAGGCCAGGTGTCCTTCCTGTGCCGGGGCCTGGGGCAGCTGCTGCACCTGCCAGCTCCTCAGTGGTGCAGAATGCTCTTTGACTTCATAACTCACCTTTTCCTGATTCTCCGTTTCCCCTTCTGCAATGCAGTGTGCTATGCCTGGAAGCAGCACTTCTCATTCCACAGCCATTCTAGGCTTCATTTGGGCAAATGGACTTGTGCATGCAGGTGGCCGTTGCTTTAACTGTGAGATGTGGATCCACCAGAGCAGAATGGACTGGATGAGCTCTTAGCAGCCACCATAGTGATCAGGACTCTTATGGTTGCAAACAACAGAAACGCAGCTCAGCTGGCTTGAGGGAGGAAAGGGAGCTTATCGGCTCTTCAGAGCCAAGACTGGCTTCAGGCAGGGGGCTTCAAGGGCACCAAGGGTGTTGTTAGGACCCAATCTCTCTGCAATTCTGCGCCAGTTTTCTTTGTTTTCCAGTTTTTTGTTTTGTTTTGTTTTTAAGGAGGGATGGGAGAAGGGCTCATGCATAGTCAGTCTCTCTCTGTGATGACCACATGGCCCCTGCAGCCCCAGGCTTACATCCTACCTGCTTCAAGTCCAGCGGAAAGTGAGAGGTCCCTTCTCCCAGAATTGGTTCTTACAGGCTCTGACTGGACCAGTGTGGGTCACACGAGTGCTACTGAAGCTGGGCATACACTCAACTCCCCCTTATGCATAGGACAAAGGATGGCTGAGGGTGGCTCCCCAGGAAAAACTGGGTGCTCTTACAAGAAGGGTGAAATAAAACAATGGGTGTCCACTAGGCCTTCTGTTCCAGTCCTTTTATCATCCTCTTCATGAGCTGTCCTCTCTCTGCCAGATCTCCCCCGATTATGGGCATTCGTTACCTTGCATTACATTTGGGGACAACCGAGACCAATAGAAAATTCTCCCCAGTGTTGAGATGAAATCTTTCAGGGTTTCCACTCACAGGTCCTGTGGGCCACCTAGATCAATCCACGTGGAAATCTATCAGGTACTCATGACCACACACCCAGGCCCTTCCCGCCTCTGGGTAAACATGCCAGGTTCCTTCAGTTGACCCCCGTGACTTGGCTTTGAGTTTTCTCTCCTCCTGGGTCAGGCTCCAGGGCTGCTCTGACTGGCATAAGTTAATATTCAGAACCACTCAGAACCCTCCAGAAAGCTCTGACCAGCTAAGAGGAGAGCAGGGCTGTCTAGACCCTTTATTTCTAATAACGAAGCCTATGAAGGCACTTGCCTTTTTCATGATCGTCTCAGCGCATTTGACCCACTCTGAACTCTCAGCTCAAATCTCCAGGGGATTTTGTACCAAATGTTTTTTAATCTGTCCATGAATTCTGTCCTTGTGTTTTTTTATATTTGCCCTTTTAAAACTTCATTTTATTAGATTCTGGTCAAATGGGATCAGTGTCCTTTTTTTTTTTTTTTTTTTTTGGTGGGCAAAGGCTCCGGACACGCAGGCTCAGCGGCCATGGCTCACGGGCCCAGCCGCTCTGCGGCATGTGGGATCTTCCCGGACCGGGTCACGAACCCGCGTCCCCTGCATCGGCAGGCGGACTCCCAGCCACTGCGCCACCAGGGAAGCCCTCAGTGTCCTTTTTTAAGCGATTTTTCAAGCAGCAATACGGTAACTTTTCCAAGAGTTTCCTCATTCCTCCTCTGTGGGAGAAGCCTGTTTTATAACCTCTCCATGTCTTCCTCCTCTGTGTTACTTTCTTCTACGTGTCAGTTCTTTGGCCCCGTGTTTGATTCTTCTCTACTTTCTTAGTGGAGAAGGTGGAAAGTGGGGCAGAGGGTTGAGAATGAGTTCACAGTGGAGGTGATGCTTGAATTGGGTGTTGAAGGATGAATAGGAGTCTCCCAAGTGGGGAAGGGAGGTTAGGAGTTCAGTGTTAGGACAAAGGCAGGAGCACAGGGGACAGTGTCATGATGGGGGTCCATGGCACCTTGGAACGGAGGCTGCAAAATGGTGGTCCACAGCTGAATTTGGTTCTCAAGTGTAATCTGCTTGGCCCTCACTATGTTAAGAAAACTTCAACCAATATTTTACTTTATTTTATTTTATTTTTGCGGTACGTGGGCCTCTCACTGTTGTGGCTTCTTCTGTTGCGGAGCACAGGCTCCGGACGCACAGGCTCAGCAGCCATGGCTCATGGGCCCAGCCGCTCCGTGGTATGTGGGATCTTCCTGGACTGGGGCACGAAGATGTGTCCCCTGCATCGGCAGGTGGACTCTCAACCACTGAGCCACCAGGGAAGCCCTTTTTTTTTTTTTAATATTTTAAAATTGTGGGATTTCGCATAAAAATCAGAACTTTGTATTCCTCTTAAAAAATCAGAAGCTCTGACAGTACCAGAACAACATGGGGTCATTCTTGGCGGTACTTGTCCAGAGCTGAGTAGCTGCTGGTCCTTCAGGCTGGGCACACTCGCTCCACTGCCCCACAGCCCCTGTGGGTTGTCTGGTGAATGACACCGATACCTTTATTTTAGCTCCTTGGCCCTTTGTGCATTTGAGTTTGTGGCCTCATCTTTAAACACGATCTAACAGAGCTTCTCAAATTCTAGCATCAGAATCACCTGGAGGGCTTGATAAACATGGATTGCTGGGCCCCATGCCCACAGCTTCTGATTCACCAGGTTGAAGTGAGGCCTGAGATTCTGCATTTCTAACGAGTTCCCAGGCACTGCTGATGCTGCTGATCTGGGGGATCACACATGGGGAATGACTTGCCTAGTCCAACCTCCTGGTTTTACAGGTGAGGAAATGCAGGCCCACCTCTGGTAAGCACAGAATCCGGCCCCAGATGCAGATTCTCTACTCCAGGTCCAGTCCTGAATCCACTGCCCCCCATGGTGCACCAACAGGGAGGGTCCATCTGCACCCTGCTTGCTCTCTCTTCCCGCCCCAACCGTTTCTGAGCTGGGCATTGAAGCCCATTTCATTTCCAGCCTCAGCTTCCTTAACAATAGCCATCCATTATTCTCTGCTCTGATGCCTGCAGAATTTAATTACTTGCCCCAGCCGTGGAGTGAGTTTGATTGTTGGAAGCTGTGGTATTCTGAAGGAAGCGCTAATGAGGAAAGACTCTTAGCAGAGAAGAGAGGGCATTCGGGGGGCTTGTGTTTGAAAGCAGCCATTCATTGTGTGGCAATAAGGGCTTGGTCTTCAGTGAGCTTTTTCGTTCCTGCCTTGAAGATGTCCGTCACATTTCATAAATAAATCAGGGCTTTTGTATCCAATAATTGCCTTGCTTTGTGACCAAGATCAAAAGCACCAATGGCCTTGGATTCAAAGCCAAGTTTATTTTTTATTTTTGGGTTGCAGGAGAGAGTGAGGGTTTGCATGCTGGAGGGTCCAGCTCTGATGCCTGCACAGACAGAGAGAGTGAAGTGGGCAGACTGCCAGGGACGAGGAGCCTTCAGCCGTCTCCACTGTCTGCCAGGGAGACAAGTTATGAACGCTCGCTCTGCTAGTTGAGGCTGCTGAGCTGGTAGCCATGTTCCCAACTCACTCAGCAGACATGTATTAGTGCTTTTGTGACAATAGATAAGCAGTAATCATAGATAACAAACAATTAGTGAGTGCTTACTGTATGCCGGGCTCTGGGCTAAGCGTTCACTTCTTAAAGCCTTAGAGGAAGATGTTGTCATCACCCCCATTTTACAGATGAGGAAACTGATGCCTATAAAGGTGAAGCTGGGGTTTGAATCCAGATTTGTCTGACCCAAGAGCCCATGCTTAGTGGTAAAGGCAGGTGCTAAAGAGGATGGAGAGATGAATCAGACACAGTGCCTTCCCTCAAGGAGCTGGCAGTGAACAATGGAAGTGAAGACAGATGTGCATCAGTGATGCAAATACAGCAGAAAGGGAAGTTGGTTCAGAGGGAGGAGGACTTCTAATCTGGGCTGGGGGGCACTTTGGAGAAGGTTTTATGTTGAGGATGCAGCATCTGAAGTGAATCTTGAAGTGAGGATTAGGATCTATGCCAGCTTGGGTTCCCAGGAAGCTGACTCTCAGACAGTGATTATGGTGCAGGGGTATATTATCAAGTGTTCTTGGGGTCCCCACTGCAGAAGGAAGGGAGGGAGGCAGGATTCAGGGAATTTGCAAGAAAGGCCTCAAATGACTCCTTGGGGAGCTCTGAGGCTGGGGTGGCCCTTCTGAGTTGTCCTGGGTTGTGGCGAGGAAACTAGGCCTTTATACCCTCATGTTGCTCCTGGGAGGGCATGTGCCCTTGGGTAGGTGCCTCTTTGGTGAGGCACTTCCAAACAGGGCTGATAGCTGGGGGTGCCTGCCAGGAGCACTCCCCATAGCTGAGGAATAAGTTCTCCAGTCCTGAAGGGGATCTGAGTGGTGCATTGCTGTGTCCCCAATGGATATGCAGAGATCTGGGAAAAGTAGGAGACAGGATTCTAGACCAAAGCAAAGGCACATTGGCAGAAAAATCTGGGTCCCAGATCACGAGCAGGTCGACCAGCGTTGCAGTCTACTGCAGTGGTTAGGGGTATGGACAGACTGCGTAATCCCTGTTCTGCCACTTTCCAGATGTGTGAGCTCAACCTAATACCTAAACTGCTGACTTTCAACATTTTCAAAAGGAAGCTAATAAAAAACCTCTTTCTTAGGGTTGTTGTAAGGATTAAAAAATGATGATATAAGATGCCTACCTGGTACACAGTAAGCAATCATTAAATATTAGTTATTATTAGGAGGATTATTGGGACTTCGAGAAAGAACATAGTGAGAATTAAGTTCAGAGGTGGGATGAAGGAACATTCAGGCACACAGGTTAAATAAAGCCTCAGAAATAAGAAAATATGCTCAGGAAACCACTCACTGATTAGTTCTAACTGATGGTGGTCTTTCTTTTTTTTTATAACCTTATTTCCTTTTCTTGCCTTATTATATTGATTTGGACCTCAATTGATATAGTGTAGAGGGAAATGGGAGAGAAATGGCATTCTTGTCTTTCTTTAAATTTATTTTTTATCGAAGTATAGTTGATTTACAATGTTGTGTTAATTACTGCTGTACAGCAAAGTGACTCAGTTATACATATATACATTCTTTTTCATCTTCTTTTCCATTATGGTTTATCACAGGATATTGAATACTTTCTTGACTTTTAAAAAGCATGCTTTTATCTTTTCACCATTTAACTCTTAGCGAATTAGGAATAAATAGAAACCTCCTTAGTCTAATAAAGGGTGTTAACCGAAAACCACCAGTAAATCTCATACTTCCTGCTGAAGGATTCAGCAAGATGGCTGATTACAAGATCAATATATAAAAATTAATAACATTCCTGTGCATACATTAGGGCTTCCCTGGTGGCACAATGGTTAAGAATCCACCCGCCAATGCAGGAGACATGGGTTTGAGCCCTGGTCCGGGAAGATCCCACATGCCGCGGAGCAACTAAGCCCGTGTGCCACAACTACTGAACCTGTGCTCTAGAACCTGCAAGCCACAACTACTGAGCCCACGGGCTGCAACTACTGAAGCCCGTGCGCCTAGAGCCCATGCTGCGCAACAAGAGAAGCCACTGCAATGAGAAGCCTGCGCACCGCAACGAAGAATAGCCCCCACTCGCAGCAACTAGAGAAAGCCTGCGCACAACAACGAAGACCCAATGCAGCCAAAAATAAATTAATTAATTAATTTTAAAAAAAGAATCTAACAGAGCAGAAACTAAAGTTTAGAAAAAATGCATACATTAGAAAACAAGAATGATGGAAAATTAATGCCATTAATGCTATAAATTAGCTGCATCCTAGGAATTTTGATAAGTGATGTTTTCATTGTCATTCAGATATAAATATTTCATAATTTGCATTTTGCAATTTCTTCTTTGCCCCATAAATTTTTCAGAATTATGCATATTTTATTTCCAAAGATTTTCTTTAAAGCTTTCTACTTGCTTTAAATTTTTAACTTGATTACCCCATAAAAAGAAAATAAGGCCTGTAGGCTCTATTTCTTTGGTATTTGTTGGAGCATTTGCCTTATCAGATATGAAGACTTCCTCTTAAGTGATAGTCAGTAAAACAGGTAATACTAGACCAATGCTAAGTAAACTAACCGATGGTCCAGATCAGAGCCCAGAAACAAAGTCCCCCACAAATGGGAACACAGTATATGGCAGTGGTGCATTACAGATTAGGGGAAAGGATAACCTGTTTAGTAAATGGATCTGATTCCACTGGTTGCTTGTCCATTTCTTATTATTTTTTAGGAACTGGTTTAAACACACACACACACACACGCACACACACACATACACACACACACTTTTTCTTCCATATGGAATAAAATTAGACCTCCACCATAGTTCCCAAAAATATATTCTAGATGGATTAAAGTGCTAAAGGTAAAAAACAAAACTTTAAAAAATTTTGGAAGAAAATGTAGAAGATTCTATTTAAAACCTTGGCGGGTAGGAAAAGGTTGCTTAAACATAAAACAAAAAAGCACACACCATAAAGGAAAATATTGATAAATTCCATTACATAAAGATTTTTTAAATCTTCTATACAACAACAACTGCAACAAATAAATAAGGGGAAAATACAGACCAGGCAAGGAAAAGATATTTGGCATGCATAGAATTAATAAAAGGTTAATAACCTGAATATAAAAATCAGCTCCCACAAATAAATTGGAAAAGGGCAAACAACCCAATAGGAACATGGGTAAAAGATATAAATAAGTCACAGAAAATGAAATTTAAATGGTTAAAAATATAAGAAAAGATGCTCATACTTACAGGTAATCAGGAGAAGGTAAAATAAAAGAAAATGAGACACAGTTTGACGCCCATTAGATTGGTCAAATAATCCCAAGTGCTGGCAAGAGTGTGGAGCAGCAGGGCCACTTGTGTCCTCCTAATAAACATGTAAATTGGTTCAGCCCCTTCGGAGAACACTGGGAGTGTCTTGTGACAGAGAAGGAAGAGGTACATACCCTGTATCCCAGCAGTTCCACTTCTAAGTACAACCTAAAATATTCTAGCATATCTGCACACACACAAAACCTTGTGCAAGGAGGTTTTCTGCAATAGTGTTTGTAGTAAAGAAACAAAGGGAAATCACCTCAATGGCCATCGTGGAGGGACTGGTTAAATAAGCTATGGATAGTCACATGATGGACTGTTATACAATCATTTAGATGGAGGAACTAGATCTACATAAAGCAATTGTGTATAAAAGTTGAAAACACAATGTTGGTTGAAGAAAGCAAGGTACACTATACTATTTTTATAAATTTAAAACTCAAACGTTCATATTGTTTGTATTCTTAGATACCTGTCTGAAACAGAGCTATACAAAGGTGGACTGGCTAAGAATACACACCAGCTTCACAAGAGTTATTGAGGGATGAGGGAAGAAGGAAGGAGACAACACTTCAGTGCTCTCTGTAACATTTTGCTTCCTAAGAGTGATTTTGAAGCAAAAATGGCAACATTTTAATGGTTATCTAATTTGGGTGGCATATTCGTGGGTGTTTGTTATTGTTCTCTCTACTCTTCTGTGTGTTTTAAATATTGGAGTGCTGAAATTAAGTGGTGGGGTGGGGAAGGTAGGTTGGAGACAGATCAAGGGGGCCTTGGGTGTCAGAGTGAGAAGCTGGGCTTTATTTTTTAGGCAAAGAAGAACCACTGAAGGTTCTTGAGTAGGGGGTGTTGTGGCCAGAGTCAAATTTAAGGACGACTGATTTCGTGCATTTGATGGCTTTGAAAAGAGAGTTGCTGGACTCAGTTGTTATACATATTGACTAATATACAAGTTAGTAGTGGAAGGTGACAGGGGCCTGGATCAGGGAGGTTGATATGGAAATAGAAAGGAATGAGTGGATAGGTGGATGGGTAGGTTCATGGGTAGATGGGTGGATGAGTGGATGGGTGGATGGGTGAATGGGTGGGAAGGTGGTGGATAGGTGGGTGGATACATAGGTATTCACAAACAATGCAAATAAAGTAGAAGATCAGATCATAAAATGACAAGGAGGTTAGAGAGATATCTCAGGTCAGTTATTCAGCAGGAATAAGTGATCAATAATGTTTTGAATCCAACAGATAAGCCTGACAACATCCATATTCACCTTGGAGAGAATGTAGAGGGGGAGAAAACAGCTCAAAACTGAGGGGCTTCTGGTTTTTGTAGCTATTGGTTTTTCAGGAAGACGGATTTGTCACGCTTCTTAGGATACAGAGACTCTCACCATCCCCTGAGCCTATTGATGCTTATCTGTGAGAGATTTATGTCCCCCAACTCTTGCCAAAAAAATGAAAAAAATCAGGGACATAGGAAAGATTATTCCTGAGTATGTTCTGCTTTCACGGAGACTCAGCCCAACAGTCTACACTGTGTCCTTCTGCCTTGGCCTGGAAGCCAGGGGGTGGGGTCAGGACGTGGTCACAGAAAACAGGAGATTCTACAAAACGGAACTGGGTACTGTCTGTTGTCTGATACTGACAGTGACCTAAAGGAGAGCCTTTTAAATATCTGCATGCTTCTTATGGTAAGGCAGAGGAATATCCGTTTTATAATTATTTTGGAATGTTTGGGGAAAAAAATTCTAAAGGCACAGGGAGTCATAACTCTCCCAGCAACAGGGTGGAAGCAACAGAGTGGAATCGTTGAGAGAATCACATTTACTAGCTCTGTGATCTTGAGCAAATTACTCACCCTCCCTGAGCCTCTGTGTCCTAATCTTTAAAGTGGGTTACAGTGGGGTTATATCCCATAGGCTGATATTAGGCTTACGTAAGGTACTGTCAGTAAAGCAGTTGTCATTGGGCCTGGTACACGCTAAGAGATCAAAGAAACGATAGCTATTATTGTTGTTATTTTCTTTAATGATAAGTATTATTGGTAGTAATATCAATAGTACTAAGCATTACTATTAACGATAAGTATTATATGAATAATAATATTTAGTATTATTAGAAGAGATCCAGAAACTCCTAGCCTGACCGTATCAGGTCACTTGGCCATGCCATTCCAAGGTATCCTCAGACATTAAGCATTTCTGAAAATGAAGGCTTTCAGCACAAACAGGGTCCCCAGAGAGATGCTGGGAGGAATTAGGGGAGGAAGAGGGTGACAGACACGACATTAGGCTTTTTGCCTTAGCCTGCTGCTGGCCTCCTGGGAGGCACTAGTGGGGCCCACTTCTGCCGAGGACGTTTGATGAATGGTCGCAGGGCCTCCTGTTTCCTTGCTGCCCGATATCCCAGCCCTGGTGTTCCAGCTCCTTGTGAAAACAAATAGATGACAACATTTGGAGTTGCAGCCACAGGAGACAGAAGTTAGTTTGGGAAGGGGAGGAAAGAAGGGAGGTGTCCAGGAGCAGGGAAAGGAAGAAGGTGGGGGGAGGGGGAAGAGTAACAAGTGTCTTGGTGGAAGGTGGGCGGAGTGTAGGCTAAGGATGATGTTAGGAGGCAAGGGGTAAGGACGTGCCAGAGCGCTGGCAGCCCAGTTACTGGCAAGTTAGGACACGGCCCGGAGAATGGCAGCCAGTTAGCTGTCCAAGTGGCTGTGTTCAGGGATAAATTGACCTTCCAGGACAGAGTTGGAGAAGCCCCATCCCTCCAAGACACGCCCCTCAAGCCTTTGCTTTGGAAATAAAAATGCAGTCTCTTTGGGAGATGGCCAGTGCTTACATATATCATTTATTTAAATGGGGAACATCTGTGGGTCTCCAGTTTTGTTATTTGATGAGAGAATAAGCTGAAGCAGTGGATTAGCACTAAAAGAGACAGAGTTTTTGTTTTTACTTTGTTTGTATATTTGTTTCCCATTATTTCCTTCGAACCTCAGAACTAGGAAAACCAGGGAATGTTCCCAAAGGGGGAAAACTGGACATGAGAACATCAAGCAAAGAGAAAAGGAAGACAGGTGTTGCTGACTCAACGCCTGATGCGATGAAAGAGGGGACGGTTGGAGTTGAGGAAGGTTCCACCTTACTCTCTGCCTTAAAGTTTTCTAAGGGTTGTTTCGAATGGTCTCCTCTGGAGAAGTGAGAGGGAGTCTTGTCATTGAAACCCAGAATTTTAATGTTTTCTAGATGTGCAGAATGACCAGCTCCACATTTGAGTTAGCCTGAGGGAGACAGAAACATACCCTTTGCAAAGAGAACTTTTCAAATACAGCTCATGAAGTCCTAGGATTTGTAGTGACAGTTCTGAGGGTTTCCCCTTAATAGCGAGATCAGCCCTGCGTTGAAAAGCAAATTCAGCCATCCACAGCAGGACTTTTGGTGAAGACATTGATTTCACTCAGGAACACTGTGTCAAAAAATTTTTGTCATCTGGTGCCATCTTGACGTGAACGTACAGGATTTGGTTTTGTCTTGTGTTTTGCGGAAAAGCGAGAGTCAAAGCTGGCCCCCTTTTACCCTCTCCATTCGCTGGCTCTGCGTATTGGTTAGCTCACGCACAGGTAGCATGGAGTTCCTTTTGTGCGCAAGTCTTCGTGAACAGCACTCTGCGAAGCCAGAGTCCCAGCCTTTAAGGGGCTTATGCTCTCTCTAGTCGGTTGAAAATTGGACCTTTTGCAGAAACTGTTTGAAAGCTGGTGCTTGGTAGAGGGTTTTCAGAAGGCTGTCTCACCCTGTGGTTATTTTGGTGTCTTCATGCTAAAATAAGCAGAGTGCATCAGTATTGTGTCACATGAGCAAAGGTGGAAATTCACGGGATTCTGTAAGCTGGAAAAGTCCAGAGGTAAGTCTTAGCATCACTAGGTCAGGACAGAAATGCTGTTGTCGAGGCCCTGACTCTCCTTGTGGTGGGTAGCTCGAGACCCCTGATGTCCTTGCTTGGTGACCCCAGAGGAGAGATGATCTGAGAGTATGGTTCTTAGAAAGCTGCAGGGAAAATTCTTGTTGGCTCAGCCTGGAATACATTTCCATCTCTGACCCAGTCACTAGACACAGGGCACCAGAGCACTCTGGTCAGGCTGGGTCCCATGCTGGATGGACCATCTGGTGTGATCAGACAAGCAGGGGTGAGTGCCACCTGTATCTCATCTTTTGTTATCAGAACAAGGAAGAAGGGAGAAGCCAGAGATGGCCATCATGGCCGATTTAGTCCTAGCAGGGCAGGTGGGCCAAGAAGGACCAGGCCAAGGAGAACTCTACTGCCTGCAAGTGAGGGTGAGGCCCAAGGATGCAGATTTTTGCGCAAGTGGTGAGAAAGCACATCGGATGGGCTGGTGGCGTCCAGAGGGTATGCCGTTCTTTGCAGCCTGGACTTGTGGCCTGGACTCATCTCTGTGACAGCATTGCAGTGGCTTCTCTTCACCTGTGTGCCTGTATCTCGTCTTGGCCCTGGGGAAACAGGCCACAGAAGGTCCTTATGAGTGCCGGCTTTGGGGTTAGAGCAACCAAAAGTTGAATCCTGGCTCTGCCACTTCCTAGCTGTACAGTGTGGGGCAAGTTGCTTAACCCTTATGAGCCACCAGCCCTCGTCTGCCAGGCGGGCATAATAATAGTACCTGCCTTAAAGGTTTCCATTAGATAATATATGGAGGTGACTTTGGACAGTGTTTACCTATGGAATGTGCTCCAGAAATGCTGGCTGCAGCTGATGGAGCAGGGACCTCTCAGGAGCAGGTCTCACTCAGCTTTGTGTCATTAGTGCCTCGTGGAGGCTCGTATGTAGTAGGCCATTCAAATAAATGCTGGTGTAAATCAAATAAAGGCCAGGTGAGGAACTGGCCACAGAGCTACAGGAAGAGGTAGTGCAGACAGGAGGATGGGTTCAGGGGCGTGGGGTTCTATGCAGACAGTGGGGTCTGGGTCCACGGGAGAGTCAGGAGGTTCAGCCTCAGGAACCAGACTCTTCGGTGACTCTCAAAGGTTGGCATGTGAGAAGGGCTCTTGTAGAAAGATCCTCTCACACGTCTGGATTTGGCAGGTCTGGGATGGCTGCCTTGATGAGCACCAGGGGATACAGACGGCTGCCCCCAGTGAGACCCCACTGGTTTCTGGGTCATAAACTCAAAGGGATGGGTGAAGGGAGATGCTGTGGCCAACTGGAGAGCACAACCCCATCCGAAGGGGCCGCTGTGCTCCAAGTCGGGGCTCAGCCTCGCTGGATCTTCTAGTTTTTCAAGAGAAGCTGAAAATCTGGACTTGTAAGGGCAATTTCCTGATTTTTAAATGCTGGAAAGAGTCAGATTTTCTGAAAACACTGAATGGCCAAATAAAACGCATCTGTAGCCCAGAGAAGCTGCCACTTGGAGCCCTAAGTCTAGGGCAGCGGTTCCACCCAGGACGATTTTGTCCCCTAGGGAACATTTGGCAATGTTTGGAGATCATTTTTGTTGTCACAGCTTGCGGTGGGGTAGGGGATGCTCCTGGCATCTAGAGGTGATAGGCCAGGAATGCTGCTAAGCGTCTCGTAATGCCCAGGACCGCCCCCACCCCCATCCGAGTGACCTGGTCCTCAGGGGAGTTTAACTGTCCTTAGCCGTGGGCAAAAAAAGAAGCAGGGCCGGGGCCACCTGCCACCCAATTTTACAGATTTTTGGGTTAGAGAGACAGGGCTTTGTCCTTCCAACCCCGAAGTACCAGGGCTGAACCCTCCTTGGCCCAGTGTAATCATATTCTACAGTCTGCACACTTCCTGTCCTTGAAGGAAGCAACCCACCACCCCAACCTCTGTAGGCATGAAAGCCATGCGAGAAATGCAGACAGAGTGCGAATACACTGCCGCTGGGGTCCCCAAGGGCTGGGTGTGGTGTCTGCTGGGGATGATCAGGGTTTTAGCCTCCCCTTCATGATGGAATGTTTGGTTTGGGTTCAGTAGTTTCTGGAACTGTAGTGAGACTCTTTCCCTTCCCAACAAAACCCAACCATAAAAAATAAAATGCCTTTAGTCCTTTGCAGTTCTATTGGCTGAGCACTCACTGTGGCCAGCCCTGCCCAGGCTTGGTGCTGAGGGGGAGAGAGCAGAGACTCAGGCAGGTTCCCTCTGGTGACTTGCAGCGCCTCCATCCAGTCCACCCTCTTCCACCCGTAGCTTCATCTTCCTGAAGAAGCACAGTCTGCCGTCAGACGCTGCTGCTCAAACACCTTCAGAGGCTCCCAGGTGCGCTCTGACTGAAGCCTGCACTCTGCTAGCCTCCGTGATCTGGCCCAACCTGCCTTCCAAGCGTATCTTCTGCTCTTCTGTTGCTGTGCTTCTCTCTTAGCAAACCACATTTTCCCCTATTCCCGGCCTCCGTGCCTTTGCTCAGGCTGTGCCTCCTGTCTAGAATGCCGTCTCTGGCCATCCGTGCAAGGTCAGGTGGCTCCAGTGGTGGTCCCTCCAGCCTCTTCATCCCTGCTTCCCACATCGCCTCCTCTTTCACTCTTTTGCAGCCTTTTCTGCCTCATGCCTTAGAATTATTTGGTTCTTGACCCTTGATCCCACCAAACTGGGAAGAGTTAATAAAAAATTCAACTTTGAATTCCCTTTTCTGGGCAACTTCCTAGCCTTGCCCCTGGCATCCAGTGGGTATTGATTCAGCCTGTACCACTGTTTCCCAAGCTCTTTGCCTGTGCCTGGTATGATACCAGTGCTGTCATGTGCGTCATCTTTTTTCATCCTTACAGGGACTTCATGACACTTGTGACATCATCCCACTTTTACAGATAAGGAAACTAAGTCTTAGAGGAACTGTCACTGGATTCATTCATAGGTTCACTCAACAAACATACTTAATGAACACCCACTATGCGACAGGCTCTACGGCTTGCCGGGAAGAGTGGGGAGGTGAGACATTGCAGATTGGGTACCTGGGAAGCTGACTCTGAGGCCTGAATTTAACATCTTAGCAGAATGATTAGGGAGTGTATTTGGGATCCACCCCCTAGGGAGGGCGGGGGAGGAAGCTGAGTGAAGCTAAGCTATAGTGCAGGCAGGCTTACTTAAGGTCTTAGCCAGCCCTACGGGGAGTTCTAAAGAGAGCACAACCCTTTAGAGCTGTCCAGGTTGAGACAGGAGAGACCAGCCTCTATGCCCCACATAGATCCATCTTTGGATGAGGTGTCGGTCTTTGGAGGGCTTGTCACCACATCCTCTGATGCCATCCCTGAAGCTTTCTCTTGGCTGGGGGCTGTCTGCTGCCAGCCGTCCCAGCAGCTGGGGGATATGAGCATCTACCACCAGACAGAAAGTCTCTTTGCCCTCATGGGGTTTACCTTCAAGTGGGGGAAACAAATGACAAATGAATAAACAAGTAAACAAGCAAGATCACTGCACTTCCCTTTATAAATGCAAAGAAGGACAGTAACGGGCACTCATTTTACAGGCGCGGAAGCGAAGATGCTGAGAGGTAAAATGGTTTAAAGTCCTGTCTCCAATCCCGGTCTCTGTGGCTCTGAAATTCAGCCCTCTCCACCCCATAACCAGACCTCTGCCAGTTGTATGGAGCCTTGAAAGTCAAGCTAAAGAGCTGGGTCTTGATCCCATAGGCACTGAGGCAGCCTTAGAGGGACACAGTAAAATGCATTTCTAGGAAATGACATTGGAATGGGCATGCAGAATCAGGAACCAGAGTCAGGACTTCGTTGAGGGGCGGCTTCACGAATCTGGGTCCTGCAATGATGACATTGCTTGCTCTGGGACTGGTGATGAGAAATGCATCCATTAGGTTGCTTTGGGCTGCCAATGGCAGGAAACCCAGCTTTAAGTAGCTTAACTAGTAAATCCACAGAAGTAGAAGTTCACCGGGAGGCAGGCTGTGGGTTCAGTTCAACCAGTTTCTCTGGAGGTCATTAGCAGCTAGGTTTCTTGTTCTGCCACCCAAGGCGGCTTCCTCTCCTGGTCCTAAGAGGCCTGGTGGGAGCCACTGGGGCTCCATGCTTTTTTGCTAGCACTCAGTAGGAAAGCTGAAATTCCCCTCAACCTTCTAAGTCCTCTTCCATGCAGTTGTCAAATACTCACCCCCAGACTAACAACACATACAGAATCTACCATCTTGAGTCGGGATGGGGGTCAGCGATGTCCTGGAAAGAATTTGGCTGGAGGGATGAAAGCAGGGCCAAATTCACGTCTCTGTTAGGAAGCAGGAAGGGCAAGAATGGATAGTGGGGAGGGAACGGGTATAGCCTGCTGCAGAAAACAAAGGACTGGGTGGTTCGAAGGCAGGATGCACTGACAGGTTGGATTGAGGACGGGGGATTTTTTAAAAAGTGTCAAAAATAGCTCCAAATTTCCAGTTGCCATGTCTGGGAAGATATTATCCCATTGACTGAACTTGAGGAGATGGAGGAAAAGTCACAACTTTGTTTTGGATAATTTGAATTTGATGTGATGAGGCGCCATCCAAACTGTACTGTTTTGCAACAGCTGAAGATATGGGTCTTTGAGGTCATGCAGGATGGAGCCCGAGAAGTGGGAGCTGAAGTCAGCAGTGCGTGGGGAGCCGGCTGGGGCTGAGCTGAGAAGGCTGGACTCTTCCGAGCAGAGCTGCTTCTAGAAATTTTTCTGACAGGGGTCCCTGCCCACGTGCATGGTGACAGAGTACAGTGATGTTCACTGTCTCATTGTTTGGAATATTAAGAGACTGGAGACAACCTGCTAGTTAATTAGTTACGATACATCTGGTGTATGGAACCCCGAGCAGCTATTAGAAAAAGAGGATGCAAGAGCTACGTGTCCTGTCAAGGAACAATCTCTCAGTTATATTGTTAGGTGGAAAAAAGCAAGAAACAAAGGCTTGTATAGAATACTTTCATTTGTGTTAAAAAAAAACCAGACACTATCCAATTGTATGCATGTATATTCATCGACTGTTTCTGGAAGGTATCAGAAGAAACTTAATAGCACTTGCCTCTGGGTGGGGTTCTGGGAGCCCAGGACACTTACTTTTCACTTTTTACCTTGCTGACTGTTAGAGTTCCTTTAACCGTGTGCATTTATTACCTATCAAAAAAGTTGGATCATAAAAACAAATACGTGAGAAACTGAATCTTGGGTGTCAGAGATGTTGGCCAGACCGAGGACCAAGAGGAGGCCATTGGAGGGTGTCAGAGAGTCTGAGGCAAATGTCAGGGGGAGGGGCCACAGGTGAGGCTGAGGTACCGGCTGAGACTCAGGGAGAATGGAAGGAGATGGGGACAGCTCCTTGGGCTCATCGAGCACCTCTGTAGATGCCCAGGATGCTACCGAAGATTCTCCCGGAGCTCTGCACAGAAAGTTCTGCCGAGACTCTACTGTGCTTTTGGATTGGGTCTCCTTGCTTTAGTCGCCAGAGCTGGAGGGAGGTCTAAACAGATCTCTGCAATTGCCCTGGAGTCCTTGCTATCTCTTAGGAGATCTAAGAGATCTCCTGTAGGGACTGCCTTCACATGGGTGATTCTTGGCCATCCAGGGCCAGAAGCTGAGAGGAAGGCAGTGGGCCAGGTGAAGAGCCTGGGAAGGCATCATGTCTGATACTGAGCCTTCCTCAGCGACCTCGGAGTCCGGGGGCTCTGACCTGTGAAGGAGCCAGAGGAAGGCCAGTCAGCCGCTGGCCATGCTTGAGGCTGAGGGAGCTGAGAGAGAGGACAGGATGACTCAGCTGTCAGGGGCCAAGAGCAGGGCTTCCATTGTCAATACAGAAGTTTCATATGATGGCCTGGGCAAACAGGGAGAGCATTTCCCCTCCCCCTAATAATAATAATAACACAGTCATCCCTCAATATGGGGGGGGATTGGCTCCAGGACCCGCCCCCCCCACGTGATACCAAAATCCAACAATGCTCAAAGTCCCTTGTATAAAATGGCATAGTATTTGCATATAATTATGCACATTCTCCCATATACTTTAAATCATCTCTAGACTACTTATAATACCTAATACAGTGTAAACACTATGTTAATAGTTACAAATACACTGTAAATGCTATATGTAAATAGTTGGCAGTAGAGTACAAGACAAATTCAAGTTTTGCTTTTTGGAACTCTCTGGAATTTTTTTTCAAATATTTTCTATCTGCAGTTGGTTGAATCCTTGGATGCAGAACACATGGATATGGAGGGATGACTGTAATAATAATAATATGCAAAATAACAGAATCCTGGAATCTTCAGGCTGGAGGGAACCTGGAGATAATTTGTCCGTTGTTTTCTGACTCATGTCCCTCAATATACTAAATATGTATGTCACTTCATTGTTTGGATTGAGGTCAGCTAAACTTGCACCCTACAGCCCCAAAATCCATGCACGTGAGGGCATGAAAGCCTCTGAAAAGTTCTGCAGTAAGAAGACCCGCCTCATTTTGTTCAAGGAGCTTTCTAAAGTTTTTTATTTTATAGATGTGAGAACTTAGGTTCCAAGGCCATGTGACTACTCGGCAGCGCAGCCAGGCAAGAACGCCGACCCCCTGCCTCAAGCGCCAGTGGGCTGTCTGTTTACCTGAGCTGCTCACTGAATTGAGAGGCTAGATCATTATTTCTCATACTGGGTTCTTTGGAACCCCAGTCTCATGAGATGTTAGTGAGTATTGAGCTAGGGACACACACTCTAGTCACATCAGCTGAAGACACCCAGAATTACAGAAAGCTGAACAGGTTGATTGGCTGTGGGGCTTCTCAGAATCTTTAATATGGTGTCTCTGTGAAACATCAAGGTAAGGAGGGGATGTGTAGGGTTCCCCAACTTATATGGCCCAGGAATTCCTGTTTTAAGGAGCCACTCTCTGTGGATTTGTTCTGTGGATGTGAGTTGAGGTATTCAGGTCTGGGTCGATGAAGTTTATGTCATTTTCTGTACCCCTTTCCACCCCACCCCAAGCATTACTGCCCTTTCTGTGTTGAAGAGGAAATTGGTCAGTGCAGCCAGCTCCCTTCTGCCCTTCTGACGCTTGTTCTTCCATATTCCAGAGCAAGGAGATCGGCCTGCAGATGCATGAGGAGCTCCTGAAGGTCACCAATGAGCTCTACACGGTGAGTCTCGCTCAGGCTCCGCTGCTGTTTGGGATTGGGCCCCCTTTCTTCTGCACCCAGCACAGGGGGGTGGCTGACCAGAGATCTGGGGTGACCCTGGGCCTTTTTGCTGTGTCTTTTGCCTGAGTGACAGTGGGTCATCACGATGGGATGTAATGACTCACAGCCCCAGCTTCTGATTCAGTACATTTGGGGAGGGGCCCCGGGTATGTTTAATTTGTAAAAGTTCACAGAGATCCAGATTACCTGCCAGCTGTGGGAATGTATGACCTCCCAAACCTGAAGACGCAAAGCTGGAGTGGAGAGAGCGCGGGTCAGGTAGGACAGGCTGAAGCTGAGGCCCGCTCCTTACTGACTGTGGGACCTCAGGCGGGCAGGTAGCTCATCTGGGTCTCAGTATTCTCATCTGCAAAATGGAGCACTCTTCTGAGGGTCACGTGAGGGGCAGAGGGTAGGGGTTGGGGGGTGGATGAGCATGCCTCACCATCTCAGGGGAATAGTTTCAGAACATCACAATTTGGCCCAGAACTGACCTTGTTCCCTGCTTAGAGGCAAGATCTAACTGGGTTTGGGATGGGTGTTAGAATCTGAGAAAGTGAGTGGATGGGGAACACAAGCACAGTGGTTATAGTGAGGGAAGTTACAGCCTGTGCTTTGAGGAGCCATGGGCTTCCGTGGGGAGGAGTGAGGAGAGGCCCAGTGACAGCCTGGGGGAGCAGGGTGGGGAGGCCCAGCAGACAGAACTACAGGCCCACCATTCCTAAGGCAATCAGGCCAGAGAAAAACTGTTATGTTTTAAGTATGTGGAGATTCCTCATAAAGCTTCTCATTAAAAGGGGAGGATTCTGCTGCTAAAATTATATTTGAAAAGCTCTGGTATGAGGGGAAGAAGAGCAGGTTGTAAGAGGCCCCTCTCTTTGGTATTGTTATCTTTCTAAGTCCATGTTCTGTGCAACCAGCAGGTGGTAGACCTCTCAGGGGCCAAGAACCTTTGCCCAAGAGCCTGTACTTCAGGTTGGAAGTCCTGCCTCAGACTCCAACCAGCTATGGGACTTTGGGCCAGGCATTCGATCTTCTGGGCCTCAGTCTCCCAATCAGTAAAATGGGGGTGAGAGTTCCTAGAGATTAGTCTATAAAAGTTGAAACACACATTTCTGTGATTCCAAGTTAAGGAGAAAAACTCGCACCCTGACAGTTTTTTAATGGATCGTTGCTTGGGGTAAAGGAAGCACTGCTGCTGGAGAAAACATATGACTTTGAGTCAGATTGGACTGTGGGGAAATCACCTTGTGGTTTACAGCACAGACTCTGGAGCTGGAGACCTGGATTCAAATACAGTTTATAAATAGAAATAATAATACCTGCTTTTTACACCCCCTTGTGAGAATTAAAGGGGATCAGATATGTAAGCATGACCAGGACAAAGAGAACCAAGAGGCGCAGCGTATCAGAGGTTCCCATGGTCCCTTCACCACTGCTATCTCCACCTCCCTGGCGAGTGTGAAGTGGACTGTCTGTTCCCACTTTAGCACCCGGTGGAGAAGCCGGGTGGTAAAGGGGCAAGGCCGGGAACCAGATGAGATGTTTCTCCTCAGAATTCTGCAGAGGGTTTGTTCCCCTGTTGAGGACCTTTTCATGTTTCTCAGGCACTTCACCTCCACAGTGTTCCAGCAACTGGGTCCACATCCAGGACCCCAGCCACTCCCACCCAGATCTCTAAGCTTTCCTCTGGGCTCCAGCTGGGCTCCCCTCCTGGGTGCTCTCTGTTCACCCCAGATTTCTCCCCTCTTGGCTCCTTTACCCCTGTAGATTCCCCGGCCTATAGCCACCCTCTTTCTTCCTCTGCTTGTTTGAGTCATACTCAGTTTTCAAACCCAGACCAAACTCCACTACCTTGAGCAAGCCGTCACCGCTGGGCCTCAAATTCCTTTGGCAGTTTAAAAAAACCCCTTATGTTATCTTGAATGTCTCCACCCTGTCTCTTCCGTTGGCACGTACACTCCCTGGAGTCAGATCTTGGTGAGAAGCACTGCGCTTAGGGCCCAAGGCCTCAGTTTGAACCCAGCTGTTTTGTCTTGGGCGAGTCACTTCAACTCTCAGTGAAATGTGGGCTGGAAATAGAAGCTTTCTCCAGTTTGTAGGCTGGATAGGGCAGGAGGGTCAGGGAGCAGGAGGATGACACTGGTGCCCACACACGGGTGTCCCTGCTGGCCATGGGGCAGGGTGGCTGGACAGAAGTGACACTGGCCTTAGACACACAGGCCAGGCAGGCAGGCTGGTCCCTGCTTGCCATCTCCCAGCAGCCTGGCAATGGCCTTGGAGCTGGTGGGGAAGGAAGGGCCAGCCCCTCCCCACTGTCTCCTTTTGCCATGTGCTGCAGAAAAGTGAGAACACGGTGGGGCCAACAGCACCCCCTGCCCCCCACCAGGTCATTCGCTGCCTGCACTGAGTTTTCAGTAGTTGCCCAGAAATTCATTTAAATTCAGATATTTGGGGCTGCCTTCTGTGGACTTAGCACCACAGGAGACATAGCAGCCGGCCGTGAACATTTCAAGAGTTGGTATTTGAAGTGTCTTGTACATCCTTGGTGTTCCCAGGGTACTTGTTGAAGGAGAGAGGGAAGGATCTATGAATAAGTGAAAGAAACTGGTTTTGCCTGCAAGGAGTTTAGAATCTGTGCAGGGAAATGAGAGTAAACTTGTGAACTGGTGATATCACCGCCTAAGACAGAGCCTAGCGTGTGCTGGATACCTGGACTCGGAGGGAGGGCACCTAGACTGTGAGCCTGGGGAAGCTGAGCCAGGTTCTCTACAGCTGTCCCAGTAGGGCAGTGCTGGCACACAGTAGGCAATCAATACATATTCACTGAGCGAAGAAATGAGGGGTAGAGTTTGTGCATGTGTGAGAGATTGACTGAGGGTTCAGAAAAGGGCTGGGGCTACTGTGATCAAAGGTGAGTTCTGGGCCTGGTGCCTTTGGATGGGTAGGAATTAACAAAGCACAGGGGGACAGAGGAAGAGAAAGGGAATTCTGAGCAGGAGAGACAACACAGGATCATGGCAGAGCAAACCGATTACAGAGGGAGGTGGGTTTGAATTCCTGCTGCACCACCTCCCAGCTTGGCCAAGTCAAATATCGTCTTTGGACCTCAAAACAAGTATAATAATAACAACCATGGCCAGAATGTATCTCACACTGTATTAGATACTTTATACACATTATTTAATTGACACACATTTTACAGATAAAGAAACTGAGGCACAAAGAAGTAAAGCCTGGCTTAAGGCCTTTGTATCAGTTATCAACTGCTGCATAACAACTTCTGTCAAAACTCAGTGGCTGAAAACGACAAGCATTTTATTCACTCGAGATTCTGTGTGTTGGTGATTTGGGCTGGGTTCAACTGGGGCCACTGATGTGGCTACAGTTTCCTGGCCATTGAAAAAAAGAGCCCCAAATGGGAAAACCCCAGTGCGGTTTCAAGCCTTTGTTTGTGTCACATTTGCTAATATCTCATTCCCCAAATCAAGTCACACAGCCAAGCCCAGAGCTGTGGGATGGAGAAGTAAACTGCTTGCGAAGTGACGATGCAAAGGGGCATCCCTGAGGCCATCGGGCAACTACTGTGGCCGTCTTTGCAAACAGTCCACCACAGCACCCAGTTGCTGAGGACGCTCTGGACCCCAATGCCACGCTTCGTTACTAGAGATTTGCTTTGAGCACTTTCTGGTTACCGTGCCTTGTTATGCAAGCCTTTAGATGCTCCCTCCTCCCCCAGCCCCGGAGTCATGACCACAGGGACTAAAGAGGAAATGATGTAGAGAAAGGACTGTCCAGTAAGCCCCACGTTTTTTCTCTCAATGTTTTTTAGAGGAGGTGGTACTGGGCATAATGATGATAGAGATGAATGCTTACTGCCACCTGTCTCCTACTTTAGGGAAAAGGCTTGTCTCCACCTGGGACCAGGAAGGACACAGAGAAGACGGCAGGGCTGGGCATTTTGTAGGTTCATTTGTTCGTTGGTTCATCCGTTCATTCACTCAACAAGGTTTCCCTCTGCCCAGTCCTCATCACCTTGAGGTGCCTTCCTTTCTAAAACATGCCAGTGCTTACACACACACGCACACACACACACACACACACACACCCCCCACACACACCCCACACACCCCCACACACACCCCCACACACACCCCACACACGTCACACCTCACGTATTTTTCCCTAGACTCCCATCAGCCTGACACAATATATAGCTCTTGATCATCGTGTATTGACCTGAGAGGAAAGAAGGGCAGAGGGTGAGAATGTGGGCCAGTGTGCCAGTCTTTGCTCCAGAAGAAGCAAAACCAAAACAAAACAATAACAAAGCACTCTGTTTTCATTGTTCAGCTAAAACTACGTTCAGATTTTCAATATAGTTCTAGATCATGAAATGCACCTGTTGTGCTTTGCACTGGCAAACATTGTAGCATCTGCCACCGGGCCCCTCCTGCTGGGCTCAGTAGCCCTGCTCCAGGCTCTCCCAGGCAGGGCTGCTGGGCCTGTCTTCCAAGCCCAGCACTGCTAGTGGGGCCCCTGAGACTTGGTTCAGGGTGACGTGGAGGGGGCCTGAGGAGCATCCACACCAACTGCTGCTGGTGACAGGTAGACGCCAATTGGAGTAATGAATGGGCTCTACCTTTTACCTACTCCAGCTTTGACTTGATTGTGCGCTGGGCTCAGGGGTATGAAATCAACTCTGGGCCCCCAGGCAAATTTTTGCTAAGGTGTCTCCCTCTTGATGACCACTCTCAGGGATGCAGTGGTGGAGAGAGCCTGAGATGGGACCCAGCAGCATGGGTTCTGGCCCCAGCTCCCTCCCAGGCTCACTGTGTGTCTTCCTGGACTGACATCTGTCATCACTGAGGTATAAACACTGAGGTTTCATCATGTCACTGGGCCCTATGCCATTTACTTAATAATTTTCTTTAAATTGACTCCTTTGTAAAAAAAAACCCTCTCCCGGTCATAATTAATTCATGGGTAAGCAGCCTTGTGTACTGGAAATAGCACAGGTTTCAGAGCCAGATGGACCTGGGTTCAAGGCGCTGTCACTTGTTAAACACGCTGAGCCTCAGCTCCCTAGAATATGGGAGTGTCACCACCTCATCTCTCTGGATTCTAAGAGTGAGTGGCATAGAGTATAGCACAGTGCCTGGTGAACGCCAGTGTTAAATCATTGTGTGTTTTATGAAAGGGTGAAGCATAAATATTTTTCATTTATGCTTCTAAATCTTTCCTCTCTCCTCTCCCCTACAATGCCACTAGGCCAGCCCGAGCTCTGAGAATATTTTGCCTAAAAAAGTTCAGCCACCTCCTGATCGCTCTCCTATCCTCCAGGCTTGCCGTCTATTACACATGTTACATACTCGAGCCAGTATTTTTCCTTTTTAAAAAATTGTTGAATATTTAAAGTTAGAAATAGGTAATGCATGCATTTTGTAAAAAACCCGATAAACAGTACAAAAAGATACATAGTGAGAAGTATGTCTCCTGCTGCCCACCTCTCCCCCTCCTCCCATACAAGCCTGGTTACTAGTTTCTAGTTCAGCTGGTGGCTCCTTGCGGAGATATTTAATTCATCACTAAGCATACATGGACACACATATCCCGCACAAGTGGCAACAACTGGGCCTACTGTTCTGCATCTTGCTTTTGCGGTTATGTTTTGGAGATTGTTTCATATCACTAATAATTAGAGCCTCCACTTTTATATGGTGATTATCACGTGCTGGGCACTGGTCTAAATGCCCAGTGTCTTAATTCGTTTCATCCTCTGTTCACTTTTGAGGTAGGTGGTAGTATTACCACCCCATTTTAGAGATGAGGGGTGCGAGGCACAGAGAGACTGGGTAGCCAGCCCAAGGTCACCCAGCGGGGGAGTGGCGGAGCCTGCTCCAAGTCTACTCCCAAAAGCTACTTACATAAATACATTCAACTAGTTATATAAACATACACATATAAATTACTTTATATATATATATATATTTTGGAAGGAAATGATACTTCACATTAGCAAATGAAAAACAACTTGGTATAAATAGAAAGGTTCCATAAGCTAAATGAAGAAAAAACAGGGTTAATTCTTGCCAGTGCCTTCAAAGCAAGCATTAGACATGAGAGCACCAAACTGAGTTTTTCCTCCCGATACACTCAGAAGGATTCCAAGAGAACTGAAAAGGCGTAACACCTGAAATCACCTCAGTAACACAAGCGGTTCCCGTCACACACTTTGGGAAACACTGACGCAGTGCCAGTTAGCTGGGCTCTGGTCCTCGATTTCCCCATCTGCGGCATGAAGGCACGAATCTAGAGGAACTCTGAGGCTCCTCTCAGGCTTGTATCTTCCTGCCACGCCGCCCAGGGAGGGAGACGAGGGCGCGTCTCTGACTCAGGGCAAGGCAGGCCCTGCTGGACTGTCACAGCTGCTGGCCAGGGCGTATGCCCAGTGTCATCTAGGAATGGTGGTGGTCCTAAGAAGAATGGGGGGAACAAGCTTTCCTTCTAGACAACCTCCTTCCCCGCCTCAGCTCTCCTGCGTGGACATTCCTTCACTCACTCAGCAGACGTTTACTGATCATCATTGTGTCGAGAGCATGGGATGTGGCTACGCCATGTGACAAGTGTCAGTGGGGATGTGGACACGGTGTGAATGGAGAAGAGATGGCATTGGATTTGGAGCTGAATGACAGTGGAGTTTCCCAGGTGGAGAGCAAGGCAGAGAAGCAGGAAGCCGGGTACGGGGAGCAGCCCCTGTTCAGCCGGTCAGTGTTTGTGAGTCAGGCACTAAGTGTGGCCAGTCGAGACCAGGATTGATCCTGGGTAGTGGGGAAGCTAGCGGGGAAGGAAGTCTGCCTTTTGGGACTCATTCAGTAGCAAGAGACGGAAAGCCAGGAAAACCTGACATATCTAAAAATGGCAATTTATTGAATCTCGGAGGCTGACACACTTGTTTCATTGTCTGTCTCCCCAGTAGAGTGAATAATCTGAGGGCAGAGGCCCTATCTGCCTTCCACGCAGTACTGTTGGCAGCACCTGGTATATCATACCTGCATGTAATAAGCTGTTCAATAAATATTTAATGATTGAAGGTGTAGCCACTCCGCCCACCAATACACTCACCAGATCAGAGGCAGCAGAACTGCGTCTCCTCCATTTTATCCTATTCCCTCCCTCACTTTTCCTTCTTCCTTCTTCCTTCTGTCTTCCTTCCCCCTCCTTTCCTTTCCCTCCCTCCCTTCCCTCCATCCTCCCCTCCCTTATTTGGTGTTGTTTTCCTCTGCAGGAGGCTTCTCCCCTGTGGTGACAAAGTTGGCCCAAGTCCATCCCTCTTCCCCACCCTCCCAAGCTCACTTTCTATCAGCTCAGCGCCCCCTAGTGGAAAGTGAACACTCCCTTCCTGGTGTTTCCAGCGGAAGCCCAGGGCTGTCTCTAATTGGCCTGCGTGGGGTCCCATCGCTGTGGCCAGATTAACATCATGCATACTGATAGGTCAGGCCTGGGTCTGCTGCCCTGTACCCAGGGATTGGGGGGTAGTGTCAGTTTCCCATGAACCACATGGAATGAGAATGGTGGAGCGGAATTTGGGGGATTTCCTCAAAGAAAATCAGGAAGATGTTCCAGAAGGAGGGGGACTGGATGATCCTACGCAGAGAGCAACAACAGATGTCTGCTGAGGGGGAGGAGCTCAGGAAGGAGGAGAAAGTGGCTCCATTGGCTGGTTTGCAAACAAACACCTGATGTTCTACCTGTAAGCTGTTCCTCAAACCTGTTTGGCTCCTGCTTCTAATGGGCTTAATGCTGACACTGCTTCCTTTGTCTGGAATAATCCATCCCCACCCCAGTCCCTGTTCACCTAGCTAATAGCTACTCTTCCTTCAAGGTTCAGTTTAGATATCACTTCCTCAGGAAGCCTTCCTTTAGCACCCTGTACCCCCCTCATCCGTGCACTTATCACACCCTGTGATAATCACTTGCATAACTGTCTGTGTCCCTACTAAGGTGTGTATTCTGTGAGGGCAGAGACCATATCTGCCTTCTACATTGTAGTGTTTCCTATAATGGCACCGAGTGCAGTAACTAGCACATAATGAACTGTTCAATAAATATTAAATGATTGAAGGTGTAGCTGTTGCCCTACCCCCAAATATATTCAGCAGAGCAAAGGCAATAGAATCTACCTCCCCTGTTTTATCCTCCCTCCATCCCATCCATCCACCCACCCACCCACTTATCTATCCATCCATCCACCCACCCATTTATCCAGCCAGCCAGTCAGCTGTCGTCCACTCATTCATGCAAATATATATTGCTACTTGCTGGGTGCCAGTCTCTGCCCTAATACAGGGATTATGATCATGGACAACGTCCTGGCCCTCATGGACTTTGCACTGTAGTTGGGTGAGACAGTTTATAAACGTGCAAATGGAATAAGACAGTGATTATAATTTCTACAGAGAACGTAGGCCACACAGAGTGTGGGCGCTCAGACTGAAGTTTGGGTACTTCAAGGGTGTCTTTGTCATGTCCTGGCCCAGGGTCTCACCTCATACACAACTGTTGTGTGGCCTAGGGATGGCCCTTCCTGTGGGGTGGAGGAAGTGTACATGGACTGCATTGTTGAGAACCTATTTTCTAAAAACTGATCCTTTTCCTGCCCCAGCATGTCCCTGTATTAATGCTGTTAACTTCCAGATTGCCTTTGCCTTCTTTTGCATTTAAATGCAGATCTGAAGAGCTGTACAGATAGTACTTTCCTGTTTTCATGATCTGAGGGTTTGGGAAGATGCAAAAGGCAAAGTGTACACAGCAAAGGCAGCATGATCACCAGAAAAGGCAATGTCCACAGCTTGGAAGGCCCGGCCATCTGGCTTGCTGTGTGACTTAGGCCACGTGCTTGCTATTTCTGGGCCTTAGTTTCTTTCAATGACAGGTTAATACACCAAAGTTTCTGGAGGGCCTCTGATAACCTATGAAACTGATTTGGGCCAAGAATAGTGGTCTCACTTACATGTTCCTATATAGTGCTTCTTAGCCTGTGCTGGACTTCTTCTGAAAGGCTCTCCCTGATAGGGTCTTGAGGGTTGGAAAGAGAACGCCCATCTGGCAGTAAGCTGGGTGGGTGCCTCTGAGGGCCCCTCTGGAGAGCCCGGGTTGAAGACCAGGTCCCAGTGACTTGGCCTCAGCTCAGCTCCTGCATCCACTTCTGCTCCCTTCCCCGCCCCAGCACTGCTGTCAGCTCGCCACTCTACAGTCACAGCTTACTGAGTTCTTTCCTAGCCCCCCGCCTCTGGCCTTTGCCAGGCAGCACAGAGAGGTCAAGCCTCTGCCACGGTCATCCAGCAAGTGGTGGGAAGGTCAAGTTTCAAAATTGGGTCTCCTGAGTCCCTGTGGGGCAGAGGACCCTTTCATCCCTATTTCGTGGTTTCCTCTTTGGTAAAGCAGGGATGATATGGTCTACGTCACAGGGTTTTTGTGAGAAATAAGTGAGTTAATATATGTGAAGTGCTTAGAACTAGGCCTGGTGTGTAGTAAGTGGTCGGTAAGTGTTAGCTGCTATTGTTGTTATTATTGTTATCATGCTGCCTCCCAGGATTGGGGTAAAGATTAATTGAAATGCTCCTTCGTGATAATGAATAGAGAGGTTTGCAAACTCTGTGAAGTAATAGATAATTTTAAAATATTATTCAGCATCTCCTGGACTGGCAATACCGAGCAGGCTGTTCTAGACTATTGAACTAAGGGCCTTTCATCCTGAAGCCCATGTTTCAGGTAATTAAATAAAGGAAACATCTTAGAGGATTCTGGGCATAAATAGTTAGACTCACTTCAGAGAGGTCCCTAGGTTAAGCTCTTTTGTGGCAGCTGTCTGACGTAAGTGACACCAGTGATCAAGTTCACCATTATTCTTGGGATCAGGAATTACCAACTGGATCACATAGAGGGGGAGGAGCAAAGAAAGCAGTGGTGCCTGTGAATGTGGAGGTGTAGAGGGAAGGTTCAAGAATGGGAGAGAGGCCCGGAGACAGCCTTCAGCCGGCTTCCCGACTCTGAGCTGCGTTATGTTCCAGGAGCCATGGCTTAAAGGTGGTTGAAAGTAGGCAACTGACTTGGTTATCTGTAAACCTGCAGTCATCCCCTTTGGCCACTAGATGTCAAGAACACATTGATCCAACACACTTTCTGGTCCATTGAGTTGTTTAGAAAGAAACTTAGAGGTATTGGCGTAAGGAGTGGATGAAATCAGCAAGAAGGGCATCTCTAGAGGCTTTAGGGCAACTGCAGATGAGCAGAGATGGGTGGGATGCAGAGAAGAAGTCTTTCCACCAAGACCCAAGAAGAAAAGTTGATTTCAGTTTTTCATTTATTGTTTTGAAACGTGGGGAGGTTTTCAGGATGAAAGGAGGGAGAAACATGGTGTAGAATAATTTTTTTTTTCACATTAGCTAATGTTTTTTAGAGTTTGTGAGCATTTTCCTGAAGTCAAGTGAGTAAGTTCAAGATTTTCAAACCCTCAGCCCAAATCAGGGATGTCGATGCTGGTGGTGATGGTAGCAGCTAATGCTTACGTGGCTTTTACTGTGTGGTTGGTATTGCCTTTAGCACCTTATAAAAAATTAACTTATTTAGTCCTCACGACAAACCTATGAGGTAGGTGCCATTATCATCCCCATTTTATACATGAGGGAGCAGATGTCAGAGAGGTTATGTGACTTGCCCAAGGTCACACAGCCGGTTAGTGGCAGCATCAGGATTCAGCCCAGACGTTTGGGCCAGAGGCCATATTCTTACCTGACATGCTCTACAATAGATGTTGCCCCCACTGACTCCTGACATATGACAAAGGGGACTTGCTTAACAACAGATCAATGCTGTGATTTCACAGTAAGAATCACAGAGGAAGTCCTCATTTAAAAGTCTCACTTCACAGGACTTCAAATGACAGTGAATAAGGTTATAACATTGGCCAGTAATTCATTCTGAGTTCCTTGACTTAAAGGGCCTGGCTTGTCAGAAGCACATCCCATCCCGAGGCGGAAGCTTGTGCTCCATTAGCTGCTGTAATTACCCAAACAACAGGAGAAGAGGACCAACAAGGCTCAGGAGCCATGAATTCCAGAAATTTCTTGTGTTTCTTGGCATAGAAAGATGGTCATAAACTTGATATTGCAAAGGGAAGTGTACTATTTGGGGACTGGGAGATAGAATACTGTTGGTATGGGCCTGGCCCAGCTTGCTCTAAGGCTGCCCCAAATACTCACATCTGAGGAACAAATGGTAATGAATTAAGGAACCGGTATGATATGATAGAATTAAAAGTCTGAGACCAGATTTTTAATGTGGTTAGATATACACTTACTATATGACCCTCCATTCCACTCCTAGGTATTTACCCAAGAGCAACGAAAACATATGTCCACATAAAGAATGATACATGGACATTCCTAGCAGCTTTATTCGTAAGAGCCAAAAACTGCAAACAACCCCAATAACGGTCAACACGTGAACAGATAAACAAATTGTGGTATAGCCATACAAGGCAATACTACTCAGCAGTAAAAAAGAATTTCTGATACATGCAACAACATGGGAGAATCTCAAAAAAATTATGCTGAGTGAGCAAGGGTAGGTGTAAAAGAGTTTATACTCGATGGGTCCATGTACATGAAGTTCTAGAACACACAAAAACAATCTACAGTGACAGAAAGCAAATCGGTGATTGCCTGTGGCTGGGGTAAGGGGTGGGGATCGACTGGAAAGGGTCAAGAGGGATCTTTTTGGTGTGATGGGAGTGTTCTGTATCTTGATGGTGATGATGATCCCATGGATGTAAAGTCTGGAAACTATGCTGATAATACTGTATGATCTTGGATAAGTCACCCTATTCTTCTGGGCCTTAGTTTCCCTATTTGTAAAATTTGGTGGTTGGATTAGATGATGTATAGGATTCCTTCTGACTCAAAAATTCCCTTGATATAACAATATCCAACTCTTAATGTGGAAGTAGAGTAGCAAAGTGCAATTTTCTTTATAGGAATTCATTTTATAGCCAAGGATGAGTTTATTTCTGAGAGCATAGAATATCTATTAGGTTACCCAATAATATTCCTTTGGGGAACAGAGCCATTTACAGGCCAATTTTACTCAAGGAAACAGCTGAGATAACGATTTGTGTGTAAGAAGGATGTTCCCATAGAAATCCCGCGGGTACCTGAGGAGGGCCTTTTCCAGCGACACTGTGGGGAGGGAGTAGGACACAAGAGACACAGCTGGCAGGGCCGGAGAGGGCAGCTGAAGAAGGCCGTGTTCACCATATCACCTCTGACAGCCCCAAAATGCCCGGGGCCTGTGGTGGCCCTTTTAAATTTCCTCTTTACTGGTCCATTCCTGGCACTTAGTAATCACTTAATGATGTTGTTGATGATGATGATGATGAAACTGCTGCTGCTGCTGCTGATCATCATTTCCAGTCCTCAGACCGTCTGTGCAAAAGTAAAGGGCTGTGGGATTTCAGAGCATGTCATGGCAAGAGGGCTGGGACAGAGCTGACTGGAACACAGAACTTGGAAGGGAGCTGCCAGCGCTAGGGCCACCCTTGCTGGGCCATAACAGCCTGTTGATTTCCCACACTCGTGTGTCTCCAGGTCATGAAAACCTACCACATGTACCATGCGGAGAGCATCAGTGCGGAAAGCAAGCTGAAGGAGGCTGAGAAGCAGGAGGAGAAGCAGTTCAACAAGTCGGGAGACCTCAGCATGAACCTGCTCCGGCATGAGGACCGGCCCCAGCGCCGTAGCTCCGTGAAGAAGATTGAGAAGATGAAGGAGAAGGCGAGTGAAGGCCCCGGGTATCGGGGTGGGAAGGAAGGGGAGGGCCAGGCTCCCCACAGCCTCAGCCTCCACCTCCACACCCTGAGGGACTAGGGCTGGAATAATGCTCCCAGCGTCTGCTGTCTTGGAGGTCAGTGTCACGGTAGAGGCAGGGCTGGCCATGCCTCTGCTCACACTTGTTAGGCCTCAGGCGAGGGTCAACAGCAGGAGAGGCACTCAGCTGGCAAGACAGCTGAACTGCGATGAGACTCTCGCCCAGCGAGCACATTCTGGCAAGAATCACCAGGCGTTAGTGGGGGTGGGGCCTGCCCTGGACGTCAGTTTAGTGGCCGGGGGGCTGATTGGGACTTCATGTGTCCCAACAAGAGGGAACGGCGCTGGCGTACCAACCAGCACCTGGGAACCAGGTAAAGAACCATTCTGAAGAAATTGCCATCGCCAAGCCAAAGCTGGGCCAGTGAGAATCCTTGTGTGTTGGTGCTGGGAAAGTGCTTCGGTAGGGCATGGTGAAAGTGCTAGTTTTGGAGTCAGGCTGAGTTTTGAAGATGCCACATGTACAGCGACTCTCTGACCTTCAATATTATTTTATTTATTTATTTATTTTTAAATTAGTTAATTAATTCATTTGTTTCTGGCTGCCTTGGGTGTTTGTTGCTACGCACGCCGGCTTTCTCTAGTGGTGGCGAGTGGGGGCTACTCTCTGTTGTGGTGTGCGGGCTTCTCCTTGAGGTGGCTTCTCTTGTTGTGGAGCATGGGCTGTAGGTACACGGGCTTCAGTAGTTGTGGCATGCGGGCTCAGTAGTTGTGGCTTGTGGGCTCTAGAGCTCAGGCTCAGTAGTTGGGTCACATGGGCTTAGTTGCTCCGCGGCATGTGGGATCTTCCCGGACCAGGGCTCGAACCCATGTCCCCTGCATTGGCAGGCGGATTCTTAACCACTGCACCACCGGGGAAGTCCCTGACCTTCAATTTTAAAAACTGACAGTGATGGCAAACAAATCTCCTTTCTCATGTTAACTCTGATCAATTGATAGTGGCTTCCCAGAGCCCTATGCTGAGGATTGTGAGCCCTCTCAAGGCTTTAGTTAAAGACAGTGCTGTGATCAATTAATGATGTCTGTCTTGGCCAAGGAATTTAGAGGGGCAGTGTGCATGCTGCTTTTTGTCATCCTAGATTGGGTTACTTCTAAGGTTCCTTTCTTCTTAAAAAGCTATGATATTCTGGTTGAATTCTCTGCATTAATTCATTCCATGAAATCAGCAAACATTTCCTGAGCTCTTTCTATTTGCAAACATTGCATCAGATGTTTATTTGGGCTTCTATGAGACTAATTCTATGATTATATGATCCTACAGCTCTTAAAAATTATAGGAGATTGAGTGGGAACATAATCCAACAGGACCTGGGTAAGCTGGCAAAGTAACCAAAGGCAGGTAAAATAAAAATTCAGGGTAATTTCCAAAGGCAAAGAAAAATATGCTCCACAGTAACCAGGCAGAGACCCAGTTAAAAAATGGGCAAAGGAATTGAATAGACATACCTCTGAAGAACATATATGAGTGGCCAATAAATACATGAAAAGATGCTCAGCATCATTAGTTATTAAGGAAATGCAATTCAAAACCACAGTGAGATACCACTTCACACCCACCATGATGGCTAAGATAAAAAAGTCAGATAATCACAAGTGTCGGTGCGGGTGTAGAGAAATTGGAACCATCATACATTGCTGGAGGGAATGTAAAATGATGCAGCCACTTTGGAACATAGTCTGGAAGTTCCTCAAAATGTTAAACATAGAGTTACCATATGACTCAGCAGTTCCACTCCTAGGTATCCACCCAAGAGAAATTTAAACATGTGTCCAGACAAAACTTTGCACATGAATGTTCATAGCAGCATTATGCATAATAGCCAAAGGGTAGAAACAATCCAAATAAATAAACGTCCTTCAGCTGATGAATAAAATATGGTGAATCCCTGTAAGGGAATATTCAGCCATGAAAAGGAATGAATACAGACTACAGCATGGATGAACCTTGAAAACAGTAGGCTAAGTGAAAGAAACCTGTCACGAAAGACCACATATTACATGATTCCATTTATTTGAAATGTGCAGAGTAGATAAATCCATAGAGACAGAAAGTAGATTATTGGTTGCCAGGAGCCGTGGCAGAAAAGAATGCAGAGTGACTGCTAATGGGTACAGGGTTTCTCTTGGGGTGATGAAAATATTCTAAATTTAGATAGTGGTGATGGTTGTACAATATGTCTGTGAATATACTAGAAATGAATGTTAAAAATAAGATAACCAGGGGCTTCCCTGGTGGCGCAGTGGTTGAGAGTCCGCCTGCCAATGCAGGGGACACGAGTTCGAGCCCTGCTCCTGGTCCGCGGAGCAACTAAGCCCTGGTCCAGGAAGATCCCACATGCCGCGGAGCGGCTGGGCCTGTGAGCCATGGCCGCTGAGTCTGCGCGTCTGGAGCCTGTGCTCCGCAATGGGACAGGCCACAGCAGTGAGAGGCCCGTGTACCCCCCCAAAAAAAAAAAAAAAGATAACCAGGCAGGGAATTATGGAGCTACAACATAGCGGGGTAGCTATAGAGGGGATATGTAGAGAGGTAGAGAAAGCACTGGTTAGTGGGGTCTGGAGACTAAGTTTTAGTTCAGAGTTGTATGCTAACTGGCCATTTGGCTCTTGGACAGCCAACTTCTTTTCAATTTTCGTCTCCTCGCCTATAAAATGGATGAATTAAAGTAAGATATCTTCAAGTATCCTTTCCAGGCATAAAATTTTATGAGTCCATGAAGAGCTGAAAATGGTCTCAGGGTTATAGTAGCCCCCTGGAAATGGGCCAGGAATTTCAAAACTCTCTGTGGAGGGTGGGTGTGTGGTTGGTACAGGGTATAACCAGAAGTTTGTTTCTAGAAATTCCCAGAATAAGTGAACCCTGGAGAAAGGTCAGAGGAGATGTCTGAAGAGAATTAAAAGGCTGACAATGGGGGCATCTCTACTGAACAGCTAGCGAACTCAATCTGGAGGAAGGAAGGTTGAGAGTGCCTAGGTAGGAAGAAGCCCTGTTTCTTTAAGGAGAGCTGTCTCTCTCCTCAGCAGTGGGACTCATCTGTCTGAAGGGGGCAAGGGGACAGCTCTGTAACCCACGGACTCTTTACTGCTTCCTGCCCAGGATGGCCCAGAACAGAAACAGCTTCCCAGGGAGGCGGTCCAGCTCCTAGCCGAGACTGCACCTCTGGCTGCCCACCCCGCCTCTCCCCACCACGCACAACCAGACAGCCAGTGGCAATCACTTCATGCTGCCCGTGCAGGGACTGTTCTGGGTGCTGTAGGCTCAGTCATGAACAGGGACCATTAAGTCCCTGACTTCACAGAGCTTACTTTCTAGCAGGGGACCCTGAAAATCATCAAGTAATCAAAGAGGTAAAAAATGTAATTTGGGGTGGTGAAAAGTACTTATGAAAAATTTGAGCAACCAAGATGTCCTTCAGTAGGTGAGTGGCTAAGTTACTGTGGTCCATCCAGACAATGGAATGTTATTCAGCACTAAAAAGAAATGAGCTGTCAAGCCATGAAAAGACACGGAGGCACCTTAAATGCATGTTACAAAGTGAAAGAAACCAATCTGGAAAGGCTACATACTGCACGATTCCAACTATATGACATTCTAGAAAAGGCAGAACTATGGAACAGTAAGAAGGTCAGTGGTTACAGCAGTTAGGTGGGAGACAGGGATGAACAGGTAGAGCACAGAGGATTTGCAGGGCAGGGAAACTGCTCTGATACTCTAATGATGGATACATGTCATTATACATCTGTTCAAATTCACAGAATGTACAACACCAAGACTGAACCCTAAGGTAAACTGTGGGTGACTACAATGTGTTAGTATAGGTCCATCAATTGTAACAAATGTACCACCTGGTGCCGGGGGGTGTTGATATTGGGGGGACGTGGTGTGTGTATGGGAGTAGGGGTGTGTGCACGAAATCTCAGCACCTTCCTCTCAATTTTGCTGTGAAGCTAAAACTGCTCTAAAAAAAGAGTCTCTTAAAAATTAAATAAAAATGAAAATAATCACTAAAAATTGAACAAAGATTAAATGAATGGGAAAAATAGAGCAGGACAGAATGTGGGGAGGAGGCAGTCAAGATGCCGGGGACACATTTTAGACACGGTTGTGTGGTCAGAGGCCCATGCGACTGTGTGACCATGGCTAAGGACCTGAATGACGTGGAGCAGGCCACGCAGGGACCTGGAAGGCTGGCCTGCCAGCCGGAGAGAATGGGTCTGAGTCTAGAGGCAGGAATGAACTTGGCCTCTTAAAGGACGTGCAGAGGAGGGGATGACAGGAGCGTGGAGGAAGAGCCAGGTCAGGAGGGCTTCACAGGCTGTCGTCCGGGTTTGGGCAGCCTCTGGGGGTGTTGAGTAGGGGCCTCCGGAGGTCTTAGTTACACTCCCGGAAAAGGCCACTGCTTACCCAACATTGCCGACGATGGCTGCACATGTGCAGTGTCAGGTGAGCTTTTTGAGTACGGGGTCCAGATCTTACTCACCTGGCCCATGGAGTAAGGCTTTCCAGGGCCGTGCGGGGAGCTGATCGCAGGCAGTGACCCTAAAGAAAATCTCAAATCCCTCCCATCAGCGGCTCTGCTTTCACATCCACTCTTTCCTTCCTCCAGAGGCAGGCAAAGTATTCTGAGAACAAGCTGAAATGCACTAAGGCCCGGAACGACTACTTGCTGAATCTGGCGGCCACCAACGCAGCTATAAGCAAATACTACATCCACGATGTCTCTGACCTCATCGACGTGAGCTCCTGGGGAGTCTGGGGTTGAACAGTGTCCTGCACCGCCTGGTGCGAGTCATCAGCTGAGGGAGGGCTGGCCCTTGTCCTTAGCTGGCATATGGGGCGGCCAGTGGCCCCTGGAGCCCTAACGGAGGGGAAGGACAGGGAGCCTTTGGGGCCTGGGAAGGAGTATCACCCTGTGGCTTCTACCTCCATGGGTGGGAGTGGGCCTCTGGCGGCCCTTGCACACTTGGGCTGGGCAGTTGTAATTCAGCGTGCACGTTCCAAGTGTCCTCCTCTACACCAGGTCTTTTACTGGGTTTGGGGGTACAGGGGTGATCGTACACAGTTCATGCCCTGGGGAACTTCCCAGGGTGGTAAAGATGCTTATCTGTTTAACACGCCTGGGTCCAGTCCACTAGACACACACACACATATGGAAGAAAACAATGAATGAGACAAAATTATACAGGTCAGCTTTACTTGGGGATGTTATGTTGGGAGAAATCAGGCAGTTTAAGCAAGAGGAAATGGAACACTGACTGCTGAGCACCAGCTGTGCAGGACACACTGGTAGGACAATGAGGTTTCGGGAAAGAATTCTGTGAGTGGTGCCTTCGGGGAGGCTCCTGCATCATCTGTGACAGAGCTGGGGCTGCTTCGCATGTGTTCATGCAGACAGGGATCCGGCCCAGCAGATGCTCGGTCAGGCTTCCTTGAGGGTGGGTGCGTCCTTTTCCTCTGGCCTGGGTGTATCCCGTCAGGAAGTCAGAGGGTCACCGCTCTTCCCTTGGCTGCAGAGGGGACCCATTATCGCCATTATCACCACCCCCAGGAGAGGGAGCTGCCTGGTCCTGCCTTCCAAATGCCCGGGGGCCAGACCCCTCCTCTTTCCTACCTTTCAGCTTTCTTTTTCACCCAACCCTTTCATCTTTTTATTTACCAAATTTTTATTGAGTGCCTTCTAGAGCACTCAATAGAGCCAGGGGGGTCTGTCCTCATGGAGCTCAGCCTACATAACCCTGATGCATTAAAGGCAAACGTAATGCCAAGCAGTGGGTGTTACCATGAGAGAGGTGGAGGGAGTTGTGGACACCTGGGTGAGGGACACCTGGTGTGAACTCTGAGTGGGGAGAACATCAAGGAAGGCTTCCTGGAGGAAGTGACCTCTAAACTGAAACCAAAGGAAGAGTATTTAGGCAGGAGGAGAGAGGAAGAGTCTTCAGGCAGAGGGAATGCGTGTGTAAAGGCCTGGAGATGAGAAAGAAAGCAGTGAGTTTGGGGAGCCGCGAGGAGCACTGTCATTGCCCAGATCGCAGTCCCCCGCTCCCTCCGAGGGCTTTGCCATGACTTGTGTGGTAAGATTCCAAAGTGCATGAGGGCCTCCAGCATGAAAGATTTGACCATGGAATAGGAGGTAGTCGTAAGTCACTGTGACGGCCCCACCTCCATGTCACCACCCTCACCTGCACCTTCTGTGTGTGCTTCTCTCCAAGTGCTGTGATTTGGGCTTTCATGCCAGCCTGGCCCGCACCTTCCGGACCTACCTCTCAGCCGAGTACAACCTGGAGACCTCTCGCCATGAGGGGCTGGACGTCATCGAGAACGCGGTGGACAACCTGGATTCCCGAAGTGACAAGCACACAGTCATGGACATGTGCAACCAGGTCTTCTGTCCCCCCCTCAAGTTTGAGTTCCAGCCCCACATGGGGGACGAGGTAGGCTTCTCCCAGGAGCCCATGCTTGAGGTTGCTTCCATCTGTCTCCCGTGGGCTCCCAGAGCATCAGTGGGAGGAGAACGTCAGCGGAGAGGCCTGGGGTCAAGTTCTTGGTGCATGGGCTTCCCTAGCTGAGGAGTTTACCACGAATACCCTAATCTTGGCAGCTCAAGTCCCCCACCTGCAGAATTACGAGACCATAGCTTCCCATGAAATCCCTCGCAGCTATGTCTAGAAGACCCCAAGGGAGTCCCACATCTGCACACAGACAATCATCTCACGTTCTCCCCTCGGATGGATGGCCTCAAATCACCGAAGGCGGGGCCTCAGCAGAGCCACTCGGACCTGTGCTCCAGTGCCGTGAGCCCTTGGAGTACCAGCCAACCCAGTTTTCTTCAGGGCTTGCGCTGCTCACATCCTCATTATGTTCTGGAAAAAGAAATGGGAGAAGGCGCTCTTCACTAGCCCCTAAGCAGCACACTAGTTACCTGAGTTTCACACAACTTCTTATGAAAATAGCTCCTTGAGCTTTTCCATGTCATTCCTCCCTCTCTCCAGGGCTCAGGCCCCAGTCCCTGGAACCAACGGAGAGAGCCACCAGGTGTCATATCTGCCTCCCCATCTCCACCATCTCTACCCCAGGGACATGTGCCCAGAACTTTCTCCTAGTGGCCCCGTTCCCTCCCCCCAGGCACACGAGAGTCAGGGGGACCCAGCCAGCCTCTGGATCCCAGTGGGAGCTCAGCTGGGCTGTCGCTGTACCTGCTTAGCAGGGAGGGACCAGGAGGCGCCTTTAACGATGGCATTTGCTGGACCCTCCAGTGGCTCTGCCCACTTTCTTCATTTGCAAGAGATGCCTTCTGCTGGGCTTCCCCACAGCTCCTGCCCCATCCCTGTGCCCTCATGTCCAGCCCTTTGGCTCATCAGCTGGTGACTGCAGGGTCGGGTTGCCCAGTTAGTGGTAAAGAACAGAGGCCTGCTGTCCCTTATGAGCTCAGCCAAGTTACGGCAGGCAGCCCAGCCCACAGGTAGTGAGAGCCCTGGTGGGAATGGGTGTAGGCGAACAGTATCGCTCTCTCATCTTCTTCTCTTCTCCCCTCCTCTCTCAGCGGCCCCTGTGAGAGGGCCGCTGCCCCATGCCTGCCTCTCTCTCAAGCATCTTCCTGCTGGGCCACTCTGCTGACTGTTTCCCATCCTTTGTTCTTTTCACTGGCTTCTCTTAGGCAGTTGCTTCCTTACCACCACTTCCTGCCTGGAAATTAACCAATTAGTCTCACTTAATGAGATTATGTCCAAGCTCTGAGTAGCAAACCGTCACATGCTGCACAAATGTAGACCACAACCGAGAGCGTGAGAGGGTGGCCCCTGGCTCCCGGCTGGCTCTGGTGTCGCTGGGTACAAGCTGTGTGACCTTGGGTAGGTCACTTAACCTTTCCAGGCCTGTTTCTGCAGTTGTCGATGGAGATGTTAATGATAGGCCGGCCCCAGCTATGCACAGGTGGCAAGGGCCCCGGTCAACCGCAGGCGGTGGCTGTCATTTCTGCAGGTGTGCCAGGTCAGTGCTCAGCAGCCCGTCCAGACGGAACTGCTCATGCGGTACCACCAGCTGCAGTCCAGACTGGCCACTCTCAAGATCGAGAACGAGGAGGTGAGTGAGCCCCTCCACCCTGTGAGGATTTCTTTACAAAGGCCTGACTGGTCCTGCAGAGTCTACTCTTGCCATGGAACACATAAGAAATCAGGGTTCATCTGTAACATGCACGACTGTCAAAACCAGCTACACCAAGAATCTTTGATGGCATGGGGAATGCTCACAAGATGTTAAAGAAAAGCAAGGAGGAAGTAGAACTCTATGTTCAGTACTGTCCTAACCAGGATAAACTGAAGTATGCGTGCACGTTTCTGTGCATATTCACGGGCATAGAGAAAAAGACTGGAAGGAAATACTTTGAATGTTGATAGTGGTTTTGTCTGGGTTGCAGGAGTATAGGTGATTTCTGTTTTCTTCTCTGTGCTTTTCTCTATTTTCTGCAGTGAGCTTATGTTATTTTTATCATCAGAAATGTAGTAGGTATTTTAAATTACACAATGAAATAACCCAGGGCACACTAAATGTGTCATAGATTCTGAGCTCCAGGGAGCTTCTGTCTCACCGTGGCCAGCACACCTCCCTTGCAGCTGGTGGCTCAGGACTTCTGCCAGGTGGGCACAAATGGAAGTACCAGCTGGAGTGGCTCCATTCTGATGTGCACTGATGAGGCCACATGGGAGACCTCCTGTTCCAGCCGGGATGCCCCCACCCAGGGAGGACATCACCCAATTGGAGGACACCAGGACATGGGAGTGTCACCCAAGATCATGGGCAGGTCCATCCTTGAGAAGTGCAGTTGCAGCTGGAGATGGGGAGCCGTGGTCCCTGTCTTCAGACCTCAAGAGGGCTGTTCTAGGCAGAGAGGGCAGGTTGCTTTGTGTCTTCAAAAAGGACGTAGCCAGGACGAACGTGAGCCAGAGTGTAGCTAAGGATGAACGAATCAAAGCAGTCCCTGGGGGGTGGTTATGTGGAGACAAATTATATATTTGTTTATCAAACCTGAGAAGAGAGAGGATATGGCCAGAGTGTTTTCTTTCTTTATTTATGCCCTACATCTTCCCGTGAAGCGTTTTAAATTGTTTACATGGAACGGTATATGCTGTATATGGATAATAATGTTAATGGAATTTAAATTGAAAATCGGGGCACAGAAAGGAGGGTGAAGCACATGCTCCTCTGGGTAGGCTGTTCATGGCCATGGAAATGCTCAGTTTTGAACCTGAGCTTCTGTGAGCCTATGTTAGAAAGAACCGATTCACCCATTTATTCATTCAAGTATTTATTTAGCACATACTATGCGCTAAACATTGTGCAGAGTTCAGTGAGTGGATGAGACAATATAGTACCTCCTCTCATGGAGTTTATGTTCTAGTGAGAAAAGACAGGTGGTAAAACACAGAAGCGAATGAACCCATAAGTGAATATGTACACGGAATATCAGACAGTAAGTTAAGGATGGTGGTCGGGGGTGGGTGGGGGGAGGCCTGATGTCACCAGGAGGCGACTTTTAAGTTGAGATCTGAGTGACAAGGGAGGCTTTGAGCAGCAATCACTGTGGAGCGAATGTGGACACAGTTCCCCCAGAACTGTGTTTGGAGCGACCCTCCATCCAAGTTCCAGTACACCCTTTAGGCACAGTTCAGTGAAGGGCTGTGGGGAGGCCGGGGCCCTGCGTGTGGAGCCTCCGAGGTCCTGCTCGGTCCCGGGAGAGGAGTCGGAGTCCTGGAGGACCGAGCACAATGCGTGTGTCTTGGGTCTATCTTCCTCGAGGCTGTTTTATCTCAGTCAGGCTTGCGTGGACTCAGTGGCCGACAGCAGAGGAGTTCACTCACTGAGGACAGCGCTGCCCTTATCCAGACTGTGTCCCCTCCCTTCTCTGGATGAAGGAAACGGGGAGCGTTTCTAGCGTTGCTCCTCCTCAGGGACCTGCCTCCCAGGAGGAGCTGGTTTGGGGTTGTATAACCATAAAGAAACACAAACCTCAAAACCGAAGTTCCTTGTTGGTCACAACCTTCTCCAACGTTGTCTCCAGCAGAAGCAGTCCCATGGCCTGACTTTAGATTAGGCCACCTGGCTTCTCCCCCCAGCCAGCTGCTGGCCTTACTTTCCACATCACTGTAACGGGAATGAGCATCGTTGTCCTGCCTGCCTTCTGATGCTTTGTGTGGAAGAAATCAAGGAACGGTTGGGAAAGGGCTATGAGTGTCAAAGGCATTCTGAGGCTGAAGGATTTTTGTGTTTCCCCAGGTTAGAAAAACCCTGGACGCCACCATGCAGACCTTGCAGGATATGCTGACTGTGGAGGACTTTGACGTCTCCGACGCCTTCCAACATAGCCGGTCCACAGAGTCTGTGAAGTCAGCTGCCTCCGAGACCTACATGAGCAAGCTCAACATCGCCAAGAGGAGAGCCAACCAGCAGGAGACAGAAATGTTTTATTTTACAGTAAGTGGCGTCCTGGCCCAAGACCCTCTGTCTGCCCCCCCACCGGCAGTGATTTTGGGGAGCAGCCCAAACTACTGGGAGCCAGAGGAACCACGTGGGTCCGTTAGACCTACAGGTCTTCCAGCATGTTTTCAGGTTAAATTGCCTGGCGTGGCTTTGTGAAATGCAGAAAGTGAGCTACCAGTGGGTAGCACCAGCCTTGATCTTGGATTGACAGTTATTGTGATTTTCCTTTTCTAGAAAAAATACAGAGAGAGTTGTGTTCAGTAGGGTGAGAGGAAAAGGGGCGAACAGAGCCAGGTGCACGCCCCAAGTAACAACCCCCAAGTTTAGTGTGTGGTTGTCATGTCAAGTTGTGTCAAATTTGGGCATGGACTCTGCAAACAACACCCTGAGTGATCTTTGCAAATTGCTGGTGAGTTGCCAGCCCTTCATGTAAAATCCCAGATTACTTACATTTCACTTGGCCAAGGAGGAACAGGAATGAGAGGCATCGGGGCTTTATTTCAACATGTATTTAGTGAACATGGAATGGGGTTAGAAAGGACCTTACATCTTCCATCTGATGTTGGACCCTGTTCAACCTTATCCCTGCCCAAAAGTCATTCAGATTCTGCTTGAACAACCCCAGATTAAAAAGCTCCCTCCTTCCCCAAACAACCCTTTTGTTTGGCTTGCGGCTGGCTATAGATATTATGATGTTTTCCCGTATCTCTGTTATCTTCAGAAATCTTCCTCACTAGGATTTCTGGTCATTGATCTTAATTCTGTTCTCTGGGGCAACCCAGAGAGAGGCTAATTCTACTTGACAGTCTGGCAAGGTTGCAGGAAGCTGGGTTTTTATTTCTCCAGGCTAAACATATCTACTTCTTTCGATCCAGCCTCTTAAAGCTTTTGTTTTGAGTGCCCTCAGCATCCTAGCGACCCTCTCCCGGAATGTGTTCCACTTGTCCCACTTGTCGGTGCTTCCTCTAAAGTGAGATTCCCAGCAGGGGAGTGACCAGCACAGAGCAGGGCTAAACTTTCACCTCCCTCCACATTAGGGGCTATGCTTCTCTTTCCATATGTCCTAAGACCATATTCTTTTTTTTTTTTTTTTAAGCTAGTATCAGCTAAATCTCTGTTCCCACTGTACTGCCATTAAATGAGGCCACCCTCCTCCTATGGGATGTGTAGGTGATGTCTTGGGTGGGTCTGATGTTTATCACCGTTTAGATTTCCTCTTGATGGGTTCAGCTCATGGTTCCAGACTGTCAGGATCCTGACCGGCTGCTCATCACATATGCTGTCTCTTCAGACCTTGTGTCTCTGCAGATTCAGTAAGCGTGGCTTCTGTACCTTAAAGTTTGTCAAAAAAAACTAATTGGTACTTCAGGGCCCAGGCCAAAGACAGAGTTATTCAAAACATGCCACTAGGCTAATATTGATCCATTAATCAGCACTTTTAGATTGTGGTCATTTAACCAGTCACAAACCCACCCAGTTCTAACATCCAGCTCCATTTCATGCTAGGCCTCATCAAATCCCTGTCAAAAACCAACGGTTGACGCCTACTGCATTTCCTTTGTCAACACTCTTTGACTTTGTTGTTTTCAAGAAAGAACCGATTCACTCATTTACTCATTCAGGTATCTATTTAGCACATACTACGTGAATACTGTGTGAATCAGCCCATGCCAGTTTCGGGGGCTCACCACTTCCACGAGGGGCCTACTGTGTTTGTAGAGAATTTACGGGTTACAAAGATAAGTGAGGAGTGTGGGTGAATATTGTCACTTAGGCAGCAGGAGCAAAGAAGGGGGTTCAGCCTGCTTGAAATTAAAAGACAGCATCCATGATGGGGGTCATGGATGTTATATTTTGATCTGAATATTCAAGTTATCAACCTGGTTGGCTAGTACACCTCATGACGTGATGGTGTGACATTATTTAGGTATTTTAAGGACATAACACTCCTTTTAAAGCAAACATTAATACGATTCAATGGCATTCTTTCCTTCATGGGTCACACGTGAAGCCTGGGTGAAGCTTGGAAGAAGTAGCCAGGATCCCCAAGCCCCAGAGCCCCAGTGTGTAATTTGCACTAACCAGGTGTAATTTGCACTAACCCACCAAAGCATGAGTTACAAGTTTGGGATTGGAGCTTCACCTGGCTTGGGACAGTGAGGCAGGATGGAGAGAATACCTACTTATACCGCAGCTCTGCTTTTTATGGTGAATTCTTAAACACATGGCAATAAAATCAGAGGGCTATATTACTGGAAGCATCCAGAGGGAGCCTATAGGTGGGTAGTTATCAAACCGAAGTGTGCTTTTGAATCATGTAGGAAGCTTGTTGAAAACGTAGGTTCCCAGACTACCACCCTCCCTGAGGTGGCACCCTGGAAATGTGAGCACTTCTGGGCCTCTGTGGTGTCTTCCTCGGGTTAGACTCACGGTCTTCCAGAGCAGGAATCTGCATGTGGACACTCTCCCCAGCTGGGTAGGAGGCCACTGGTCCCTGCACCACACTTGGAGAAGCACCATGAGTCTACTCATTTTACCTTGAGGAGGGCATGAGGTCCAGAAATGTTCAGAAATCCGGCCAAGGTCGCACACTGAGTGACCACAGCTCTGAGCTCTTTCTCCTTCTGGGTAGAATGGGAATGGTGATGCTTCCACCATTTGTCATCTGAGACTGCAGTGAGGACCAGATGTACATGTTTGAAAACCGTCTACAGATACAAGGGGGAGTGACTCTTAGCAACCACGGGACAAGGCCCTAGGAGCTAAGAAGGACCACGGCCAAGGAGACAGGATGCCACAAGCCCCAGAAACCCAGCAGGGAGGGGCCAGGGTGCGGTGACCTCAGTCTTATCCGGGCACATGTCAGCCTCCTCCCTGTGGGCCTTTCCCCACACCTGTCTTCAGCGGGAAGATGGTGACGTTCCAGATGTCCTGACCTGCCGAGGCGCACTTCTTTGCTCCTCTGCACCCTTTCTGAGCCTTCTGGCTGGGGAATAGAATGGATTTTTTGGTGAGAAACTAGCTGGCAGATTTGGGGCAATCACATCTGTCCCTGTGCCTTCATTCTCAGGGCCTTTGTAATTGTGTTCCCCTCTGCTTAGACCCTTCCCTCCCGTGTGCACCCACACGGCTGTCTTCCTCACCTCCTTCAGGCCGGAGCTGAGATGGCAACTTTGCAGTGAGGTCTGCCCTCACTCCCAGTTCCTCATTCCTGCCTTGTTTCCATCCCTAGCGTTCACCACCATTGACCAATTGTGTATTTTACTTACATTTTTGTTAGTTTATTGTCTCTCTCATACTCTGCTATGTCAGTTCCACCAGGTCAGAGATTTCAGCTGAATTTCTCAGCACCTACTATATGCCTGGCACAGCTGTAGGCGCCGAGGATCCAGAAAGGAACCTGCATGGACGGTGCCTACAGTGGCTCATGGTCCAGCAGAGAGGGCTCCCGGCCTGTGACTGGGCGACGTGGGGTGGGCAGGGCCGAGGGAAGCTGGTAGTTGTGTAGAGGCATGGCTGAGGCCAGGCTGAACTGGGGGCAGGTGGATGTGTTTCTGTTTGGGTGCCCCGTTCCTGGCACTGCTTCCAAGTGCATTGTGCTTGGCCAGGCCCCAGAACTAGAGGCAGCCTGGGGTCCTAGGGCAAATCGTTTCTTGTGCCAGCCTCACCTTTCTCATCTGTAAAAAGAAGAAAATCATATCCCCAAATGCAGTTCGGGTTATTTTAATAGGAACGTCTCCAGGGGCCTGCCATGCCCTTCCTCCTTCAGAGTGCAGCCAGATAAAAGAAGACATGTTCTGAGGCTCCCCTCTGACAGATCTGATAACGCTCTCTTGTCTCGGCTGCATGCTCTTGGCCCAGAAGCATGGAGGAATTTGATGGCTAAAGAAGCCCACTGCCCGGGCTCCTGCAGTCCTCACCTCACAGAAGCACCTTTCACTGCACACATCCCCCGAGCTTTCTCTGTGTTCCCAAACTGAGCTGAAATGCGTCATAGGACTGGACAGCCACGCTTGGCAGAGCTGGGGATCTGATGGAGCCGATGCAGAAACCCCTTTCCCCGTGCCTGGGGCCTTGAGGGTGGCCTCCCGCCCTGGAGGTCCATTATGGAAGCAGAAATGGCAGGACTTGGCCCTGCGATCTGTAATGTCCTTGTGCCTTGTGTCTTACAGAAATTTAAAGAATATGTGAACGGCAGTAACCTCATCACTAAGCTACAGGCCAAGCATGACTTACTCAAGCAGACTCTGGGCGAAGGTGAGTCAGGTGGCAGAGGCTGGCAAGGGGGGCTGTCTTCCCGCTGGGTTGTGTTGTGGCCCCTTGAGCTGTTTCACATGGAGATCCCGGGCACTTGGTGGAATGAGGCCTGGTCCTGGAGCCACCTACCGGGATGAGCAATCTGGGAAAATAGCTCTGGTACAGATGCTGAGGGGGTCCAGTCTGGCTGCAGAAACTATGGGGCAAGCACAAGTCTTAGTTTGGGTTGTGGAGGAGGGTCCCAGATAAAGTGATGAGGGTCCCCAATAGGTAGGGGGTGGGATTCAGGGAACAGGCATCTGCACTGTTGCTTTTTAGCAGATTCTGTTTGCCAGGAATACTACTGGAGTGCCTGGCCAGGATTCTAGGTTCAAGAAGAAAAATGCATACGTGTAAAGCAGAGTTTGGTCCTTGGGAGACCTGGGGACTAGACTTAAAGCTCCCCAAAGTCCTCCAACGATGGGTGGGATAAAATCCCAACTGCTCCCATGGCACACGAGGCCCAAGGTCACTTGACCTCCGCCTGCCTCCCTGACCTCATCTACCCATCCTCCACTTCCCTACTGTTCTCCAGTGGCACTGAGCTCCTTTCTGCACATCAAAGCTCATCTAAGAAACGAAATTGAGTTGTTTGTAGTGAGGTGGATGGACCTAGAGTCTGTCATACAGAGTGAAGTAAGTCAGAAAGAGAAAAACAAATACCGTATGCTAACACATATATATGGAGTCTAAAAAAAAAAAAAAAATGGTCATGAAGAACCTAGGGACAAGACGGGAATAAAGACGCAGACCTACTAGAGAATGGACTTGAGAACACGGGGAGGGGGAAGGGTAAGCTGGGACAAAGTGAGAGAGTGGCATGAACATATATACACTACCAAATGTAAAATAGCTAGCTAGTGGGAAGCAGCGGCATAGCACAGGGAGATCAGCTTGGTGCTTTGAGACCACCTAGAGCGGTGGGATAGGGAGGGTGGGAGGGAGGGAGACGCAAGAGGGAGGAGATATGGGGATATTTGTATATGTATAGCTGATTCACTTTGTTATAAAGCAGAAACTAACACTCCATTGTAAAGCAATTATACTCCAATAAAGATGTTAAAAAAAAAAAAAAGCTCATCCAACTTATTCCTGCCTCAGGGCCTTTGCATCTGCTGTTCCTACTGCCTGGAATGCCCTTACCCCATGTCTCTGTGTGGATGGCTCCCTATCCTTCAGCTGTCAGCACAGATGTCACTTCCTCCTGAGACCCTTCTGACACCCAACCTCAAGGAATCACCACCTCTGTCCCAACACTCTTTCTGTTTGATTTTCCTCATCTCACTCATCACCATGTGAAATCCTCCTATATACTATTTGTTCACCTGCTTATTGTCGTTGGTCACACCCCCACCCCCAAGAGCATCATATCTTCAACCAGAGTAGGGACTTCCTTGCTTATTTTGTCCACCACTTTATCTAGTGTCTCGAACAGTGCCTGGCTCATATCAGGCACTCAGTAGCCACTGAATGAATGTTGAATGGAAAGGTCACCAGAACATGAACTAGAAACCATCCAAGGTCAAGGGTGTGTCAACTGAAAACAAAAATGCACACCCTAAGAGCTGAGAGTTATATTTTATTCAGTGGACAAAATTGAGGACTTAAGCCCAGGACACAGCATCTCAGATAACTCTGAGATACTGTTCCAAAGAGGCAAGGTGGGGAGCCAGGATATATAGGAGTTTTTGCAACAAAGACCAGGTAGTCAGAACATCTAAAATTGCTGTTAATAAAAGAAAACCAGACATCTCACGTTAAGGAATTTGGCACTTTTCTATATATGGGAAGATGCAAGAGTCTGGGCTCAGTGCAATCATTCCTTTGATATGCACCTCAGCTCTCCGGAGCCAGTATCCTGTCTTTTCTCATACTGAGTTTCCTCAGGTGCACCGTTTGTTGAGGTGGGTAGGCAGGTGGCGGGTGGCTGCAGTATCTGATGATTCACTGGTAGGCATTATGTTTTATTTATTTATTTAGGCTACTTCGGGTCTTAGTTGCGGCACGCAGGATCTTTGTTGCAGCACGCGGGATCTTTGTTGCGGCATGTGAGATCTTTCATTGCAGCACGTGGGCTTTGTTGCGGCACGCGGGCTTCTCTCTAGTTGTGGCACGTGGGCTCTAGAGCGCGCACAGGCTCAGTAGTTGCGGCACTCTGGCTTAGTTGCCCTGTGGCATGTGGGATCTTATTTCCCCAACCGGGGGCTGAATCTGTCCCCTGCATTGGAAAATAGATTCTCAACCACTGGCCCACCAGGGAAGTCCCTGGGCATTATGTTTCCATCCCAAGTTCCCTCAGGGCTCTCTGTTGGGAGTGGCTGTAGTGGCTGATGCCTGCAACATCCCTTGTTTACTGATATGGCAGGCGGCATTTCTAGTTCACAGATGGTTTACAGCAAGTCCTGGCGGCCCTGGAGCCGGGTATGAGGCTCAGCTTTGAGGGGAGGAGCTGACCTGGGGCTTCTGAAGCTACTGGGCAACCTCAGAGATAGTCTTGTGTTCTGTTTAGAGAGGGCTGTTGGCTGAAGAATGTGCTCCACTGAAAGGAAAGAAAACATGGGGTCTGGGAAACAGGGGGCAGTACAAGAGAGATGCAGGGAATTTCTAAGATGATGATGCCAGTAGATCCCGAGATGACAGTTTGAAGCAGCCTAGAGAGCTCCCAGGAGTGTTCTGGGGAAGGAGTGTGACAGGACGAGAGTTGTGCTGGGCTGTGGGGCTGGTGGTCACTGCCGGTGGGAGTTCGCTGTCCGCAACACGTCCTTGCCTTCCCTGGCTCGCTCTCTTCTCCCGGTGGGTGCACATTCTAGTGGCTGTGTCCCAGCCACACAAGTCCCTAATTCCTGTCCACTCAGCAGCTATCAAGGGGGCTGCCAGGCTCTGCAGGTGCTTGGCATTTGTGAGCCCCATGCTTTAGAAGAGCTGGTGAAAAATGAAACCATTTCCCAACCCCAAGGCACTTAACATTCTCGCTGGGAGACAACACATGAGTTCATAAAAAATTAAATAACGATAACACTATCACACAGAAATACTGACTGAATTGCCAGGCGAACAGTACAGACTCTGAGGGTTGTGAGTCCAGAGACTCACTGTGGGCCCAGGAGAGCTGGAAAGGCTTCAAGGAAGATGAATAACTAGGGCTTGAAGGAATAGCCAGGACTTTAAAACTAATACCAATGGAATTTTTTCAATCAACTTTGTTGACATATAATGGATATACCATAAAATGCACCCATTTTATGTGTAGAAATCAGTTTTGACAAACACATACATCCACCTGTCACCACCACCCGGAAGTTTGCTTGTGCCTCTTTGCATTCAGCTGCCCCCATCCTCCACCTCAAGGCACCACTGATCTGATTTCTATTGCCATAGACTAGTTTTGTGTGTTCTAGCTGGTGAGAGCTTGGGAGCTCTTGGAGGTGATGGGAATGTTCTATATCCTGCTTTGGGTGGTTGTTAGACATGGGTGTTTACATTTGTCAAAACTCATTGATGGAGAGGAAGAGTGGGGGAGAAGGAGTTGCAATGAGCGTTTTCTTCATTTCCCCTGTCCCACCCCTCTACATTCTGCCCATCCTGACATTTCAGTATTGGACCAGGCGAGTGGGGCCATGGAGGAGTGTGGGTAACACGGAGGAACAAGAACAGCAAGAATAGAGGGAAAGGGGAGAGACAGAAAGTCCTCGAGAGGAGCTTGGGTGTGTGTGTGATGGGGGCAGCTTCCACAGCTCACAGAATCAGTTTTTATGGTCATGGGACTGGGGGCTGCTGCTCATGAGTTGTAGCAAAAGGTGGGTCCATGTGAGTTGCTGGCTACTTGTACTTTCGAAATCAGATACCCTGGATTTAGAAAACAAGATGTTCTTTTATAAAATAAGATCCCAGATGAGGAAGTGCTTCTCTCCAGCTCCTCCGTGAGTGCTCTCACATGCAACCTTTTATTCCTGCCCTTGCCTGAATGGCCTTAATGAAATAATAATAATAATTAGTTTTGGTTGGCGTAACTCGTGATCCATTTGGTCTTCCAAGTTTATTTAGCCTTCAGCTGCGCCTTGCTTTGAGATGTGATTTATGAGTCCTTCTTCTGACTTTTGAGCTGAAGAGCAGCAAAAAACTGAAAATGCAACTTCAGAAGTATAATGGAGGCTAAGCAAGAGCCATCTAGAAGAATTTCCACAGGCCTGTTTTCTCATAAGCCAGCAGTGAGGAAAGCCCACTGTGCTTCTTTTGATAAATGGGATGGGTCTTGTTAGACTGGTCAATTCTGGAGAAGTTTTTTTCCCTCTTTTTTACATCTTTATTGGAGTATAATTGGTTGTGTTAGTTTCTACTGTATAACAAAGTGAATCAGCTATATGCATACGTATATCCCCATATCCCCTCCCTCTTGTATCTCCCTCCCACCCTCCTTATCTCACCCCTCTAGGTGGTCACAGAGCACCGAGCTGATCTCCCTGTGCCAGTGCTTCCCACTAGCTATCTGTTTTACATTTGGTAGTGTATATATATCCATGCCACCCTCTCACTTCTTCCCAGCTCACCCTTCCCCCTCCCCGTATCCTTAAGTCCATTCTCTACGTCTGTGTCTTTATTGCTGTTCTGCCCCTAGGTTCATCAGAACCATCTTTTTTTTAGATTCCATATATGTGTGTCAGCATACGGTATTTGTTTCTCTCCTTCTGACTTACTTCACTCTGTATGACAGACTCTAGGTCCATCCACCTCACTACAAATAACTCAATTTCGTTTCTTTTTATGGCTGAGTAATATTCCATTGTATATATGTGCCACATCTTCTTTATCCATTCATCTCTCGATGGACACGTAGGTTGCTTCCATGTCTTGGCTACTGTAAATAGAGCTGCAATGAACATTGTGGTACATGACTCTTTTTGAATTATGGTTTTCTCAGGGTATATGCCCAGTAGTGGGATTGCTGGGTCATATGGTAGTTCTATTTGTAGTTTTTTAAGGAACCTCCGTAGTGTTCTCCATAGTTATTTAAATTTTAATAAACTTTTTGTTTTAGAATAGTTTTATATTTATAGAAAAGTTGCAAAGATAAGGTAGTACAGTTCCCATATACTCCACATCCAATTTCCCCTATTATTAACATCTTCATTTTACACGAATATGGTATATTTGTCACAATTAATGAATATTGATACATTATTATTAACTGAAGTTAGTAAATTACTGAATTACTGAAGCTGAAACCAAATCTTCAGTCATTTTTGTGTCTCCCCTGCACAATAAAGGTATATGTGAATTCTAAGGGCATTAGGGGAAAGGGGAGAATTTGCGCTGACTTAGTTTGATAAAGAACTTGCCCGTTGGGCAAAGTTGGGGCATGAAAAAATTGAGCGGGCCAAAGAATGCTCAGAATCTTCTAATTCACTCTTCTGAGCATCTTCAGATGATTCCCCTCCACCTGGACATGTTAACTCTTCCATTCAGTAGAAAGCTCTTCTAAGAGTGGGGCTAGGGTAGGGTGACACCTGCCTCAATGGCCTTTTAGGTCATCTGAGAGCTATTATATATTGGGGGGATAAGCTGGTTATTTTGAAAACAGGTGAGAAATATGGGGCCAAGTGGAATATTTTTACTAAAAAGATACAAAGCTTTTTTTTTTAATGAAATGAAATATCATGTCTAGTGCCTCAGTTTCTCTCCAGTACTCTTTTGACAGCACGCCTCAAAGAAACCACAAGTTGGAGGAAACTAGGTCTTTTGGGTCACCCTCACTTAGAAGCGGATTTTTGAACATGGCACACAAGTCAAAATGCTTCTAGGTGCCCTGCAAATTGTCATTCCTTGTTACAAATGTCGCTGCCACATCTTGGGAACAAGAGCACACACCCTTATGTGCCCTTGGCTGTTGCTATGTCGTTTTATTGGCCAGAGGATTCTTAGTTTATCATCTCTGAGTCTTAGATTTCTGAGCTCTTTATTGCCCTGGTTAGTCAGTAAGCTCCAGGCTTTACACTTAAGATATGGGTGGGTTTTCAATTTACTCTATAGCCCCTCTGGGGTGAATGGTGCATTGTCTATAAAAGGGATGAGATATAACCTTCTCAGGCCAAGGTTTAATAGCCCATTACAGAGCAAAGTGTCCACCGGGACCAGACAGTCTGACCTTCTAGAAAATGACTGAGCCACCAAGTATAAAATATATTTTTAAAACCTGAAGAGATCTCAGGTGGTGAAGGGCAGAACATTTTTAATTTCTGTTATTTGTTAGAAGTTGAAACACCATATTCCAAAAGATGTTTCTGGTAAAGAGGTTCTTGAGGTCTGGAATGTGAGTCAAAGCTGAAGGAGAATAAATTCGATTCGTTGCCAGAGGAAGGTCTGTCTTGAGTGTGTTCTGACACATTCTACTCCAGGACTCAGATCCTTTGATTCCTACCTACCCCTTTCTTCCCCCCCGGCCATCCATTCATCTGTCCATCCATCCATGGGGACACAGTATATACAAGACGAACAAGGTTCCTGCCCTCGTGGGGAAGAGAGACCTCAAACAGGAAACAAACCATTAAGTAAAGAATTATAACTGTGAGTGTCCTCGAATAGAAAATTGGGGCTGAGATAGAGAATAGTTGTGTACGGGGTTGGGGAGCATTGGGGCACCTGCTTTAGGTTGGGTGATCAGAGAGGCCTCCGAGGGGAGGTGATGTTTAAGCTGAGACTGAAGGATGGGAAGGCGTCAGCCGTGTGAAAAACTGAGGAGAGAGTGTTGGGGCAGAGGGAACAGCCTGTGTGAAGGCAGGAAGGGATGTGGTGAGGTAGGAATAAAAGAAGGGCACTGTGCCTGGACCACAGTGAGTATGTAGGGGAGTGGGCAATTCTGGAACTAAGAGGAGGTAGAGCTGGAACCTCTTCCTAGGTCCCCCTTGTCAGTCAGAGTTGCACAGCTGACTACAGCTCTAAGGGAAATGATGTGCTTTATAGTCAACCCAGGCCACTGGCTGACGCTTTCATGAGTGGGCTGCCGTCAGCTTCAACTCAGGGTCTTAGATCTACGTGAAAATTTAACTCAAGTTGATGTCTGGTAGGAATTTGCCCCAGACCCCAGGCACATAATCAAATTAAGCAGAGCAAATTTTCCTGTTTTACCCAACTTTTCTCCTTTCCTCCTTTGGCTTCTGTTCAGCCGGTTGCAGTCACTCTTGTAACTGCTTGTGGCTTTGGTCAGGAATTAAGGAATTGTGTGCTGATTCGCTCCAAGTTTTATTCTCAGACTTCTCTAACTCTCTTCCTCCCCTCATTTTTCTCCCCATTCAGCGTTGCTTTCTGAAACAATAGAGAAATATAAATGCTCAGTTCTTTTTTTTTGAATAAAGTCCCTTCATGTGAATGCTAGATGGGATTCTAGGGTCTGGAGCTGTTCTGTCCAATATGGTGGCCACAAGCCACATGAGGCTATCGAACACTTGAGATGTGTAAAACGAGCACCAGATTTCAAAGAGTTAGTAATATATATATCTTATTAATTTTTATATTGATACATATTGAAATAGTATTTTTGATATATTAGATTAAATACAATGTATCATTAAAATTAATCTTTCATGTTTCTCTTTACTTTTTACTTTTTATATGTGGCTACTAGAAATTGTGGCTTGCATTATATTTCCATGGGACAGCACCGGCTTAGAGGTTCTCTACTGCACCATAAAAATAATGAAGTACTGAATCATGCTGTGGACCTCAAAAGCATTATGCTCAGTGAAAGAAGCCAAATGCAAAAGACCACATATCGTATGATTCTATTTTTATGAAATATCCAGAATAAGCGAATCTGCAGAGACAGAGAGTGGATGAGTGGTTGCCATAGGCTGGAGATGGGAAGAGGGAGTGACTATAAATCGGCACAAGGGATCTTTTCAGTGTGATGGAAATGTTCTAAAATTGAGTTGTGATGGTTGCACAGCTTTGAATATTTACTAAAAATCACTGAATTATACATTTTAAATGTGTGAATTTTATGATATGTAAATTATACCTCAATAATTAAAAAAGAGGGCAGTGGATATGAGACTGGAATTCCAGGGAAATGTAAGATCTGGAGATAAAGTTAGGAAGTCTCAGCAAGCATTTGAGATCACCTAGAGAGGGTGGAGGAGACCCAGTTTGCATCCTGGGGGCATTCCAATATTTAGAGGTTAGAGTTTGGACAGATGAGGAGACAACAAGAGAAACTGAGGAACAGCCTGTAGGGCAGGAAGGACACCTGGAAAGTGTACAGAGTCATGAAAATCAAGAGGAAAAAGCTTTATAAGAAGAAGGGAGTGATTAACTGAGGTAGGCAGTGCTGAGCAGTCAGGTAAGAGCAGAGGAGACATTAGGTTCAGCTGCACAGAGCAGTCTCCGTGGAGTGGTGAGGACAAAAGCCAGCTGCGGTAAGGCAAGAGGAGGAAGCGACAGGGACCCCAAACAGAGCTCCTTCAGGAAGTTTTGCTGGAAAGGAGAGCTGAGAAATGGAGATTGAGTTAGAGGAGAAATGGGATCAAGGGGAGGCTTAAAAGGCAGGTTGGATGTATCCAGTGTACGTGTTGATATGCTGATGGAAATGATCCAGAAGAGAGGAGACTGGCGATGCTAGAGAGAGGGGAGACACTTGCAGAAGCAAAGCCCCTGAAAAGGGCCGAGGGCATGGGACCTGCGGCATGGGGTCTGGGTTTTAGCAGAAGCAGGATGCTTCCTCCAGAGCACCGGGAAAGGAGGTAGCGGGGGAGTGGGCAAGCGCAGGTAGGTGGGTAGGTCTCATGGTGGTACCCAGAGACCCTGTCTTATTGATTTTGTTTTCCAGTGAAGGAAGCGAGAAGGTCTTCAGCTGAGGATGAAGGCAGGAGGGCTGGGGGTGGGCACTTGGCGGGGTTGAGTGACAACAGAAGGTGTCTTATGGCTGATACCCTTCAGTGCCGGGCATGACAGGTGCTCAGTAAACCTTTGTGGACATAAAGCAGTGCGTGGGCTCTCCAGCTGGGGTATGCATAGAAGAGAGTACTGGGAGTGCTGTCAAAATGCAGATTCCTGGGTCCTTATCCAGGAAAGAGCCAAAAAAAATCTGCATTTTTGACAAGAGTTCCAGAAGATTCTGATGCCACTGGTCAGCAGGTTGTAGTTGAAAATCAAATGTGTAGGAACAATAACAAATGAAAAATATGTGAACATGGCCCTACAAATAGGAGGCACTGAGGATTTAATAAGACTCAGTTCTTCGCAACAGAACACACCTTAGGCATAATAAGATTTCCCATTTCACAAATAATTAAGGTGTTAGTTGTTTCTTGTTTTTAGAAAAAGATGAATGTTCTCTGCTCAAAAATAAACCAACAAAAACGAAAACAAAACCAACAATTAAATCAATGTACACTTTTCTTTCCAGGGGAGAGAGCAGAATGCGGTACAACCAGGTAAGAGCGGTGCATCTTGTTTCCTTCACCTGCTGCCTGAGTGGGCAGTGGGAGGAGGTGGGGGGAGCAGGACAGACAGGGAGGTGGGGAGACAGTGCTGGAGCTCAGGGCAGCGGAGGAGTCTTAGAGGGGACACCTCCTCGCCAGTGTCCCCACGGGGGTGTGGTTGTGCTGAGAGGGAAGGCAAAGGTCTTTTGGCTGCTCTGCTGGTTCCAGCATTAGACTGGTGATGGGGAGGGAGCCTTTCAGAGCTGCTGTGGGAAGTGGGTGTCGTCCCTTGTTGCTATCCATCTGGTGGGAGGATGGGAAGGTAATATATATTGCAGAGTGGCTGAGGGCAACCAGGAGAAGCCAGAGGCTGTGGGGTAGCTGCCCACCTGTCTCCCCATCCGTTCTATGGCTGCTGAGCAAACCGCCGAGGCGTGGGGCCCAGCCCGGGGTCCCAGTTTGCCAAGGCTCCGGGTTTGGCTGGAAACGCACACCACCGGGCATACGCATGTGCATATCCACACGAGCGGGCGCAGACGCCCGCTGCTGCCTGCCCTGGCTTCGGACCTCGCAGCACTGGGATGGCCTGATGGCAGAGCCCCTGGTGGGGGAAGTAATAGTGGGCAGCTTCTGCTTTCTCTCCAGCTCGCTCAACATTATCCTCTGGGCTTTTCCCTGAGCAGACCAGAACCAGTGAACACTTTCACTCAGCAGCTGATAGCTGAGAGGCTGGCTTCAGGACTGGACCTTTCCTCTACCTGTGGAGAGTTTAGGTCCATAAGCAGCCCTATCGCTGCCCGGGTTCCTTAGAGCCCATCCATTTCCGTGTTCCCAGCAATGCCCGTCCCACTGCCCAAGTTGAATTGAGCTGGTGGCCCAGAGGCCTGCGCTTTTCCATCACGTGGCCGTTGAGAGCTACTTCTGCCTCATTCTGGGCCCAGTGACCCAAAGACATCCTTTTCCCACAAGTTCTTCCCAGTGGCCCAGAATCCTGGAAAGCTGTCCTACTTGGCAAGAGGGAGGATGAACCCTTAACACCCGCCTCATCTGGAAGGGAGTTGGCTGGGAAAAGGCTTGGAAAGCTCTGAGGTTTTCAGTTTGCTGGCCCAAGGTGGGGGAAGACTGAGGGCTCTCCAGAAGCTTAGCCTGTGCAGCTGTTCCTCTAGGCCCCGGCAGTCCCCGGACATTGGGAAGATTCATGAGACCAGGCGAGGCCCTCCCAGCACATGGGTCAGCAGATGTGCAGGGTTACTTTCTAAGAACCTTTTAGAAACAAACTCCTATTTATTTATTTACTTACTTATTGCAAGAGTGTTGTCATAGTACCAAAACAACAGAAGCCACATTTTACACCAAAGTTTGCAAATAATTAAACAGATGGGGGAATGAATTGAGCCATCCCTCACTTCCTCCTAATTCCTAAAACTCATGTGGGAGAAGATGATTCCAGCAGATTGTAGGAGAGATCTGTAATCAAACCCTTAGCGAGGTCCCAGGGTCTTCCTTAGAGAAATGTTGAGAGGTTTTTTTGTTTTTTTGTTTTTTTTTTAAATAAAGCCCTCTGAGATGCTGTCTTCCACACTCTCTTTGACCTAGGGCCTGGGAAATCCAAGCTAGGATTACAGACCTCCCACTTAGATACACTGCACTAAGCTGCAAATCCAGCCATCTGCACTTTGGCCCTTGGCCAAGGTCAAAGGCAACTCTTAGTAAAGTAAAAGCTTCCTCTTACTTCCAAAAATCATTTTTAACTTATTGTGGAGTGCACTGCTAACTTGGAAGTGTATTTTAAATTTATCTTAAATGTCCTGGGTGAGCTATTTCTATACTGTGGCCCTCTTTATCTGCCATAGTTTCCTGTCCAAGGTCAGTGTTGTTTTGGGTGATTATTTGAGCAGGTCCCCTCAGCCAAGTTGTTGCTGGCCTTGTATAGACAGACCAAGTTTTGCACATGGGCTGCAACACATTGTATATTTTTTTCTCATACTTTAGAACGTTATCTTAGAATAGCCCCAATTCATAATAACCCTGTAATTAGGCTGACCAGATGCAATAATGCGCTTGAAAGACATATGGTAAATGGCAAAGCCAGATGCAAATGTAAGGTTTGATATGGTTTTTCAAACCATTGACTGGCTTCCCTAACCTAGGCTGACTCGCTCCAAGTCTGGATTAGCAGTGAAATCACTCGAGATTTCTTGTCCAAACAGATGCAACCCCATGCACACCCATGCACAGCTTCCAAGAGCCTGACCACCATTGAACTACAATATTGCTGCCATTTTGGATGTTGACACCCACATCTGTTGGGTTGTCTAGGGAAATAACCATCCTTCTGGTCACAGAATAATTGTGAGGCCAATTCCTATGTTACTAATGCGTGTTAATTTTTATCTTGGTTGAAAGGCAGAAAGGGGACATTGGTCTCTGGTTTCTCTTTCTTCCTCTCCGTGGCTTTCTCTGTTCCTGTTTTCCCTGCCTCCCTCCCTCTCTCTCTCTCTCTCTCTCTTTCCTTTTGCTCTGCAACTGAGCAGCAGAAGAGATGGAAGGCTTAGGCTGCCCCACTTTCCTTGGCTGAGCTGCCCCCCTGCTCCCCACTTTGTGCCCCACCCAGCACTTCAGTAAGTCGGTATCAATTTGGTGTCATGCAAAGTTGGGATAGCTACGTTTCCTTGTCAGAGATTCCGCTCACTGCACAGAGCACCACACAAAAGAAAGAAATCCTGATGCGGTTCTAACAGTCCTTTGCTTTCTGGATTGGGCAGAAATTATGTAACTTCAAGGAAAAAAGAATCCTTAGGACTTATTTTAGGAAATAAATTTTAAAGGCACCCTAGATATTTTTGGTATTGGGTGTCCAACACCTGCATTAAGAGTCTGTACTTTTGCTGACCATGAGAGTTTAATAGATGATTTAAAGCTATTGCTGAATGTTCTGTGATAAAATCAATTTCCCAATTTCCATAATCACACCGGAACCTGAAATAGGAAGAGCTGAATTCTATTCCTATGACCTTGGGCAAGTTTCTTAATCTCTCCTGGGCTCGTTTACCTTATGTTTAAAGTAGGTTTAATAGTTCTTGCCTATCTCACAGGGTTGTCGTGAGGGTATCATGCAGTGTGAGATAAGGAAATGATGTGAGAACGTCCAAAAACAGAAACCCAAATCACCATGGAAACAAGGTGGTGCAGCTGCTACCCTCCAGTTATGATACGTAAAACCTATGGCCCTGTCACATTTTTGGCACTCTCTTTTGGCATTTGGAAATTCAAAAGCAGATCTGTTGTAAGAAATATCACTCTCACATAACCCACATCCTCAACAAATAAGTAACTTATGAAAAAGAAATGACATGGACTTAGCTAACCAAATTGACGTAGATCGAGATGAGCTCAAAATACTCTTGCCTGTTGTTTCTTTGCAAAATTTTGGTCTGTGCTGTTATTTTAGTTCCAGTGTTTGGGTGGCATGAGATTTGGATTCCACTGTGTCTTTGCCCATGCATGTCCTGGAGCTAGCAGCATTTGCTCAGTATTCAGACACCTAGAAGTTGATCCGAGTTCCCTAGATGGCGGGCCTGCTGAGGGAGACAGGCACCACAAGGCCAGTGAGCAAGGCAGCATGAGTCTTATCTCCTTGATTGGCTCCACGGCACATACGATTTCTTGCCCATTCACAGAAATCAGTCAAGGCTTGTGGGCCCAGGTCTGTGTTCATCACGCATGGACATTATCTGTGTCAGGCTTGGTCCCCACTTGGTACCTCTCAAATTATGAACGAAGCCAGTTGAAAATGAACTGTGTCTCTTGGTTAGGGACCCTCCTCCTAACCTCAGAAAGCCCTTTGCCCTAGAAGGCTGGCAGCATTGAGTCAGGCCAACTTGGGTGGTGAAAGATGAGCAAATAAGCCAACACAGGTATATGCATGTGAGCAACTCTGGAAACTGGTCCAGTGTTTGTGGCTGTTTCGCTGTCGCTGGTGAACTGTGGTATGATCGCCCCTCCCTGTGGCCGAGATGGAGCGCAGGGAATGGAGATCCTAAAGTCAAGCAAGACACTTTCAACCTGACCCCACGGGTCCTCCGCTGGCAAGGGTTAATGGGATGGATGAGTCTTTGGCTGGAAATGAGAAAGTTCCCTAAGGCTCCATGACAGACCCTTTGGTAAAAATCTTGGGATTGGAGCCAAAGAGGCCTGGGTTTGCGGCCTAGCTCTGCCACCTCCCCCCTCTAGGCCTCAGTTTAGGCCTCTGTAAAATGGGACCATACGTGCAGGGTTGAGCTGACATTAAGTGTGATAATGGATTTGAAAACATTGTAACTGAAAGTGTACTTGACTAAAGGACAGGAGATAATCATCATCCTGGGTCCCCTGGGGACCCCAAAGAAGCTGCAGCCTCCCTCCTGGCATCAATTTCTTCATCTCTAAAATAAGAATAATAATTGCCTGGCTCTTAGATCAATGGATTAAAGATTAGTCAAGTGCATTTGAAATGCAAGGAGGCATTAGGAAGATCAGTGCCCTGGTATGGTGGGAGTTGAGACTTGGTGATGCATTTAAGCCAACATGATGAAAATTAACCCTTCCGATCATCTTTGAAAGTCTCTTGCTTTCTTGGGCTACAGATTACATCTCTCCCCTGATTCCCCCTCCATCTGGTCAGCTTTGCGGGATGACAGCCCTGATTGGAGTTTCAATGGTTTCCTGGACACGTGCTGTGCCCTCCTGTGATTTAGAGTACATTTGTGTTACTCCTGCCTGACACCGTGGGTAAATTAAGACCCGCTTAGACGTCCAGAGGCCTTCAGATGGAGCATTGGACACCAATGCGCTGGGGGTCCAGGCCTTCCATTTGCATTTCGTGTTCTCCTCCAGTCGTGGGTCGTAAGAGCGTCTTTCCCAGTTGTATGTTTACCTTGTTTGCTTTCTTGATTTCTTTTGTTCCGTTTTCCCCTAGGCCCCCCTGTCTTCCCCCTAAACCACAGAAAATGAGGAGACCTAGGCCTCTCTCAGTGTGTAGCCATAAACTATTTAACGGCTGTATGGAAGCGTTCATTAAGGTACTTGCTGGGGAGCCACGGAGTCCGCGAATGCACCCAATGTAATGGCAGCCTTTCTCCACCTCCTCCCCCGGCCAACAGCCCTGCCCCAACCTACCGACCTACCAACGACTGACGGACTGGAACTTTCAATCCGGGCCCTCGGCCAGGCCTTGTGGCAAGCTGGTCCTCCCGGCAGCCTGCTCTTAGCTTCAGTGAGGGCTTCTAATCAGAGCTGCTCTTGCCTCTGACCAGTCGCTCCTAAGTGCTTTCCCTTGATTCTCAACCCTGGGGGAGGGTTGCAATCACGCTGGGACCCAGTAAAATCCAGGTGGCGCTGAATCCGTGCCAGACGGTGGTCCCTGTCAGCCCCACTTCACTGCTTCAGGAACTGCAGTCCTGACCAGCCTGAGGGACACTTAGAGAAACCCCCTCGCCTTGAGTCACACTCACATCTCCCAAGAGGGGACAGGTTGGAAACAATACAAAGAAAAGCCCTGTGAGTAACTGTGTTTTTATACAAGTGATTTTTTAAAGTTGAGAATATACCAGCAAAGGAACACAACACATACAATTTGTACGAGAGACAACCCTTCCACCTAATTTTGTTTCTTGTTAGGCAGTTTGGGAGAAGAGAAAAGAGCTGAGGTAGTCCCTTTAGAATTCCAGGTTAATCCTTTACACCTTAAACTAAAAAAAAAAGCTTTTCACCTCAGTGAGTTTCTCTTCTTACTTCTTGGCTGCAAAGGGTGCAGGATCAAGCCATCCCAGATAGAACAGCTCAAGGCAAGTTAAGATGGTGGTGGAGTTGAAAAGGGCAGCACGTGGGGGACATACTTGAGGAAGGGGAGATGCATTCTGAACATTACTTAGGGGAACAGCAGAAGGTCCCTGACAGTTATTGGAAGCGTGCCCCATCTAACGAAGACCGTTTGCAGAAAATAAGAGTCAGGAGAAAAGTAAAGGTTCTCGGGCCCTGCCGACACTTTTGGAGTGCTGAGGCTGCCCCTGCTCTGGCTCTCTATCCTCTGTCCTCATACAGGGCATGCACAGGACTTGCTGGGCAGGGAGGGTTGGCCTCAGGCGTGGGAGGGGGTAGGCAGGACCAGCCTGGGTCCCTCTGTCTGTAAGCTGAGTTCTGGGGGACAGTGGGGGAAGGGAAAGGGGAAAAGGAGGGCACACGTTGGCACTGCCCGGGGGTGGGAAACAGCAGCAGCTGCTCTAGGATGCCTCAGAGGAGGGAGGTGTGGAGGACCCCAAAATGAGGGGTGCTACTGCGTGCATCAGGGAAGGGGTGCTGTTTGGAGGTGACTCCGAGTGAGCAGTTTGCCATCCAGAAGGTCATGGGAAGAGGGGCTGTCTCAAGAGCCCTTTCTTCATCCTCCCTCCTCGCTCCAACAAGACTTTCTTCTCGAAAAAGCCATACTCCAGAGCTGAGAGGGGACTGAGGCCCATTTGCTACTCTCTCTGCCCTCAAGGAGCTTATCATGTTGCTCAGGAGGTTTTTGACAGAAGGCTGAACGCGGAAGATGATTAAGGATGAGCACTTGGTGACTGATTCCCCACAGAAATAATTTCTGTGAGAGCTCAGAGCAGGAAGAACTGTGAGCAGTGGGGTCCGGGCGGCTTTGAAGGATGGGGCAGAACACAGCAGAGGGGAGGACGGAGGAGCCCCTGAGAGGAGGAACAGAATGAGCAAAGGCTCAGAGACACAGACACCTTTCAGAATATGCTCAGCTCTTTGGAAACAGGTGCTCTGTCAGGACGCTTGGAAGGAGCTCTTACCTAATGGCATTTGCAAGTTAGGTGTTCTGTTCAGTGAAACAGTCTCTGAATGGAGAGCTCCTACAAAAAATGCGTGACGATCGAGTGCCATGCACCAACCGCGGGACTGTCTGCCCCTTGGAGGTAGTCACCAGGAAGCCACATCCTTATTCTAAATATATAGCCATTGCTGCAGCTGGTCAGTCTTCCGAGAGCCTGCAGCAGGACCTTCGTCAGCGGTGCCAAAACTTTGTCTGAGAACGGACACCCCAGTCTTTGGAATGAAAAGCGCCAATCAGAGCCCGGCTTTGTAGCCCCTGGAGCCACAATATGGCAAGAGGCATAGGCCGTAGTGGGCGCTAGGGGACTGGCTCTGAAAAGAGCCCCCAGAGAGGGTCACCCCAGAGCACTAGGCAGCAGCATGTTGCTGAAATAAGAGCACAGCCTCCACAGGGGACCGTTTGACTGAAAAAAGTATGTTTGTTGAGCGAATGCATTTTTTTATAGTCACGTGTGCTTGTACCGCACATCATCTGTGCAATTCCGCCAGCTCTTCTGCGTGCCCACTCTAAGCTCCCTGTGGGGACAGACTGCAGCGGCGGGACCCCAACCTCAAGGATTGTTAACTCTCAGAAAATGAAAAGGCAGTGTGATGCATCCAGTCCTTCAACCTTTGGGAATGGAATTTAATTTCCTCTTATGATTCCCATGCTATCTGGAAGAAGATTCAGTGTGAACTAAGAATCCCCAGCTCTGAAATTCTAAAGCTCTGAAAGGCTTTTCAGTAAAATAACATCACAGAAACTCCGTGATTATGAGGGTTTAGAGGGACAAGGAAGCATCCCCAAGAATGCCGGATAAACGTAGTTGGAGTTACTTGTATAAATCTCTAGGACCTTACCTGAATGGATTCTTTTGAAAATGCTTGATTTTTTTCCCCCCTTCTCTCGGATAGAAGGAAACCCAATTTATTATGATAAATTTTGAGGCCCAGGAGGTCTACCTTCGGGCTGGGGCAGGGGGAGTCCTTACCTTGTTTCAATAAAATGAGAATGATAATTACCCACCTCCTGAGTGTGTGAGGAGGATCAGATGAGTAACACCTGCCGGGTTCTAGAGCTCTGCCTGGCGCAGGGTAAACACCATGGAAATGTTAGCTGTTAGTGCTGCCTGGGCTTTCCGGAGAGTGCCCACAGGGCCCTGTCTGATCACCTGGCACTGCTGTCCTAGGTTCAGGGAGGCATAGTCGACATAGGAAAATTCTAGTTGCTGAGGTGCCAGGGGCTGGACAGGTGACGCCAGCAAGCAGGCGCACATGCTCCCGTTTCTCAGTCAGGATGAGACACAGCACGCACCCCAGAGCCTGACCCACTGCATGTGTGGGAAGAAAGAAGAGGCCGTGCTCGCCTGCAAATGGGCGACTTCAGTGAAAGCAGAGCCTCCGGTTCTGCCCGCAAGATCACGAAGGCTCTCTGACTCCACTGCCCTCCCTCCTCCAGGCTTTGTCAGCTTTTGCGTTCCCTGAGGCTTTTTCAGTGCCAGGGTGAGGGTCCGTGGGCAGAAGGAAAGCAAAGCCAAGTGGGTACCCGGGACAAGCTGCCCCAGGTGTTTGGTAGGAAAGCATGGGCAGCGGTGTGGAATTTGGAACCAGATGGAATCCTGTTTGGTCCTATCCAGAGGGCACCTCATAAACACGGTCTTGGTTAACTAAGAGCTAAGAGCGAGGTTTCCTGAGCTGACTTGCAGGGCCAGTGTCACAGGAGACACCTGAGGGCGTGTGTCCCTCCTTTTCTGTGGGTGGCTGGGCTAACGTTAAAGAGTCTTAGGTGGGCTCTCACCATTGGTGAGTAAACAGCCCCCTGTGTTGAGGAGAAGCTAGACTTGGGGTGGGGCAAGTGTTCAGTACACACCGTTCCTGCCCTTTGACAAGGACTGAAAGAGGCCCCTTTGCCCCCTGGCGTCCGAGGCAGCCACCTGGAAGGCTGGCCGGGCAGGTCCGGAGCTCCACTGGGCCCATGGTTTGCCTGCCATCTCCCCGGACCTCCGCTGGCTGCCATTGCATTTCGGCGTTCCCGGACTCTGAAGGAGCTGCTTGCTCTAACTGGTCTTATTACTTCTGCGTAATCTTTTCTTTTTCTTCTGCTCTGCTGCCTGTTTATTTTTTGTTATCAGAGGAAGAAGAAATGCTCGAACCAGGAACCAGGTATTTACTGGAAAGGTCCGTCAGCCCCATTCAACTGGATGGAACCTGTCTTTAGCCCTGACTAGTAGCACAGGGCCCGCCTTGCCTGTTGCCAATGAGTCCACTTTGTTACCCTCTCCGTGACGGTAGTTAATCAAGGACAGAATTTGCAGGTGGGGTGTGGAGGACCCACGAAAGCATCGAAATCATGGGTTTTTTCTTTGTCCCTTTACATGAGCATATTACATATGCCTCATTGCTTCCTCACCTTCTGAGGAGGCTAGTGCTTAACCTGTCCCCTTTGCAAAGAGAGTTTTTAAAAATTTTTATGCTCTGTAAGTGGCCTGAAATAACAGAGAGGTCAACCAGTCACGGAATCCGAAAGGAAATTATCCCGTGCCCAGCTCTCTGTGGTTGTGGGCCAGTCTAGGAAAATATAATTGAAAATACATTCACACCCCAGATGCATGTATTTAGAACTGCATCTTATTCAGCCTTTCTGACTAAGGTTGCCACTCAGTGGTCAGTGGCTGACGTTAGCTGTTTCTAGAACTTTTCCTTTTAATGTGTTTACTGTTAAACAAATATCTGTCTGGATGTTTAGGTTGTTACTTGTGAGTAGAATTGGTCACCCCTCCTCCGAGCTCAAAAGGATCCCTGGGGCCAGCCTTGCTTCCCCCATGGTGTGTCCTTCTTAATTCCGGCAGCAGGTCCTACAGTACTAGGCAGAGGCCTTGATCCTGCCCTGAGCGCTGGGAGAACAGAGTTGAGATGGGGCTGAGGGCAGTGGGAGGCAGAGAAGTCTTCGAGGGCGGATTCCAGCCCCTCCAGGCGGTGGGCTCCCTCCCCTTCCCTGATGTGCCTATCAGGCCTCCTGAGCCCTGATTCCTTCCCAGCTGAATAGAAAGACAGAGCATTTCTTTAAAATGATCACAGCTATGGCTTTTCTGCAATCACAGAAGACTTTCTATTTTAACTGTTTGTGGAGACTTTAGAATTAGTGTTTCCTTGCTTGTTTTCCTACTAATCTGATGGTACTAATTTTCTGGCTTGAGTTCATAATCTGTGTTTGCAGTGTCTTCTCTCCTGTGGTGGTTGCCAAGTCCAATACAACTCACAACTTTTTTTCTTAAGGATTCAGGACAAGCTATACCACTGGTCGTCGAGAGCTGCATCAGATACATCAATTTATATGGTAAGCTCGATCTCAGGGCAGTGTTTTCAGCTCTTTCCAGAACAGGTGCTAGGCTGTTCTCATAAGATATGAGATTCAAATTCGTCTGGGAAGATTTCCTGTTGCTGCTCTGCTTCTGAGGGGAAAACGTTCTATGGAACAGCTGCTATCTTGAGTGCTGTCTATTGAGCCTTGGGGAACTGAAGATGGTGGTGAGAAGACCCAGGAGCTAGGAGAACCGAGGAGCAGGGAGGGCACGTGGGACAACTGTATTAGTTCCTTTTTTGCTCACACTCGAGCCCAGAGCTCTGCACTTTGAGCGCTGAATGAGGTTGGTCAACCGATCAGTTAATCCTGCTAGACTGTGGTAAGCTCCATGGAGGAAATAGAGTGTCTGGGATTTGCCACATGGTGTCCCCAGCACTTAAATTGTGCCTCCATCTGTTCATTTATTCATCCCTCCAAAAATATATTTCCAGAGTGCATAGCAGGCACTGTTTTTGACAATGGCAGCATAGCCACAAACCAGACAGGTAGGATGCTGGCCCTAGGTAGCTTACATGACCAATTAGAAGGGCAAGGGACTGAACAGGCAGAGAGACAAATAATATAATTTCAGATAGTGATAATGCCAAGGAACTAATTAAAGGGGATAGAGAATGGCTAGAGGAGGGCAGGCCTGCTTTGGCTAAGGTTGTAAGGAGAGCCATCTCCGAGGGGGTGATATTTGAGTAGAAGAAGCCAGCCAGGTGGAGAGAATGGCAAGTGTCAAGGCCTAATATGGGAAAGAAGGCCAGCATAACTGGATGGGAATGAGCCAGGAGGATGGGGTAAGAGACACAGGTGGTAGAAATTCAGCACGAAAGAAATGAACAACGTTTATTGAGCACATACTATATGTACAAACCAAACTTTAACTAAAGCCTGCCTTTAAGGGTAAACACTTTCCTGAATTATAAAGTGGAGAGTTGTTTCATATAGAAAAACTGAATCTCAGGGAAAGGATCCCAGTCTTAATTCCCTTTTCAGATGAGGGAGGCCCTCTAATTCCTTCAATCTTATAGGTCGCTGTTTTGTTGTTACTGCTGTGTCAGGTATCAAGTTCTCCTCTTTGTTAAGGCCTTGTAGAAACACATAGAAAATGAGATCGTCCTTCTGCAATAAGTTAATGTCCCCCAAACTCCTTGATCCCAAGCCAGCATGCACTCTAGACTCTAGATTTTCTTGAAGGAAGACGTTGTCTGTGATGGGCGAGGGAATGGTTGAGGGAGTGGCATTAATCATTCTCATTCAGAGTCTCTGTGGCTGTTAAACTCCGATGGCATTTGTAAACTCAGGTCAAGCTACTTGGGACCAGTGCAACTGATGAACGCACTAGGCAGCATTCACTACCCAGTTATTTGATTGAGCTGACCTGTGGGTTAAAGTGGAAGTCATTCACTGGTCCAGTGTTGATATAAACTTCTTGTTTCCTTCAAGCCCAAACAAGAGACCCTAGACATATGAAGCAGAATGTGACTGAGTATTTGGACCAGCTGAAGTTCATCGCAAAGGCTTCTTTGGGGCTTCTGCCAGGAGACGGTCACTGGGAATGACTCTGTTACAAAGGATGGCGGGAGAAAGAGGCAAGCAGTGGGGAGAGTCTTCCGTGTTCCCAGTGGCCTGATGAGCTCAAGGCATTTTCTCTTTCTTTTTTTGTTTGTTTATTTCTTTTAGGACTCCAGCAGCAAGGGATCTTCAGAGTGCCAGGATCCCAGGTTGAAGTCAATGACATCAAAAATTCCTTTGAGAGAGGTAGGTGTGAAGTGATCATCTCCAGCTTGTGTCCAGAGGAAGCCAGGTTGGGTGTTAACGCATGTCTTAGAGCCAGTGGTGGTGGGGTAGCTTGTATCAACATCTCTTCCCAACTTCACCTTCAGCGACTTGACCTTGGTAGCTCGAAATCAGCCAAGGTGGGAGTATTTACATCACAGAAATTGGCAAACACTAAGACCTTTGATCTTTTTCTTTTCGCCGCCAAAGAGCTAGCTGTTGAACATTTACCAGCACACATGGGTGACTTTCTCTGGTGGGCTCTACAGTGGTTGCTGGGAAAGAGGGCCTTGGAGTTATTGTGTGAATCTGTAAAGGCTGCTGTGTTTTAGAAAAGTTGGAAGAAGCTAGATAACATGGAGTGGCTTAGAATTGCCTAATTCTTTTTTATGCAGTGTTTTTGGCAAAGCTATTCTCCCCAACCCTTGGAGAGGTTACCTAGTTCCCACTTTGGTATAAAAGCTTATCAGGAATGAAGTGGCCACCAGAATGTGGCTTATTTGGTTGAGCCTCCCTTGGCCTCAGGATCCCTGATGGGAACAGATGGCCAGTGTCCAAGCAAAGTAAGGACTTTCTAGGGTCAGGAGGAGCTCAATTCTTCTTAAACCTCTGCCTTTTTATACTAGTACATATCTTGCTGCTACAGTGAAACTGAGAGTCCGTGCATTTCCGTTCAAGGAAATATTTTCCAGCATCACACTCTCTGGTTGTTGAACAAAGCCCATCCCAGGGAGGAAAGAAGAGCCAGTGTGGGGCATCCTAAGCGATATCTGCACCTCTAGTTTCACAGCGTTTGGAAGCATCCCGTCTCCGTAGTTACTCCTCAGCTCTGATTTACTACACTTTGCTCTGAGTAGTTAGGTACTAAGTTTGGTCTGAGGACCCGGATCCCAAACCCATTTCCCCGCAATACATCACATCCCAATTTACAAAGCACTTTCTTACCCATTCTTCTATGTAATCCTCCTAATAGCCTTGGAAGGTTATGGTTTGTCCTTGTTGGTTGTGCTCTGAGCAAGCCTCTCCCCGGGGCTCCAGCCCTAGAATTCTCCCGACTTATTGCCAGGCTTCCCGGAGGGGCTGCCTCCTGAGCAGACTCACCTTCGGTCACCCTATCCTCCCGCTTCGTCCTGAGATCTAGCTCCAGGGCAGAGGAAGCAGTCTGTCAGCCCCAGGCAGTCACCACCATAGCCTGCAGCACAGAGCTTTGCAGCACTAGGCACTCTGGCTTGGAACCGGGTGTGGAGAGCAGGACTGGGCTGGATGTGGCTCTCAGTGGCCCATGAGGAGGGTCCTGGAGAGCTTAGGGTTTGGAGTCCACTCCAGGATCTTGGGTACTTAGAACCAGGGAGTCCCAGAATCGCCCTGCTCCAAGCTCCTACTCGCGCATTCATTCATCCTCTCAACAGGCCTGCATTGAGCCCTGCACTGCACTGGGTAATGGACTAGGGCCTGTCAATATGATAGGAACAACAGACAAGTCACTGCTAGCAGAGAACCGGTTTAGTAAACAGCACGGTCAGCGCAAGCATGGAGTAATCGCTGGGTAGCATGGGAGCCCCTAGCCCAGTTTGCGTGGAAGGGGGAGGAATAGCAAAGCCTCGAAAGGCTTCCTGGAAGAGGAAATGCCTAAGCTGAGGCTTGAAGAGTAAGAGTCAGGGGAAGCAGGGAAAGGGCATTCCAGACCAAGGGAACAGCATGTGCAAAGCCCACAAAGCTAGAGGTATCCTCCCCTCAGCATCCCTGATAGAAGTGTCATTCATCATTTCCCTGAGCTTCTCTTGGCAATGACAGACAGCCCAGCCAGGGTTTGGTTTCTTTATTTCCCCCAATTCCTTAACACCCCTGCTGCCCTGTGTTCATTGTAAGTGAACAGAGCCGTGGTCTGGACCCTTTGCTGGTTCCATCCTCCTGGGCTCACCCCAGCAGAGAGAATTCCTTGTATGTCGTGAGTAAACTGCCTGGTGCCTCCAGCCCAGTGACCGCTCCCCGTTGTGTTTTCTTACTTGCCAGTGTCTTGTAAGTAAGTACCTTGCTGTACCAGGCAGCCAGGCCCAATCCCCACCCCAGCAGCGCTGCTTTCTTTCCTTCCTGAACGTGATTTCTAAGGTCAGCACCTTCTGTTACTTGCTCAGGTGCCTTGGAGGGGTATTTGTGCAAATTAGACTTCTCTGCTCCTTGGAGCGAAGAGATCACCTGACCCAAACCTCAGCTGCAAAAATTGTTTTCTGCTTTTTCGTTGCCTCATGTGTGCAGTTGGCCCCTCTCCCTCTCACCCCCGTTCCGGGATGAATCTCATTCTCTTGCCCGCTTCGTTCTTCGGCTCCACCTGAGCCTACATGGGAGTATGGCTTATTCTAAAAGAATAGTTCCTGGGATGTCTCTTTTAGAAAAACCCTTTTTGGCTTCTCTGGGCTGGCTGGTACCCAGATTTCACATGCATTACTTTCTGTTTCTTGACATTCACCACCCACCGGCCCTGGGTTTGGGTTCCTGACCTGGCTGACCCTCGGGGCACTTCCTCCCCCATCTCCTGAAACCGGCTTTCCTCTCCCTGGCTCGCTGCTGTGTTCTTCTCAGCCCCTGGCAGTGAGCGACCCGGGCCCACTCCTCGCGGCCCACCTGCTCTAACTGGTGACGGAACTTTCTCTCCAAACCAATACATTGTGTGTTTTTCCTTTCTTCCTTTTATTTTAAAAATTTTAAACCCTTTAATCCCTGCAGGGTGCCTGTCCTTTGCCACTTGTTCAAACAGACATGGGTCTTTTCCTCCTTGGCCCCTTTTTTTCTCTCTTTGGGTGAAGCTCTTGCCTACGCTCCGTGCAGAAGGCTGTTGAAAGGAGCACGGACCTCTTTTTGTTAAGCTTCTGAAAAAATTACATGTTAGAAATCCATTTTTGGCTTATTATTCCTAAACGCACTTTCCTTCTCCTCTGACATGAGTCAACCAGGGTTTTAGTTGGGATTATGATTTTTTTTTTTTTTTTTTTTGCGGTACGCGGGCCTCTCACTGTTGTGGCCTCTCCCGTCGCGGAGCACAGGTTCCGGACGCGCAGGCTCAGCGACCATGGCTCACGGGCCCAGCCGCTCCGCGGCATGTGGGATCTTCCCGGACCGGGGCACGAACCCGTGTCCCCTGCATCGGCAGGCGGACTCTCAACCACTGCGCCACCAGGGAAGCCCAAGGGATTATGATTTTTTTTATTATATTTTGCTGTCAATAAATCTCAAACTCAGCACTCAAGTTTTGAGATCTTCCTGTAATCTTCTGGCAAAATGAAGGAGAAAACATCATGAAAAAACAGGAATCAGCAGCTGTGCTGTGGAAAGAGCTGTGGTTTGCTGTTGTCTCCCAGGCTAGCTTTTTGCCTCTCTGTTTTCCCCACAAACCAATCCCCTGTCCTCTTGGTATGTAAAAGGTGAGAGAGCTGCCTGTGTTCTCTCCTCATGTGGAAGGGTGGCTGGAAAGGGAGTCAATGGTCCTTTCACTGTGCTCACATCAACATAGGGTTTGGATTTGGGGCTGAAATCATGGCATGTAGGATCTGACACATTCTAGACTCTGGATGTGGCCCTTCTCAGATCTGTTTCCTACCCCAGGAAGAGGGGTGTGAGCGGGAGACACAGGGAGGGGTTGTCACGTTGCGGAGCCTCGGGATGGGGCTGGGAGGAGCCTGGCCGCAGAGACCTGCCCTGGAGAGACCACCTGTGGGCTTCCTGCCATGCCCCCATCCAGCAGCACGTTCCCCTAGAGCTGTGAGCACACACGGTGTGTTCACTCTGCCCTGGGTGCAGCCTGCCTTCAGCCCTTAGGGAATGCTGGGGCGACCTGGCTGGGAGCAGGCTGCAGGCAGGGCTGTTTGGTAATAATTCTGCCTCCTTCCCCGGGAAACTAGCTAGCAAAATGGGAACTAGCTTTCTCTTGGACTGGCCTGGAATTTTAGCTCTAATTCTCCTCCTGGAGGAAGCCATCATTCACATACACCATCCTGCTCATCTTGAACTCTGTAATTCCATTCATTTCTAAGCCAAAATTGGCAACCCTTTCAGAGAGCCGAAGGCCTGGGCTAGGAGGGGGGATTGTTTGGATGGCTCCTTTTATGGACGAAGTGCCTTCTGGGAGGAAGAGCAGGAATGGATGGTGTGTGTGTGTGTGTGTGTGTGTGTGTGTGTGTGTGTGTGGTCAGTAAGTTAACCAGACTTAACAAGGAGAGCTTGTATGGAGGAAATAAAATCCTTGTGCTTTTGGATCATGAGACCACAAGAGTAACATGTGGTGCACTAGGGGAACAGCTTAATACAGTGCATTTTTCAAACCCTTACGGTCCTTCAGAGGGGCTTCAAGGGCTGCTACTGGGATAAGGAGGGAAGATGAGAAGGTAGGGCTTGCACCTTTCTCTAAATTCAACTAAGGCAGCTTTGCTCATCCATGGGAACTTTTTTCTTGAAAAAAAAAAAGTTGAGATTCTACTGTAAAGGAAGGAGGGAGAGAGGGAGGGAAGGAAGGAAGATGATAGATGGATAGGTAGATAGATAGATAGATAGATAGATAGATAGATAGATAGATAGATAGGCATGCAGGCAGACAGGCAGCAGATAGAATTGAAAACCACAGGTAGAAGAAGGAATATCTCCCAGGCATTACGAGACCTGGGAGCTGCTGGTGTCTGTTTCTGACTACATGAGCAAGTTGTTTCATTTGTTGGGGCCTCAGCTTTCTTGCAGGTGAGAGGGGTGGAGCTGGGACCATGCCTCCCTTGGAGCCATGCAGTGCTGTTTTGCGGATTAAGAGAGATCACATATGCCAGTGTGCTTCTCACTTGAAAAGTGCTATATCACTATAGGCAATATATATATATATATATATATATATATATATATATATATTATGTTTTCTCTCTTCCTTCCTCATGAGAAAGTCTTGTGGGGGAAGCATTTTCCTTTTTTTTTTCCAGTTTTTGAATTTTTAAATTTGTTTCAAAGTTAAACCCAAGACACATTGACTTCATAGGAAATCCACTGAGAAATGATTTTCTAGGCTGAACACCTGTTTCCCTCTAGTGTCCCCCCAACAGAGCATGTACATGTTATTTACTTTCATTTTATAATCACTGCTGTCCCACCACTATACCAAGATCACCTAAACTGTGTGTGTGGTATTCTGAATATTCTTACTGATACCCTAAGTTCACTAACTGCAAAAGATTTTCTGGGATAACCTGTCACTTGAATTCTTTGGCTACTTTTGAAGATGAAGTCCAAAGAACTCTTAAATGATTCTCCTTTGGGGAAGATGGTATTTTATAGGCATTAGCAACTGGCACCTGGGGCTGTACTGATCCCATCTGGCATCACTGGGAGGCAACCTGTAAAACCAAAGAATCATTTGATGCAACAGGCAACTAAGTGACTCAAAACTGAAGGTTAAATTTAAAGAAAAAACTAATTTAGAGAAAAAAAGGTAATCCTAGAGGAACTCATTCTAAGCAATCAGTCATTATGCCTGTGTGTGTGTGTGTGTGTGTGTGTGGGTGAGGCAAAACCAGATTGATTCAGTGCAGGCTGATGGGTCCCAGATGATTGCTTAGAATGAGTTTTCCGGAGACAGTGATCTGAGGGAACAGAATCTGGCAAGTGGCCAGTACCAGTAAAGAGCAGCCATGAAGTGCTGGGGACATTTACATTCAACCCCTGTGGGGAAGCATTTTCATCTCCTCCTATAGGAACGTCTGAGAGGTTGACCTATGGAACGCAATGCATGGGCTGCCACACACAGTCGTTCAGGCTGGGCACTGCACAAGAGTACTCAGCCACGAGGACAGGAGTGTGCTGAACTCTGGCTCATGCCCTGGAAGCCACAAGCCCTGGTTCAGGAAGTGTGTGTGGGGGGGTGTCTTTCTCTAATTTGCACTAAAGCATGTTGGGGCCAGCAGAGGCCCTGGCAGTGACACACATTCTCTTCCCACAGAGGCATAGTATAGAGGTCCAAGTATGAATTTGCAGTTCTGCTCTTTTTTTTTTTTTTTTTTTACGGTACGCGGGCCTCTCACTGTTGTGGCCTCTCCCGTCGCGGAGCACAGGTTCTGGACGCGCAGGCTCAGCGGCCATGGCTCACGGGCCCAGCCGCTCCGCGGCATGTGGGATCTTCCCGGCACGGGGCACGAACCCGCGTCCCCTGCATCGGCAGGCGGACTCTCAACCACTGCGCCACCAGGGAAGCTCGCAGTTCTGCTCTTCATTACTTACCAGACTTAGATTGCTCTGGGCTGTTCTGGCAGGAGGAGGAGAAGCCCAGTGAACAGACCTCTCTCAGCACCTTCAGGGAGGTGTCAGGTTGCTGCCTGCTTCCTTTCACGTCCCCCATGGAAATCCTGGGGGTGAACTAGCTCAGCAACCCCCATTAAACTGAAAAGTGCTGCTCTCCTGAGATATTTTCCCCTGTGCAATTGGCAAAAATTTAAAATACATTCCATGGGCAGGGCTATGGAAAAGCAGCCTTCTCCTATGTTGCTGGGAGGAGGAGAAAATGGTGCCGCCCCACCAGAGGAGAATTTGGCTTTATCTGATGAAACTACACGTTTGTTTGCCCTTTGACCCAGTAATCCCACTTCTAGGAACCTACCACAGAGACACACCTCTATGAATAAGAAACACAGGTACAAGGTTATTTGTTGTGGCAGTATTCGTAACAGCAAAAGATGGGAATGTCAATCCATAGGAGACTGGTTGACTACATTATGGCCTATCCATGAAATAGAGTCGTTTGCGGCCATAAAAAAAAAAAATGAGGAAGATCTGTATGAACTGACAAGGAGGGATTTCTAGGATTTACTGTTTAGAGAAGAAACAAGTATATGTAGTAGCAGAGTGTGCCACGTTCATTTTATGTAAGAAATGAGGGAAGGTAAAAAAATTGTATATGTGTATTTGCTTATTTTTGCAGAAACAAAGATTAGCAGGACAAACCAGAGACTAATGAAAATGGTTAAATGTAAGGTGTAGGGAGAGAAGAATAAGAATAGGGCTTCTCTGCAAGCAACTTTTTATCTGGTTAGGACTCCTGGAACATGTGGATGCTTTATATTTTCAAAATTGCATACTTTAAAAAAAAAAGGATTTCTAAAACAATTAAATCCCTAAAATTGAATATAAATAGAAACAAATAAGCTGTATACCAGACTGACAACCATACAGAGAGTAACTTTTCAGCATGTGCTCTGGTCATACACTTTTTTAAAAGCTCTATTGAATTACATACCATAAGCCTCATCCATTTTTTAAAGTGTATATTTTAGTAGTTTCTAGTATATTTATAGATTTGTACATCATCACCATAATCTAATTTCAGAAAATTCTCATCATCCCTAAAAGGAACCCTGTACCCATTTATAGTCACTCCCTGTACCGCTTACACCCCAGCCCCCATCCCTAGGCAACCACTAATCTACTTTCTGTCTTCTGATCATATGTCTTTAGTGGGATACATTCTGAGGGCCTAAAACACAAAAAAAGCCCTGCAAATAAACGTTAATTTTTATGTAGTAGGTTTATTGCTAGTGGTGATATTGCTATTAAAAATCAAACTAGGGCTTCCCTGGTGGCGCAGTGGTTGAGGATCCACCTGCCGATGCAGGGGACATGGGTTCGTGCCCTGGTCCAGGAGGATCCCACATGCCGCAGAGCGGCTGGGCCCGTGAGCCATGGCCGCTGAGCCTGCGCGTCCGGAGCCTGTGCTCTGCAACGGGAGGGGCCACAGCAGTGAGAGGCCCATGTACCGCAAAAAAAACGAAAACAAAAACAAAAGCATCTGAAACTATTTTATGTATATTGTAGGATAAGGCAGATACATTAAAATATCAATTATAAATACTATTCAGAACAAGATTTTCACTGTAAGAAAAATGAAATGAAAAGACAAAATAAATGAAGGTAAATAAAACATTGTACCTTAAACATGAATTAGAAATGTCAGTGTGAACTTGTGAAAAAAAAATATGTATATTCTAGCTCTATGTACTGAAAGAGCCTAGATGTTCTTTATGACACTCCTGTAGCAATGAGCACACCTAGAACCGAGATCTTGGTTTCTAAATACCATGCCCTGCAAAAAGCAAACAAAGCTCCTTAGAGAAGTTTTTTATTCCAGGTCTAGGTCAAGGAAAGTACCAGGTGATTCAGGGACATTTTTTATGCCAGTAAGCAATTAAGTGCTCAATAGAGGTCGCATCAAAGGACATAAGAAAGGACTCCCCCTGGCCAAATCTGGGGACAATCTGAGCACCCCAATGAATAGTGATGTAGCGGGTTATAACACTTTAATTAAAAATTATAAAAACAAGCCCATAAAATGTTTTAAAAAAAAATAGGAGGGTGGAGGGAACACGGAGAAAGCTCTTCTTTAGGGAAGAATGCCACCTAATAATTGTAGATGGAATGACAGAATCAGAAAATCACCGTTTTGTTAGAACCGCAGGGTAATAATTGATTTGGGCAAAAGTTATCACTGGATGCTCAAAGCACTGGGTAAAATATGTTAAGCATGATGACATGCACATAGATCACTTATTGTTTACAAAAATATTTTATATTTTACACTTGTTATTACAAAGGAGAAAATATACCTTTACAGTGTAGAGATCCAGAGGCCACCACCTTAACCCAGTGATCAAGCATTACCCACATAGTATTCTTGGCCACAATATTTAACCTGACTCTAACCATGAGGAAGCAATCAGACAGATCCTGAACGTGAGGCATTCTACAAGGCAGTTGGCCTGGACTCTTCAATAAAAGTCAATGTTATGAAAAACAAACTAACAATAAAAAATGTTGGGGTCTGTTTTGCATTCAAAAGACTAACGAAGCATAACAACTGAATGAATTGTGTGAACACTGATTAGATCTTAGCGTTTGAAAAATTCTATGAAAGACGTGGGACAATGGGGAATGTTTGGGTAAAGTCTGTGACACGGTGTTTTGGAACTCTTGTTAATTTTCTTAGGTGTAATACACGGTTACGTAGGGGAATAGCCTTATGCTGAGGAGGAACATGTTGAAGTATTTAGCAGTGATGTGTTGTAATGTCTACAAAACACTCTCAAATAATTGAGCAGTACTAAATATAAGTAGAGAAATGGAGGGAGAGCAAATATGGCAAGATGAGTGTAACTGTAGGGTGACGGATGTTCATTATTTTAATTCTACAGCGTTGTTAGAGGTTGGAGCAGTTTCAGAATCCGCTGCAGGGAGCACCCTAAGCATGCTGTGTGGCGGAGGCTGTCACATCTGTCCTCCAGTTCAGGCTGGGCCAGGTCACCTCTTCCACCATCTGCACACACCCTGCCCCCTTACTGAGCTGAATCGTCATCTCCTGTTTCCCCTTAGGTGAAGACCCGCTTGTGGATGATCAAAATGAACGAGATATCAATTCAGTCGCTGGCGTTCTAAAACTGTATTTCCGAGGACTGGAAAACCCACTCTTTCCTAAGGAAAGGTTTCAAGATTTGATATCTACTATTAGTAAGTATTTCCCAGGTGGAATGATCAATTTCTTGACCAATCTTTATTGAAGCTGCACTCCAGGCTCATCGCTGCAGGGGAGGGGTGCCTTGAAAGAAGCCATATGACTCTTGTCTTCATGGAACTTAAAACCTAGTTGTGGAAATAACAAGATGGTTTATAATAGAAGGACTCATGGGCATGGTACACCTCTGGGTATGGGAGGAGCTCAGAAGAGAAGAGGCAGAGGGAGCCTTGGTTTCTCAGATCACAGCTGACGGAGAATGATGTGAGTAGAGTCTTCGGGGAGGAGTGGACTCAGGGATCCTAGGAAGAGTTGGGGACACACAGATCAATGGGACCAGCAGGAGGGTGTCCCAGCCAGTACATGGTGTAAGATGCTGGAAGGGTCCGATGGAGCAAGAAAGGGAAGACCTTGAATGCCTTGCAAGGATTCCAGAGCTTTTCCCCTTGGGTTACAGGGAGCCATGGAAGGTTTGGGAGTCAGGTCAGCAATATGGCAAACAGGGAAATGATGAAAATAAGTTGATTGTGGGCTTCCTCTGACATCACTAGCCATGAGAGTCCTTCTTGACTAGTATTTCTGTGGATAAAGGCAGGAGCCCAATCTAGGGGCTGAAGTAAAGGCACCTTGACTGTAAGATGCCAAAATCCACGACAATCTTTTGGGAGTATTTTTTTAAATAAACTTTTAATTTTAGAATATTAGAATGTTAGTATTTTGGAATAAACTCTTTTTTTTTTTTTTAATAAACTCTTTGAGTTACAGAAAAGTTGCCCCACACCCCGTTTCACTAGGGATGCTTCTCACAATGTTCTGAGGGATATTTGCAGCCAGGGAAGTGCCCCAGGAGGTGACAAGAGCCTAGGGAGGCTTGAACCCTCTTATTTGTCTTGTGTGAAAGGCGCTTCCTCCACTCTTTTGCCCCCCGACTACTTCCTGCTCATCTTTCCTGATCCACTTCAGGCTCCAGACCACCTCTCAGAAATCCCAGGCCACAGAGGCCCATCCCTGTCTGAGCCCTGTGTCACCTGCTCAGCCAGTATTTCCAGAAGCTCCAATAGACCAGTTCCTGAGCGGACAAGGTGTTTGGCCCCTGGTACAAGATCATGGCATTGTGCACCTTGAATGACAGTGTGAGAGGAAAAGTCCCTCCTCAGTTCCCTCCCAAAGCCTTGGTTACATCAAGGAGTGACACCCCCTCTGCCCCCAACGTACAAGTCAATCTCCCTGCTAAACAGAGAGAGCCTCAGTCTCAGAAACTTTTGTATAAAACAATGTCTACCTATAATTTGGTAGCATTGTTTTGCTTTCATTGTATCTCTTTTTATGTTACCTTCTAATTATGGCAAGTGATCCTGGTTTCTCCTTTACAGAGTGAGGTAAGGTCTCCTTTTTTTTTTTTCTTTTTGCAGTACACGGGCCTCTCACTGTTGTGGCCTCTCCCGTTGCGGAGCACAGGCTCCAGATGCGCAGGCTCAGTGGCCATGGCTCACGGGCCCAGCTGCTCTGCGGCATGTGTGATCTTCCCAGACCGGGGCACGAACCCGTGTCCCCTGCATTGGCAGGCAGACTCTCAACCACTGCACCACCAGGGAAGCCCAAGGTCTCCTTTTTTAAAGAACTGTATTTAAGAAAACAGTATTAATAAACAGTAGTGGAGGTGGTCTAGGGCAGTGTGACTGAAGCCAAGGACATGGAGGGGCCTGTATGGGGGGCAGTGGACTCGATATGTGTGCCAGAGCCTTCCACTCTGTGTGGAGGCCTTGGTGAGGTGCCAGACCTTGAAGGTAGGCTGGAGCATGCCAGGTGGAGAAGAGAGATCACCAGGGTGTGCAAAGGCCTGGAGCAGGAGAGCCTTCGTGTGTTTGGGTGGAGGGGTGGGGGGTGGCTAAGGTGGCCTGGCACAGTTCTTCTGCAGGGCACTACTGGCACTTTGGGTAGAGCAGTGCCTTCTTGTGTGTCCCACACATTCAGGACCCTTAGCACCTTGGCCCCTGGATCCCAAATGCCAGTGGCACCCTCCAGTCACTGCAACAACCCCAGAGAATGCCCCACATATTTGTGAATGCCCCACATATTTGTTAGTGCCCCAGAGGTGCACACCCACTTCATCTGAGAAGCATGGCTCTCAGTCATCTTCAGATACTTGGAGAAGGGGCGGCAGCTGGGAGGTGAAGCAGGCAAGGGTGGTTGAAGCTGCATCATGAAGGGCCTTGGATACAGAGGAGAAAGGGGGAAGCTGTGTTTTAAAAGGAACGTGCTGACAGGATCTGGAGGCTGGAGAGAGGAGGGGCTGAGTGAGAAAAACATGTTTTTCTCTGAAAAAGAAACTGACATGGGTTTATGCATCAGCCCTGCAGATAATCATTGGAGCTTTGGTAGCTCACTCTTAGCCTGAGCTTTCTCTCTCTACAGAGAAAAGCCCACAAAGCACTTTTTTCTCCTTACCAAGCCCAATTTGCTGCCCCCAGCTCTGGCTTGACTGATTAAATGTCTGTATCTCTAGGGGTGACCTGAAAATGGGGGTCAGAGACAAGAGCCCAGGAATCACCAGACTCTTTGACCAATATACAGCTCAGGAGGTGGTTATTTATTCAGTGTTCATTTCCTGAGCACCTACTCTGTGCCAGGCCTGTGCTGCAGCTGGTGTTTTTAAAGAGTCTAATAAAACCTGGTCCCTGCCTGTGTTCATCAGGACTCATAGGCTACAGGTGACAGAAACTCAGCTTACACTGACTTAACCCCTAAAAGGGAATGTAGTGGCTCATATATCTGAAAAGTTAAGGCCCAGCTGGACTCAGACCTCACACGACATCTTCAGGAATCGGTCCCCTCCAGCTCTGTGGTGACTGCACTCCCGGACACCATCTTCTTTCCTGGGAGCCCCCAGCTGCTCCTCTACCCAGTTGCAAGAGGGAACTTCTCTCTAGGTTTCTCCAGCTGAGTCCCAAGGATCAACCCTGATTTGTTCTGATTAGGCCATGGACCCCCTTCCTGGGCCCAGCCCTGTGGCTAGGGGAATTTGATGCTCTGATTGGCCAGGCCAGGGTCACATTTCCATCCCTGGAACTGAGAGTAAAACTGCCTCCCCCTGGGCTTCCCTGGTGGTGCAGTGGTTAAGAATCTGCCTGCCAACGCAGGGGACACGGTTTGATCCCTAGTCTGGGAAGATCCCGCATGCCGCAGAGCAACTAAGCCTGTGCACCACAACTACTGGGCCCATGCGCCACAACTACTGAAGCCCGCGTGCCTAGAGCCCTTGCTCTGCAACAAGAGAAGCCACCACAATGAGAAGCCCGCACACCACAACCAAGAGTAGCCCCCGCTTGCTGCAACTAGAGAAAGCCCATGTGCAGCAACGAAGACCCAACACAGCCAAAAATAAATAAATTAATTAAAACAAAACAAAAAACCTGCCTCCCCCTGAACCACGTGGGCTGATCTCACAGGTGGGACTCACAGATGTCAGCTACTTGGCTCTCTGATGATGAAAGGCGCCCTGAAAAGTCCCTTTGTGTTACAGAACTGGAGAACCCAGCTGAGAGGGTGCACCAGATCCAACAAATCCTCATCACCCTTCCCCGCGTGGTCATCGTGGTCATGAGATACCTCTTCGCTTTCCTCAACCAGTGAGTTGCCCAGCCAAGGGGGGGACCCCCTCTTTGACTCAGCCCTGGCCTCCTTTGGGAGGGGGTGTCCTGAGGTTTGTAGGTACAACTGTTCCTAGAACATGGGACCCTCCTGAACGTGAGTAGAGCCCCTAAGAGAAAGAAACCACGGGGGAGGATTCACCTTTCCCTGGTGACTTGTGGGTACTCCTTTCTTGTAGCCTCTCGCAATATAGTGACGAGAACATGATGGATCCCTACAACCTGGCCATCTGCTTCGGGCCCACCCTCATGCACATCCCCGATGGGCAAGACCCTGTGTCCTGCCAGGCACACGTCAACGAAGTCATCAAAACCATCATCATCCACCATGAAGCCATCTTCCCCAGCCCCCGGGAGCTAGAGGGACCTGTGTATGAAAAATGCATGGCTGGAGGGGAAGAATATTGGTAAGATTCCATTCTTCTTAATATTATTATTATCATCGTTGTTGTTGTTACTGTTGAACCAGAACAGTAAGAAACCCTTTGATTTTCTTACTGCTTTTTAGTCTGTACTCCCATATATATTTTCTCATTTGAGCTTCGCACCAGCCTTATACGAGGGATAGGTACATCAGCCAAGACTGTCTTGATTTATAAGGGACAGAAATACAACTAAACTGGCTTAAGCCAATTGGGAATTTAGTTTTAACTAAATAAAGTCTGGGATCATGGCTTTAGGTATAGCTGGATCCAGGAGTTCAACTATTATCATCAGGACTCAGTCCTGCAATTCCCAGCCCCTGGCTGCTTTCTTCTACATTGGCTTCATTCTCAGGCAGCCTCTCCCTTGGTAGTTTCAAAGAGGCATCTGGTAACGCCAGTTTAGAGCCTGTTCTCTCACCATCCCCAGTGGAAAAAGAGCTTCTCCTTCCCAAATGTTTTAACACAAGTCCAAGAATTACGTCTCCTCCTGAGGCTTGGGTCTGGTGAACTAATCACATCGATTAGGAGATGCATGTAATGCTGTCATTGGCCAGGTGAGCTGCAAGCCCATCTCAGGCAGCAGGGGTTGGATAATCCCCACCTCAGCCTCTTAAACTGAGAATGACACTTCCCACCCTTGTCCCCTACCATCTAGAGTTCTCTTTTCCTGGCAAAGTTTGCTCACTTTCTTTGAGAGCTCCACACCAGGCCAGCAGGTGCTAGTTGGGCACCTCTGTGTACCTGGTGCTACACTGGGTCTTGGGAGAAATATTTTAGAATCTTATCAAACTCAGGGCTGACTACCTTCCCCAGGCTAAGACCTGAAAATACGGTGAAAATAGAACATTTCTGTGAAGACAGAAAACTCAGAACACCAACTGACAAAAACCAAAGGGTTCCTACTCTTTCTTTCTTCCCAATCCAGGACAACACACAGCTGTATGTTTAGGTATTACCCACACTGCTTTCAGCCAGATGCCTACAGGGGAGTTACTCTTTTGATTGTCAGAGCGCTCCTGGACTCTTGCCTCGCTTTAGTTCTGTGGGCATATTTGGGCAGCGGCTTCAAAGAAGGGAAACGTTCCAGCCTCCTTGTTTCTCTGCAACACTTCTCTGCATAGAAACACCGGGCCACAGCTCTCTAATCTCATCTGAGGCACCTGGAGCCAGTCTGTCCCTGATCTGTAACAGAAATCCTACAACCAGCAAGCACACTTTTTAGACAAAGGAAGCTTTTCAACTTTATCGCTTTTGCGGCCATTACCAGTTTTCTTTTCTTGCTGCAGTATATATAATTAGTGCTCTGGGAAGGCACGTACAGATCTTAGCATACTTACCAAAGCACTACATACAGTAACCACACTTTTCTTAATCCCATTTGTGCCCCATGAGAAAGGAAAACTAATTACATGGTAATTTTGGAGGAGTGTTCAAAGCCAAAAAGGAGGATTTGGTTGAGGGTCTCATCACAGTGGACAACATTCATTCACCAAATGGTTACTGAGCATCTGTCCAGGGCCAGGCCCTGGGCTGAGGAGTAGGGATGTAACCTGACCAGGAGTAACCCCTGAGACAGGGAGGAGGAAACAGGCAGTTCTAGGAGTAGGGGCCCTGGAGCCAATGTAGGGAGGTCAAGAAAGGCTTCCTGGAGGAAACACGGAGACTTGACTGAGACCTGAAGGATGAACTGGGTCAGCCAGGTGAGAGCGGGCAAAGAATGTGCTAGGCCTGGAGCATGCAATAAAATGAAAAGTGTTCTGTATGCCTGCAGTGTTGCATGTGACGAGAGAATGGTGAGAGAGGAGGCCCCACAGGCCGGCAGGAGCCAGGTTATGAAAGGTCTTAAGCCATTGTGCAGAGTCTGGAACTTATCCAGGAGAATTTTTCATAATAAAGTCCAATTTCCTTTAAATGGTATTGTAAATGTCACCTTCAAGAAGCCTTCCTTGACACCCTATGTAGGTCCCCTCTCCTGTTCTTGTCTCTGCTCATTTGTGCCTATATAATATATTTCAACTTGTAGCACTTCTGTTTCTCAGCCCATGAGGGCAGAGTTTGTGTCCACGTTACCCGTCAACGCATCCCTCTTACCTAGCACCATGCCTGGCGTAGATTAAGACTCAATCAATGGTTTGATTAAAAAAAAAACTGATTGGCTCACTATGTGAATGCACCCTGGCCTTAAGAAGCTTACAATCCAGTGAGGGGGCAGCAGCTGATGAAATTATCCCAGCGCATTAGTGACAGAATTTGATGGTCCTGGACTCACTCTACCCCTAAGCCCATCATGGCTGCCAGCCTGCTCGCCACCTGGGCTGATGTGGATTTTGCACGCAGCACCATGAGGCAGCCCCGAGGAACCCACTCCTTGGGAGCTTCACCCACCTCGCTGAGCTTGTCACCTCTGCTGCAAGACAGGCAGGGAGCCAGGCCAGATGGATGACTCTCAGTACTTCCAAAGTTCCTTCTGCTCTGGCCTGAGGTCCTTCTGAGGAAAAACGTCGGTGTTTTACTGCCTTCTAGATCTTACAGAATACTTAGGCACTGACGGCCTTTCCCAAGAAGACAGCCCAGCAAATTTCAGGGCTGGGGTCAGTTGGGGGATGGTATTCAGGGAATCTTCCCAATGGGTGAGGGGGCTGGGAGTGGTTTTCTGTTAGGAAGGTCTGCGGGTGGTCAGATCAAAAACTGGGATGAAGTGGGCCTGGCCTGATCTGGGTCAAGGCGCAGAGGTGGGCTAGGCCGGCGCCTGCGGGAGGCTGAGGGCAGCGTGAGGTACAAAGCCCCCCAGGAGTCCCCTCCCTATGTTTCCTTGCAGCGACAGCCCGCACAGCGAGCCAGGGACCATCGACGAAGTTGACCACGACAATGGCACCGAGCCTCACACCAGTGATGAAGGTGAGTGAGGGGGAATCGGGGCGAAGAACTCACCTGGGGCCTCTCCTGCTGACTCATGCCTGCCCACCTGCTGGGCTGACCCACGTAACCTCCACCCATCCAGCTTTGGAAGTCAGCACGTCATCCTCTGATGCAGACAGCGACCCAGAAAGACCTCCAGTCCACTGCATCCCCACACGGCTTGCCTCCTTCCCTTCTGTGTCCTGCCTGGCCTGAGTGCAAATCCTAAGGGACAAGAGTTTCCTAAGTAGGAAGCAGGCTTTGTCCTCTTTCCCTCCCCTGTTGGGGGTCTGTTCTGCGCCCGGCCTGAGCTGGGACCTGGGGCACATCAATGAACCAGACATGGGTCATCAAGGCGTTCCTGGTCTTGTCACCTGACAGGTCGAGAGCAGCTCCCCACCATGCAGAGTGACAATGCCAGGCTACAGGGGTGACCCAGTGCAGTGGGTACCCCGAAGGCGAGGCCAAACTGTGGTGACCCAGGGAAGTGTTAGCATATATAGAGAGAAAGGCCAGCCTGGGCTCTGAGGGACTCCTCAGACCTTCCACCCCTCTAGACAAGGAAATAAAATCAGGTTTGTCTCTAGGGAGCCTGGACACTACAGGCAAGCAGTCTGGATAATATGGGCCTGGGGCCAGCATTTCCATTAGGCAGATCAGGCACAGTGCCCAGGGCCCACGATGCTTTCAGGGCCCATGAAAACGTTTTAATTTTTTTTTTAATAATAAGAAAAAAGAGAATATGAGCCTGGATTATATTCATCTCTGTACAATGCAGTTGTAAGATATAATTTTTGACGTTCCTTTTAGTGGAGGAAGGGGCCCATGCAAGCCCAGGTGCCAAGGGCCTGAGAGTCACAACACCTCCCTATGTTGACTGAGCACAGCCCTCCTTTCTCCCTGTGATAGTCTCACTTTTAAAAAATCATTATTCAGCAGTTCTCTTATTGGCCTTTGTGTTTGTCTTGTGGGACAGTCCCAGGCCCTGTTGGCCACCATTTTTGTCAGGAGAACTGGGTATCTCCTCAGGTGACGTTTCTGGGAGTTGGCATAAGAGGCAAGACTAATAGGTGGGTTTTCATATTCTAGTGGGACTATTTCAGTTTCCAGCCACAGAACCTCCAACTCAAAGTGACTTAAGCCTAAAAGGGATTCAGATCATATACTTGAAAGTCCCAGGGTAGGCATGGCTTCAGGCATAGCTGGATCCAGGAGCTTAGTAGAGCTTGTCAGGAATGTGTCTCCACCTTGCCGTTCTGCTTCCCTCTGTGTTGGCTTCATCCTCAGGTAGGATCTCCCTGTGTGGTGGTCTCTGGCAACTCCAGGCTTTCCTCATCCTTTTACCCAAAGTCGCAGTGGAAGAGAGCTTCCTTTTCAGAATGGTTCCAAGAAACCTGCTGGGATGAAGTCTCACTGCATTGCCTTGAGTCACGCACCGAGGCGAGAACCAGTCACTGTGGCCCGAGAGGGAGCTGATGGGTTGGACCTGGGTCCCAGGGCAGGAAAGCACATCTAGGCACAGTGTTCAGCTCTGCCAGAATCCTCAGAGGCTGAAGTCATCCTGAGCTGAGGAAAGTGTCCTGCAGAGCCTTTGTTTTGAGATATGAAGGCTGCCACCTTCTGCTTGTTTGCAGTGGTTTGCTTTTCTCTGTTCTTCCTTTCCTCTCTTTTCCTACCACCTCCGATCCACCCTCTTCCTCTATCACTTTTAACAGCCCCCCTTCTCGTTCTCTCCATCTGTTGCTTGTTTATTCCCGTGTGTGTGTGTGTGTGCGCGCACGCATGCGTGTGCACGCAGCTCTTGTTCTAGATCTTGCTCTCAGCCTCTCTTCTTCCACTGGTGGAAAACACCTCTTGTCCAACAAGTTAGACTGAGTTTTCAGCATTGAGACCTGTGGGGGCTGCTGGTGGAGGCAGACACATCTGTGAGGAAGTGGGTCAGGTGCCCTCTGAGGAGCCTTGCAGCCTTCCTGGGGCACCCACTTTTGGGGGGCTGAGGTCGCTGTCAGTCACCCTGCACCTGCTGTGTTTCCCCACAGCTCCTCACTGGGGGTGGAAGGTGCTGTGGGCATCAGGACTGAGGAGGGGGAAGGCCAGAGAGCACGGGGCTTGCTGCCACAGGACACACCTGGCAGGCTTCACCCCCACCAAGAAAACCCCCAGAAAATGCTGCCTTGACCCCTCAGAGCAGAGGCACACAGGTCCCTGGAAGGGGATAGATCAGAGCCTTGTGTCTGCTTCTCCAGGAGATACTGCCCCTATTGTTATTTGTCATGCTGCTGGTTTCTGAGAATGACAAAGGTAGGAAGAATCGTCCTGGAAGGACAGTGGTTCTCCCTGGGAGAGCGAGTTCAGGGAAGACTCTCTCTGTATCCTGTGTGTTGGTGTGGGTGCTGAACCATGGACGTTCTCTGGAGAAAAACTAATTGCGTTGTCAAATGTTTACATTCATGCCAACTCCAGCTGAAACAGTCATAGAAATGTTGAGCTGCAGGAATGGTCAAGGGGGCACTGGACTCGAGACCTTTATGGCCATGTGATCTTTGATAAGCCACATAACCTCTGGCCTTGGTCTCCTTATCTGTAAAATGGGAATGGCAGCAGCAAGAGAATTGTGGTCTAGGTTAAAATGAGGTGACATATATGAAAGAGCTTAGCACAGTGCTTGGGACCACTAGATGGCTAGGAAACATCAATTGACTGTGTATCCAGTGTAAATCTTTCCTGGTCCTGATAAAGAAACAGAGTCCAAAGAATTTTATTGATGTAACTATTTATTGGCAGCCTAACTGCCTGATTTCTTACCTACTTCCCTCTAAGACATTTCATGTAGGGGATCCATTGGTATCTTCGTCTCTCTTGAAAGTACCCTGTATGAATGGAGCCCAGCCCTTCAAAGGTCAAATAGGCCATAACACCACAACTCCACGTCCTTGTATTCGATGGCTCACCCAACGAGTGACAGAATTGGAGGACCAAGTCAGTTGTTTGAGAGTCTCCTGCCTTTGCTGTCTCAGCAGATTCTGCACCTAACTGATGCCCGCTGCCCTGTCTTGAGTCTATAACACGTCATGGGTGTGAGTGTGGAAAATCCATTTGTGCTTGCTCTTCCTGTCTCCAAGACTTAGGAAGAAACGATGGTTAGGCTAAGAACCCTTGATTGTCGGAAATAAACAATGAAAACATTAAGGCAGCCAGTCAGTAGCAACTTTATTAATACAATGCTAAATGAGGAAGCAGACTGCCAGACAAAGAAACCACTGAAACTGGTAACAGAAATGTGCTCATATAGTTAAAATATGCACCATCATCCTTTCATTGATATTTTCCCCAAATTCGCCAAATTGCCCTTGACTCCTTGCACATCATCTACATCTAGAAAGCCATTAAACCATTAACTCTTTGCACACATCAGGTATCCATAAATGGGCTTTAGGAGGCCCATTACAGGCAAAATTTATTTCTGTAGGAACGTGTGCCTCTGAGAAGAGGTCCACAGTTTTCATCAGATTGTTCTAGGCATTGACTAGAAATCAGGGTAAGATTTTTACTTGTTTCTAAAATATTGGTTCCCAGTATCTTCTTTAATAAAAAAATTTCAAACACACTGAAAAGTTGAAGATAATTGTACAGTGAACACCCATATAACTACCACTTAGTTTCTACAATTGATAACATTTTGCTTTATTTGCTTTTTCATGTATCTGTCTACCCATCCGTCAATCCATCTTATTTTGTTTTTTATTTCTTTATTTATTTATTTATTTATCTATCTATCTATTTTTGCCTGCATTGGGTCTTCGTTGCTACGCACAGGCTTTCTCTAGTTGCGGCGAGCGGGGGCTACTGTTCGTTGCGGTGCGCGGGCTTCTCATCGCAGTGGCTTCTCTTGTTGTGGCGCATGGGGTCTAGAGCGCAGGCTCAGTAGTTGTGGCACACGGGCTTAGTTGCTCTGCAGCATGTGGGATCCTCCTGAACTAGGGCTCGAACCCGTGTCCCCTGTATTGGCAGGCGGATTCCGAACCACTGCACCACCAGGGAAGTCCCTCCATCTTATTTTTAACACATTTCAAAGTAAGTTTCAGTCATCACTGGATGTCTCCCCAAGACACTTCAGCAAGCAAATCATTAAAAAGGGCCAGTATTGTTCATGGTTCTTTTTTTAAAGTAAAATTGCAACACTGAAATGCATAAATTTTAAGTGTTTCATCCGTGAGTTTTTATAAATGCAAAAAATTTGTATAATTCAAACCCCTCTCAAGATACAGAACATTTCCAATACCCCAGAATGTTCCTTCATGCCCTTTCCCACTCAGTCCCTGCCCCAAAAGCCCAAGAAGCAACCGCTGATGTGATTTTTTTCCACCAGAGATTAGTGTTGCCTGTTCTAGAACTTCATATAAATAGAATTGTGAAGAGAGTCTTTCTGCTCTGTCTTCTTCCACTCGGCATAACGTTTGGAGATTCATCCATATCGTATGTATTAGGCAAGGTTTTGAGGGTATTAAAATGGTATTTCAGTCAGTTTACACGTGAAAGCCCAATTCTGCCTGAATGATTGCCACTCTGCCTTGTAAGAAATAAAGACAATAAAAAAACGAGAACAGTGGTCACGTCATTATTTCCTTACTGCTAGTGTAGGGATGGTAAACTGGCCAGCACCACGTGCTTAGGCCTGAAACCTGGGTAGGAATCTCACTGCCTCTTTTATTTTAACCATTTTAATGAGATATAATTCACATACCTACAGTTCACCCATTTAAAGTGTACAATTCAGTGGTGTTTAATATATTCACAGATACGTGCAATCATCACCACAGTCAATTTTTGAACATTTTTTTCAAAAAAATGTTATTTTTGAACATTTTCATCACGATGGAAAGGACCCCCATGGCCTTAGCTCTCATCCCTTACTCTCCTTTCCCTCCCACATTTCTCCCCAACCCTAAGCAACCACTAATCTACTTTCTGTCTCTATGTGTTTATCTATTCCAGACATTTCATATAATGAAATCATGCCATATGTGGCCTTTGTATATGGCTTCTTTCACTTAGCATGATGTTTTCAAGGTTCATTCCTGTTGTAGCATGAATCTGGAATTCATTCCTTTCTACGGCTGAATACTATCCCATTGTGTGGACAGACCGTGTTTGGTTTATCCATTTGTCAGTTGATAGACATTTGGGTTGTTTCCACTTTTTGGCTTTTATGAATATTGCTGCTGTAAACATTTGTATACAACTTTTATGCAGCCATATGTTTTCATTAAAAAAAGCATCATAAATTGAAATTATTATTCTTTACCCCACTGAATGATCTTGGCCCCCTTGTAAAAAATCATCTGGCCATAGATGTATAGGTTTATTTCTGGACTCTCAGTTTTATTCCACTGATCCGTATGTATATCCTTGTTCCAGTACAATATTGTCTTGATTACTGTTGCTTTGTAGTGTGTTTGTTCTTCTTTATCAAGATTGTTCTTCTTTTTCAAGATTGTTTTGGCTATACTGGGGTTAGACCAAACATTTAGACCAAACAGCTGGGGTTCTGATGGTGATTGCGTTGGATTTGTACATCAATTTGGGAGTAGTGTCATCTTAAGTGCTATGTCTCTGATCCATGAACATAGGATGTTTTCGAATTTTTTATATCTTATTTAATTTCTTTCAACAATAATTTGTAGTTTTCAGAATATGAGTTTTACACTTCTTTTGTTAAATTTATTCCTCAGTATTTTATTCTTTTTGATGCTAATCAAAAGATGGAATTGTGTACTTAATTTCATGTTGAATTGTTCATTACAAGTGTATAGAAATACAATTGATCTTAATAATTGTTCTTGTAACCTGCAACCTTGCTGAACTTGTTCATTCATTCAAATAGTTTTTAGTGAGTTCCTTATGATTTTCTATATACAAGATCATAGCATCTGTGAATAGACATAGTTTTACTTCTTCTTTTCCAATCTGGGTGCTTTTTATTTCTTTTCTTTGCCCAATTGCCCTGGCTAGAACCACCAGTACAATGTTGATTACAGGTGATGAGAATGGACATCCTTGCCTTGCACCTGACCTGAGGGGGAAAGCATCCAGTATTTCACTGTTAAGTATGATGTTAGTTGTAGGTTTGTCATAGATGCCATTTATCAGGTTGAAGAAGATCCCTTCTCTCCCTGGTTTGCTGAGTGTTTTTATCATGTTGGCTTTTGCCAAATGCTTTTTCTTCATCTACTGAGATGATGATGTGATTTTTTTGGTTTTTTATTCTATTGATTGATATATTACATTAATTGATGGGGGCGATGTTAAACCAATTTTGCATTCCTTGGATAAATTCCACTTGGGTGTGGCACAAAATTCTTTTTATATGTTACTGGATTCAGTTTTCTAGTATTTTGTTAAAGATTTTTGCACACATATTCATGAGATATTGGTCTACAGTTTTCTTGCGACATCTTTGTCTGATTTGGGTATAAGGTTAATACTGACCTCATAAAATGAGTTGGGAAGCGTTTCCTCCTCTTCTAGTTTTTGAAAGAGTTTGTGAAGAATAGTTATTAATTCTTTAAATGTTTGGTCTAATTTAGCAGCAAAACTGTCTGGGCCTAGACATTTCTTTGCGGGTGGGTAGTTTGGTCTTTTTTTTTTTAAACTGTTTCAATCTCTTTATTTGTTATAGGTCTCTACAGATTTCCTATTTTTTCTTAAGTTAGTTTCAGTAGTTTGTGTCTTTATAGGAATTTGTTCATTTCATCTAACTTATTCAGTTTACTCACATACAGATGTTCACAATATTGCTTTATAATCCTTTTTTCTTTTTGTAAGGTTGGCCATAATGTCCCTTTTTCATTTCTGATTCTAGTGATTTGAGTCTTCTCTTTTTTTCTTGGTCATTGTAGCTAAAGGTTTGTCAATCTGTTTGATCTTTTTAAAGAACCAGGCTTTGGTTTAATTGACCTTCTCTATAATTTATCTATTCTCTATTTCATTAATTTCTACTCTGATCTTTATTATTTCCTTCCTTGCTTTAAGTATATTTTGCTCTTCCTTTTTCCAGTGACTTACAGTGGAAGTTTAAGCTATTGACTTGAGCTCTACTTTTTTTAATACAGGTGTTTACAGCTATAAATTTCTAAGCACTGCTTTAGCTGCATCGCATACATTTTGGTATGTTGTGTCTTCATTTTCATTCATCTCAAAGTATTTTCTGATGTCCCTTTTGATCTTTTCTTTGACCATTGGTTATTTAGGAGGACGTTGTTCAATTCTTCATAATTTTGAGTTTCCTACTATTGAGAAATCAGTAGTTTCATTCTATTGTGATTGGAGAAAATACTTTGTATTATTTATAGTCTTTTAAATTACCTGAAGTTTGCTTTATGGCCCGGAATATGGCATATCCTAGAGAATGTTCCATGTGCACTTGAGAAGAATGTGTATCCTCTTGTTGTTGGGTGGTGCATCCTATAGATGTATGTTAGGTGTACTTGGTTTATAATGTTAAATTTTCTGTTTCTTTGTTGATCTTGTGTCTAGTTGTTCTGTTCCTTATTGGAAGTAGGATGTTGAGGTCTCCAATGATTATTTTTTTGAATTATCTGTTTTTCCCTTCATTTCTGACATTATTTGCTTCATGTATTTTGCTGCTCTATTATTAGATGCATTATATTTATCATTGTTATATCTCCCTAATGGATTGAACCTTTTGTCATTATAAAATGTACCTCTTTATTTCTAGTAATTTTTCTGTGTTACAGCCTGTGTAGTCTGATATTAGGATAGCCACTCTAGATTTCCTGTGGCTGTAGTTTGCATAATATAGTTTCCCCATCATTTTACTTTCGCTCTAATTGTGTCTTTGAATCTAAAGATGTCTCCTATAGACATCATATAGTTGGATCCTGTTATTTTATCTAGTCTGACAGTCTCTGCATTTTAATTGGATTGTTTAATCCATTCACATTTAATGTTATTATTGACATAGTTGGATTTTTACCTGACATTTTCCTTTTTTGTTTTCTATGTGTCATGGTTTTTTATTCCTTTATTTCTTCTTTACCACTTTCTTTTGCATTAAGTATTTTCTAATGTAGTATTTTAATTTTTAAATAATTTTTAAACTGTGTTTAACTATATTTTTGAGTTATTTTTAAGTGGTTGCTCTAGGGCCTGCCATATATGTCCTAACTCTGAGAATGAACTTCAGATTTATACTAGCTTAATTCCAGTAATATGTGAAAATATTACTCATATATAGTTCTATTCCCCTTTCTGTGTTTTTGTGGTATTATTGGTATACATATTACATCTGTTAATTTTATAAACGCAGCAGCACATTGTTATAATTTTTTTTTTTACCATCTGTAGCCATTTCCTTAGCCCAGTACAGCTTTGCTCTCACCTCCTTTGTTTTCTAATTGCAAACATATTATACATATATTACATTTCTGTGTGTTATAGGCCCAGCAATACATTGTATACATATATTATACACATATTTTTTAGACTTGCTTTTAAAATAAATTAAGAGAAGAAAAGAGAAAAAATATGCATTTATACTCTTTTATGGTTACATAATTATCTTTATTAGTGCTCTCTGTTTTTTCTGTGGATTCAAATTACTATAAGGGTTACTTGTTTTCAACCTGAAAAAACTTCGTTTAGTGTTTCTTATGAGGTAGATTTGCTAGATAACACATTTTGGGTTTTTTTTTAAAATCTGAAGATATCCTTATTTTGCCTCACTTTTGAAAGATAGCTTTTCTAGATTTAAGATTCTTCGTTGACAGTTATTTTTTGGAGCACTCTTAATGTGGCATCCCACTGTCTTCTGACCTCCATTGTTTGTACTGAAAAGTCAGCTGTTAATCTTATTTGGGTTCCCTGAAAGTGATAAATTATTTTTCTCTTAATGCTTTCAAAATTGTCTCCATGTCTCTGACTTTCAGTGTTATTACTGTGATGTGTCTATATGTAGATCTTCTTGCATTTGTCCTACTTGGCATTTGTTCAGCTTCCTAGATGTGTAGGTTATTGTTTTATCAGTAAATTTGGGAATTTTTCAGCCATTATTTCTTCAAATATTTTTTCTGTTCATTTTTCTCTTTTCTACTACTCCTGTTACACGTATGTTGACACACTTAATGGTATCCCACATTTCTCTATGGCTTTGTTCATTTTTCTTCCTTCTTTTGTCTCTTGGTTCTTTAGCTTTCATCATTATTTCTATCAATCTGTCTTCAAGTTTGCTAATTCTGTAGCCATTTCAAATCTACTATTGAGCACCTCTAGTAAATATTTAATTTCAGTTGCTGTATTTTTTAATTCCAGAATTTTTTTTTTTTTTTTTTTTTTTTTTTGCGGTACACGGGCCTCTCACTGTTGTGACCTCTCCCGTTGCGGAGCACAGGCTCTGGACGCACAGGCTCAGCGGCCATGGCTCATGGGCCTAGCTGCTCCACGGCATGTGGGATCTTCCCGGACCGGGGAACGAACCCGTGTCCTCTGCATTGGAAGGTGGACTCTCAACCACTGCACCACCAGGGAAGCCCTAATTCCAGAATTTTTTAATTTATAATTTTTATCTCTTTATTGATATTCTCTATTTGATTTGACATTGTCCTCATACTTTACTTCTTTAATCACGGTTTCCTTTAGCTGTGAACATATTTGTAACAGCTACTTTGATATTTGTTAAATTTGACATCTGGTCATTCTCACAGGCATTTTCTGTTGTCTGCTTTTTATTTCCCTCCAGTGTTTGCATCATACTTTTTTTTTTCATACTTTTTGGGTTTTTTTGCATGTCTTCTAATTATTTTTGGTTGGAAACTGGACATTTTAGATAAAATATTATAACAACTCTGGGTACTGGTCCCTACCCTGTGAGGCTTATTTGTTATTTGCTTCTGTGTTTGTTTAACGACTGACTGGACTGTTTCAGTGACATCTGTGTTCCCCTTCCTCCCTTCCTCCATACATACAGTGTTAAGCCTGATGTTACTTCCCAGAGAGGAACAGCTTTGCGTATGCCCACAATCACCTGGGATGACAGTGGTTTTGGTAGGGTTCTCTTTCCCTGACTACATCCAGCTGTTAAACTCCACTAATTGCTGCATGTTTTGCTCTTTTTTTTTTTAACATCTTTATTGGAGTATAATTGCTTTACAGTGTTGTGTTAGTTTCTGCTGTATAACAAAGTGAGTCAGCTATATGTATACATATATCCCCATATCTCCTCCCTCTTGCATCTCCCTCCCACCCTCCCTATCCCACCCCTGTAGGTGGTCACAAAGCACTGAGCTGATCTCCCTGTGCTATGCGGCTGCTTCCCCCTAGCTGTTTTACATTTGGTAGTGTATATATGTCCATGCCACTGTCTCACTTTGTCCCAGCTTACCCTTCCCCCTCCCCGTGTCCTCAAGTCCATTCTCTAGTAGGTCTGCGTCTTTATTCCCGTCTTGCCCCTAGGTTCTTCATGACCTTTTTTTTTTTTTTTTTAGATTCCATATATATGTGTTAGCATATGGTATTTTTTTTTCTCTTTCTGACTTACGTCACTCTATATGACAGACTCTATGTCATCCACCTCACTACAAATAACTGAATTTCATTTCTTTTTATGGCTGAGTGATATCCATTGTATATATGTGCCACATCTTCTTTATCCATTCATCTGTCGATGGACACTTAGGTTGCTTCCATTTCCTGGCTATTGTAAATATTAACAGTGTCCTCAGTCATAAATTTTTCTACAAACCAATCCAAACAAACTCTGTCTCCTTTGAAGGAATAGTTTCTGAGGTCATTGTTTGGTATTTGTTTTGACCCTAGGAGGGCTCCTCTCAGCTGTCTAATTCTCTGGTTATCTCTTCCAAAATAGTTGTATCTACATTAAATCTGTGAACCCGCCCCCAGTTGCCTTTCACCACAATCTCCACCGTTCTTGAGAGCACCCTTAGGCCTAAACTTCTCCAAGCTCTGTTTCAAAGTGAAGTCAATTCCTTTGGGAAGAGAGTAGCAGCTGTTTTGCAGCCTACTTCTTCCCCCAGGCAGAATCTCTGAGGTAGAGGTCTGGAGCTGGGGGTGAGGACAATGGCAAGCTTCTGAGTGACCTGCGCATTCTAGGAGCTGAGTGCTTTGTGGAGAGGAAGGCAGCGTCCTGAGGCCCTCTCAGCTTGCCTCTTCTCACAAGGAACCATCACCTCATGAGGTGGGGTAAGGGTGATCAGGGCCCGAATATTCTCACTGGTGCTGTGCCCAAGGCAGAACTTCTATTGTGTAAGTGAAGGTTGGGTGGAATGAGGAGCCCTCACCTCTCTACCGTACTCACCTGGGACTTAGCCTCAGCAACAGGTAGCTGGGGGCAGGAGGAGAAACACTGATGTCCTGCTCCTCCTGGGAAGAAAGCCCTCCTGCTGGAAGCTTGGTGGGAGAGGAAGCCCTATATTCGGGCTACAGGAGTCTGAAGTGGAGTCTGCCTCCCTGAGCTTGTGGGTGCTGGTGGAGGGAGGGAGTAGTCTTTGTTCAAATTGCACAGACTCACTTTTCTTACCGAATTTTCATAGATTTTCTTGAATAGATATTTCTTCATTTGTTGTTTGCCTGTAGGACCATTTCCAGAGGCTTTCAGTCATTGTTTGTTTGCTTGTTTTTGCATTTTTCACAAGTTTCACTGAAGGGTAGATCAGCAGATCTCCCCACAGTGTCCTGCCAGGTTCATCACTCTCCTATCCTCTCAAATAAGATCAAAGCCTTAATACTAGCTGGTGCTGCAGCCAGAGGCAATGAAAGAACCCAAGGTCATGAGTGAACAGAGGAGAAAAGAAGGACCCTGTGGACAGGCCCCAGGTGATTTCATTACTTTGGTTGCAGGGAAGATGAGAGAGAAGAGAGGGCACAGCCATGTTCCTACCCTTTAACGCGGTGACCGTGGCCTCTGATAAATGGTCCTAATGAGATTAGGATTCTCTCTTAAAAGAGGAGAGACAGTGTGTCGGGGGGGTGGGGTGGTGGGCGGGGTGGATAGGGGGCAGTGAGGTGGTTTGAGAGGGACAGAGCCGTCTGCTCTCCTGTGACCTAAAAGGGTCCTCTGTTGTGGCATCATTAGAGAGGGGCATTTGCGCTTCCTCTTGGGTGATAAGTAGAGAAGGATAACGAGTATGGGATTTGCAAAATCTCCAGCCTTCAGATTCTGAAATGAAACCAAAGCTCCAGTCTGTCTTTTCTTCTCCATGTCAGGCCCTGGGCTATTGTAACCACCGCTGAAGTGCTCCTGCCTCCAGCCTCTCCCCTCCAGTCCTTTTCCAATTCTGCAACTGCTCTGCTCCTGGAGTGACTTTTCTAAAGTGTGACTCCAGCCGGGCCTCTACGGGGACAGCCTTCAACCTCTTCTTTAGCTCAGGAATGGCCTCTGTATTTCTTCACTCCCTGTAGGGCCCGTGGGGCACCTACCTGGCCTAACCAGCCTCTCCATAAGCAGGAGTCAAATTGAATACCAGTCATACAGTATGGTATATATGCATATTTATATTTGCACTGTGTCCGTGTAAAGGCCCGGTAGCAGGAATAAGCATATCGTGTTTTAAAAACATCAAGAAGGCTCTATTAATGACACCTGGGACCTGGGCTTAGCTCTCAGCTCATCACTCTCTACTTATATGACTCGCCCCTTGCGTGACAGATCATTTCACCTCAACCTCAGTTTCCTCACCTGTAAAATGAGGATAGTGTGCAGATACTGTTGTGAGGATATCACTTACATGCGATAACATAAGTAGAACCCTTGGCACATGGTAAAAGCTTAATTTGTTCATACAAGTAACAAGTATGTATTGAGTGCCTACTCATCCCAGGGACTGTTGTAAAAGTGGGAAAATAGCAGGAAATAAAATAAAATCCTTGTCTAATGGAGCTCACATTTTAGTAGGAAAAATCAGCAGTAAACAAATTTGGAAACTACAAATTTGTGCACACACACAAAAGTTCAGGTTTTGATCTGATCTATGAAGAAGAATAAAGCAAGAGTGATCTGAAGTTGGTGCTTTTGTAGTTAGTGAAGGGTGGCCAGGAAAGGTCTTGCTGAAGCATTGGCATTTGGGTACAGATCTGAAAGAAATGAGAAAATGCCACACAGTGATCAGTAAATATTTGTGAAATGTGAATGATGCAAATGTCTGGGAAGAAAATATCCCAAGGAAGGCAATAACAAGTGCAAAGGCCCTGTGGCAGGAGTACTTGGCATGTTTTAAAAGCATTAAGAAGGCTCTGTGAATATTTATACTGTAGTTTTTAGGGGTAAAGTGTACTGATGTCTGCAACTTACTTTAAAATTCATTAAAAAATTAGATGGATGGATGGATGGATAGATAGAGGGATGGACAGATATATGCTTATGTTAGTATAGTAAAATGTTCATAGTAGCATTTAGGTGGTAGGTATATGAATATTCACCGTAAAATTCTTTCAACTTTACTTTGTGTTTGAAAAGTATCATAATGCAGTGTTGGCGGAGAAACATCAGGAAGTCTAGTGAGGCTGGAGCAGACTGAGGGAAGGAGAGAGTACAGAGAGAAGGCCACCGAGGTCTCCAGGGCCCAGAGCATGGAGGGCCTCATAAGCTGTGAGGAGACATTTGTGTTTTTTTCTAAGCACAATGGGAAGCCTTCAGAGGGATTTGAACAAGAGAGTTTCATGATCTAATTTATGACTTTAAAAGATCCCTCTGACTGCTGTGGGGAGAAATGCAAGCAAGCATGGAAGCAAGGAGGCCAGGTAGAGGGACAGTGGTGGTCTGGACCAGGGGGGTGGCAGTGGAGGTGGTGAGGCTGGTCAGATTCAGGGGGCAATTTGAAGGAGCTGCTGATGGATTACATATGCATTGCCCAAGAGCAGGGCTTTGGCCTCAGCAGGGCAGATGGTGGTTCTGTTTCCTAAGATGGGGAAGATGAGGGAATGAAGTAAGTTTGGGGAGGGGTGTGTGGGAGAGTGGTAAGAGGGAGAATCACATGTTCTATTTTAGGTGTGAAAAAAACAAATAATAGACTTCCGAATAAATGGTAGCTATTATCACTGTTTCTACCCCACACGATTACATAGTGACCTCTGCAAACACACGAGCTCTCTCTTAGCTTGCAGCTCAGCTCTACTCATCTTTTCTTCTTTTCTCCCCCTTACATTTTCCACTTTTCCTCGCTCCTCCACCCGCCACTCCAGACCACCACCAGTGACTGCTGGAGCCTCTGGAAATGAGCAAGCCTCTGCCCGGGTCGGCTCCTTCAAAATTACGGGGGGTGGGATCAGAGGAAGCCCTTGGGGTCAAACCCGAGAGCATGCAGACCGTGGGGTTCAGTTCATGGGCTTGCAAAGCCCTCCGGCCTTTCTGTCTCTGTAGCTAGGCAGACACACAGGTCACCAGGTGGTGCTAACACATGGCTGGTGTGAGATTCAAAGACGCAGCAGAAAGAAGTACGGAGATCTCTCCATTTTACTGAGAAGGTGACTCTGAGTCCAGATCTGAGTTCATTTGACCCATTTAGCCGGGCTGTCATTTTGCATCAACTATGTCAGAACAGCATGTAAAGACATTTGTCAGGTAGCCATCTGGGGAAAGCTGACTTAGCTGTCAGAGGCCTGCTGTCTGCAGAAGGCTGTCCCGGGCACTGAGGGCTGGGTCCACCAAGAGGCCACTGCATCTCATGGGGGCACTGGCCCAGTCTTCTTGAGCCACCTGCTTACAGAGAGGAGTCCTAGTGTGCATGCATGGGTTGGGG